>NC_137031.1:39107750-39247750 GCF_032717465.1 Coenobita brevimanus
TACTCTTAGTGTTGGAAATGATGATGATAATTTAGATTGTGGATGCTGAGGAGCTCTGTTGATGTAGAGTAAGGGATGATATTTGAGACTGAGAGTAAAAAATAAAAAAGAAGATCAGAGGTTATGAAGAAGGTTGGTGTTTGTTGATGATTATGTCGTGATTGCCGATATACCTGATGATAATGTTGGCAGTGAAAGTTGGAGATATTCGAAGGCGTTGGGATTGAAGAATGTGTTATCTGAGTCTGCTGATCATATTTTGAGTGACAGTTGTAGGTTAGCGGTAAAATTGATAATACTGAGATTGGAGACAGGGTTCGTGGTAATGTTGGGGAGCCAAAGAACTTCATCTACGAGGTAACAATAGCAGAATACTAATCAAAGGCGACATGCTGAGGAATGACAGATTAACAGGGTGACAAAAATATTAAATGTGGGATAATATTGTCTAGAATTAAGTTATGGTAGGCTAGGTTAGGATAGGCTGTATTTTAGAGAACTTAGGGTAGAGTAGGGTAGGATAGGATACTGTAGAAGGTAGGTAGCTGAGGTTAGGGTAGGATACAGTACGTTGGGGTAGGGTAGATTAGGTTAGGATAGGGCAGAGTAGATGAGATGTAATGCCAACAACAAAAAAGTGATATTATCTCTCTCTCTCTCTCTCTCTCTCTCTCTCCGTAAAAAGACTGGTCTCCGGCGTTTTGCTCATCTTTGGCGTATAACAAATGACGTCATTAGGCTGAGTGGGAGAGGAGGGAGTGGGATGCTGATGTTCTCTCTCTCTCTCTCTCTCTCTCTCTCTCTCTCTCACCACCTATCACTACTTCTCCATTCTCCCATTCCTCCGTCTCTCTCTCCTACCCCCCCCCTCCCCTCTGTCTCTCCTTTCTTCCTTCTCTCCCACAAATCTTTCCTCCGTCTCTCCTCCTCTCTCCCTCCACTCATCATTCGTTTCTGCCCCATTCCCTCATTCATGCTCTCCCTCCGCTTAAACGAATAGCCCACGCCCCACCGAACGCTGCTGCTCTGTAAGGAAATGAAAACTAATATGCCAGAAGGAACGGAGTGTCGTGGCGTATAAGCGGACTGGAGGGAGAGAGAGAGAGAGAGAGAGAGAGAGAGAGAGAGAGAGAGAGAGAGCATAAACGTGGACACATGAAACAGATAGATAGATTACAGACCGACAGATAGAAAAGTATAGAAGAGAAAGATTGTAAATATGTGGATAGGCGCTTAGTTCGGAGAGAGAGAGAGAGAGAAATAAAAAGCACAGCGCCCCTCCCTCCCTCCCTTGAACACATAAATAAGAGAAACTCCCTCACTCGGTCAATTTTAATCAATTATCAACAATTCGAGACTGCCATCCCCCCCTTCCCCTCCCTTTCCCTCATCCCCGACTCTTCTCTTGCCCCCTCTTACCATATTTTCCCTCTCTTCTTCCCCATTTCCCTCTTTTTTTTTTTTCCTCTCCTCGTCTTCCCCTCTTCTTCGTTTTCTTCCTTTATCTTTCCCCTTTTTCCTCTCTTCCGCCTCTCCCCGTCCCTCTTCCGCCCCTCTCCATCTCTTCCTTGGACCCTCTCCCCCTTCTTTTTCCTCTTCTCTCCCTCCTTCATCTCCTCTCCTCACTCTTCTCTTCTTCCTCTCCTCATTCTTCTCTTCCTCCTCTCGTGACTGTCTTTCATTCTTTCTTTCTCCATTGCCCTTCTCTCTTCTTCGTTCATCCTCGTCTCCTCCCTTCTTCCTCCTTCCCTTCCCTTCCTTTCCCCTCCCGTCTTCCACCGCTTCACCTCACTTCCCTCTCTCTGCCGCCCATCCCTTCCTCTTCGCCTTCTCCTCTCCCCTCATACATCCCTTCTCTCTCCTTCCACCCTTCCCTTCTCTTTTTCCTCCTTTCTTCTTCTGCTCTTCCACTTCACCTCCTCAGTTCCTCCTCCCCTCCCCCCACCTTTCCTTTTCTCTTCCCTCTTCTTCTTCCCCCCTTCCTTCCCTCATTTCATCCTCGCCTTCCCCTCTCATCCTTCCCTTCTGCCTCCACTCTTCCTCCCCTCCCATCCTTCCCGTCTGCCTCCCGTCCTCCTTCCCTTCCATCCTTCCCTTCTGCCTCCCCTCTTCCTCGCCTCCCCGAAATTGATGACTCTTCTATAAATTCCAGCCATTTGATCCATTCCAATTGGAGGGGGAGGAGAGATGGGAGGGGAGAGTGGGAGGAGGAAGAGAGAGAAGGAAAAGGGAAAAAGGGAGAGGAGGAGGAGAAGAATGTGAATGTATAGGATAAGTGGGAGAGGGATTGGAGAGTGACAGGGAAATGGGATGGAAGAATAGGTGAGTTGGGGAGAATAAAGGAGGAGAGGTGTGGGATGGAAATGGAGGGGGACAGAGAGAAAGGAGGGACAGGGACGTAAGAGAGGGAAGGGAACGGGCACAGAAAAATGTATGGGGGTTACCGGATAGGGTAGAAAGAGAGAGAGAGAGAGAGAGAGAGAGAGAGAGAGAGAGGGGGAAGGAGACAGACGGACCGACAGACAGAAAATGAGGGCCAGATATATTGAGTGAAGATAAATTTAGTCACTTTACATTTACTACGACAATACTTTAATGTTAACTCCTTTATTTACCGCGCAATTTATTTTTTATTGAAGATATTTACAACTTGCTGATGTATATATGTCAATTTAGAAGCGTATCTTTAACCGATGTGTATATTTGGGTCTTGTAAGCGGATTTTTATGAATTTATATCTTAATAGGAGGATATTTATTTGTAAGTTGGTTTTATTGGTGAAAGTTGGGTAGTTATTTATGGCATGTGTATAGTGACGTGAGTGTTTTATAGGTCTTCAGAATAGGAGAGAGGGAGAGAGAGAGAGAGAGAGAGAGAAAAGCAGGACTATCAATGGAACTGGGAGCATTTTCTCGTGAATATTAATGATTGTAAAATTGTACTCCATTACATCCCCTTCCGGCACATCGTCAAAGGGGGCGGATGTGCAGTGACGAAGAGAGGAAGAGTCGACGAGGGGACGAAGAGGGGGCGAGGGAGGGACGAGAGGGGGATTATATGGGTGTAGGACGAGGAAGAGACGAGAATGGCATGAGAAAAGGACGAGGGATGGATGAATTTGGTATGGGACGGTGAAAGGGGACGAAAGGAAAGTGAGAATGGGGTGAAATGGGTATGAGAAATAGAGAAGATGAAACAGATGAAATGCGTATGGGACGAGGAAAGGACAAGAGGAATGATATGGCCGTGGGATGAGGTGTGTGTGTGTGTGTGTGTGTGTGTGTGTGTGTGTGTGTGTGTGTGTGTGTGTGTGTGAGACGAGGAACGGACGAGAGTGGGATGATTTGGTTGCGATAAAGTGGGTGTGAGACGAGGAAAGGACATGTAGGGACGAGGAAAAGACAAGAGAGAGAGAGAGAGAGAGAGATGAAATGGATATGTGACGGGGATAGGACGAGAAATGGATGAAATGGGTATAGGGCGAGGCAGTGCGAGGCAGAGATGTTATGGTTATGGGACGAGAACGGCATAAAATGACGAGGGAGGGGATGGGGAGCGGAATAGAGATGGACGAATAAAGAACGAAATGAAAAGACAGACAGACGGATAAACTGGAAAAGAAAGAAATTAAGTCTGGACGATTGAGAGGGGGGAGGAAGAAGAAGAGAGAGTGAGAGAGAAGAGGAAGACAAGGGGCAATAGAGGGGGAAGCAAATCGCGTGGAACCGAACGTGTCATGTTGTGGGTCGCGGGAGGATGGGAGGGGCCGAACTGACTAGGCCACTGTTTGCTGGGGAGGAAGGGAGGGAGGGAGGCAGGGAGGTGAGAGGTTGGGGAATGGGAAGAGCGAGTAGGAAAAGGAAGGGGTTGGGGAGGGGAAAGAGGACCTGAGAGGGAGAGGGAAGTGGAATGATATTTGAGAGGGAGTGAAAGGATAAAGGGAGAGAGGGTTGAGTGAGAAAGAGGATAAAGAGTAAGGAAGGAGGAGAGGGGAGAGTGAATGAGGAATGGAGTGATGGTGCGAGGAGAAGGGGTATGGAGACGGAAGAAAGGAAGGATGAGAGTTCAGGGACTGTTTCTTAGTAGGGACAGATCTGCTTGAATTTTGATCATTGAAACCATATCTCAGAGGATACACAACCAGTCAGTAGATAGATGGATGGACAAGAATGATAGATAGATAGATAGGTTGATAGATAGATAGATAGAAGAATTCTTAGGATAAGTGTTGGGTTATTAAGTGGTAGACGTTCGAATGATATGAGAGAGAGAGAGAGAGAGAGAGGTGGTGAGTAAAGAGGCGGAATGGAGAATGAGAGGACAGTGTGTAATGTCCCCTAAGGGCTGTGAGGGGCGGGCCGGGTCATTACTAGCCAGTCAAGTGGTCAGTGGAGAGATCTTGTGACACATATTGTATTCACCCACACCTGAACTCCGCTTACCCTCACTTGAACCCCGCTAACCCACACCTGAACCCCGCTCACCCACACCTGAACCCCGCTTACCCTCACCTGAACCCCGCTAACCCACACCTGAACCCCGCTCACCCACACCTGAACCTCCTCCTCACACTTATCATACTGCCATCACTGTTTTTCATCCCTATTGTCTCTGTACCCTCATCAGTTATTATGCACCTCCGTAATCCCTCTTAGAATCAGTGTTATCCCTCAAGACTCCTCCTTTCTTCCCACACAAAGCCCACAGTATCCGTTTCCCCCACAATCCCCAAATTATCCCTTTCGCACAAAGTCCACACGTCATTCGTTCCCTCATACCATCTCCATTTCAGTCCCCGTAGCATCCCTCATATACTCCCCACAGTCATCTCTTCCCCCACAATCCCCACAGCTTCCCTTCACCCCTCAATCCCCAACAGTCCATCCTCCTACAGTCCTGCCAACATTCCCCTCACCCTCGCTTTTGTCCACCCTTCCCCACGGACCTTTCTCCCCCTTTGTACTGGGAGTTCGAGCCCCACTGCTGAGCTCAGCATTCAAGTGGGTGTTTATGCTTTGAGGAGATTACCGATTTGTGTTACTTATAGGTTTGTGTGTGTGTATGTGAGAGAGAGAGAGGGCTGGGGGAAGGTGGACTGGGAGAGGGATAGATAGGGGGAACTGAAGTAAATGTTGATACTGTAGGGAATGTGAACAGATTACTTGCTGATGTTCCTTACAGCTTGGGGACAGAGAAGGGGGAAGTTGCATTGTGATGGAGAGGAGAGAGAGAGAGAGAGAGAAAGGTGGAACGAAAGTGAGTGTAGATACTTACGGGAGCATTGGAAGTTTGTTGATTTGATGTACTTAATATATACAGTACGTATAGCTTGGGGGAGAGAGAGAGAGAGATGCAAGTAAAAGTAGATGTGTGTGTGTGTGTGTGTGTGTGTGTGTGTGTGTGTGTGTGTGTGTGTATTCGTATCATATCACCAATATCCCTCTACGTCTCTCAGTTATCTGAAATGAATATGCTAATGACTTCATTTTGTCCTTCGTTCTTTATGCGTATTTTGTTCACACACACACACACACACACACACACACACACACACACACACACACACACACACACACACACACACACACACACACACACACACACACACACACACACACACACACACACACACACACACACACACACACACACACACACACACACACACACACGTATAAACTAGAGACCCATTTCCAGTTTCCCATTAATTTCTCAAGTAAAGAAAATTGCCTGAGGATAAAAGAAAAAACCAGAATAAATAGAATCCCAGTGAAAGAGGTAACGAAGATTGCTTTTGACCTCTTCCGTGTGAGAGCCCTTGAAGATGAATTAAAGCAGTCTGGCGGTAACTATGATAAGACGTAGAAGTCGCTATCGAAATGAATTAATATACATCCACTACTCTGTTCTAAATGACAAGCACAATCACTCAGGATCCGAAATAAACATAGCATTTAACGATGTCTTTAGTAGTCATAATGTAATAAATACCAGAGGAAGGTGGATAATCAAAGCTCGAACAATAGAACCCCAGTCCAATTAGGAGAACTCGTGCCTTTGAAAGTGTTTTGATTATAGTTTTGTTACATTTACGGTTTAGAAGTGTATGTTTTGTTCTTTACACACAGTATGTCTTGCGAAAACGTTTATGCAGTTGTAGATTATATATTGATGGCAACATATGCAGTATTATTTGCTGGTCACACGACAACTCAGGCGTCGATAATAAAAACCGAATAAATAAAGTTCGACGTAAGCAGTTCCATCTCGTTCCAGTTGCTCCATGTCTAATGATGGTAATGATTTTCCTTTAGCCATGAAACATTCTGACTCTTCTTCCACACACTTCATACTCCCACACAGTGACATCCACACCATACCCACACCCACGCCGAGAACTCTCACAACTACGAACAGAAGTGAAACACCCAACCACCTCTCGACCGAAGCACTGACAACGCAGGGTAATAATTAAACTTTTGATACAGATGACACTGATTATTCCGTCTTTTTCACACACATTATCCACCCGCACGCGTACCTTCACACGTCCACCTACATCCACACCCACATCCACACCCACACCCACATCCACACCCACATCCACATTCACCCTTCATTCGCAGAAATTTATTGAAACTAGAGGAAGCGAAGATGGATCCCAAGGCGCCTCTGATAGGGTTAGTGTTTGTGTCCTAACTCAGGGGCAATTGCTGAGTAGGAGGAGTTGCAGCTGAGGCACGGCAGGGAGAGGGATGCTGGTGGGAGAGGGAGGGATGCTGCTGCTTGGGAGGTGGGGGGAGATGCTGCTGCTTGGATGACGCGAGGAGGGATGGGGGAGATGGGGAGTACTGCTTGATTTTGGTGATGTAGTGATGGGGTATTGATAGAATAGTGATGTGGTGATAGTGGTTTTTTGATGAGGTGTTGGTGGTGATGAGATGTGAATGGTGATGCTTCGGTTGTTTTGCGTTGGAAGTTCACTCTCCTCACTATCTCATTTCCACTTACCCTTCTCTTCCTCCTCTACCTTCGCTCTTCGCTGTACCCTCACCCCACACGCTCTTTCTCCTTCCACACCCTTCTGTGTACACCTTACTGTCCCCTCACCCTTCACCCTAAGTTTCACCCCATACAACGTCCTTTCCCATCACCACCATATCGTTTCTTTGCTGTCTCTCTCCCCTCATCCTTTCAGTATGCTCTCTATCCTAACCTCACACTCTCTCTCCCAAACTCTAGTCTCTTCACTTTTTTCTCCCTTCACCTTTCCTTTCTGTTTTTCCCTAACTGCTATACTCCTATTCATTACTACCTCTTCCCAAATTGTCTCCACACTCCTTTCCCCTCACCGCCTGTTCTTAACTTTCACCTTCTTCCTCTCTCCTTTCACCTCATGCCATCTCACTCCATTCCTCTTTCTACCTCCCCTCCACTCTCTTATCCCACCACCTCTCATCCCTCTGCACCTCTCCCTACCTTCTATCCCCTCTCTCCTTTCCTACCACCTCTCCCCTCCCCTCTGGCTACTTTCTGCTACCTCCCCTCTCTCCTTTCCTACCACCTCTCCCCTCTCCTCTGCTTCCTTTCTCCTACCTCCCCTCATCTCCTCTCCATCTCTCCCCTCATCCGCCTCTCATATAACCATTAGTAACCGTATCCTCCTCTCATACGTAATCACCCAGCCAAGCAGAGTCTCATTACTCAATATTTTTCTTACCTGCGAACAAACAAGCAGGTGATTTATTGCAATTAAAAGGAGCTTAATTAGGCCGGTATCTCTTCACGCCATCTCAGGTATACAGGTAATTGACGTTGGCCCACCTGTCTTTAATCTCTTCCTTTTTTGTTTTCTCATTCTTCGTTGTTTTTCTTGCTTGTTTTCTCTTGTTTTTCATTTTTGGTCTTGATATTGCTGCTGTTTGATTCTCTCTCTCTCTCTCTCTCTCTCTCTCTCTCTCTCTCTCTCTCTCTCTCTCTCTCTCTCTCTCTCTCTCTCTCTCTCAGTACTGAATGGGAACTTGGGTTGATGATTATGATGATGATGGTGATGATGATGGTGATGATGAAGTGTTAATAACAATAATAATAATAATAATAACAATAATAATAATGATGATGATGATTGATGATGACAGTGATGATGGTGATGGTGGTAATAATAATAATAATAATAATAATAATGGTGATGATAATGATAATGAAGTGTTAGTGATGATAATAATGATGATGGTGATGGTGACGCCTCGCAGTGAACTCCTGACGTTACCAAATAGCCATCAGATATCGTGGGTTCCCGTTGCCATATCACCTTCGCACATCACCTCACCCCTTTTGCGTCACATCCGCCCGGCCAGGTGTCCCTATCCGGTTATTTGGCCAATTTACAGATACTTGAGCTCTATCTACATTTCTAATTCCTTTCATTAAATCAGATTACGCTATAACGAATACACACGATGCTGGTCTTCGTTACGGTCCGGTTCTGAGGGCTTAACAACGTCAGTGCTTGCGGTAATTTGGCGTTATATTAATGGCAGTGTTGGTAATATAAACATTTGGGAATATTATGCAGGGATACAGACGTGAGGCAAGTGTTCCCCGGCGTATCTCTGTCGACGGTGGCAAGTGAAGGTGTTGCAAGATTTTTTTTTTATACCGATAAGAAGCACGCAGCAAAACCAAACCTAACCTATAAATTGTGTGTGAAGGAAGGATACTCTGTCTTGTTGGAAGATGTGAGAAATACGGAATGCAGGATACAGTGTTGGCAAAGAATTATTGGCGAACTTTTGCCCAGGGCTGTATAGTTGTGATTAGTAGTTCGCGTACCTCATGATATTAACCCCTTCAAGCATTTCGACATTTCATATTTTCGTGCTGCCTGTAGAAGATAACAAGTACTTACAATCTTTCAGCGCTGAAATTCGAGCTACCTGAAGTTTTGTCAGTCGCAATATCAGTGTATACTAAGCAAGATCAAAGCCTAAATTCGGTGTTGTGTGTGTGGGTTGCAAGTTCCTTCATCTTTTTATTAGGGTACATTTTACTGGGAAGATTTCGTCCTTATGGCATACAGTAGCCGAAACTGTGTGTGTGTGTGTGTGTGTGTGTGTGTGTGTGTGTGTGTGTGTGTGTGTGTGTGTGTGTGTGTGTCTTATTTCCATTTTATTTATGTATAATATATTGCACCTGTAACATACCAGCTGATAAAGTGCCTCATGACATCAAGACAGCCCACATGCCTCACAACAAATCCAACTTCTTTCACAGGGAGGATTTACAGCACCTCTTCCTTAACACTTTATTTCTATCAAGGCACTTTAATATCCTCTCCTTTGGTGCTTGTGCAAATCTTGTCAGTATTAAAAATGTTTAAAAAGGAGGAAACAAAGGAGTAGATAGCAAATTTTACCTCTGAAGTTGACGTAAACCAAAGCATTTCGGAAACTGAGGCCGCACAGGAAGCTTTCAAAAACCTTTTCCTTGGCGATTAATTTTCTGTTTTATGTTAATTGCCGTAGACTTGTATGCTCTCTCTCTCTCTCTCTCTCTCTCTCTCTCTCTCTCTCTCTCTCTCTCTCTCTCTCTCTCTCTCCACTCCCCTCCTTATCGCAGGTCATTAGCTTAGTCCACAGTCGATTGGTGGTCGTTCGGGGAGAGATAAGAGAGATAAGAGAGACGGCTGGGTAGAGGGAGAGAAAGGGAGAGAAAGAGGGAAAGAAAATGAGAGAGAGAGGGCGGAAGGGAGGGAGGTTGATGGTTAGAGGGAAAGAAAAAGAGGGAGAGTGATAGGAGGAAATGAGGAAAGAAATGGGCTACTACAGGGAGAGAAAAAGAGGGAGGGAGGAAACGAAAGCATATGAGAGAGAGAGAGAGAGAGAGAGAGAGAGAGATTGCCCCTCGTCGCCATGGTGTTATCGCGGGCATCGGTAAATAATACTTGGCCACTCCCCTGCCTTCCCCTCCCTCGTGCCCTGCAGGCCCAACATCTGCCTCTCACCACCCATACAATCCCTCATACATATAATTGCTCTTACGCCATGGTACTATACTCGGTTCACTTTAACATGGCCTAAAACTGACATCCCTTCATCATGAGCGCTGAGGTATAACAAGGGATTAACACAAGAATCTAGAGCCAGACTTAGAGAATGCAATGGAAGGGATTTATAGCGGATTATTTTCTTGTTTAGCCATCGAGCTATACGGGATTTAAGCTGCAAATAAGGGAAAAATCACCTCCAAAATAGAATGAAAAAAACTCTTTATCACATCTTCGGTGTTGTAGCTGCATTAAGGTCTCTTGCCCATGTAAAGAAGCTCTTGTCACTAAATATAAGGGGTGAATATAAGTTGGCCATCTGAATGAAAATGTATATATGTTACTAATACCCGTCGAATTTTATAACGACGGTCGCTTGCCAGGTTTTCGTGCATATATTTTTAGCTTGACATTTAACGTTCCCGGGAGTGTTAAATAATGACTTCGTGGTGTTGTAATTACGGCCGGAAATGTAACATTGTATATTAGACTCCTATTTTGTATCAGTATTATAATGATCCGATTTCTGTATGTTTGTTGGCATATGGCGCAACGTATCGCAGTTTTTGTTAAAGCAATATGCCGTTAAAATGCTGTAACTTATTCGGCTTCCTGTACGCGAGTATATATAATAATCGAAATACTTTCTCAAAATACGTGCCATGCTTTTTATAGTCAAAGGGACTCATAATTAAGGGAAAAGAAGAGCCTGGCAAAATAATTATAAAGATTTCTCGAACTACCATATACACAGCTGTCTTTTGGGATCCTTTAAAACTCCCTCAAAACATTGCAAAACACAGCAGTCTTTTTCCACATTTTCAGAAATTTTTAAAGAAGGGAATTAATAACCAGATACTTTAATAGTCTCTTTAAATATAACTTTACATAGCCCTCTCTCACTTTCTTCTTTTTTCTTTTTTCTTTCTTTAACAGTTGGGGGTCTGGTGGATAATGACTTCATGGTGATATAATTAGGGGGAAGGAATAGCACGGCACGCTAGTTTCATTTTATTTAAACACCTCCATAATTGTCCCGGGAATCACACCAAAAAACAGCCTCATTAGCACGATTCTCTCTCTCTCTCTCTCTCTCTCTCTCTCTCTCTCTCTCTCTCTCTCTCTCTCTCTCTCTCTCGTGTGTGTGTGTGTGTGTGTGTGTGTGTGTGTGTGTGTGTGTGAGAGAGAGAGAGAGAGAGAGAGGGAGGAAGAAAGAGAGAGAGAAGGAGGTTAGGAAGACATTTGATTCCTTGATTGTACAGTTGCAGACAGTAATATCGCTTCACCTATTAGTCGAACCTTTATTATTATTATTATTATTATTATTATTATTATCTATTACTATCATCACTCATTATACGGCTGGCAGGTGGGGGTAGGGAGGGAAGCCGCTGCCAGACGCGCGAGACCGGCCACACTATCGTACCGGAAGTAGGGGCGGCGGTAATGACCCTGTTTACCGAGAGGGCTTTCTGTTGTGAGTCGGGACCGCACGCCATCATACCACAGACCTCACTGATAACGAGAGAGAGAGAAGGGGGAGGACTAGCAAGGGTTAGAGTGAAAGAAAGAGAAGTAAGGGAAATAGGAAATTGAGAAAACAGTAGAGTAAAAAGGGTAAGAGAAGAAGGAAGTTGAGTTAGGACCATAGGAGGAAAGTAAAGCAAACCAAGAGGAAGGAAATTACGTAAAACTACATAAGCTAACAGCCTGCCTACCTATCTACCTACATACCTGCTCACCTACCTGCCTACTTACCCACTTACCCGCATATTTACCTACGTACCTACCTACCTACCTACTCTACCCAAGAAGTGATAGGTGGTCGGGGTTGCGTGTTTTGATAATAGTGTATCTTGTTTGTCAGTGCTAATGGCTTGGGATGTTGGAGAGAGAGAGAGAGAGAGAGAGAGAATCATATTTTACTTTGTTTTTGCTATCTCCCGATAATTTAATTCAGCTTGTACTAGACTCTGGAACTGGAGTGCTTAGATACAGCCTTCATTAACTCTTTCAGTAACTCTTGACTCTCCATAGCTAAGTAGAATTAGTCAAATAGAATCTAGAGTAAACATCAGAAAACCCAGCAAAAGTGAACAACATAAAGCCGTCATTTTACTGATATGTTTAAGCCATGGAGAAAGGGAAGTCACTCGTTGGCAAATAATATTGTCTGATGGTATCTGGAATAAGCTGTTTCATTTTTTCCCAGTTGAAGGAAGGAGAGTTTAAATGGGAAAAAAAGGTATGTAATTTTGTTAAGATAATAAGTGGACAGAAAAGGAATTAAGGAGAGTTTAGGTGAAAATAAAGATATATATTTCTGTTAGGGTTATAAGTACAGAGAGACAGGGAATGAAGACGGTTTCCACGGTCACTGCATTTTGTTAACACTTCCAATCTATTTCGCGTTACTCAGGCTACCATCAGACGATTTTATGCAACTTAAAATGATCCCTGGTTGTGATGGGGTTAAGGCTACATCTAACCCCTCCAGTTCGAAAAGTCTCGTCACAGCCAAATGAAATCGTCTGGAGGTAAGAGGAAGAAAAACTATCATAAAAGAAGTACCGTTTATCCTGAGACTGGAGTGATGAAGAGGCTGATTAAGATTCTGACCAACGAAGCTGTTTACTTTTTTGTGTTTCCTCAGAATCCTTTAGCAGTGATGTTGGCGGCGCAGGAAGTATTAACATGAACAATATTTGAACAGATACCATTAAGTCCTTGTGAGCTCCATAACTCCCTCATTGTAGGTTACCTTGCTGGAGATTGTTTTTGTTGTTATGGAAGCGAATCATTTACGAGAACGGTCCTAAGACAGACGGAATAGTAAAACAGCGATGTTTCATTCCCCTGGTCCTGTTTGTTATAAGTTATTTTTTTTATTTTTTTTTATACCCTTCCCTTGCCTTCTATCTTCTTTGCCCTTCATTTTTTTATTCCTTCCCATCCTCTGTTTATATATGTTTCCATCCCTTCGCACCATTTCCGTTCCCTTCCCTTCCCTTCCCTTCCCATTCTATTCTGTTCCATTTCATTCGCCTTCCTTATACTCCATTCATTTCACCTCCTCCTCTCTTCGTTTCTCTGTCATTCCCTTCTCGTCTCTTCTCTTCATTTTTCTTCCCATCCCTTACCTCCTATCCCCACTTCTTCTTTGCCCTCCCCTTTCCTTCCCTTCCCTTCCTTTACACTCCGTCCTTATTTCCTTCCCTTCCATCTGTTCACTTTCTTTCATTCATTTCTCTTCCTTCTTCATGCTTCTCCCATTGACATCCTCTTCCTCTCTCCTCTCCCCTCATCCCACTTCATTTTCCTGTCTCTTCCCTTCCTCTTCCTCTCTCTTCTTCCCTCATCCCACTTCATTTTCCTGTCTCTTCCCTTCCTTTTCCTTTCCTCCTCCTCTTCTACGCCATCCTCAGTTTCCCTTCTCTTTCTCACCTTTTTTTCCTCTCTCCTTCCTTCTTATTCCTTCCTCCTCTTTCTGATTTCCTTCTTATCTCTGTCTTCATTCGTCCCATCCTTACTTCCTCCTGCTGTCCCTCCTCCTCTTCCCGTCTGTCCTCTTCCTTCGTCTTCCCCCTACTTCCATCTTCCTTCTCCCATCCCTGCTCCCCCTTCTCTCATCCCCTTTCCTTCCTCGTCCCCTTTTCCTTCCCCCTCTTTCCCCTCAGCCCCAAAGAGCGGTCCATCCAAGTTCATTTTCTCGTATCAACTTCTGGAATCAGAGATAAGACGAGGAGTTATAGACGTAAGCCCCCTCCGCCTGATTGCCTCGGGGTTTGACCTTATGTCCGGGCGCAATAAGGTCCATAAACATCCCTTATCTGACGGGGTGGGATGCGCCGCCCTTTTAATGGGAAGGAATAAGGAAAAAGGGCGATGCGAGGGGAGGGGAAGGGGGGAAAAGGAGGGGAGGCAGGGATAGGTTGGGGAAAGGGGAAATGGGGGAGGTGGGGAGGGATGAGGGGAAGTAAAGTCGGGATAGGGGAAGAGGAGGGGAGGTAAAGGTAGGTTGGGGAATGAAAGAAAAGAGGGGAGGTGGAGAAGGGGAGGGGAGGTAAAAGTAGGTTGGAGAATGGAAGAAAAGAGGGGAGGTTAGAGTAGGGATGAGGGGAAGTGAGGGTGTGACTGGATTGAGGGGAAGGGTGAAGCAGGAGTGAGGAGAGAGGGTTGGCTACTAGGGGAAAAAGGGAACTAGGAAAATTTGGCGAGAGGAAAATAAGGAGGAATAAAAGAGAAAAGGGGAAGGCGAGAAAAAAGGACATTTAGTGAAGAGTAAAGGGGAGACGTCAGAAGTGAGGGGAGAACGAGGATAAGGGGAGTCAGGAAGCACTGGGCGAGGGGACAGATGACAGAAGGGAGAGGGCAGGGGGGTAGGGGGATACGGGGAACGGGGGGTGGGGGAACAGGGGGTAGGGGGTGGCAAAGACAAGTAGTAGTTGAAGGGGCGGCGATATCTGGTGAATCTACCCGAAGTCCACACAGAATGAGGCAGGGGTGGCTGGTCATCACTTTTTGAGAGAGAGAGAGAGAGAGAGAGTGAGAGAGTGAGTGGGTGGGGGAAGATTGAGGGATATGAAGGTCTATAGGAACGTGGAGAGAGAGGTCAGAGGAGAAGAGGGAAGAAAGTGAACATCAAAAGAAGAGAGAGAGAGAGAGAGATCAAAGACTAAAGCAGAGAAAGGCAAGGAAGGAAAAAAGTGAGTGATCAGAAGAAAAGAGCGAGAGAGAGAGGGGGACGGGAGGGAGGAGATACGAAAAAAGAAATAATGTAAAGAAAGAGAGGAGATAATGCAAAGAAAAAGATGGAACGATAGAGGAAAAGAGAAACTAGAATAAAAGGATAAAGGGAGGGAAGAGAGAGAGAGAGAGGGAGAGAGAGAGAGAGAGAGACGCTGGAGGGAGGTAGAGAAGTGATGGTGAACGAGACGCGACAAAGCCAACGCTGGAGAGGTGGACAAGAGCTGGAGGAAGAAATTGGAGGGAAAATGATGAAGGGCTGGAGGGAAAAAGTGGTGGGTTGGAGGGAAAAAGTGGGGGATTGGAGAGAAAAAGTGGAGGGTTGGAGGGAAAAAGTGGGGGGTTGGAGAGAAAAAGTGGAGGGTTGGAGGGAAAAAGCGACGAGAGAGAGAGAGAGAGATTGTACTTTCTTTCTACGCATCCTCTTAAGTCATCCTCTATGCTTCTTTTCCTCTTCATGCAACTCCTCCTTCCCTTCCTCTCTTTCCTTCCATCCTTTCCCCTTTCCTTCATTCCCTATCCCTCTCTTTCCCCCCTCTTGTATCACTTTTCATTTTTCCTTCGCATATCCTCTCTAATTCTACATCATACACCGTCTTCTTCCTTCTTCCAAAACTGTCATACTTCCTTCCTCCTTCCTTCCTCAGTATGCGCATTTCTTTTGTTCATGTTCTTCCAACCATCTTTTCCGAAAATTTCTTCTCTCCTTTTCTTGCGTCCTTGTCCGCTCCATTTCTCTCTCTCCTTCTTCTCCCACTTTTCTTCTCACTTCTTTTTCCCTCTTTCTCCACTTTCATTCTCTCCACTTCCCTCTCCTGTCTCCACTTCCCTCTCCTTCTCTTCACTTCTCTCTTCGATCCACTTCCCTCTCCCTCTCTCCACTTTCCGCTTCCTCTCTTCACTTCCCTCTTCTTCCCTTCACTTCCCTGTCCCTCTCTCCACTTCTCTTGTCTCAACACATTCTTTTCCTCTCTCCACTTCCCCCTCCCTCTCTCCACTTCCCTCTCCCTCTCTTCACTTCCCTCTTCTCTCTCCACTTCCCTCTCCCTCTCTCCACTTCCCTCTCCCTCTCTCCACTTCCCTTTCCCTCTCTCCACTTCCCTTTCCCTCTCTCCACTTCCCTCTCCCACTCTCCACTTCCCTATCCTCTCCCCACTCTCCACTTCCCTATCCTCTCCCCACTTTCCTCTCCCTCTCTCCACTTCCCTTTCCCTCTCTCCACTTCCTTCTCCCTCTCTCCACTTCCCTCACCCTCTCCCCACTTTCCTCTCCCTCTCTCCACTTCCCTTTCCCTCTCTCCACTTCCTTCTCCCTCTCTCCACTTCCCTATCCTCTCTCCACTTCCCTCTCCCTCTCTCCACTTCCCTTTCCCTCTCTCCACTTCCCTCTCCCACTCTCCACTTCCCTATCCTCTCCCCACTCTCCACTTCCCTATCCTCTCCCCACTTTCCTCTCCCTCTCTCCACTTCCCTTTCCCTCTCTCCACTTCCTTCTCCCTCTCTCCACTTCCCTCACCCTCTCCCCACTTTCCTCTCCCTCTCTCCACTTCCCTCACCCTCTCCCCACTTTCCTCTCCTCTCCCCACTTCCCTCTCCTCTCCCCATTTTCCTCTCCCTCTCTCCACCTCCCTCTCCCTCTCTCCTATCGTGCTGGCCCCCTAAACTGCCGAGTAGCCAACCCCCATTAGAGATAATTTGTCACTTCTCTCCTCCTTCCATGACAATTACATGCTGAGTGAATGTGAGAGAGAGAGAGAGAGAGAGAGAGAGAGAGAGAGAGAGAGAGAGAGAGAGAGAGAGAGAGAGAGAGAGAGATTATATGGTCTAGAGTAGTTATTGTCATTAAACAGAAAACTAAAAACATTGTAAAAAATGATAACCTGCTATATTTTTCATTAGGGAGATAGATAGATAGATAGATAGATAGAGAGAGAGAGAGAGAGAGAGAGAGAGAGAGAGAGAGAGAGAGAGAGAGAGAGACGGGGCTATTGAGGAGGAGAAATAAAAAATAAGGGCAGGGAGAGAAAAAGTATATGGATAGTGTGTGTGTGTGTGTGTGTGTGTGTGTGTGTGTGTGTGTGTGTGTGTGTGTGTGTGAGAGAGAGAGAGAGAGAGAGAGCGCCACGCCCTCCAGATCCCGTTGTTTCCCCTCACCCCAACTTTACGACTGAGGGGAGTGAGCCAGGAGGGAGAGAGTAAGAAAATTAAAGAAAGATAAGTCACTCTCTCTCTTATATAGCCATCCCACTCTTTCTCTTCTTCCCACTTTCTCCTTATATCTGTCTAAGTTATTCTGTCTGTCTCTCTATTTTTTTACAGTATGTCTATCTATCGTATACCTAATCCATCTATTTATATGTCTTCTGTGTCTGTCTGTTCATCTACTTCATATCTGTTTATCTCATCGTCAGCTGTCTCTTATATACTCTCTCTTTCTCTCTCTCTCTCTCTCTCTCTCTCTCTCTCTCTCTCTCTCTCTCTCTCTCAGATAGATAGATAGATAGATAGATTCAGTGTCTGTCTGTCTACCAATCGATCTGTCTGCATCAGTCAAAGTGTCTGTCATGTATCTATCGTTTCATCTATCTATCAATCTCTCACATAGCCATCATTTTCCTATATCCATCTGTCTTCTTTGCCAAGCCTCCCCCGACCCCTCGTAACCTCCGGGCCGGCCTAAGTAAGTAAGACCTCTTTCATCACGACGGCCCACATCCATATGGAAATCGGAATCCTCTTTTGGGATCGAATCTTTGAAGGTTCCGGGGACCATCTTTTCTTTTATCAGGATATGAGGGAGAGGGACGTGTGGTGGTGGTGGTAGTGTGGTAGAGTGAGGGGGACGTGTGGTAGTGGTGGTGGTGTGGTATGAGGCAGGGGGACGTGTGGTGGTGGTGTTGGTGTGAGGGGAATGTGCGGTGCGTGCTGGTGGTGGTGGTGTGGTATGAGGGAGGGGAACGTGTGGTGGTGGTAGTGGTGGTGTGGTATGAGGCAAGGGGACGCGCGGTGGTGGTAGTGGTGGTGGTGTGGTATGAAGGAAGTGGACCGGGACATGTGGTGGCGGTGGTGGTTTGGCATTACACTCATCGCTTACCTTCTCTTATAATCGGTTACGTTACTCTCTCTCTCTCTCTCTCTCTCTCTCTCTCTCTCTCTCTCTCTCTCTCTCTCTTTTGCACACATTATTTAGCTTTTATTTTTCCATTTGTATTTTGGAATGGTGCTGCGAGCCCTTTTTCGTTGGCCTTTTTACCAATGATCCTTTCTACTTTCCTGTGCCTCCAACCCATTTTTAAAAATCAGTTTCTCTCCCCTATTCCGCCATTCCCTCTTCCCCATCTTCCCCTCCCCACCCTATCTTCGTAAGTTTCTCCCCTTTCTCTTCCCTCTTCCCCAGCGCCCATCTCCACCATCTCTTCTTGTCTTTTTTTTCTTTTTTTTACCTTTCTCTCTCTCCCCGTCTTCTCCCCAGATCAGTCTCCCCTTTCCCCTCCTCCCCAAACACCGACTTCACCATCTCCCCCTCCCCTCCCTCTCATCTTACAAGTCTCTCCCCTTCTCTTTCCTCTCCCTTTTTACCAGCTCTTCCTCCCACACTCCCATTCCTCCACCTTCCCCTCCCCACATTCTTTTTATCAGCCTCCCCTTCCGTTTCCTCCCCACCCTTTCCCTTACCCACCTTTCCCACCCCACCCTGTCTTCATATCAGTCTCTCCCCTCTTCTCCCCTCTCCCCTCGGCCTGTAAATCCGATCCTGGGCAACATGTTTACATATTGAAATACTGTTAATCCCGAGAGCAGCAGATCACAACCACCACAGCGTCTCAGAAATCCAGGCCTGGGGAGAGAGAGAGAGAGAGAGAGAGAGAGAGAGAGAGAGAGAGAGAGAGAGATGAGGGGAGGAGGGAGGGAATGATGAAAAAGATGAAAAAGTAGGTGAAGTGACAGTGAAAATGGGGAAGAGGAAGAGGCGAATATCGGGAGCAGAAGACCAAAATGACTTGGATCCCAGTGAAATATTAAATGGTACAATATCTGTCAGTTTATGGGGAGTTTATCCAGTTAGAGAAGTATATTATAGCCACCCGAAACTATAAATGTCCCCCTGTCCTCTCTCCTTTTATCTCGTCAGCTGAAACCGGCAGGAAAAAATAAGAAGTGGAGTGGTGAACATGTTTTATGGTACTGTTAGCTGTATGTTAATGATTTTGGTTCTAAATGTAGACGGACAAATAGACTGACGGACACACACACACACACACACACACACACACACACACACACACACACACACACACACACACACACACACACACACACACACACACACACACACACACACACACAGAGAGAGAGAAAATAAGGGAATGGTAGAAAAGGGAGAGGGGAAGAGAGAGGGAATGGGAGAAGAGGAGGAAAGAGTGAGAAGAAAGGAAGAGTGAGAGGAGAGGAAGAGCGAGAAGTAGAGAGAGTGAGGGGATAGGAGGGGAGAGAGTGAGGGAAAGGGGAGAAGAAGAGGGGAAAGGGACATGATAGAGGGATCCTTTGGGAGAGGGGAAAGCTTCAGGCAAAGAAGAGATCAGCTTTGAGAGACGAGAGATTGAGAGATCATTTGTAGAGGGGAGATAGTCGACCGAGGCTCTAAGAGGCTCCTCGTAGGCTTATAATACCCATACATACATTCATACAAACACATTCATATATACAGACATACGTACACAGATGCATACATATATTTTTCTGTTCTCTTTCGTGTGTGTGTGTGTGTGTGTGTGTGTGTGTGTGTGTGTGTGTGTGATGATATGGGTGGCTATCCTGAATGATATCTATACATAATTTTTTTGCTTATGTAAATGTGTATGTGTGATTGAAGCAACTTTTTGTGAACAGATGTTATCAAGTAAGTTGTTTTTTTGTGTTTTGGTGTGTATCTAAATTCTTTATTTGTTTGCAGTTCTTTCTCAAATATATGGGGGGAGAGAGAGAGAGAGAGAGAGAGAGAGAGGAGGGTGACTGCTTCTTCAAAATAGGAGGGGGAGGGGGAGGGAGAAGTAATGACCGAGAAGAAAAAGATAATGCAGATAATTATGATGATGATAGGAGCAGGAGGATTATGATGATGATGATGTGCTGATGTACGGATGGGACTGTTGACCAAAGATGAGAGAGAGAGAGAGAGAGAGAGAGAAGGGGGGGGGATTGTGGTGCAGGTCGCGTCGTGGCCAAATTTCCTGTGCATTGTGGCGAAGGCGCCGCTGTGGCCTGGTGTGTGTTATTATACTCGCGTGGCTCGCCTGTCTTATAGGGGGGACTCTTTTCACCTCCCCTCCATCCCCTACTGATTACCCCTCCCCTCCATCCCCAACCCATTACTCCTCCCCTCCTCTCCTTACCCATTACCCCTCTCCTCCACTCCTCACCCCTCCAGAACCCCCCCAGATTCTTTTTCTCCTTCCATAGCATCTTCTCTTCCCCTCCCCCTTCCTTTTGAGTACCTCTTCTACCCCTCCCCCTCTCGTTCAGCATCTTCTCTCTTCCCCTCACTGTTCCTTTAGAATCCTTCCTCTTCATCTCCTCTCTCCTTTAAAATATTTTCTTTTCCTTTCCCCCTTTCTTTTGTATCCCCCTCTTCCCCTCACCCATATACCTCTGAATCACCCCTTACATTTGAATACCCCACTTCCCCTTCTCCCCTCCTTTTGAATCCCCACTCTTCCCCTCCCTCATCTTTCAGAATGCCCTTCTTTCCCTCCCCTATCTTTTAGAATCCCCCTCTTCCCTTTGCATGTCTTTCTGAATCATCCCTCTTTCTATCCCCTTCTGTAATACTTCCCACTTCCCATCCGTCTTTACGAATCATTTCTTTTCCCCTCCCTGCCACATTCTTCTCTCCCCCCTTCCCTAGTTTTGTTCTGCACCTTCCTCTTCACTGTACTTTCTTCTGCATTCCCTCCCCACCCCTTCTGCATTCCCTCCCCACCCCTTCTGCATTCCCTCCCCACCCCTCCCCACCCCTCCCCTCCATTTCTACAAAACCTCCCCCTTCCTTCTCTTCTTTCTGTCAACTATTTCTCCGTCTTTTTTCAGCACCTCCTCCCCCTTCCCTCGTCCACCTCCTTTCCTTACCTCCACCCCCTTTCTCACCTCCACCCCTCTTCTCCCCTTCACCTTCTCCTCACTCCTCCACCCCCGCCCTTCTCTTCACTTCCTATCTCTCCTCTACCTCCTCCCTCCTCTTCAGCATCCCTTCTCTCCTTCAGTACCTCGTTCTTCCTCTCCCTCCCTCCAGCATCTCCCTATTCCCCGTCCTCCGTTACTCCAAAACTTTACTCCCAAATTGTTCCTTCTCTCTCTCTCTCTCTCTCTCTCTCTCTACTTTTATCTGTCTTTTTGTCTGTCCGTCTGTCTGTATGTATAATTGTATGTATCTCTATAATTTGTGTCTGTCTATTTATTATCTAGACCTTGTGTATATATGCATCTGTGTAGATCTGTCTCAGTCTGCCAGTCCATATATTTATCCATCTATCTGTTTGTCTATCTCTCTATCTATCTATCTGTCTCTCTGTCTATATCAGCTTATCTCCGTGTCTCTGTCTGTCTGTTTGTCTGTCTGTGTATCTATTTTTTTTTTACTTATTTATCTATCAGTGTTCATAAATCTGGCATCTGTCTCATTATCCTATTTTCTCCAGATATCCAATTTTCCTCTTCTCACCCTAAGTCTTCCTCTCCCTTCCTCCCTCCCTCCTCCCTTCCATCTCTTTCCTCTCTCCTCGGATGATTATTTCCTCCCTTACTAGAGTGCCCTTCTGATCTCACCCCCTCTCCCAGCTTCCTTCTCCCTCCACCGCTCTCTCCACATCGCCCTCCCTCCTCCTATCTCCCATCCTCGCTCACTTCTTCTCTCTTTCCTTCATCTCTTTTCTCCCACCCTTGTTCCATTCCTTCCTTCCTTCCTACTTTTCCTCTCTCTCTCTCTCTCTCTCTCTCTCTCTCTCTCTCTCTCTCTCTCTCTCTCTCTCTCTCTCTCTCTCTCTCTCTCTCTCTTCTTCCCTCCCTCCCTCCCTCCTTTCTTGATCTCACTCCCTCCCTCATTTACGGTCTGTCCCTCCCTTTCGTTGTCCATCCCTCCCTTCCAATTTTCCCTTCATCTTAAATCTCTCTCTCTCTCTCTCTCTCTCTCTCTCTCTCTCTCTCTCTCTCTCTCTCTCTCTCTCTCTCTCTCTCTTTCTCTCTCATTAGTCTCTTCCCATTAACACATTTATATTTACCCATTTATTTGTTCATGCTAACTTCAGAAAATATAGCCAAAAAAATCGTCCCTAGAGGGGTTAGCAAAAATCTCACAAAGCCTTTCAGCACGAGAGGCCAACCCCCATGCTGAATAAAATCGTCTGGAAGAAGCATGAATAAAGTGTAACATAAATGTCACCGTACTAGAGGGGTTGACGTCATCGTTAGGACTGTCTGCTGAGGACTGTAGTGTTTGTGTGGTCTGTGTATCCGTAACACACACACACACACACACACACACACACACACACACACACACACACACACACACACACACACACACACACACACACACACACACACACACACACACACACACACACACACACACACACACACACACACACACACACACACACACACACACACACACACACACAGTCTCTCTCTCTCTCTCTCCCCATCAGCAGGAGGCGCCTGGAGAATAAAATTGTTTAGGATGAGAAAATTGGCCGGGGAAAATGAGTGTGAGGAGGAGGGGAAAGAGCAGGGGAGAGAGAGAGAGAGAGAGAGAGAGAGAGAAAGGAAAAACGGAGGAGAGGAAGGAGGAATGAGGAGGGGAATGGGAAGAAAGAAGACGAGGGGGAGGAGGAGAAGGAGAGGAAAAAAGAAAGAATGAAGAGAATGGAAGAGAGAGGGAATGGCAATGGAAAGTAAAAGAGGAGGGAAGGGAGGTTAAATGTGGAGGAGAAGGGAGGAATAGAAGAGGAACAGGGAGGAGACAGGAGGGGAGGAAGAAGAGGAGGAGGAGGAAAAGAAAAGAGGACTCGGGATAAGAGAAGAAAATGGTAAAATAAAGACCAAATCGAAAGTGGAACAAAGATAAAATTAGGAAATAGAAAAATGTGATAAGGAAGAAAGAAAGAGAAAAGGAAAGAGAAGGCAGTAGCTAAGGTGAACTTGAGAAAATGAAGATAATATTAATAATAAAAAAAAGCGAACAATATTATCGAAATGCATATGTGAGAATTGTAAGATGGAATGTAAGAAGCAGAAGAAGAAGACGAGAGAGAGAGAGAGTAGGGAAGACGAAGAATGAGTAGAAGTAGAGGTGAAATGAAAACAAGTATGAGAGAGTGAGTGAGAGACAGACTGACAGACAGACAACAAGGGGAACTTAACGCCTCGATCTGACTCAATTGACGCCAAATGGTAGGGCGGGGCAGAGTGAGAGACGAGGGAGGAGAGAGCAAGAGGTGGGATGGGTGGGTGGGTAAGTGGAAGAGAGGGCAAAAGGTGGGTGGGTGGGTGCGTGGGTGGGTGGGAGAGAGAGTAAAACGTGGACATTGTGGATAGAGGAGAAGGCAAGAGATGGGTACTGAAGTGTGTGGATGGATGGTAGAAAGGGTAAAAGGTGGATGGAGGACAGGGCAAGAGGTGGGTGGGTGGTGAGAGTAGAGAATAAGATGAGTGAATGGGTGGAGGAGAGGGCAAGAGATAAGGATGGGAAAGGGCAAGAGAGGTGGATGGGTGGGCAGCTAGAGAAGAAGGCAAGAGGTGGCTGGGGAAGAGGGCAAGAGGTGGGTGGTGGGGATGAGGGCAAGAGGTGGGTGGTGGGGATGAGGGCAAGAGGTGGGTGGTGGGGAAGAGGGCAAGAGGTGGTAGCAGCCTTGTTAACTATGGAGGGCTACGCAGGGCCAATTGCCTCTGTCGGGGGTCGTTAGAGACAGGGCTGGGGACAGATATTCTCGTGGGTCGAGGAGGCTCCCTTTGTACATTTTCTGCGCTACGTTCACATTCTGTTGTATGTTATTTATGCAACTTTCTGTACTAGATTTTTTTTTCCTTATGGCACTTTGATGTACTCTAGTGTGTTTTAATTTGTGCCCCGTCCCTACCAGTTTATTCCTTTATATACATCACGGTGATACTCTATGCTGTGTTATTTATACAACTTTTCTTGTTTATTATCGCATGCGGCACTGTGACATTTTCTATGGTATGTTATGTTTTATGCAACTTTCCATAACAGTTAATTCCTGCATATGCCACGTTGGTACTCTCAGGTACATTTTTTGTTTGTGTCATCTGTGTCAGTGTTTTACAAGATATAAATGGAATACAAGAGATTTTTTTTGTGTGTGTGAAGAGGTGTGGCTGAGGATAGTTTAAAGGGATGAGATACTGAAGTGGAGGGATGCATAGGATTGGGGGAGGAGGGAGGAGAAAATGTCCTTAAGTTTCCTTGAGTATGAGTGAATTGTCCAAGCGGGAATAGGATAAGGATGATGATGATGATTATGCGAGGCGTCTTTGTAAGTGATGATGAGATGATGATGGAGTAAGAGAGGCATTTACCCTGAGATGTAAGAGAGGGAAGGAGAATCAGCGGAGATGGACAGGGACAGTGAGAAGGGACTGTGTGGGTTGTAGGAAGGGAGGGGAAGGGAAGAAGGGCGAGAGGGTCCGTGGTGATCCTAAATTTGGGGCGTCACAGTGGGTGGCGAAGGAGTTTACAAAGGCGACCAAAGACACCTTAACAAATTGCACCAATGACGCCAAATATGAGGGATTCAGTGTGACGCGCTTATCAGGTCGTCATATCAGGGCCTCCAGTGTGGGTAGGGGGGAGGGGGGTGAAGGAGAGAGGAGGGGAGAGAGAGGAGGGAGGGAAAGGACACAGAAGTGGTGGGACAGAACAGAGATAGCAGTTGTAAAAATAGAACGCCCGTAGCAGAGAGATACGTTCGCTAAATTGGCTGTCATGTGTGTGTATTTATATTTTTTAATGTGTGTGTGTGTGTGTGTGTGTGTGTGTGTGTGTGTTTGTGTGTGGAGAAAGAGTGAGAGGTGAATTGCTCTTAAGCGCCTGTGGAAGAGAAATAGTGAATGTGTGGCGTAATTATGGTACAGACAAAATAATAATACAGAAGCACTCAAGATATACAGTTTCTAACCTCTTTTATTTAAAATAAAAAAAAAAAAAAAAAAAAAAAAAAAGAGGCATCTCCTCAACTCAGCAAAACTATGTGACAGTTGCCGAAATTTGTTGAAAAATGACAGTGTGATTGAAGGGGGTTAAGAGAAGAAGAATCTTGAGGTGAGGACATTAGGTGGGTAAGTGGGTGGGCAGTTACTATCCCCACCCTCTCAGCCTCTCTTCCCAGCTGTCTTCTCATCTTCCACACCCTTCCCTCTTGCTTACTCCTTCTCCACTTTCGTTTTTCCACTGATGTTTAGAATTTCTCTGTGTTTTACTTTGTGTTTTCTCCTCTTTCTTCTGGTTCACTTTCTCCTCTTCATCATTGCTTGCTCATTCTCTTTTATTTCATGTGTATTTTTTTTTCCTGCCCTGTTCTATCCCTCACCCTTTGCATGTCCTCACCAGTCCTTTTCTTTTATGTTCATACCCTGTACCTCTTCCTCACCACCTCTAGCTTCTCTCTGTCTGTTCTGTTATATCTTCTTCATCCTGTCCTGTTAAGTCCTTACTCTCACTGTTCTGTATTATCGTCCTCTTACCTCCTCTATCCCCTGCCTATTCGTGAAATGCAGGGATACGGCACTGTAGCCTGCCTTCCTGCCGTCTTTTCTGCCTGCTTTCCTGCCTACATGCCCTTGTTATGTCCCCCCTATGTCTCCCTTCCTTCATTCCTTACTTCCCTCCTTTGTTACTTTATTTCCATCCTATCTTAAGTCGTGCCTTCTTTCTTGCCTAATTGTTAAGTTTATTTCTTCTTTCCTACTTGTCTGTTTGCTTGTCTACCCATTGGTCTTTTCTGGCTATCTGTTTGTCTTTCATTTTTGCAACCTTCCTCCTTCCTTCCTGCCTGCCTGCCTGTTTTCTTCCACTCCTTCCGCTTGATCCTTCTTTCCTTCTGAGAAATGAGGTAAAGGAAGTGAGGAAAGTGATAGGAGAGGCGTAAAGAGAGCATATCAAAGGAAGTTACAAGAGGAAAGTGAATTTAGAGTAGAGAGTGAAGAAATGAGATTAGACTAGTAAGTAAAGCGATGTGAAGGTGAAGTGAATGGAAAGTAAAATGAAGTGTTGAGTGAAGTAAGATGTGAAGGAAGTGAAGTGATATGAGGGGAAATGAAGATGGTGAGGCTACGGTAAGGGGAGTACGTAAGAAATGGGGCAAGGGTGAAGTGGAGTGAAGTGATGGTGGTGGGTGGGTGGTCCTAAGAAAGAAGTATGGGGTCCCTCTTCACCTTATCGTCCACTTCGTCACTCTTTCGTCCTTCTGCGGGCTCCCTTGATGCTGTATCGGGCACATCGCTCTCTCTCTCTCTCTCTCTCTCTCTCTCTCTCTCGTTCACAGTATATATATATATATATATATATATATATATATATATATATATATATATATATATATATATATATATATATATATATATATATATATATTTTATCTTCTGTTTATTTTAACATCATAATCATCATCGTAATCTCTCACTCACTCGAACCATCGAAATTCATACCAATTTCGCACCAAGCATAGCTATTTTTCGCTGTTTGATGTTCGAGACCTTGTTTTTATTTACCAGTCTTTAAAGAAACACACATTCTTTCAACATACAGTAGAATGATGTCGCCTTTGCTGCCGTAGAATCACTTCCGCAATTTATTCTCGCTGACGTTACTTTTTTTTTTTTTTTGTTTTTTTTTGTTTTTTTTGACCAGTGGTAAAGGCATGGTACTGCAGTGGACCTTGAATCGACCGTCAGAGGTACAAATCCTGGCGGTCAGATAGTTACAAATTACAGTAACTTCCCTTCGGGTTCTGTCAACGCACTTAGGTATATCGCTAAGGCAAAAGCAGACGATTTTGTTCTGCTGAGAAAAACCATAGAAATCAAAGGGTTGGTGGAAGTAATTGCAACCCTAAGCTTATTGTCTGTAGTCCACCTTTTTCCTGGGGTTAGGTAGGGAGCTAAGAACCGTCTGTTCATTGGGGTAATAGAATAGCTCTGCCATGTCGGTGCCACCACATGAAGGCGTCTCTCTCCAGCACCAATCGTTATCACCCTTATCAGATGTTCAGATGAAAGAATGGTGACCCACATATCACAGCGAACAACATTTTTATTTGCTGGTAATAATTAGTCCATTTCATCTCTGTTTCGTCCCATTTTGATTCCAGGCAGTCCAGACTAAACTACTTCCCATTCTCTCCTCTTTCCAGACGATCCTGAACTCCATGCACAAGTACCAGCCCAGGTTTCATCTAGTGAGGGCCAACGACATCCTGAAGCTGCCCTACTCCACCTTCAGGACCTATGTGTTTAAGGAGACAGAGTTCCTAGCAGTGACCGCCTACCAGAATGAAAAGGTGAGTCAGGTTGGTGATTGGGGTGGGGATGGAGATTTGAGAGGAGAGAGAGAGAGAGGAGGGATGTTTGGTGTGGTATATAGGGGGTTATTAGACTGGGGGTGGATGCTGAAGGTGGGTGTGGGTGTTGTTGGGGTGCCTAGAGTGAGGGGAGTTTTAGGTATACTGTAGGTATATGGGTGGTTTAAATAGGAGTGGTGATTGATGGTGGGGTTTGGGGGACGGTGTGGTGGTGATGATGGTGTGGTGGTGATGATGGTGTGATGGTGTGGAGTGGTATGAATAGGAGTACGTGCATGTATTTAATTTTGTTGTCTACTGTGTGTGTGTGTGTGTGTGTGTGTGTGTGTGTGTGTGTGTGTGTGTGTGTGATATTTCACCCGTGTGCGTGTGTGTATTCATGTCAGAGGGGCGAGTGTCAATCATGGAGGCTGCAGGGGGTAGGGAGGAAAGGGAGGGAGGGGAAGACAACGGCCGCCATGACACTTGCCCGAAATGATCACCGCTCCGTTCTCTCCATCCAATCGCCCTCATCCAAACCCGTCGGAGGTAACCACACACCCCAACATTTAATCCCCATTCTACTCCCTCTTATGTCCCCACGCTGCATAAATAAACACGCATAATAACTAACCCACCACGAATAAAGAGACGCTGTTTGACTCGATCTGGGTGGAGAATAAAAGGAAAATTTAAACCGCAGACAGAGCCGCGCGCACACACCCGGACGCGTCGCTTGGTGTTGACACATGTCTTGGCGGGAACGGAGGGCGGGCGACCCCTAATGTTATGATTCAATTACGGGGGCCGCGAACGGTATTTTATAGTCATTTCATCATCTTTATTCTCACTGAATTTTAAGTAACAGCCGAGGAGAAGGGAAGGAGGGAGGGATGTAGGGAGCTGACGGGAGAAAATGGGCAAAAAAGGACGTGGAAATTGCCGGGAATATGAGAACCGAATCGTTAGGTTTAATTAGTGAGTGAGATTGTAAAATTGAAGATCGAGTGAGAGGACCGTGATTAAGAGAAATTTTAATAATGAATTAGAAACACTGCATATAACAAGAATTACAAGATACTAATTAAGGCAAAACTTTATATAGAGGAGGATTGCAAAATTACTAAATAAAAGATAAGAACGCTTAAAAGAGGAAATTTAGTAGACGAAATGCCAGACCTTAACCCCTTCAGTACAAGTGGTCTATTTCAGCAAATTGAAATGCCTGCCGGTAGTTAGCATTAAGTATAATTCTAGAGTTACCCCGTCCATGCGAGAGCCTGTGTTCCGGTAAAAATATCAACCCAAGCTCCTATGACTCACTTAGCTGAACAAAATCGTCTGACGGTAGCTGGAATATAATGATACGCGAGAGTTGTTCCGACCGTAGGAGGGTTAAGAAAATGCCAGTGGAGAGAGAGAGAGGAGTATTTCGCCCCTACCCCCTAAATATTAAACGCAGCCGAACTCTACAATTTAGTTTTTCGCGGACCGTCCATTTTCTGTTGCTGCCAAACTTTATGTCAATAGAACTAGAGGGATGGAGAGAGCTGCGGGGGTATTGTTTTTTTATCTCTCGCTCCCTCGCTCTAACTTTGGTGAGAGAGAGAGAGAGAGAGAGAGAGAGAGAGAGAGAGAGAGAGTCCATGCCAACGCCTCAGTTCGCTTCATGTTTTCCTTGCCTCCCTCTGCAATTAAAGACAGAGAAAAATTGGCCAACTTTTCTCCAGGTAGTTAGAGAGAGAGAGAGAGAGAGAGAGAGAGAGAGAGAGAGAAAGACCCTATTGTGATGGAAAAGAATGACTCACCATACCCTCCTTTCCCCTCCCCTTCCATCACACAAAAATTTACCACCGGACACAGACAGACAGACAGATAGCTAGAAATAGATAGAAGGGAGAATAGACAGAAGGGAAGTCACATTAACGACGGACAGACAGACGCAAAGATAGGCACAGAGACAGCCACCCAGAAAGACAGATAGCTTGAGAGCATATAGATAGACTGTATAGAAAAATAAATGAATAGGTAGATGGTCAGATAGTTCGATAGATAGATCCGTAGCTAGATAGATTGATAGATAGAGGGAGGGATGACTAGATTGTTAGACGAGTGAGTGGATAGTTAGATACTCAGAGAGAATTAATAAAGGAGTGCAGATAAAGAATAAAGAACAGGAGTTTTTTTTTTTTTAATTTAATATTTTGACTTACCCGGGAAAAATAATGATACAGTTCGTCCTCCCATAGGTTAGAGATAGGCAAGCAGATAGATACATGGATAGATAGACTGAATAACTGTATGGTAGTGAATAGGGTAAGAGGTTGAGTGTGTGAATAATGAATGAATGTGTTCTGTTTCTGGATCTTACTCACCTCAGTGTTAATTATGGGACCAGTGTGATGATGGTGATGATGATGATGATGATAACTAATGATAATAATAATAGTGATAATGATGATAATAATAATAATAGTAGTCGTAGTAGTAGTATATTATTAAAATTCCCTCTACTTTCTCCCCTAGTTCACAGACAAGCAAGCAGATAGAGGGATACATTGAGGGGGAGAAATTACGAGATTGTAATAATAGGGATAAAAGGAATAATAATAATAACAATAATAATAATAATAATAATAATAATGATAATGATGTTAATTTCGATAAGCGTATTAATATTTTTCTCTCATTTCCACAGATCACTCAACTCAAGATCGACAATAATCCATTCGCCAAGGGATTCCGGGACAGCGGGGCGGGGAAGAGAGAGAAGAAGTAAGTGTTGGAGGGACTTGGAGAGAGAGAGAGAGAGAGAGAGATGGAGAGATATACTGTAAGGAGGGAGGTAAAATCCCGGCAGAGCTTAATATGAAAGTGTCGGTCCGTGAGCTGGGCTATTCCTTATGCAAATTCCTCCATAGAAGAGTTGACGGCAGGGGAAGAGGCGGAGACGGGGAAATGCTCTCCCATCACTCCTATTCCTCCCATCCACCCCTCCCACACCTCCCATCCTTCCCACGTCCCTCTCCCCCAATATCTCCACCTTTTATCACGTCCCCCTCTTCCACCTCCCATCACTCTCATTCCTACCATCCCCTCCATCTGCATTCTCTCCCCTAACTTCCTGCCCCCTTCCTTCCCTACCTCGCCTTCCCACCTCAGCTATACCTCCATCTCCCATCACTCGTATCCCAATCATACCCGCACCTCCCATCGCTTCCATTCTTTTCGCACCTCCCACCCTACCCACCTCCATTCCCTCCCCTGTCTTTCCCCACCCCCCATTCATATCTCCTCCTTCCATCGATACCATACCTCCATCTTGCATCATTCCCATTAATTTTATGTCTCTCACCCCTCCCATTTCCCTCCTTACCATGCCACAGCCATCTCTTCCATCCCCCATGCTTCTTCCTCTCATACCCCCCATTTCGGTAACATGTCCTGTGAGTTGTAAATGCCTAGTCAGACCCAGAGTTCGCCCACAGTTTACCTTCGTCCACAGTACACTTAGGGCATGTCCGTCACTCTCTTCCCTGACGTCTTTGGGCAGAGAAGCATATTAAGCATCTGTCAGTTTAAGAATATTACCCAGCAAAGGAAAGTGAGACTGAGAAGGGGCGATGGGTTAGAGGAACTTTTGGCCTCGGCTGTACCATGTTTTTTTTTTTCCTCCATTTTATTGCCGCATCCACCTTTCTTTCCGTCATTTCCTCATCTTTCATTTTCTTGGCTCCTTCATTCCCTCTCGCCATTACTCTTCCCGTCCTTGTTCATCTTCCCAGACTCTTCCCTCCCTTCATTACCGTCGGTCGTCCGTTCCCATCAATATCATTTACCTTCTTTTCCCTATCCCATTCGTTTGTCCTTCCTTTTGCCAACTGCTTCCTCTTCCATTCCTTTCCCATTTTTACCTAATCGTCCTTCTCATGCATTGCACCCTCTTCCATGTGACCCTTCCTCCCATCCTCAGCGCTTTCCTACCCTTCCATCATCCCTTCTCCTTCCTCTCCTACCTTCCCTTGCCATAGCTTCCTCTTTTATCTTTCTTCTCTTCCCCGGTGTCCTTTCCCCCTTTCCCTTCCTCATCCCTTTGTTTTATATCTCCATTGACCTTCCTTCCCATCCATTCCCTCCTTTGCTTCCCTTCGTGCTCCCTTCTTCCATCCTATCATCTGCCTCCCAAGCGGCATCTTATTCCCCACACCATCCCTACTCATCCTTTTCTTCTCTTCCCGAGCTGCCCTTCTCTCCCGTCTTCCTCCCTATCCTCTCATCTTTTCTCCTCTCATCTTTTGCTACCCATCCTCCTTCACTTCCCCTGCGACCTTCCACCCTTCCTTCCTCCCATGCGACCCTTCCTCCCTCTCTTGTCCTCCCTTGCGATCCTTCCTCCCCTCTCTTCTTCCTCCCTCCCCTCTCCTCCTCCCCACACACACACACACACACCCTACTGAGCACCTCCCCGCTGAGGCATTGTGGTGGACGAAGCGAGACCCGGTATTAAGAGATTACCATTAGTTACCACAGCCACCAACCCCTTTGTGGATTACGGGATGCTCTCTCTCTCTCTCTCTCTCTCTCTCTCTCTCTCTCTCTCTCTCTCTCTCTCTCTCTCTCTCTCTCTCTCTCTCTCTCTCTCGTCTAAACTTATTCACTCACTCAAACACACTTGCTCCCTCTCTCTCTCGTATCATCCCCTTCCCTTCCCTCTCTCCCTCATCGCCTGTCTCACACCACCTTTTCATCTTGTATTCTATCTGTGTTTCCCCCGCTTCCATTTAGTGATTCATGTCTTGCTTGTTAGGAGCCAACCTCTGCTCTCCTTCACATTTCCACCCTCTCCCCTTCACCACTAACTCGGCCCCTTCTCAATCATCCCAGAGGTCCCCGGGTCTGATCTCTGTCTTATGCTCCTCTATGCAGTTGGCTAGATGTACGGATGCTTTCTCCTCCTCCTCCTCCTCTTCGGCTCTTCTGCATTCCCTAATCTCAGCCTTACAGTCGGCGTATGATTTCCTCTTCTGTTCCTTTTCCTCCCATACGTATTCTCTAATGTCTGTCTGTCTTATATTCCTGTATCCAGTCGGTTTCTCATTCTCGCCTTCTTCCTGCTTTTCCATCCTTTTGCGTTCTCTAGGTTTCTTTATACAGTTGGCCTTAAGATCATACGGTGTCCTCCTCATCCTCATCATCATCTTCGTCCTCATCCTGATCGTCATCCTCATCCTCCACATCTTCATCCTTATCCTCAAGCTCATCGTCTGTTCGTAATCTCAAAGCTTCTCCATTTGGCCTTTCATATTGTCATCCTTTCTTCGTTCTGCTTTCCCACCTAATGCAACCTAGTCATCAGCTACAATTATCAACTGTTTTTGTCTTTCATCCTTTTCCTAAGTTTCTCGTGTTTTCTTGAGCATTTTTCCTTTTCCTTTGACTTTCCTTTTCCTTTGGCTTTCTTAATTTCCTAACAAGAGCCACTCTAAGCTGTTCAGTAGCACTTTTGATTCCTCCTCCTCCTTCTGACCTATCACGTTTTTCTTCTTCTTTAATCATGAATTTTATCTCCCATACTGACGCCTTCACCTCTAGGGAGTCTCTTTGTATCTAAGAAAAATGTCCTCATGCTATCCAGAAAAAAGGGAGCAAAATACAAAGTAATTTCTCGTGCCGAAGGGATTTTTAAAATAATGCCATCAAATTTTTCTTTCCTGGTACAGTTTTTCACTCGGTTGTCTGTTATTATTAGAGAAATAAAAAATAAATAATCTTGATAAACTCGTTACACACGCGTGCTATGTAAACCGCTTCTATACAGCTCGTGACAGTCTTATTACATGCGCTCACGTGTACGCTTTAGGCTACGCACACACACACACACACACACACACACACACACACACACACACACACACACACACACACACACACACACACACACACACACACACACACACACACACACACACACACACACACACACACACACACACACACACACACACACACACACACACACACACACACACACACACACACACACACACACACACACACACACACACACACACACACACGATAACTGCATATAACACCTTCCATCACCACACAATATCGTCTTTATTAATCCACTTACGACGACCTGTTTGTGTGTGTGTGTGTGTGTGTGTGTGCTGGAGATGGAGGTACATTGTACCATTCTCTCTCTCTCTCTCTCTCTCTCTCTCTCTCTCCCCATCAGTTCTGCCACTTTTACCCTTTAGTTATCCCATTCTCTCTCACTTTTTCGTCTGTCTTTCTTTTTTTTCATTTTTATTTCAGATCTTCTCCTCTTTCTTTCCTCTTGCTCCCGTTTGTCTCTTTCTTCCTCCTCTCTTCCATTCCCTCTTCCCACTTCCTCCCTTTTCATTTTCCTTTCTGCATTATGTTTTCTCTCATCTCCGTGTTTCCTTCTCTCTCTTTCCTTTTCTTCTCTTCTTCCACCTTTTTCCCTTTGTCTTTCCCCTTCCCCTCTCTCTCCTCTTCCATCTCCCCTGCATTTCCCCTCTTCCTCCGCCTCCGTTCCTTCCATTCTTCTTCTCTGTCTTTCTCGCCTCTTCCTTCACTCCTCCTTTCTCCCCTTTTTTCCACCTCCTCCTTTTCCTTTCTTCGTTTCCTGTCTCTTACGGTTCTTTTCCATCTCCCCTTCTCTTCTCTTCTTCCACCTTCCTTTCCGTCTTTTCTTCTTTCTCTCTCTCTCTCTCTCATCTGACAGCACCCTTCCTTTTTCATTTGCTCTACTGCCTCTTTTAATATTCACTTTGTTCTGCTATCACAGTTCCCCCTTTCTTCTCTCTAATCTGTCAGTTTTGCCACTCTTTGCTCTCCCTTTGTCCCTCTCTTCTCCCCTCCTCTCTTCTATGCTCTCTCTCTCTCTCTCTCTCCTTTCCCTTCCCCCCTCCCATCTCTTCTCTCCTCTCTTCTCTTCTGTGTTCTCTCTCCTTTCCTTTCCTCCCCCGTCTCTCCCCATTCAATTTGTATCGTCTCTTCTTGACTCTCCACTCGTCTCCTTTTCAGTTTTTCTCTGCCCCCTTCTCTCTTCTTCAGTACTTTGCTCTCCACCCTCCTCCTCTTCCTTTTATTTGACCCCCCCGCCCTTCAATCCTCTCATTCTTTCTCTGCCCTTCTTCTCTCCCATCTTTTCTCTCCTCTCCCCTTTTCTCCTCTCCTTTAATATTTCTCCTTATTTCCTCTTCTCGTTTTTTTTTCTTCACTCCTCTGTTCTTATCTCTTTCCTTCCCTAATCTTCTTTTTTTCTCTTCTTATCTCTTCGTGTCTCTCGCATTTTGTCCTTTTCTCATCTTTTCTTCCCTTCGCTTAACTTTCTTTTCTTCCCTTCCCTTCCCTTCCCTTCCCTTATCTTCCTTCCCTGCCCTTATCTTCCTTCCCTTCCCTTCCCTTCCCTTCTTTTCCCTTCCCACCACCCTGTCAGCATCTTCCCCAGTGACAGCTTGGGGAGGACAATGACGGGGGATGGGGAAGAATGGCTGAGGGGTGGACGCTGGTTACTGCATCACCACATCCTGTCACTCACCACAACTTGTCATCACACTCCCCCCAGTGCGTCACATCGCGTCATCACTTTAATATATACACGTCACATCTCATCACACATGGTCTTTATTTATTTATTTATTTTTGCGTTTCGATAAATTTTATTAGGCTTTATTTTATCGTTGTAATCTCTCGCCAGGAGCTATCATCACTCAGTCTATTGTCACCACAGTATCTTGTATCACGACGCCTTGGCTTTACACGTCATCTCAGACAACGCAGGTTCTGTTTTAAGTCCAGTGTCGGATACATTAACACATTTCATCATTACACCTCGTCATCACATTGGTTTCCTTTACTTTTCTAGCCGGGGTGGCCGAGTGGTTGGCAAAGTTAACTACGAAGCTGGCGTCCCTCGAACCAGGTGTAATGAGTGCTTAATTATTTCTTAGGATAACACCTGGGGGAAGTAACTGAGGTAACCTGGATGATGCTGTGGCCTTGTGTCAGAGGAAAGTAGATGAATTACCCTGTACAGGTTCAAAGGCCTGAGTTAGGGAAATGATCATCACAGTTATAGCACCTCATGGCGTCAACTACCGACGTTTTAATTATTAATTCTCTCTCTGTCTGTAATTTTCAACAGCATAAGTTTTGTTCATCATCACACCCTGTCATCACACTGACTTCACGTGTCTCCCTTAACAAGGCACGTTCTTTTTTATCACTACAATTTCTCATCACAGTTTCTCATCACAATCCTATATTTTATCTCAACGGGGAACAGTAATCTACCCCGTGCATATCGTCATACATTCTTATTCTTCTTATTCTTCTTCTTCTTCTTCTTCTTCTTATTGTTATTATTATTATTATTATTATTATTATTATTATTATTATTATTATTATTATTCAAGTACCAATATGACCATACACCACATCACCACACACCACATTACCTCCCCTGTCACCTCAGTATCACCACACGGTACATCACCACACCCCATCACCTCCACCCTGTCACCACACCCTGTCAGCACACAACATGAGCCACACGCAACCCCACACCCTGCCACCACAACTCATCACCTCACCATCCCTGTCATAGCGGCGTGTCATGACCAGGGGAAGGGGAAGGGGAAGGGGAAGGGGAAGAGTAGGAGAGGAGGGAGAGGGAGGAGATGGGAAAAGAGGAGGAAGAGATGGAAGAATAGAAAGGATAGAATGGAAGAGGGAAGAAGAGAGGGTAGGAGAGAAGGCGGAGAGTGGGAGGAGTTGGAAGGGGAGAAAGGAGTGAATAGAAGTAAGGAAGGGTAAAGGGTAGGAGAGGGTGTGGAAAGAGATGGAAGGGTTGAGAGGAGAGAACGGAGGAGGGAGTGTGAGGGGGTAGAGAGCGAAGGAGATGGAAGGAAAGAAATGACAGAAAGGGAGGGAAAGAGGAAAATTAAGAATCGCAGAAAGGACACTGAAAGGTTGTAGAAAAGTTTGGAGTGGAAGAAGAGGGAAGAGAACACAGCAAAGTAGGGAAGAGGAGAGGGGAGGAAGGGAGGTGGGGGTAGGAGGGGAAGGAAATAGAGAAAGAACAGAACACGAGTATGTTATAGAAAATTGGATAATGAAAGGAAGTAATCGAGAGCAGCAAGTAATATATTAGTACCATTTACAAGCAGTTATCCCAGTTGTTTTATTTGTAATGATAAGATAATAGTAATAGTTAACAGTCTTTATTGCAGGAGGTCCTTTCGATGCAGAACAAAATAGCCTGTGAATAGTGGAAATGAAAATGTAAAAATGTAAACTGGATTGATTTCATTCATGTTGATAACAACTTTCGTCCAAGAAATTCTTACAATTACCTGATTGGAATCGTCTGACACTAGTGATAGAGTATATAAAGTCGTCAGAGTAATAGAACGATTTAAACTGTTGCGGCTTCCACTTTTTTACTTCATTCATTCACTAGTCCTTCCTACATCATAATCATCCCCATCCCCACGGCCCAAATTTTCGCCTCTCCCTACAGCTGCCCATTCTCTCACCTTTACTCTTATTTCTCTCCTCCTTTTCCCACCCCCCTGCCTACAGCCTTCAGGTTCTCAAACGCGTTATGTTTAGAAGGCATCTCGAAATTAATTTATTTTGTTCTGCATTAACATGACTGTTTTTGAAGGAGTATCTTTTATTCCCTTCTTTCGGATACAGATAATGGACTAATATTTTGGCTTTCATATACTTTACTTTCTTTGGAAGGTACAACATTTGTCCCATCATTCTTTGGAAAAAAAAAAAAAAAAAAAAAACAGTTCCTGTAACTTCTTTGGAGGAAACAGCATTTGACATCCTTATTTCTGAATCGGAAAAAATCTTTAACTCAATAACACCGTCTCCTTTCCCGTCTCAACCTCCCTTCCACCCTTCATTGTTCCTCCAATAGCACACTCTGTCACACTCTCACCCTCCTCCCACAGCTCTCATGTTCTCCTTCTGCTCAGCCTGTTCTTACCTTTCCTTCCTTCCTTCCCTCCTTCCTTCCTGTCTTCCTTGTTTAATCCATTGAGTCCGATGATGTCATTTTTATTTATTTTTCAACAACCTTCAAACGATTATATTCAGCCTAGGAAAGATATCTTGTACTGAAGGGATTAATGAAAGTTATTGCATCTCCTGTCCATTCTGGTCAGTGTCTCTCCTAACTCAATAAAATGGTCTGAATATGGCGAGAATAAAATATAGAAAATAATAACATACTTCACGGGAGTAAAGTAGTTAACCCATTGAGCTCAGGGACGTCACACCTACTCTAATCTTCATCTCTTCCGGTGATCTTCTTTAGCGTAGGTTTTACTTCTTGACCGGGAAAGATTAGAAGAAGCCTTTATCAGTCCCTTCACTACCGGAGGCTCTCTTAAACCAGATTAAAGTCTCAGGAAGGAGCAATGATTAACTGGACAAAGACGCCTTAGTAGTGAAAGTGTTAATCTCATTTTCCTTATATTGAAACTAGCGGTCGTCCCTTTTACAAACACCTGTAGACACCTGAGCGACAATAGGAAGTAGGACTGATAGGAATAGTAGAAAAGATAGTGTTCTGGCTGATTAAACACACACACACACACACACACACACACACACACACACACACACACACACACACACACACACACACACCATGCATACGTACACATTTAGGCCCACATCCCCGGCCCATTGCACCTCGTCCTTCACATCCACACCACCGCTGGAAACAGATCGGAAACACAAGGCTAAGTAAATTGACCGTGGCCGCTGTGAAAGGAGAATCGAACACCACAGCAGAGAGAGAGAGAGAGAGAGAGAGAGAGAGTTGTTAGGGGTTAGTGATCTTTAGATGAGACAAGATTACTTTAAGGCTCAATTATCTAGCGACCAAGTGTGCCGTAGCTAAATAAAATCGTCTGAAGGTAGCGCCATTTTGTGTGTGTGTGTGTGTGTGTGTGTGTGTGTGTGTGTGTGTGTATATGTGTGTGTGTGCGTGTGCGTGTGTTATGGTGTGCGTGTGCCAGCCAGGGGACGGGTCACGTACGCTGCTTGTCTGGCGGGAGGCAACACATTCTGGAGTTGTCGCCTCGATTGTGACCAGATGCGTGAAGGGAGCGACAGGCGAGGGGGCATGAGGGGGGGCGGCGCCAGAATTTAAAGGGGGTCATTAAGTTGTCGTGATGTGGGGGACTTTGCCTGAACTGCTTTATCAATGACAGTTTCTGTAGGAGTGTACTTAGCTTCGGTTGTGCTTTGTAATTCTCCCTCGTTGACATGCTTGGATACGAGGTTTTATCGTCCTGTTCTATGCAGTTCTTGAGGGTGTTCTGCCTTTTACGCTCTCTTCCACCTCTTACTGTTCAGTCCAGTGTCTTCTGAGCTGAATAAAATCGTCTGACGTTCCCAGCACTGAAATCCCTGCCCAAAAGGAGTTAAGGAAGATTGTCAGTAATTCCTCCAGCCTGATTCACCTCGTCTGAACTGAGTAAAATCGCCTCTCATTAGGTAGACTTACATAAAAAAAAAGGAGGGGGATTTTCTTTAGCGGCACATGGCATATTTATTTCCTCTCTCTTTCGTCCTTTTTCTCTTGTGATATTTTATTTTACATACCCTCTTTTTCCCTTATTCACCCATATTCCCTTCCTTCTCCTTAGTCTCTCTTTGTTTCGCTCGTACCATATTCCTTATTCCGCCTTCTGCTTTTCACATGCCCTTCTCTGTCATTCCATTCGCCTTATCTAAACACATTTTCTCTCTCTCTCTCTCTCTCTCTCTCTCTCTCTCTCACCGCCATAGCCTTTCTCCACCTCTTAATTTTATTTTTATTTTTTTGTCCCGTCCCCTCCTTTTTCATTTCTTTATCTTCCTATCCTCCATCTCTTTCTGTATTCATGGTATCCTTTCTCCACCTCTAACGTTCTTTCCTTTCTCCAACTTTCTCTTTTCTATCCCCTTCTTTTGTCTCATTTCTTCATCGTTCTATACTCCATCTCGCTTGCTCTTTCCATTCACCATATCCTTTTTCCTCCTCGATACTCTTTCCCTTTCTCTTCGACCTGCCCTCACAGTTCCATCATTCTCCTTTCGCCGATCAATATCTATCCTCTACTTTTTCCCTTCCATTTCCCCTCTTTCTTTCCCTCCACTGTATCCCTTTGGCTCTGTTTTATTTCCCATTCTCCGTTTCTTCATCCTTTACCCCTATCGACATTTACCCTTCGTCCTCTTCTCCCCCTTTCTGTCATTCGTGTTTACTCGTATTTTTTCACCGTATCTGTTCACCCGTTTTTTTCTTCCCTCGCCTCACTTTCCCACCTTTCACTGTTACCTTTTCCACCTCTGCCTCTTGTCCTGAGTTCCATCTTTATTTATTTATTTATTTTTTTTTTGTCTCTTCCTCCACTTTTCTGTCTCTGTCCGATATCCACCGCTGTACTCATAGTTTTCAGTCCTCACTTCAGTCCTTTGTTCTTATCCCCACTTCTCTCTCTCTCTCTCTCTCTCTCTCTCTCTCTCTCTCTCTCTCTCTCTCTCTCTCTCTCTTTCTTTCTCGACCATTTTGTCTGCGTCTTATTTCCACCACTATTTTTCCACGCTTTCTCTACCTCTCTCCTGTGTTTTTCGCCTTTCACCGTATCTGTCCACCTTTTTTTCCCGTCTCTCTTCTCACCATCTCCTTTTCTTCACCTTTAACCTTAACTTTTTCTGTCTTCACACTTTTCTACTTTTGTCCTTCCTCCCATTCTTCACCTCTGTCTTCGTCTTTCCCCTTACATCGCATTTCTCTCCTTTTGTCTACCTCTCTATACTTCACCGTTTCCAGTCTTCACCCTTTCTCCACCCGTGTCCTTCGTCCCAGACCCCCCAGCCCCACCTCGTTACCCTGCCACACATCTTGCCTGAGGTGTGTCATCAGGGGGTCGCCAACAGAAGCCCAGTAATGAAATGGTCCCCATGTCGTAAATATCGCCGTGTCGCCCCGCAGGTAGTGTCGCACCCCAGACCCTGCTATCAGATCCTCACCCCTTTTCCCCCACTCCCCAGCTTCCCCCTTCCATTTCCCCTCCCGTCTCTCCCCTACTCCCACACCCACTTGCTGCACTCCCCTCTGCTAATTCACTCCCTCACCCCCTGCACCCCTTCGCTATGCTCATTCACTTCCCCAACTCTCGGCACCCCTTCCATCTGCTTATTCACCTCCCCCACCACTCCCACTACCCATCGTCCACTTTTCCCCGCCCACCACCAACCCCTCATCTCCCCGCTTACACTAGTTCAGCATTACACAGCTATGACCACCACTACATTAACCTCCCTGGCATAGTCTCACTTTTCACCTGTAATCAGACTTTCACTCCTTTTCCCCACACCCCCGTCCCCTTCAACGCGTGTCCTCCCTTCTCCTACACCCTACCCACCGCCACTCCTTTCAGTACATTGAACACTACACTAATATAGCCCTCGCTGCACAAATATCTCTGGTACAGTTTATTCATTTTCGCTGTCATCAAACTTTCACACCTTACACTACCTCGCATTCCCCATTCCTCTTTCTCCCACCCATGTCTCCTTCCTCGTATTCCTCCACTTCAGCGCTGCACCACAAACCTTAATGTCATGCGCACTTTTCACCATCATTGTTGCTTCCTCTGCTCCACCACCTAATCCCCGTCCCACTTCCATCTTCACCTCCACTAAGCCCTTTGACCCTGATCTTAATATTCAGCATTAACCCTCTAAACTCAGTAGCATACGCACTTGACAGTTCATCGCCTTTATTGTCAGACCTGCCCAATCTCCTCCTCCAGTGCCTCTTTCTACTCACTCAGGTCTAACTCTTTTTTAAAACATTCACTGCATTCAGTCCTACACCACTAAAAGAACGCTAGCCTTTAAAGCATACCCGTCTTCCACCACCACTATCACCATCATCATTCCTTTCTGCCGCCATCACTACCACTACGGTACCACTACCATAATACGCCAATACATCACTGCCATAACAACTACACCACTGCCACATACCACTGCACCACTACCACCATCTCGGCAACCACCTTGCAAGCACAAGACCATTCCACCTTCATCATCCCTTCAACAACCATAACCACCAGTACTGTGTAATACCACTGCCCCCCTTACCCCCCTTACCACACACACACACACACACACACACACACACACACACACACACACACACACACACACACACACACACACACACACACACACACACACACACACACACACACACACACAGAAAGCACCGCATGTCCGACACACACATGCTCCGGTCATATCCCCGTCAGAGCCCCATATCACTCAAGTCTTTACCACCCCAACCTTGTCATCAGCCCGGTCCTGTCACAGTCGTCTGGGGGCTGTGATCCGCAGCGACTTTAAAGATTTTTCATAACGTCGGGAACTAGAACAATTTTGCTTAGTTCTCTCTCTCTCTCTCTCTCTCTCTCTCTCTCTCTCTCTCTCTCTCTCTCTCTCTCTCTCTCTCTCTCTCTCTCTCTCTCTCTCTCTCACACACACACACACACACACACACACACACACACACACACACACACACACACACACACACACACACACACACACACACACACACCGCTGAACACTGTGAAACGCACACCACAAGCATCGGGGTGTTCAGTGTTAGTAGGAGGTAGGGAAAAATAACCCAGGTGTGTTTTTACCATCGACAACTTCCGACTCACGCAACGACCCCCTCCCCGTCCCCAATCCCCAATCACCCCTCCCCTGGTGGGATTGTGGTGATTTACGCTCAAAATGGCGCCTCTTTATCCCCCTGATGGGCGCGTGAGGGACGAGTTTACCTGCGCCGGGACAAATTTAGGACTGCAATCATCCTGAGCGCTGCGATTGATGCGTCGGTGGGCTGGGTGATGGGGCGGCCATCATGAAGGGGTGGATAGGGGTTGGAGGTGAGGTGAGGGGGAGAAAGGAGAGGGTTTAAGGGGGGGAGAAACGAGAGAGTTTTAGGAGGGGAGAAAGAGTAAGGGGGATAAAAGGGGGGAAGGATGGAAGGAAGGGGTACGTGGGAAAGGGGTACTGGATGTGGATGGAGGTGGGGGAAGGAAGAGAAAAGAAGAAGGGTTGTTAGGTAAATGTGGATACACGAGAAATACACACACACATACACACACGTCGAGAGAGAGAGAGAGAGAGAGAGAGAGAGAAGTGTCACCGTTCACGCTACTTCCTGTGATAAATTTTTACAAGCTAAGTAGCCTTCGTGTCGCCCAGGGCCCAGGGAGGTAATTTGTTGCGCCGGCAGGAGATTGTCAGGTGTCCGGGGTGAGAGAGAGAGAGAGAGAGAGAGAGAGAGAAGGTTAGTGAAGGAAGAGTTAGGGAACAGAAGTCAGTGGAAGAGGGATAGCGATAGGAGGAGATTGTATTGAAGAGGAAAGGAGAGAGGGACGAAGAAGATGGAAGGAGAACGCATAGAAGAGATAAGCGTATGGTGAGGACAGGATGACAATGAAAGGAGAGACGAAAAGGGTATAGAGGTGGGAAGAGGGTGGAGGAGAAGAGAAGAGCAAGGGTAGATGAGGGACAGAGGAAGTGAGGATTATGATGGGGTGAGAGTAGACGAAGGAAGAACAGGAGCTGGGTGGAGAATAATGTGATGAAGTAAAGGAGGAGGGGAAGAAGAGGTACAGATGGGAGGAGGGCAAAAGGGAAGAAGAGGAAGTGAAGAACGATGAAAGGGGAGTGATTTGAAGAGAGGGAGAACTAGGAGTAGGAATGGAAATAAATGGAAAATGAAGCTAGGAGGATGAAGGTGAGGAAGGAGGAAATATAGATGCAAAATGAATCGTAAAGGTTAGATGAAAATGGGGGAATAACATTGGAAGATGATGATGATAAGAGAGTATAGGAATTGAAAGAGAGGAAAAATAAAGGACGTAGTTAGGAAAAGGGTAGGTTAGTTGCTGGAATAATGACTGCTTGGATGTTCGGACCATTTCACTGAACACTTCCTCTTTCTCTTTTTTGGAACCTACCCAGCTCTTTGAAATAATGGGAAGTGGGGCGAGGATGGTAATGATGGTGGTGGTGATTAGGATTAGGGTGATGGTAATGATGATGATGGTGGTGGTGGAGGTAATGATAGTGGTGTTGGTGGTGGTGGTGGTTATTGTGGTGGTGATAAGTTAGGGAAGATATGTGAAGGAAAAGAAGTTTATAGTTCAGATTAACCTCAAAATCATGGAATTGCTCAAATTGGGTGACTCAAGAGGCCAGACGTTCATGACATTTCGTATCTACCCTTCATTGTGTACCATAATGCATATTCCACCTATGTATAGTACGGTTTATTGGAGAATCTTAGGTGTATGTATCAGTGTATGAGGAAAGCAGTGAATGTATTGTTTCATTTTGTGTGGACTGTGGCTTGCATGAGTTGAGAAGTATTATGTATATCCCAGCATACCCTCAAGCTATGGATATTCACCCTATGCATACAACGCATACAACAGCATACTAGGGAGTCAAAATATAGTTATTAGTGTATGAGGAACCTGTATCTAAATTTGTAAATATACAGTACTGTGACGTATTTGGGGTTACCTGGATTATGTATAGCCCACTGTACCCTGCTGTGTATATCCTCCCGATGTATACTTCGGCTTATTGGAGCCTCTGAGTATACGTATATCAGTGTGTGAGTGAGGCTGTCGGTAATGCCCGTGTTTCTCGTGCCTTGCTTAAAACGACAAACACTCACATCTCAAGTTGACAACCGGTAATGTTAGGCTGCTGTGTCGCGGTTATGCCCTTGGAACACGCTTTTGGGTGGTGCCGGAGGGGTTAGAGTGGTGACAGTGTGGTGATTGGTGGTGAGAGGGGTGATTGGTGGTGATGGTGGGTGAGAAGGGTGATTGGTGGTGAGGGTGGTGAGAGGGGTGATTGGTGGTGATGGTGGTGAGAGGTGATTGGTGGTGATGGTGGTGTGAGGGGCGATTGGTGGTGTTGATGGTGAGAGGTTGTGATTGGTGGTGATGGTGGTGAGTGGGGTGATTGGTGATGGTGGTGGTGAGTGGAGTGATTGGTGGTGATAGTAGTGAGATGGGTGATTGGTGGTGAGATGGGTGATTGGTGGTTGGAATAATGATGACTTTGTGGTTGGTAGTGATCGTGATGAAAACTGTGGTGGCCAGGTGGTGTGGATGTGGTAATGGTGATGATTAGTGTTTGTTAAAGTGATGGTGACTGTGGTGATTGGTAATGCGAGGATGGCATGTGATAGTTGGTGGTGATGATTACTGATGAGGGGCGATGGTGGTGATGGTAAGGATGATGACAGTGTGATGATTGATGGTGGTGAGGAGGGTGAGTAGTGATTGATGATGATAATGGTGACTTGCTGGTGATAATGAAGATGGTGAGCGTGGTAGTGGTGATAGTGACAGTGTAATCGTTGCTAGCGTTTGTAAAAATGGTGAGTGTGATGAATGCTGGTGGTAAGGATGGTGAATGTGGTGTTAGTGTGAGAGGAACAGTATCTTAACCAAACTGACAAATAGATGACTCGCATTTGCCAGTGACATGAAGTTCCTCGTAAAATAAGTGAGAAAAAGTTCTCTCTCTCTCTCTCTCACTAACTAACTTTCACCACCACCACCTTCCTCTCCATTTCCGGCTTGTCCTCGCTCGTCCCATTATCCCGGCCCAGGTGTGAGATGCGCCGCCTATGATCTTCAGGTAACACGCTGATTTTTCGGCACATCCACTGAGGCGGAAGATGAGAGGCGCTTTTAGGAGGCTGTGTTCGCTTGGTCTTTGAAGGCTCACTAGCGCCTCTACCTTACCAGTTTGTGTTTATATAGACCAGTAATATTCCTTGTTAATTTGTACAGGCCATGTCGACATTAAGGGGATATGAAGAGGATACAACTTAATACTTAGGTGTGATACTATGGTAGTTTGATGAGGAAGAGATGTAAGATTCACCCAAGCCAGCCAGGTTGAGTACCCACACCATGAGTCCCCACCATGGTTCCCTTCCGTGAGTTCCTACCATGAATTTCCTACCATGTTACCATAAGGTCCAACCATGAATTCTTACCATGAATTTCCAACAATTTTACCATAAGTTCCTGCCATGAATTCGCGACCGTAATCCCCCCCACCTTGAAACCCCTACCATGAGTCCTACCATGTATCTCTACCATAAATCCCTACCATGGTCTCCGCCTTTAGCCCCCTGCCATGAATTCCCTCTTCGTCCCCTCCTGCCAGGCTATTCCCTCTCTTTCCAACAATGGCAACAGGAAGTAGCCGTAAATGGGTGTCTGTCAGGCGTGCAGGTAGCTTAAGAAGTCCAGGTGTTGACAGGTAAACCGAGGGGCGTGGGACGTGTTAATTAGCGGAGGTGAGTGTTGGGGGAGGCGAGGCAGAAAGGAAATTGTGTGGGACAGTGGTGGTGGCTCTTCTTCAGAGAGAGAGAGAGAGAGAGAGAGAGAGAGTTAGTTCACATTTTGTGCGGGTATAATTTTTGTATTGTTTTATTCTTGTTGTGAATGGCGAATATAAATAAGAGAATTGCAAGGTTTGCAGACAGATGTAAAGATGCTCATTTCCTTTTGATCACTCTTATTCTTATAATATAAATTTTTTCAAAGTATGTGCAAAGTTTGAGGATATATGTTAGGTATTTAAATGAAATTTTTGTGTTTAATTACAGGCCAACACTTCTTGAGAGTATATATTCCTGTTTTCTAGTACCATTTGAGAACAAACATTGCGACATTTTAACACCCTTTGAGAGCTTGTTAAGCGACAATCCAACACCTACATTCTTACACTTTTGAGAGCAAGTCTTGCAACATTGTTGCACCTTTTGAGAGAGAGTTTATCGAGATTTTGACACCTTTTGAGAGCAAGTTTAGCAGCATTCTAACACCTTTTGAGAGCAGGTTTATCGATATCTGTATTTTTGGTTTAATTCTTTCTGTCCGATGGCGTATACATTATTGTGTTTTATTCATGCCTCTGCTGGACGGTATCATTCTACTTTGTGGAGACTCCCTGTAGGGAAGGGGTTATTGAAGGACAGCCTATATCCAACCCTGCAGTTTCGAAAAGTCTCAACCAAAGCCAAATAAAATCGTCAGGTAGCAGCATAAACTAGAAATTATGTCATCGGTTCGATATTCTAATAATACTGCCCACCTGCTTTCCAGACGCGTGACCTAGTATGCTGTATAACAATGCAGATTTTGGACTTAATGTCGCAGTTCGGCTTTTTGCAGGAACGTGGTGATGAGCCGGACGTCGGAGGAGCAGAAGATCGACCACCAGATAGCGCTGCCCAACATCCGCAACTACCCCGACAACACCACCGCCCCCATGGACTCCGAGAACCACAAGGACGACGAAGACGACGACGACGAGCGGCTGGACGTGGTGGGGACGACCGATTCCCACAGCGACGCCGCGCATGGTGAGTGACGCAGCCTCTTGGGGTATCGTGTTTCTCTGTTGTTGTCAGTCTCTATGTGGGTCGAATTCTGAGTGGCTTTGGATATTTCGTAACACTTCTTCCTTTGTGATTTAGTGTGCACATTGAACGTCAGTATCTTCTTGAATGTTACTGATACAGTGTCGGAATTAATAGGTATAAGTAACATACTAAAAAATTCTAAGGTACAACATGCAAAATAAATCGCCAGCGGGAAAGTGCTGTGAAGCCTATGCAGCTTTGAACTATCATAGGGCTAAGAATCAATCAGTCTCTCTAGTGAGGTGGGGACAGAAATGCCTTGAGGTCGTTTTGTTTATGTCATCCCTCTCACAATTTGTTGCGTCGGACGATAGATACAGATACACAGATAATAAATTTTTCTTGGCCTGATAGTGTTATATATGTGATGTGAGACGCGTGTGGAAAGTCATCAGTAGACATATACACTACACAGATTGACAGACTCTTGGCTTCATGTTGGTTTTGATGTAATGTGGGATGTGGTTGAAATCGGTAATAACTCATTCAGGGAGTGACAAATCTTGAGTTAATTTTAGCTACCGATAGAAAGCTTTATTCAATTTTTCATCATTTGAAACAAGTATGAGTCTCAGGGCGGTTAGAGGGAGGGTTGGATAAATACAAAACACAGACAGTAAAACAGACGAAAATGGTATAAAGTGGTGATAGGATAAGTTTGGTTACACTGTCTCATTTTCTCACCGCACAGAGCTGATGGACTCTGACGTATCTGGAGAGGAGACTAACAACAACGCTGCTGACGACTCGGGCCGAGACTCCGTCAAGCGGAAGAGTGACCTGGACTCGGATATGGACGACCCTGGGTCCCTGGCAGCACTGAAGAAGGTGGCACCAGAGAAGGACGAGGCGTCAGGGTCGGGCGGGGTGGAGCCGACGCCCAACATCAGTGTGGGACCACCCTTCCAGCCCCCGCACCTGCTGCCCTACCTGTACCCCCATGGACTGTACCCTGGGGCAGCACAGAGCCTGGCGGGGCTGCATGGTCTCATGCTGCCTGGCTCCTCCAGCACCGGCCTCGCCCCACCCAACCTGCAACTGCCTCTGCTGGGGTCCGGGGCGGGTGCACCACCTCCTGGGTCGTCACCACTCTCCCCTCCGACCTCCCTGCCAGTAGCCCACAACCTACTGTTGGCTCACAACCTGCTGGCGGGGGCGGGCCATCCCCTGCTGGGCTCTCATACCTACCAGGGATTGGCAGGGCTGGCAGTGTCATCTGCGGGCGGTAGTGGGTGCACCAGTGGGTCCCTTAGCGCTGCGCCGCCCACTTCCTCCTCGCCAGCTGCACCTTCTCCCCTGCTGCCAGACCGCCTCAAGCCACCCCGCTTCACGCCCTACCTGCCCTCCTCCACCGCTGCCTCCCTCTCCTCCATGCTGTCATCCTCGCTCTCATCCTCGCTATCGTCCTCCTGCATCACACCCACACTGTCGTCGTCACTGCTAGGCGAGACGCCGCTGGGTGGTTCCTCAGCATTCCAGGCGGTCAGCCCCAAAGCGGGGTCACGGCTGGAGGAGGGCGTGCGCCGCTCGGCTGCCCACGCCGCCTCTGCTGCTCACGCTGCGTCAGCCGCCCACGCAGCCTCTGTTGCCTCTGAACTGAAGTCAATTGAAAAAATGGTGAATGGACTCGACCGTCGTCCGGACTTACCAGATCCACTAAAAATGGCTGACAAATGAGGGCGGGCCCCCGGGGCCGCTTCCAGCCACCTGCACACCCACCTGGTGGCCGTTAACGCCCTCAGCGGCGGCTCCGTCTGCTCCTCCAGTCCCCTCTAACCCTAAGTCCCCCACCCCCTCCCTGCTGCCGGCCCCCAGGACACACATTAACCCCTCAGGGGCGCCGGCCCCCTGTGGCCCCCAGGGAGGAACAGGAGCCGCGGCGTCCCTCAGGTAACCTCAGGGCAAGGCAGCGGCGCCAGGTGAGGCCCGGGTGATACCCTTCCCCCCCTTGCAGGCTGACAGTGCAAACCCCCTCCCCCCCTGGGCCGTCTCCAGACGTGCACAAACCCAGCGCCGCGCCGCGTGAAGGTCGGCAGTGAGTGTGCCCGGGAGTGCACGTGTAAATAGTCCGAAAAGCTACTTCTTAGCAGAGCGTATACCAAAGAGCGGACCGACACCAGCTGCGTGCGGGTGTGTCTACGTGCGTGTGGGCCATGATTCCGTTGTGTGTATAGTGCCACGTGTTAACCATGGATTGAAGCGACGGGAAACATGGCAGCGCTAACTTTATATGAGACTTGTTGAAGAAAATGCTACTTATTTGACATAATGGAAGGGTGAGTGTGTGTGTATGTGTGTGTGTGTGTGTGAGGTGGTGCTGCCATGTCGGAGAGAGTGGCCATAGTCCTCCCTGACACCACAGGAGTGAGGGTGATGCCGGCGGCACCCAAGAGGTCAGTGTGCCATCGCAGTGCTGCCAGGACCTGTGTGTGTGGCGGCTTTGTGGGGTATAGTGACTGCAAGTGCCGCCCCACCTCACACACCCCAGACGGCCGGGGCGGTGCCGCGTCTGGAGAACCAGGAACTAACCGGTAATATATTATAAAAAAAATCCATTGAACTCTACGTAAGGTAGTGTCGCCAGTGCACCGCTAGAGGGTACTGGAGCCCCGAAAATGGCGGGGTATCATGGAAATAATATGGTGCTTTGTTTTCTCTGGGTGTCTTCTTGTTTTTTTTTATTCATTTAGTAACATTGCCTGCAAATGGCTTCAACAGTTACATATTATATGGGTCGTCTTGGATGTGTAGAAGTGAGAGCAGCAGTCAACTAAGGTACAGTGGCGGTGGAAGTAGAGACATCATACAATTCCTTTACCGTGTGTGACTCTCCGCTCACAGGTCTTGCCCCCTCCCCACCCTATCCAAAAAGCAGTAGTTTTCAGAGCGTAAATAATAAATCCCAGGTTAATTGATCATCTCTGCTCACCTGTCTACCAGTACCTGTTACACTGGTATGTTGACAACCTGGCCTGCTCTTTAAAAATGGTGAGGTGTTTCTCAGCTCCTCCCAGATAGTTTTGGATTTTAAGCGGGCGTTTTCATGGTGGGGGAAAAAAAAAATCCCGAATTAACTGGTAGCCTTTCCTCGCCTGTCTGCCAGTATCAGTTAGACGGGTGGATTGGAGACCTGGATTGGTCTTAAATAAAATGGTTAGGTGTTTTTCACCCTGAGCTAACCATTTCCAATGAGAAGCAGTTTTTGAGAGTAAAAATTATCCCATTTTAAATGGCCACCAGTCAGTACCCACCACCAAAGAAACAGTTTTAGAGTGTAAAAATTATCCAGATGTAAACAACCATCAGTTCTCACCACCACCACTCTGTCTGCTAGACGGGTGAATTTGCCACCTGGGCTGCCGTATAAAAAATGGTCATGTACTAATCAGCTGCTAGTACAGTACCACGAGGACTGAGGCTGGTAGGGTTTTCTCGGGGGCCAGATTAGGTGGCAGGAGTCACTCGGGAGGGTTTTATGACCGTCAGAAATAAATGTATTTGCCTACAGAATAAGACCCTCCCATAAGTTATATACATTACTCTCATTTTTTCTTTTTATATTAACTATAAATTACTTCCTTAACCCCCTTCTAAGGCCAGCATTAACTCCTACAGTACAAGGACATCTTTGAGTATAGGCTTGCCACCATCAGACGATTTGTCTTTGGATAGCCTTTCAAACTAGGGGGGTTAATGAAGAGTATATATATATATATATATATATATATATATATATATATATATATATATTTATATATATATATATATATATATATATATATATATTCCCAGTTTGAAGTCGCACCTAACCTGAATATAATCGCCTGGATTCCACAAATAAAAAGCGTTATCTTAGCGAAAGGGTAAGGTAAGCCACGACAAAAAAACAGTTTCCCACCCCGGTGCAAAAATATGGAGAATTTGTTGACGTGTAGTTTTGGTCAATAATCCCTTAACACTTTCCGCGATCGGCTCGATAGCGTAATTTTCATCTTTGTTCAAGCTATCACCAGGCGATTTTCTTCAGCTTTGGGAGGACATCTAACTGTGCGGGGGTTACTGAAGGCTGTAGCAAGCCCCCTAGTTCGAATAGTCTCTCCTGAGCTAAATAAAATCGTCTGTGGGTATGAAGAATAGAATAATTAATGCGTCACCATATGCAAGGGGTTTAAGAACAACTTCTGGGGGTTACGAACAGATGAAGCGAGATTGCAGGTGCTTGAATGTTAACTCTTATCCCAGCCAGATCCCATTGGTTTCTGATAGAGTTTCAAGGCAGTGATGATGATGATGTAAAAGGACTATTGACCGCAGCTGCACTTTTCATCCCCACACAACATCAGTCTACAGTACTCTGCTCCTGGGCTTTCCTGGGATGACGAAGGCGCAGTGGCCAGCAGGGTGGACGAAAATTCTACTTTATTTTTTTTATGTAACTTTCAGTAACGATGACGTCTTTTATTATTATTATTATTATTATTATTATTATTATACTCCGTACCTCCCAACGATCATACGCTGTTTGTAAGGGGAGACCTCGTAGTGAAGGGGTAAAGAGAGTGTTTTGAATGTCTTTTTTGGCAAGGATATCCAAGCTAAGTAAAATCGTCTGATGGCAACAAGCATAAGCTGGAGGAAGCACCATCATAGTCCTCCCTCAGCAGGAACAGTAAGTGGATTGAAGTGGAGGATGTTTTTCCCCATACTTCCCAGTCCTTTCTCTTCCCTCTCCCCTTCACCCCACCCCCTCCCCCTCCCTCTCCGTTCAACCCCTCCTCCCTCCCTCTGTCTCTCTCTCTCTCTCCCTTCCACCCCTCCCTCTTCCCTCTCGATTCTAACGCTCATCCCCCATCAAAACCTTACCTTAACCTTCACCCTTACACTTACCTTACCTACACCGAGAATCTCTTACGTAATTCTCATCGCAGCACCTCACCTTCAGCCATTTTTAAAGTGCTTCATCTCTTGCCTCTGTTTTCCCGCCCACTCATTTTATCCACATGCATACATACATACATACATACATTCGTGTACATACAAGCATACATTCACCATATTTTTACATACGCAGACACAGGCTCAAAATCAGTGCTGTAGCTTCCTTCTTCGCACCAGGAGTCAGATCCCGGTGTACTGTACAGCCTTCCATTCCCCCACATTTCTGTTCCATCAGGATAAGGGCTAAGGGCAGTCGAAATTTCTTACAGGATTTACAGTCGGCTACAAAAATCTTCCGCCTCCTCCCTCTTTCAACTTGAGTCATGGAAACTTGAATACGTCATTTTAGACAAAGGTGTAGATTGGATTTGCAACTATATTGAATGTGCAACTTTGTATATTAAATTTGCAACTTTGTACATTGAATGTGCAACTTTGTCCTCTGCGTCCCATTCAGGCATCAGTGGCCCCAGATGTGAGAGAGAAGCAGAAGAGAACAGACTTTTGTTGTTGCCCATATTGTACCCTCCTAACACTGCCCTCTGTCCACAAGCTACACTGATTTACTAAGATTTGTAAAGCCTGGGCTCAGGCCCTGAGCCCCAACCATAGCCGGACTCCGAGGTTACATTATAAAGCCGTAATTATAAAGCCGTGTTGTCAGTTAGTCCTTGCAATCCTCGGTTGGACGCGCATCCGGTGCTTTTAACCCTTTCAGACCTAAGACTCTCTCTCTCTCTCTCTCTCTCTCTCTCTCTCTCTCTCTCTCTCTCATCTAACTCCATGCTGTTTGATTCAGCTTTAACGCCTGTCCAGCCCTTCTCATTCCTTTGCATTACTCTTTCTAACGCCACATTATTTTATTTCACGAAGACAACCTCAAGATGAAGGAGTTAACCTCTTCACTGCGACAGTCTCTTTCAAGCCTTTCACTCCGATGACTTACATTTCAGTTAATTCTTGCAACTTTCAGAGGAGTACATTTATCTTAGAAGAGATTTTTCGGGTTGGAGAGGTCGTAGATAACTTCAGTGACGCAAAAAGAAAAAAAATAAATTTCTCCTATTCCAAAATAATAATAATAATAATAATAATAATAAATCGTTTGTAGGTGGCAAGTGCAAATTTAAGCTACCGGATTCGGGGGATTAAGCTAAATCGCCGGCAGAAGGAGATTAAGAAGCGTGGACGTAGTGAAGGGGTTATTGAGGATTACTTCTTAACTCTCTCCCTACACGAGGTTTCCTGAGATGTATATTGGCGTAATCGTACTGAAGGGATTAATTGCAAGCCGCATTGATTGCCTGCGTCTTTGCATCATTGTTTTTATGTTATGTATTGTGGTGTTTTTATTTTATTTATTTATTTTTTAACTGGATAGGTGTCCGGCTTCCGTAACTGTAAACCCGAAATGCAACTGTGTGGAAGGGGAGGTGAAATCTGGACTGTTTATTTGACACCGATGCTTCTCCCTCCCATCCCCAATCTCCCTTCCCCAACTCCCCAACTTCTTTCTAACCCCCTTCCCCCTGCCCCGGTCCCCAACCCCCCTCTCCCGACTCCCAGACTCCTTTATAACTCCCTTTCTCCAGCCACCTCGCCTCTCCCCCCAGCCACCAATCCATCCTTCAGCGTGACTGGTGTGACAGAATTAAAAGAAAAAAAAAAAAAGAATCTGACAATAACCCCTTCACACCGAGGACATCATCTGTAATCCTGCTACCGCCAGACGATTTTATTCAGCATCAGGAGAGACTTTTGGGGTCTGATTTAGCCTTGATTAGCCCTGTCAGAACGAGTGGATTTACCTAAGCTGAAATAAAGACACGTTTGAAGGTGGCATGAAAATAACTATAATAAAAGGCGTCGTGGTGGTGAAGGGGTTAACTTTCTACCAATACCATTTTCTTTTTTTTTTTTCTGATTTTGATGAACTGTGAATTCCCTTTTTGTTATTACTATTATCATTATTATATTATTATGATTGTATTTCCATCTCACAAACGCCCACGGCTCTTATATATAAACGTCATTTTTACCACGTCATTGTTGCGTCATAGCCACGTCATCAACACAAAAACATCTCGTGCCCTTAGGAATCACCGATGTAGAAAACGACAAAACAAAACAAAGGGAAACTCACCTATTTTTCCCTTTGTGGTCTCTGTTCCGTACTCATCTCCACTCATGGCATTGTATAGCATAAAGAAAACGGAGAAAAATCGTAAAAACAGGAAGAACATGTAACATTATTTTCCTTTATTTGTTCTCTCTCATCTCGACTCATCTCATGCCGTTGTACATTCATTCTCATCACCTCATCACACTCTCATCACTAAAAATCAAGACGTCACGTGTTTCTCAGTGGATAGCGATGTTTGCACACCAGAGTCACGGATCAGACAGTTGTGGCGGGGCAGGAAGAAGACAAGAAGAAACAAGAAGGGGAAGGGAAAGAAAATTGTGATACGCATATATTTTTTCCCCCCTTCGCTGTAAACTCAGACGGGACGGTGATTTTTTTATTTATTTATTGCTTCTGCCAGACGATTTTATTCATCTGAGGAGTGGAAGGGTTAATAAAATTATATCTAACCCCTTCAGATTGAGAAATCAACCCCAAACTAAAAAAAAAAAGATCGTCTGGAGATAACAAGCGTAAATAAAAGGGTCATCGGACTGAATGGAGTAATATTTATCAACACACACACACACACACACACACACACACACACACACACACACACACACACACACACACACACACACACACACACACTGGCTGATTCGCCGAGTCCCATACATTTACAGAAAGGGTTTGTGTTATTTTTTTGCTTATAAAGTGAAGAGTAAGCAAACCAAATGGAAAAAATAAGTTGAAATAATGCATAATCAAAATTCGTGTCTTGCCCGCCATAACCTCTATACATCCGTTGGCTCTGGCGACGTCGGTGGTAACGCATCTTCGAGAATAGATATTGATAATATTAATTAATAGTTATGTGTATTTATTTGGTTATTCTGATGTAAATAATAATTATGTTCTGGTCATGTCTGTATTGTATGAAAATATACTCTTTTTGAAGAACGTGCATCTCAATCTTACCTTCCTATTCTTATGACTGCAATTCATATTTATTATTTATTTATGAATTTATGTATGTATATAATTATGTATGTATGTATGTATATATGTATGTATTTATATAAACAGTATCGTCTGATGTTTGCCTCAGTGGGCGGGAGTTTTTCCTCACTGTAACCCATAGAAGTTCTGGCCGCACCTGCCTGCGTCCAGTATGTAGCTGCGTGGGTTACATTGATGCAAGAGTCCTGCCAACACCCGCCCGCCCCGGCAAGCATTTCGTGTGGATGCGGCCTTAGACACATCCATAGCAGCTAAAGGGTTGAGAGAGAAAGTTGAGAGGAATGCCTGCACGTGGTGGCACCGATACAAACGTCCCTCAGCATCCATTGGCATCAAGAAGCCTTTTGATAACGTTCTTGGGCTGAAGGGGTACTAGACTATATAGAACATGATTGCAGTGGAAAGTGATGGTTGTGTAACGCGCCATGCTAGTATTCACGTACAGGGTTGATGTAATTATAACGCAGCCTAATTACCAGCTGTTACGGAACGACTGTCAGTGCTACTAGTGTCTGTCCTGCTTCATTATCTACCTTATCCATGCTGTAGACTTCACCAGCAGACTGAGCCGTCCTCGCAACACACGAGAATTGCGATAGGTTATATATGGACCATCCTATATTGCCTTTGAGTACGAGAGGCCTTTCCTTAGTTTAATATAACCTGTGGTAGGTGGGGGCGCTCACCATCCACTCCCTCGATGTAGTGCTACCTTCAGGTGGTGTTACACTGAGTGACAAGCCAAATGGTTTCTTGTAACCCAGGAAACCATTAACAACGCTGGGTGGTAACCATATAACCAACAAGAAACTTGGCGGTATAGTGAGCCAAGGTGCTTCGGTAGGATGTGGCCTGTAAGGGTTTACATCCAAGGGCTTATTGTGTACATAGTCACTCAAGGAAGAAGGACTGGATACTCGCCTTTTATGTCTAGACTGAGTAGCCTAGTCCAGGGTTCTTACTCTCTTGATGGGGTAATAAAGGATTGAATGATACTGTTTAGTGTAAGTAAAAATAAAATGCAGAGGTATTGTCAAAGATAAATCAGTCCCCGTGAGAGGGAGAGAGAGATTCTTAGATGTCAATTATTATTCTTGCTGCCTTCAGACGATTTCACTCAGTTTCGAGAAAGGAGTTAATGGAGTTCCGGTTTATTTATTTATTTTTTTTTTATAGACCCTATTACTACAGATGACATCTCTAAAGTCGAGAAAAGTGTCTCAAGGTAGGGTGAAAAGTGTTTAAAAAAGTCATGTGATTCAAAGGATAAAATGCCGTCATGTTGTCCAATCCCCGGGGCATGCAAGTAACGTATGCCGAAGGAAAAGCCGTGGAACCAGGAGGAGCAGTGCGTCAGCCATGGAGGAAGTCAGCCAGTGGATACCAGAGGAGGACCTGTGCTAAAGTGGAGTCTCTTGCAGTGTGGAGTTGTTGATTTATGGTAAAGGTGTAATGTATTTTATTAGTTGTAGCAGAGCAGTGATTCTCTCTCTCTCTCTCTCTCTCTCTCTCTCATTTTTTGGCTTTCCTAATCTATCAGTCTAACAGATTGTAGGTGTATGGGACATAATAATTCAGAGGTACTTCACAGGCAAAAAGGTGGGGCAGACACCAGTTTAAAGTTACCGGGCTTAAGCTTTGCAAGGAACACGGTGTCCCATAGACTCCCTTAGTATTTATTATAACTTCTAATATAATTGCGTCAATTTGGTTATCACAAACGCTGACAGAGAATGTAATAATCTAATTGTACGCGTAGCTTCTGAATAAATATGTTACCAATGTATGGCAACACTGAGGCTATACCACTATCAAAACCGCTTTTTAACTATATATCTATCCTTTTAACTAATGGTGAATATTGTAATTTCCTTTTTTATGAGACAACCGTAATTATTGTTATCAAACATGCCACTTATTTGAAAGAAAATTATTAAAAAATAAACAAAACAAAGTTTTTAAAATCGAAAGATGTACTGCCCAGACCATCGACTTTGCTGCAACTTTGGTTACTGTTTTCGAGTGAGGTTGTGTCCGGTTTTCGCCTACAAATCGCCTTAAATTCTCAGGGTAAGCATAATTTATGTACTGAATTATAACCTACATTGATCAGACATGTTATAAGGAAGGTATTTCAGTCATCGGTGTGAGTTTGGTGTCGCTAGGAATGTATGAACGAGACAGCATGTGGGACGTCTTGAAATGTCGTTTACAAATCACCTTAAATTCTCTGGGTATGCATTATTTCCTGATAAATTACACGTATTGTTTTGTTCATAAATGATGAATACAATGTGTTTCAGCCTATGATTGGAGCTTGAGTTTGCTAAGGAGCATGACTGAGCTAGCGAGAACATGCGGTGATCCCTTTAAATGCGTGCCAGCTGCCATACCATGTTGAGTGCATCGCTGCTCGTCCGTCCCTTTAAATGCGTGATGTCGGTGTGTGTTGTGTGGATATCGTTCAAGTTACAGATCGTCTTTAATTTTCTCAGTAAGCATTATCTCGTATTGAATTCCATCGTACATTATTCACGCGTACAAGCAGGGCAGTGTATTTTGGCTAATGGTGGGTGTGATTAAGTAATGTGTGGTAAGTTATTGGTAATGCGTGAGTCTTGTAAGTGCTCGATGGCAACGTTACTGCTCCCGGAGAGGATGAATGGCGTGGGGTTCTGTGCCCCTGATACTTGACTTGCACTTTACTTTGCTCTCTTCATGACGTCCATATCAGAAGAATGAGCAACATTATAATCCATTTCTTTTGTTGTCGTATTGATAGGTCTGTGCATTTGCCTTTTTTCCTTTTATGAACCAAGCTTTACGAACTGAGTTTCGATCAATTGCTTCTTGCAACTTCGATTTCTTTTCGCAGAAAGATCAGTATCATTGGGAAGTGTACACCAGTGCCTTTCCATGTTCTTACTGCAGAAACAAATAGTAGTAAACGTGTGCAAGTTTGTTAATTTCTGCTTTGGTTTCTGATGTCTAATGTAATGGAATTTATAATTGAGGAAGCAGGGTACTGGAAGTATTGTAAATTATCTACATGATAATGGATTCAGTTTAGAGCAAAAGTTTTTTTTTTTTTTTTTTTTTTGCTTCTCAGTTTCTTCTCATGTTTCTGTTGCATTGTCCTCAAAAGCTATAGTAGCCTAGTTTTTTTTTTTCCAATTGTCTTTGAGTTAGAGCAGTTTCTTTCAACAGATGATTTGATGTTAGAGCAGTTTCATTTCAGAAATTATTTGTGAATTGTCTGCAAAGGATTTTCTTGTTGACAATATTGCCATCGAGAGAGAGCTCCTTTCTTTTAGCAGATCGTCTTAATATTTGAGGAGCTTCTTGTTTGCAATATATCTTACTATTAGAGGAGTTTAATGTGTGTGCAAATTATCATCACGGTGGACGAGTTTCCGTTCATGTTTTTGTAATTGTTCTGCGCGTTGCATTTTCTTTTTTTTTTCGTTTCTGCATTTTTTTTTCCATATTAGAGCAGCTTCTTTTTATTTATTTAATGTTCTTCACGTTAGAGCAAGACTTTTTTTAATCCTCTGTATATTGTCCTCAAAGTGGAACGGGACTCAAGCAATATTTCAGCTTGTTGCCTAATAGGGTGGGGTAGTCTTTCACAGTGGATTCGTTGACTGTGCATGGACATGTGCATGAGTATCGCCCAGCCTAACTACGTTTTCATTTTCCCACAAATTCGTACATTATTAATTACGATTTTTTGCGGTGCACCTGTCACTAGGACATAGAAAGTTGATACAGACGCAGATAGCATCCTTCGCACCGGTAATCTGTTATCACTTGCAGTATTATATAATTACCCGCACAGTTGTTGAGGGCATACTTCTATCACGACTATAATTGATATACACTTTACATAATGGCGCATTACGTACTGTAATATACAGTAGTATTATTTATGACAAATGCAATAATGTCAGTCACATAAGCCATTTAATACTCAAAAAAAAGAAAAAAGAAAAGAAGTTAATAGAATAAGTCTGAAATCGGAAGATGCACTGCCCAGATCTTCGACGTGCCTAGTCTCGAGGTGTTAGTGTGTGGTTGATTGTGATGGTGTGTGGTGTGACCGGTTGTCGTCCACAAATCGCTTTCAGTTCTTGTGGTAAGTATTATTACTTATTTATTTACAATTTACGAAAAGGTGTACGTTATATAGGAAAGGTATTTTAGACAGTGGTGCGAGTCTGAAGTTGCTTGGGTGTATGAATGAGACTGCGAGAGAACTGTGACAATTCTCGATGTTGGGGTGAGCTGTGTTAAGGCCCGTCCAGACGATCGAGCAATGCCCGCGGGCACAAGCGAGCAGTTTGCCTGTTGACGGGCTCACCGCTTGTGCCCGCGGGCAAATGTGTAAATTGCCACGGGCAATTTACGCATTTGCCCGCGGGCACAAGCGGTGAGCCCGTCAACAGGCAAACTGCTCGCTTGTGCCCGCGGGCATTGCTCGATCGTCTGGACGGGACTTTAGGAACACGCTTGTAAATTGCCTTTAATTCTTATTGTAAGCATTATTTCGTACGGAATTACAACGTTCAATATTCACAAACGATACAGGAAATGTATTTTGACTTGTGATGGTTGTTGGATGTAGCTAGGGGGTCAACGAGTCAGTGGTGTAATCCATGTGCTTGATGGCAACTTTACCGCTCCCGAAGATTATGCACTGGCTTGGGATACGTTTGCACCGAATATTTGGAGTGCTTCGGTATTACTGTATTTCATATTCTTCCCTTTGTATCAGAACAGCTCGCCATGGTGTATGTGAATGAGGCTGTTTTAGCTGAGAATTTAGTTTGATGTAGTGAATGCGCTCCGGTGATCAGAAAATGTGGTGATCTCTGGATGGCAGGAGGGCGGCACGCGGAGAAGGCAGGCTGATGCAAGACAAGAATTCTTTTGCGTCATGTGTTTCAATTGCGTCGGTATTCATTTGCTTCAATGTGTTTCCATCAGCACACTTTGTCACATATTTAGAGCATCGTGGGTGACGAGGAATTCCGGTGAAAACTTTGGATTTTCAAGTGTCGTAGAAAACTGCTCTTCAAAAAGGTAGCTTACTGTACTTTATTTTGCTAATAATTTCTCTGCGCGTATTCATATGTACTGTATGTTATGAAAAATTTGTTACCCAGTCAGTAGGCTCCCTCTCTTCCCTCCATCCTCTCTCTCTCTCTCTCTCAGAATATGTAATTGTTTACAGTTAGACAAGGAACAGTGAGATCTGCAGACTACAAGTACTGAATTAAATGCCAAGAAGAGGTGCTGTAAGTGTTAAGGGCTGTGTATAATCCACTCATTTTCGGGACTACACAGTTTTCCAGCAAACGCCACAAGATTTTACTCAGCTGAAAGTAACTAATGGGATCCACGAAGATAATACATGCAGAAATGTGGTAGACTACTTGTTAATGAAATACAACTCACGTTTAAAATCATTGGCGTTTTTGATATACCGGTGCAGGTCCGATTTCGTTATCATCACCCCAGGCGTATTCTCACTGGATGTTGTGAATAGTTGGACAGGATCCAGAAGGGGAACAGGGGAATGCAAAATCTGGAGGACCTTCATTTCATTCAGTTTAACTTGGCGGAGTTTTTTGTCATATTGCAGCCTATTTCCCAAAACTCGGTGGGAAAATGAGGAAAATAATACTGTGGCTCTACATCCTTTTCACAGCATTTCTTGACCTGCATCATATTATAGTATTGATTTCCTGTTACTCTTGACATTCAAGATGGAGAAGTGGCTTTTTTACGAGTACAGGTGTAAATAAAGTGAATACTGAACAGATTACATTCATCAGGCAAGCTTCACTATCCTATCACGCAGTGTTAGTTTATGTTCTCCATTTGTACATAACCCCTTCAGTCCGGTGATGTACTATATATATAGTCGTTGTTTTATTGTTACCATCTGACGATTTTATTCAGCCTACGAGAGTAAAATTAAGGTATGTGTAGAGCGCATTAACATAGTCCTGCTAGACATCATTCAGAAGTTGAATAAAATCGTCTGTAATTGGCAAGAATAACTTAAAATATTACGGGCCATCAATGTAACGAAGGCGTTCACGGAAATTGGGTACATTGGTATCATATAACTTACCGTATCCTGAATATTGGCTCCGAAAAGCATGTGTCGGACAGGCTTGGAGTAATTACATATGCTTTCAGTCAATTACAATTACAATTAGAATTACTTGCCCAATATTACATTAGTTACAAATACATTTACAGGGAAGGAAAAAAAGGACAAATACAATTACAATTACAATTACTGTTTTAATACTTCCAAATTACAATTGCAATTACAATTATAACCTAGTTTGTGTTCAATTATATTTCAATTACTAAATTATCTACTAGATCAGGCCCTCTCCAAAGTCACGCGTACTGGACGTGTTAGAGTCGTGTACTGTCTCGTGTAACATGTTTAGAGCAAATCCACCCTTTCTCTCTCTCTCTCTCTCTCTCTCTGTTCAGCATATACTATATACGTTTATCAAAGTATTTGTGATGTAATTATAATTGTTCTTCTAAATGCTCAATTATAATTACAAATACAATTACTATATTACTTAAAAACAATTACAATTACAATTATAATTACACATCATTAGAAATAACGAATTACAATTACAATTACAATTATCTTAAAAATGTGTAATTAATTATATTTCAATTAAATTACAATTACTCCAAGCCTGGTGTCGGAACCGTATCTTACTTTAACTTAGGAATAGTTTACATCATTCAGTAATAACACTCGGTAGCTGGTAAGTTGAAATGCAGATTGTTAGTACCGGTATATTTACATGACGAAGTACCGGTATGCAAACTATTCTGATTTTCAGTGCTGTCCAGAGGTATTGTAACTTATTTACAAAATAGTAGGATGATTAACTGGGAAGTAGTCACGACAACCAAAGCGTTTACTTTATAAATTATATTACTGGTATATAAGTATGCTTATGTGTGTGTGTGTGTGTGTATATATATATATATATATATATATATATATATATATATATATATATATATATATATATATATATACGTATAGTTTCGTTAACCCCATCAATTCGAATACATATTTTGTTCTTTGTTCTTGCTTTTTCCAGAGGGTTTTAATCACTTTGGAATGGACATAAAACGAAGGTAAATTAAGTCTCAGTAAGCCGAATAAAATCGTCTAGTAGTACGGTAACAAGACTAAACTAAAATTTACGAACGTTCCCGTTCAGGGGCTTAAGAATACTTCGCTTTTCATTCACGGTAACTAGGCTGTCCATTCACATCATCCTAGCGGAGGTTTTTCGTCCATTTGCAGCTTAGTGACAGAATAAGTCATTGGCTGTACAGTACATTTTCTTCATAATACTTATTCGGGACTAGCACCGTTTTCTAGTGTTAATCTCTTGTTACAGCTCAACATTCAAGATAGATGACAATTTTGCGCCTAATTAAAATGAACAGAATATGCTGTATATGTAGACTGAATATTGAATTACACCCCTAATGTCTAGGTACGGTACCACACCAAATAATTTCTTCAGCTTGCGCATTCTAAGTAACGGTAGTCTATGAACTTGGAGGTTAGCTTACTTATCGTGTGTGTTTTAATGGTTCGAGTTTTTCCCTTTATCGTGTATTTTAAATATGCAATAGTGACAATCATTACTTGTCTTTATTATTGTGTAACTACCAGGAGATTGTTTTTCCATGTACATTCGTGGACATACTGTACAGTATATACATACCGGTACTGATGCACCGCTCTACGATAAATAACAGGACAGTGGACGATGACTTGAAACTCAGTGGTGTCATCATCGAACCCTAATGAACTTGTGACAATAATAAGAAATTCATAATTTATCGGCTTGAAGTGGACTGATATTACTGCCTGCAACTGTAAATGAGCTTCTTGGATCAAATGACATTTTTCACTTCTTACATGTCACCTGTCAGTACCTGTAGCACTGGAGACCTGTCCTAGTGGAGAGATTAAGTGGAGAGAGTTTCTTGACCCGGGCATTACGAGAGGTTTCCCCTAGGTTCAAGAAACCGTTTGGAGTGGCAAAAATAAAATAAAATCCTCATGTTGAAAAGATTAAATACGGGATATATATATATATATATATATATATATATATATATATATATATATATATATATATATATATCTATCTATCTATCTATCTATCATCTATCTATCTATCTATCATCTATCTATCTATCTATCTATATATATGTATGTATGTATGTATATATATATATATATAGGTAAAGTTCCATGTTATCTTAGAGAGAGAGAGAGAGAGAGATCGTAGGCGGTGTGAGGCGGCGTGATCTTTGAATTGGTAGAGTTGTGGGGAGGGGATAATGGTTTCCGGTTTCAAATTTATATTTGAATACAAAGAATATAATAGCCACATTTCTTATATTTCATACAAGTGCTCAAATTACCTGGCAGAACCTTTTGAGAGCAAGTTTTAAAAAAGGTACCGGGCGTTGTATAGGAAAATCAACACCTTCAATACGGTGACCATTTTTTAATTGATTTATATTTTTGCTTCCACCAGAGAGTTTTATTCTATTTAGGAGAGAGTCTTAGAAGTATAGAGGTTAGATACAGCCTTCAGCAACCCCTTTAGGCAAGAGCTCTTCCTAAAATTGAAATAAGATTGTCTGGAGTTGGCTGGAATTAAAATGGCGTCTTTGGAATGGAGTGGTTAATATTGTTTGCACAGCACGCACGTGGAAATAGGATATTGAAACATTTAAAGCTACTGCAGGAAATTTAGTAAAAGAGAGAGAGAGAGAGAGAGAGAGAGAGAGAAAGTGTGTGACCGAGTTGGAGAAAAAGAAAGAGGTAGTTATGGGCTGTTTTAGGCACCCTTCACAATAACCCCAGTGTTCACCTCACTTAACCCTTTGACCACCACCACCACACGCGGAATCGCACCCCCTTTCTCTCATCGGAACCACGGGAACAAAGGGTTAAGCTCCCATCATGTCCCAGGCGCTTAATAATACCGGACATTTGAGTTTTGGGTGATTAGTGATGGCAGTGTATGTGGGAGTTTTAGTTTTTCCCTCTTCTATTTCCTTTGTTTTTTTCTTGTCGCTTCCTGTTTGTCTTTACGTTTTCTTTCATGATCGGTTCTCTCTCTCTCTTTCGCCAGGTCCGGACGATATTCTCGCCAGGTCCGGACGATATATATGCAAAAATTATAAAAGAAACCAAAGAAGAATTATGTCAGCCACTTTTAACGTTATTTAATGACTCTTTAAGTTCAGGAGAAGTTCCAGAGGCGTGGAAAACCGCAAACGTAGTGCCCATCTTTAAAAAGGGTGATAAATCAGCTGCGTCGAATTATCGTCCGATAAGTCTAACGTCAATAGTAGGAAAAATGTTAGAGTCAATTTTGGCAAATAAGATTAGAGAACACTTAGAAAGATTTAATCTTATAAACGAAAGTCAGCACGGATTCAGGCAAGGACGATCCTGCCTCACAAATTTGTTGTCATTTTACTCGGAGGTCTATGAGGCAGTAGATAGCGATAAAGCTTACGATGTTATTTATCTGGACTTTAGTAAAGCTTTTGATAGAGTCCCACACGAAAGGTTAGTTAGAAAGGTTCGAGCACACGGTATAGACGGCGATATCTTAAAATGGATAGAATCCTGGCTGAAAGGACGAAAGCAGAGAGTATTAATAAATGGAAATAAGTCGGACTGGGGATTAGTAACTAGCGGTGTACCACAGGGTTCAGTACTCGGTCCCTTATTATTTATCATATATATAAATGATCTAGACTTAGGAGTCAATAGCAGAATCAGCAAATTTGCCGACGATACAAAAATAGGGCGTATCATTAACTCGACTGACGATTGCCATTACTTACAAAAAGACCTCGATACATTGTCCAAATGGTCTAAAACTTGGCAAATGGAATTTAACGTTGAAAAATGTAAAGTACTTAACGTAGGCAAGACCATTGGAGATACTAAATACAGCTTAGATAACAAAGAAATTAGCAAATCGGAATGCGAGAGAGATCTAGGAGTTATGATTAGTAACGACCTTAAACCTAGGCAACAGTGCATTAATGCGAGAAATAAAGCAAATAGGGTCCTAGGATTTATTTCGAGAAGCGTGAGCAATAGATCATCTAAAGTAATACTGAAACTTTATCTAGCATTAGTAGGCCACATTTAGACTACGCAGTACAATTTTGGTGTCCTTACTATAGAATGGATATTAATTCGTTAGAAAATGTACAGAGAAGAATGACTAAAATGATACATGACGTCCGGAACCTGTCATATGAAGACAGACTGAAAAGACTAAGTCTGCATTCGCTAGAGAGGCGTAGAGTAAGGGGAGACTTAATTGAGGTTTTTAAGTGGATGAATGGTATAAATAAGGGAGATATTAGCAAGGTACTTAAAGTGAGCATACAGGATAGAACTAGAAATAATGGTTTCAAACTAGAAAAATTCCGTTTCAGAAAGGAAATCGGTAGAAATTGGTTTGGTAATAGAGTAGTAGACGAATGGAATAAGCTACCTAGTAAAGTAGTTGCTGCCTCTTCCATTGAGAGTTTCAAGCATAGGCTAGATAAGCATATGACAAATAAGGGGTGGATATAGAATAAAGAAAATATTATAACCAATACTAATTAAAAAATAAATTTTCTTTTCAGGTTACACTATGATAGTCTCTATTCTCCTTTCACACTTTCCTGTAAAATGTCCACGCCAGTTTTTCTATACGGCGTGGTGTTCTTTCTGACTTTTTCCTGCCGGCTTCGGCTGGAGGGTTTGGAGGGCGGGGGAGAGCCTTCTTCTTTGCTATCCTTATCTCATTCTAGTAGTTCAGTTACTCTTCTAGGAGCTGCCTAGCATGGGCCAACCGGCCTACTGCAGTTATCCTCTCTTCTTATGTTCTTATGTTCTTATGTTCTATGTATATATGTATAATATAGCGGTATGTGTACAGTAGGCCTGCCGTAATAATAATTATATATATATATATATATATATATATATATATATATATATATATATATATATATATATAATAGATAGATAGATAGATAGATGTACGTTAGATATTCCATTATTTCAGTGATCAGAGAATAGATCGTAGAGAGTTTCTGAGCGTAGTTTATTTTATTTTCCTGTTTTTTCATGACCTGGGATTTTGAGTTACCGTTGAGAACTTCGTTTTTTTTTTTTTTTTTCACTAATAGTTAATACTCTTAGGCTCCTGCACTCATTGAATAAAACCATTTGACGTTGCCCGAGGGAAAAAATACTGGTACTGTACATGAGTTTCATAGCCCGTGAGAGTTACTGTTGATAGTACAGTATAAACATTCGGGTTCCTGTATTCACTCGACTAAAATCGTCAGGCGTTAGATGCAGTAAAATACCTTAAAGAAGACCCGTCCTTGATAGGGTTAAATAATTCTTCCATAATGATTTTTATTTTTATTTTTTTCAGAATGCATTTGTTTCATCTCGTCGCTAATAAGGACTTACTTGCACCTCTTTCTTAACGATGTATCATTAATATTACATTTCGGTATTCTCCTCATCCTAATTATGTGTTCCTTTAATACTGACGACGTGTGTTGCATATATAATATACCCGGTATACAAGAACATATTAACGGGCCACTGGCAGAGCTAATCAGGTAAGGAAGAGGTGCTAGAAAGACTCCTAAGTTAGCGAGAATACTGGCCGGCGTGTCGTTTTGGTGAAAGCATTAGAATTTATATGTGTATTTATATAAGGTTAGGGTATATGTGAGGAGACCGCGGTAGATGCAAAATAGTTGGGCTGTTGATTGATGAGCGGAAATAAGAATGTGATTTATTTTTTTTTTAATTAACTGTGGGTGAATGTACCTTACCTTAGGTGAATCCTAGACACCTTATTTATCTGTGCTTTAGTTGGTTTTACTCTTACCACAGAGAGAGAGAGAGAGAGAGAGAGAGAGAGAGAGAGAGAGAGAGAGTATAGGAAGGGGCAGTAAGGGAGAAAGAATATGGGAAAAGAACGAGACAACAGGGTATACTAAAGAAAACGACATTCCCCATGCACAGTGTCGCATCTTCAGTCACGAAAAAAATGAACCTCGAATTCTTTAGTCTGCTGGAGCTCGGGTATTAAGTTATCCCAGAATTACTCAGTCATTTCAGTATTAACTACTTTGAAGTGAAGGGGCCCGAGGCTAGAAAATTTAAGTGTGGGAGATGGAGATACAGGTAAGGCCAAAAGTTTCCCCAACTTTACCACTGCGACTGCTTCACACCTCAAACATTTCCGTCACTTTCCTCCCAGATGCATCATAGAAGAATCATCTCTGGGTAGAGAATTATACCAGACTCTCTCTCTCTCTCTCTCTCTCTCTCTCTCTCTCTCTCTCTCTCTCTCTCTCTCTCTCTCTCTCTCACTTGCATTTCTTCCCTTCTCTTTCCTTCCACCAGGAATATTAACCAGTGGTGGAGAAGTGAGAAGTAGAAGAGGTGAATTATTATATATACATGATATTAAAACCTGTAGTCACCTCTAGTAGACTCAAACCCGTGCGCACAAGAGGAAAACCCCACTATGATAACCTAAAATTGACGTAAAAATTCGTGGCCCCGTCAGTCACCATTAAAGCTCACTGCTCCACTTCCTCGCATTAACACCAGCCGATGATCACCTGGAGAGCAATCGCAGGCTGGAAATTCGCCCGCTTAAAGATACACGGATAAGTTAATTGAGGGAATCGCGCCCGCACAACACAAGGTTCCCCCGGTTCGTAGGTCTTCGTCGAACCGTATTTGTGGGTGAAAATGCCCGTCGTTAGCAGGTGATAAAGTATATAATTGTAGTGATGTTCATTATGGGTGTAATTTGCCGGCCGTTAAAAGAATAAAAAGTTGGAGAATTGGCAAGTGGTTCCATTGCGTGTTCCTGTCGTCTGGTGCTCTTCCCCCTCCCCGCTACCTCTTCCCCATTCCTCCTCCTCACCCCTACCTCCTCCCCATTCCTCTTTCTCCCCCTCCTTGCTTCTTCCTCTTCCTCCCCCCTATCGTTCTCTGCTTTCTTCCCTATTTCTTTCCCGTTTTCCTCAACCTTTCCCTCCTTCCTTTTACTCCCCTTTCCCCCTCCTTCCACTCCTCCCCTTCCTCTCCCCTTCCTTTTCCTCCTTTCTTTCTCCGTTCTTTCTCTTCTTCCTCTACCGTTCCCTCCTTCCCTTTATTTTATTTTCCATTCCTTCCTCTTTTATTCCCCTTTGCCCTCCATCCTCTCCCTCCCTTTCCCCCCATACTCCCATTCCTTTCCCTCTTTAATCCTCTTTCTTTAACTCCTTCTTCCTCCCCTTCCATTTCCCTTCTCATTTCCTCCTCCTCCGTGCTACACTTCTCCCTCTTCCCTTTCTTTCCGTCTTCCCCCTCCCCCTCCATCTTCTCTTGATTCTCTCCCTGAGTTTCTTCTTCTTTCTCTTTCATTCTCACTTCCCATCATCCTGCTTTTTTTTTTTTCGTCCTCTTTCTTCTTCCATTTGTGTTATTATGGCAAGTTTTCTCTCCTCCTATCATTTTCCTCCTCCCTCGAGCGTTTCTTCTCCTCTCCCTTCCTCTTCCTTTCCTCCCTTCTCCTTCCCCTCTTTCCTTACACACCCGTGTCCTCCTCCTTCCCCATATCCTGTTTGCCCTCACTTCTCTTCCTTTCCGTCTTCTTCCCTCACCCCAGCAGTCATATCCTTTCCCATTTTATTCTTCTCTTCCATTTCCCTTCTTCCTCTTCTGGAGTTTCTTCCCCTTCATCTTCATTTTCTTCCCCTCCACCTCCCACCTGTCCTTTCTCGTCCCTTTTACTCCACTTTTTTTTTTTCCTTTCCACTCCCTCTCCGTTTCCTTTTCCTCCCGTTCCTTTTCATACCCTCCTTCCTCATTCCTTTTTCACCACTTCCCTTCTCACTATCCCTTTCCTCATCTCTGTCACCGTCGACCTTTCTTCTTTCCCATTTTCTCTTTCCTCCCCGGTCATTTTCCTTCCTTCAACTTTTCCTTTCCTTTCCTTCCCATCACACCTTTGCCTCCTCTCTTCCCTTTTTTCTCCCTTTTTTTCATCTCTTTTCCGTTCTTCTCCCAGGTCTCCCTTCCGCTCCCCTGCTCGCTCGCTTCACATTTTCTACACTTAGATGCACCCTTCCCCAGCATTTCTGCCCTCCTTCTCCCTCACTCATCACCTCTTCCTCTCTCTTCCCCTCGCCTCTCACTCCTTCCTCTCCCTTTTCCTCTTCCTCACGCCCCCCTCAACCCTTCCTCTCCCACTCCCACATACTCTTCTCTCTGTCTCCTTTCCTATCCCTCTCCCTTCTCCTCGCCTCTCCCTTGTCCTCGCCTCTCCCTTGTCCTCGCCTCCCCTTTCCCCTCGCCTCTCACCTTTTTTTCTCTCACCCCCTCATCTCCTCCTCCCCCTCACCTCTTACCCTTCCTACTCCCTTCCCCACCCGTCATCCCTTCCTCCTCCCCTACCCCCACCCCTCTGTCTTCCTCATCCCCACCCGCACCTCCACCCCCGCACTTACTGGCAGCAAATGACAGGAAGTGGCTATAATTTGCACTTATCAAGGCGACGACAGGACGCTCTGTATGATCCGACAGGGCTGTAAAAGTCACGACGGCAAGTGTGTTTTTCTCCCAGATAATACAGACCTTGCGTGAGGCGACGGTAGGCCGAGATCGAGAAAACAGATAAACAAAACCTCCAAAGTTTGAAAGGAAAAGGAAACCCACAAAACATGTATAATAAATACTGTAAAAGAAATCCAGTCTCCTCTCCAAAAATATTAAATATTGTTTGAGATCCCCTCCCCTCTCCCCCCGGAAAATATATATATATATATATATATATATATATCATCTCATCAGCCGTTTGAGTGTCCACTGCAGGTCCGGCCTATCCCGACCGAAGTGGGAACGATACAGCCAGTGTATCTCTGCCAAGTGGCTTAGGCTGTCTGGTAGAGATTGTACTGTATGTAGGGTGAGAAGTGCTTGTAAGTGTAATTGTAGTGTTGGAGTGGCTTTGGTTGTGTGTGTAGTCTGTGAACCAAGTGTAATCGGCCCGCGCAAGCCGACTGGGTGCAAGCATACTTTATAGTAAGCGACGCTGGTTCAACCACAGCACCCCTTGTGTCCGCCAATGCAGTACGTGGCCAGAAGAACGCTCCCAAAGTTTATTACCCTGGCGGGGCGCGAACTCTCGTTCTTCAGTGTACGAAAACGCACACTTTTTCACTGTACCACAGAGGCTCCATATATATATATATATATATATATATATATATATATATATATATATATACACCGTATACCGTACTGTATGCGAAAGTGGCGGAAGTGCGAAATACAGAGAGAGAGAGAGAGACCTCTTGGCACGTTTGCCCGAAGTGACAATTGCACATCATTGCAGTTCGTCTGATTGTCACCACCTCTGTTGCTGCCCGTGCGTGACAATTGCAATCCTCTTGTTCGTACACCCAGACCTCTATCGTGCTCGCTGTTCCTGCAATCAAACCTCGTATCGTGGCTGTTGTACACCGTTTTGGTCTTTGCTGAGTGACAATTGGTGTTGGATCTTGATACAGTTAAGGAAAAAAATACTGTACTTTTACATTTTCAAACGCGACATAGAACTCTGGAAGACTGTGTTTTACTTGTGATAAAAAAGATTTCTTCACATTTTCCCCTCTTTACGTTTTGAAACAGTGGACGAACCATTTGTAAGTATGTTCCACTCACTTCTCATTTAGCTTGTGTGTGTCTGGTTTTGTTATCAGCACTCCTTATACAGCATGATGTTTATACAGCACGTGAAACTGTCATTCACAACTGTTTGCCTTAGGAAGAAAAGGCGATTAGAAAAACTCACATTGTGGCACCATCAATAACCTGCGTAAAGAAAGCTACCGGGTACTCTTTTGATTGATTGTAGGTCCTCTTTCAGTAACCGTGTGACTTTTATAATCATATAAGTCACTTCCTGAAGTAACGTAATCCACCAGTAATTAAAAGAAACAGTCCTTTAGAACAACCTGGCGCATCGAAACTTACTGAAATAATATCACTTATGGTCAGTATCATCCAACGCTGGGGTATTTCAACTTAACCTCTTTCAGCCCGAAGACAAAATTTCTGTTTTTTTGCTACCAGGTTACTGCATTTAGTTGTAGGGGAGATATAGTGTAGGGATTGGTGAAGGCTTTATGTTGCAACTCCAGTTCGAAAAAATCTACAAAGCTGCATAAATTTGTCTGGAGGTAGCAAGAATTAAATGGAAAATACGTCATGGGATTGAATAGGTTAAGGAGAGTATACACTCCGACCTCCATCACGCCGGTCCGTCCTCTAAAAGCGCAATTTCGAGGTGTCTTCGAGTCGTCAACCAGATGGAAACACGACCCCGCTCACCTATACGACATCACCGTTTTCTCCCGGAAGGTCGATAGGGATCAGTCACTTCATCGCCACCCCGACAATTTCGATCAAGTCATTGCCGGGGAAAACAACAAGATGCGAAGTGAGGTGTAATCTGACCTCATCCATAGCGAATGTAAACTGTAGTCTCCAGTATCACGCCTCAGGGTAGAAGAGTACGGTAGTCTGGAATTTGGTAGGGTTTTGAAAGGAAGGCTGGTTAGTTTGGAGGTGGAAAGACAGCCATAGTAAGTATAAATCGTGTTCTCCTGTATTTTCGGTAGCAGGGTAACATCGTCGCATCTTAGGGTAGAAGAGTAGCAGGTAAACTTAGCAGTATTTCGAAGAGAAGGATGGTTAGTCTGGAAGTAAAAAGATCGTTGCGTCCATGTGTACTTCTTCCGATTGTATTGTATGGGAGAGAGACTGTGAATGAATAGACAACTTATACTTCAGAGAGTAGAGATGCGTTTTCCAGATTAGGTGCAGGTATACCGATAAGCATGATGGAACCGTTAGGTATTGCGAAAATTTTCAAAAGCTTTTGAGGGAAAGAAAGGGCTGTAGGAGTGAAGTGTGGGTTTCTGGAATGCATAAAAAAAAAGATATTTCATGTGGTATGGTAATACTGTATTAAAAAAAAAATAAGTGCAAAATAAATTTTTCGTCATTGAAAGTGAGGTTAAGGGTACTGCTGGAGAAGGAAGATGGTACGAGTATGATTTATGAAAGAAAGGGGTGGAACAGTATACAGTACTGGAGAGAGTAAAGGATGAAGCAACTGGGTAACTGAGTAAGAGAATTATATACCTTATGTAGGCTAGGGATATTCTGGAGGTGGTTCTATCAAGGCCACCGTCTTTTCCAGGCTTTCCAAGAGGGAATAGGTTTCAGAGATGACGATGATGATGATGATAATGATGATTTCCAGGAGGGAGACATCGGAGATGATGATGGCCCATAATAGCCTATTCAGTGTTCACATCTCTCTGTCTTTAAAATATCACCATAATTTGCATGGATAACGTTGCACAACAATATTCTCATCTGATTTATTTGTTGTTCAGTATATATTTTAGTGTGAACATATGTATTGCCAGATAACATACCAAATACACATGGATGTAAAGAGGTATTAAGCCATGAAGAATACGACCTTATATCACCGGGCAAACCAACGCGGTAATAGGCTGTCTTCAAGAAAAGTACACCAACACCATTGTCGAATATTTCTTCTGCGTCCACTTTTTTTTTTTAATAACAGGGCAGAGGAAGGAAAAACAAATGAATAAAAAAAAAAAAATCCATTCACCAGATTACTGGTGTCCTCCTTTCATAAAATATCTGTAACAGAAGTGAACAGCTGTAGGTTGAAGTTTGGAGGGAAACAGCTCCGGGGAAGCGAGTTCCAGAGAGATACTGCACGGGAAATGAGAGAATTCTGATAGGCAGAAGTTCTGCAGTATGGCTGAGTGACGTTCCAGTCATGAGCGCTACCAGATGCCCGCGTAAGACGAGAGAAGGCAAAGAGAGGTGGCACAATGGACGCAATTTCGTCTGAGCATTTGCCATAAAAATATCTATAAAATAATGCAGGGGAGACAACATTCCTTCTTATTTGTAGGGAAGGTAGTTTATTTATAATAGCAGGGTTATTAATAATTCCAACAGCTTTGTTTTGAATGCAGCAACCAAATATGCTTCCTAGTCCCAACATATAGTGCTGGAAAATACAGACCTGGTGCATGAATTTCCACTTAGCCTTGTTTATTGGATACCGGATGCTTTCTTAATCTCCTGAAGTATTAAAGCCTGCTCGTGTACCGTATTTTGAGTATGACTGCGTCCATATATTTTGTACTTTTACCAGGAACAAAGAACTTCACCTCTCGGTTAAGTGGGACATCCTCACAAATATTCATCACGATCCTCGACTTTTTTCTTTTTTTTTTTATCCTTTATCAAACAGACAGACAGGCAGAAAGGTAGACACGCAGATTGACGGACACATTAACAGGCAGACTGGTGGGCAGACAGATAGACAGGAGAAAGCATTAACGACAGAAAGATAGGCGGGCATGTACACAGATAGACAGAGGCGAAAGCATTACCTCCGTTCACCCTCGGTGGATAATAAGAAAAACTATTGTCTTACCTGTCCCTTGTACTTGTGGGAAATAGAATTAGGATGATGACTGTCTTCCGGCTAATTTAGGAAACATTGATAACTGTAGTACTCCAAAAATATGAGTGTCATTGAAGAGTGTTTGCTGTTCCCAACCATATTACTGTACTGCTTTCATGAGGTAACTATCATTTGGTTTCCCATCAGTTAGATGATTTGGCTAGCGTTAGTGAAAATAGATTACCCATGAGGACATTAGAGGTATGAAGGGTTTCAGCTGCGTATAGTAAGTGTAATGACATGATATCCTTGCAGGTTTTTTAGTTGGATTCAATTACGGTGTGAACTGTATTGAAGTTAAGTTAGCGTATAGACGTTAGTACGGTTGCATCTGGATATCCCATGGTCAGCAGGCTAGCAAGATCCACCTAGAAGGGATTTGGCCGCTTCAAGGCTCTTCACTGATACAGGGAGTCGTATGTCTTGAAGTTTGTGTAGTTTATTGCGTGTATGTATATGCAGTTGTAAGCGCTTGTTTGTTTTTTCTTTCTTTTAATCGATATAACCTACCTTCCTGCCACCACCATCACCACCGCCTTCACACCCGCACAGTCACTTCCACTTCCTGCCCCGGCCTTATCACCTCCCGCATCAGTTGGGGCCCAATCACACTTCCCCTCACCCCCACACCTCCTTCCCTCCCTACCCCTTCCCTTCCCCTCCCCTCCCCTCCTTACCCCATACTCCTTCCACCCATCTCTTTACCCCACACCTTCTCCCCTCCCTTTCCCATCCCCGCCCTTCCCTCTCTCCTCCCCACACCCTCATCCCACGCTACATCCCCTCTCCTTCTCAGCCATCCCTTCCCCTCACCATACTACCCCCTCCCAACACCCCCACCCCCTTCCCTCACATTCCTTCCCCATTTCTCACTCCAACACCCCTCACCATACCACCCCCTCCCCACACCACATTCCCCCTCCTCACATCCCCACACCATATCTCCCCCACCACCAAGCCATCTGATTGCCCGTGTCTGCTAGCCACCCACCTACCAATTCTCACCTTCATGAATTACGAGGCCAGTCATACCACAGCCAGACCCACTGTGGCATAATTCGCGTGGAAGATAGAGCGTCGCATTACACGGCCATCGGATGACTGGTATTTTGTTCCACGCTTGTAATATACTGTGGGGTTTATGGGGTGTGCGGGAAGCCAGGGTTTGTTTTGTCCTTGTGGTTTGTTTTCACGTGCGGTGTGGATGATTGTTTTTTTGTGTGGGCTTGTGTGTTTGGCTTAGGGTGGTTTTGAGTGAGTGTGGTTTGTGTGGTAGTGTGTGTGTGTGTGTGTGTGTGTGTGTGTGTGTGTGTGTGTGTGTGGTGATTGTTACGCACCATCGCATTTTTTTCTCATTCCATATCTATATAAATGACCACCGATGAAGTCTTTAATCGTTCATGCTACCTTCAGGTGATTTTGTATAGAAAAGGTCTCTTAGCTACAGAACAGGAGATAAACTCCATTAATTGTAAAAGTGCAAAAACGTGTGAGTAATTCTCTCTCTCTCTCTCTCTCTCTCTCTCTCTCTCTCAATTTCTTTCTTTTAGCGTTTCCATTTTCCTCCTTATTTTTCTGTCACCGTTTTATCATCGGTGGCGAATTTCTTTTCATCCGTAACTTCCGTAAAACCCTCCTCCCCTCCCCTCCTCCCAGTCTCTTTTCTCTCCTTCCTTCCACTTTTCCTCTTTCCTTCCTCTTTCCTTACCCTCCCTCTTCCTTTCTGTCCATTCCTTTCCCTTTACCCTCCTTTCATTTTCTCGTATCACCGTCTTTCTCCTTCTCCTCTTCCTCTTTTCTCTCCCCCTTTCCTCACCTCGCCTCTTCTCTCCTTGCTTTTCTTGTCTACTTGCCTCTCATCTTCCTTCTTCTCCCTTCCACATTTATCTTCCCTTCCCTCCTGTATTCCTCCCTTCCAGCATGTCAGCACTATATCATTATTGGTTTTCCTTTCCCTTCCCATATTCCTCCCTTTCCCACCATTTGTCTTTTAAGGTATACCAGCATCCCTCTTTCCCGTCTCTTCTTCCTTCCCTCCGTTCCTCTTAATCATCTCCCTCCTTCCGTTCTCTTCTTCCCTCATCTCATCCTTTCTGTGCTCTCTTTTTTTCCGTCTTTCTCATCCCCTCGCGAATTATTTCCTCGCTCCATTTCCACACACCCTAACTATTTCTCCCAGCTTTCCTTTCCACTGTCATCTCCCTCGTGTCCAATTCTTCCTGTCTATCCTCTCTCTCCCTCCTCTTTCCTCTTTCATCATCCACTGTTCGTCCATTCCGCCTTCTTCCCCTCCTGTCTTCCATTTTCCCACATTGTCCCACACTCTGTCATTCCCCATTTCCTTCCACACCCTCCTTTTTCCTTCCCAATCCCCATCATTTGCTCACCCTTCTATCTATCCCCTCCTTCCCCACCCTCAGTAATTCATCCCATTCTTTCCCCTCCTGCCACGCCCTCTTCTCCCTTTCCCCCACCTCCTTCCGTTTCTCCGTCGCCCCACCCCTTCCTCCCCATCTCCTTCACATTCATCCTCTTCATCCTCACTCTCGTCTCCATCCCGACTCCCACCACTTCCTCCCCTTCTCCCTCTCCCCCACCCCGAGGTCATCACAGGTCACTTCCCCAACACACGAGGGTTTGTGTAGGGCGGCGGGCTTGGGCTTCCTCTTGACCTCTACCCTCCCACTCGACCCGCACCCTACCACTCCACCTCACTACCAGGACGTACATATGTATTTCTTTTACGGTATTAGTCTTGCTAGCGACGCACGATTTTACTCATCGCAAGTACCACCGCTTACTGACGGGATTACAAACTCGCTGACAGGAATCTTACACTATTTTATTCAAAGCTAACGAGGGGATTTTTTTTTTTTTTTTTTTTTTTTTTTTTTTTTTTTAAAGCATATGAGACGGGATTATTAACGGCCTCTACTACCATGCTTAATTCTTGCCGCTGCCAGACGATTTTATTCAGCTCAAGAACGGCCTCTTTGGCTGACGGAAAATTAAACAGCCTTTCAGGATGTAGTGGTCTTGTATCCGAAGGTAGTGATTAAACAACCCGTCACACCCAAGTCACGGAATGAGCACTGCAGCAATGCATCGGTGACGTTTTATCTCTTAGCTACAGTATTCTTCTTAACGATAGATCGTTATATTTAGCTTGCTTAGAAAGGACCTCTGGTAATGCAAGGGTTGAGAGTCGTAGGTGATTGGGTGATTCCTGCGCTGCCTTTGTAGTTCTTGTGCATATCGTGCATGACGCGGAGTTCGCTAGGTGTAGCCACAGTAAAAGCACTGCTTAGATCACTGGCAATCATCCCTGGTCCATGCAGCAAGCACCAGGAACACATGGCTGCCTGCGAAAATATGAGACAGTTTTTAAGCAGTCTGAGAATATGAGGTAGCATATCTTGTGAGGTAAGAAAGAATGGAAATAATTGCATTATATGAATAAAGTCATTCTTCTGCAGTGTTATTATGATCATCATTATGGAAGTCACATTAATGTTGGGTGTTGACTGTTGACACTTAAGAGTTGTTTTCATGTGCTGCTGATGATAATGATAAAATAGTTTAAATTTTGATCCTTAGTTTTAGGGTTACCGTTACGTCTTGTAGTAAAGTGATGGTGATCCAAGGGAATTTTCGAGGATACCAAAGGGGGCACTGGGTTGCAAAGTTTGAGAACCACTGCACAGCGTAGATGATTCGAATCTGTGGGCAGGGACTTAGCTGGTCCCTCTCACATCCGCCCCTTAGTTGCCCTCTTCAACTTGACAGATCTCTCAGTTCGACGTCCAGTGACTGTGTTCCTTGGAATGTTAAGGCAGGTCACATTGCAGTAAGCAAGGACATAATTAACCCTTTCAGTCCGATGATATTAATTTGCTTTATTCTTACTTTTTCCAGACAGTTTTATTCATTGTAAAGGACGCATTTTGAACTGCAGAGGTTAGATACAGACTTTGCAAACCACGATACCAACAGTCCTGCCTAACTACTGGTATAAAATCTTCAGGTGGCAGCCAGAGTAAGATGAACAATACGTCATCGTAGTGCAGGGATTAATTAGCTTATCTCAGATATATTAGAAAATTGTCATTAGAATGTGAGAAGGATTTAGTATTTCAGAGTAGCAAGGGATTTTTCAGTAAGGAATACGTAGATGCTTAGTTCTTTCAGCACGGTAGCATCATTAGTATTTTGTTTTTGTTCTCTCTTGGCGATTCTCTCTGATCAAGAATCTTACTGAACTGAAGAAGCGAGACTAGATACAGCCTTTATTAACTTATGTACTTCTAGATAAAACTTTTAATCATTAACCTCTCTACTACTAGATGTAAACTTCAGCTCGTTTACAAATTGGATGTTCAGACTAGAATAAAACAGTCTGGTGATGGCAAGACTGAAATTTGAGAGAGCTTATGGCCTATAAATTAACAAGTAGTAGTTACCGAGAAGTTAAAAAAATCGTCGGGATGTTAACCAGCGGCTTTGGAATCGTGTTGTCTAAGTCGGAGGAAAATAAATGTCGTTCTTTGAGGTTTAACTCGACTTCGCTCCAGTGGGGTTACGGGTGAAATATGGAGCCTTCCCGATCACTTAGCGACCTGACTAGCCGCCGATCACATGACTTCCCGTAGAAGCACCACCAATTAGCCGACGCTCCTCCACGCCTTAACGTAACGAGGCCGGCAGTCAGGGGTCACAGGCGAGTCCAAACGGGGCATTTTGAAGGTGGGGATGGGAAGGAAGTGCATGGAGGGGTGGAGAGGGATGGATAAGGTGGGTGAAGGGATGGGAGCAGGAGAGGAGGGATGGAGAGAAATTCGAGATGAGGGGAGCTGAGGAGTGGAAAAGGACGGAGGGGATCGGTTAAGGGACGAAGAGGAGAGGTGGAGGGGGAGAGGGACAAAGATGAGACGGTAGAGAGAAAGTGAGGGTCAGCGGAAGGATGAAGGTAGAAGATGAAAGCTAGAGAAATAGAGATGAGTGGTGGTAAGTCGTGTAGATTTAGAAAAGGTGTGGAGAAGATTGGAGTACAAAAATGGAGAAATATAAACAAAGAGAAGAAAACTAAGAGGGAATGATGTTTTGGTCATAACTAAGCTGGTTTATATAGGGTCGGGTATTATTATTATTATTATTATTTAAGGGACTGATTCGTTGGAGAGAGAGAGAGAGAGAAAGAGAGAGACCCCTGCCACCCATCATGCCGGAAGTACACAAATTTGGTGGGCACTCACTTGGACTCCTTTTACGGCACACACGTCAATTTTTGGGTGATGGATGGGGGAAAGAAATGGTAGTTGAGGAAGTCCGACAGATAAAAAGAAGTAAAGGCGAAAACGTGCGACACGAAACAGATCAGTATAACATACGAGGCTAATTTGTTCAGAGGTTTACGAACCCCCCCCCCCTTAAAAAAAAAAAAAATGAGTATGAGGTAAGAAACTGCTGATCGAGGATTTACGATAGGAAATAAAATTTAACAGAAACGTAAAATATATACCGTAACATGGTAGACTAATTGGTTCGGACTGATGTGTACCAAAATCCACCAAACAGAAGCTGATTTTTTTTTTTTGGGGGGGGGGTGAGGGGAGAAAAAAGTGTTGCTTGAACAAGCAACGGTCTCGGAGGCCAAAGTTACGAAGCAGAGAGCATCACAGTAGGCGTCTCTTGGCAGCTTTTGCTTTATCTTTACCCCTTTAAGAAGCCTGCCTTAAATAGGTTTGAATTTCAAATCAAGCTTATGTATATATATATATATATATATATATATATATATATATATATATATATGTAGATAGATTAATTGATTGATTGATAGATAGACAGACAGATCGTCGACAGATTTGTCTCAGATTTCAACTGAAAAAACACACCAAAAATAAGCAGATTTTTTAGTGACTCATGGGTAGCAAAGAAGATAAGAATGTAGAGCGGAAACTTAGGGCACACAAGTATGGATCAGTACAACCGTTCGGAACTACGCAGATTTTGTGGGCAGTCCCTTGGGCTCGTTTTACCCCACGGAAGTCAGTTTTTTGGTGATTTATGAGAGGGAAAAAGTTGGTCCAGGAAGTAGAGCAGATAAGAACTGCTGCCGAAACACAGAATATATCAATAAATAACAGCCGAGACTAATTTCTTCCCAACTAGGGTTTACTAAAATATACAACTTTTTGGGGGAAGGGGGCTTGTGGGGGGAGGGAGGCTGGCTTAAAACAGCAGAACAAAAATTACTGACGAAACCAACAGATCATTATGCAGAAAATAGACAAAAACGGTGTGTGTGTGTGTGTGTGTGTGTGTGTGTGTGTGTGTGTGTGTGTGTGTGTGTGTGTGTGTGAACGAGAGGATGTGGTACAGACAGATAAAAGCATATAAAAATCATTTCCTCGTATTATCAACACTTATTTCTCACCTTCAGCGATTACATCCATTTTGCCTCTCTTTATCAGTAGGTAGTGGGGCTGACGAGCAGATGTAGAGGTTGGACGTGAGGTTAGAACTAGTCAGAGGTGAGGTTAGAGGTAGAGATAATGGGATGAGATTCGAGATAGTACGGAGAGGTAGAGGGGTGAAATTAGAGGTTGTTGGGTGAGATGAGAGTTAGAAGAGGTGAGGTGAGATTATAGATTGAGGTAGTGAGGCGAGGTTAGAAGTTTAGTTAGTGGGATGAGATCAGAGGTAATGGGATGAGGTTAGAGGTAGGAGGTAGGATGATAGGTTTAGAGGTAGTTGCCAGCTAATGGGATGAGGTTGAGGTATAGATAGTAGTGATAGAGGCGGATGTAGTGGGGTGGTGGTAGAGGCTGAGGTAGTGGGTTGAATTAAGAAGTAGATGCAGACTTGTGATATGAAATTTAGAAGGATAGAGTAGAATGACGTTAAAGGCAAGGGTGAGGTTCGAGGTGAAGGTAGTGGAACGAGGTGCAGAGGTGAGAGGTGAGACATCGTGGGAACCTAGACTCCCCTTTTCTGACCCCGTGACCAGACAGGTGATGATGGGTCAGTGAGTTGAGGGGAGAGGGAGGGAGGGAGGGAAGGGAAGCGAGGGAGAGAGGGGAGAGAGAAGGAGGGAGGAGAGAGGGGAGAGAGGGAGGGAGGAAGGGGTGCAGGTGAGGGCAGGAAGGGGAAATGGAGAGGAGAGAGGGTCAGAGCACTTTTGTGATTTTTCTTTTCTGGGTATTACGCACTCCCATTTAGTAGTGAGAAGCAAGTTGATGGTAGTTATGATAAAGTGGAAAAAGAAGAGAGAGATCCTTTTCCAGTTGTGGACTGACTCGGGCTGACTGAGGCTGCTGCTGCTGATTTTTTATTATGATAGTGATGGTAATTTTGGTGATGATGGTCGTGATAATTATGACGATGAATCTAGTAATGATGATGATGGTGATGATGGAAGAGATCGTAAAGGCGGGGGATGGGGTTGGGTTTATAAGGGGTAGGGTAAGGGTGAGGCGTGAAATAAAGTGTAGGAACAGTGATTTTTTAATTACCGTTCCCCTAAAATTGAAGGGGTTCATTGATGAGGGAAGGGAAGAAGGAAAGTATGGCCCGTTTTCGTTTTAGGCAGTCAGATGATAGGTTTACATTTTTGTATGTATTTATTTTCATTTTCCTCTTCTTATGTCATGGTAAAAGGATGGGATAGTAATTATGATGATGATGAAGAGGAGGAGGAGGATGTAACTAATTAAGTGCGAGTATCTGTGGATTTCTCTCCCCCATCCCATCACGTCTCCCTCTCTTATCATCCCCACCTCCCTCCCAGAGCCTAATCTCTTTATACCCCTTATCCCCCTACCTTCCACATTCCCTTACGTATCTCGCTCATCCTTAAGCCTATCCATCATCACCACTCCTTTCAGGCATCCCCCCTCTCCATCTTCGCCATCTCCCTCTCCCCGCCCTAGCGTTCCCTACCTTCTTAGTCTTTTCCCTTCAACACCCCAAGCATTATTCCTCTCACTTTACCTCTCCCATTTTCTACCTCTGTTTCTCCTACAATATCAGATACATCACTCCCCCTTCCCCCATTCCCCAGTATATGCCAGCTCTTTCCCCCCACTTATTGCTTATTATTTCCTCCCAGTCCCTTCACCCCATCTACCTCCTCCCCATCCCTCGTCTCCCCCTCACACCCCATCATGACATTCCCCTCGCCCTCCCGATCTTCTCTGCATCCCATCCCATGTTCCCTCTCTTCCACCCGTCATTTCCCCCCACATTTCTCCCTTCATGTTCTCCGCACCCTACCCCTCGCCTCCCGCAGTCTCCGTCCCATCTTTCCCGCACCCCACTCCGTCATTCCCACACCCCACCCCTCATCTCCACACCCCATCCCATCATCCCTCTCGCCCTCCCTTGTCTCATTCACTCCTTACCCCTCATTTCCCCAAATCTCATCCCATCACCTCCCTCTCCATCCCTCATCTCACCCACACTGCCCTCCCATCTGCCCTCACCCCCACCCTACAACATCCCCCTACCCCACAGCCCAACCCTGACATCCCCATAGGCTGGTGGGGTGATGCAACTGCCTCGTCCCCAGCCCATGTAAGGCTTCCCCCAGACTGAGTGGTGGGAGTGTGTACGTATGAAGGTGTACAAGGAAGTAAAAATAACACGAGGTCTATAAATATTCTGCTGGGGAAAAAAACTACACTCCGTCTACTTTAACTTGGTCAGAAATTGCTGTCTCTCCTTGAATATTCAGCTTTAGCGAGAAATGAACAGTAGAATATTGTGCTAATCACGAAGCAGTGTTACGAAAAAGGTGTAGGGTCGTAGCTGTAGAGCCTAAATTGTCTTACCGTGCATCTGATCTACGCGAAATAAGCTGCCTAACTACGAAAATCTCCGCCAAGTTAAGGTGGACGAACTAAAATACTAAGGATTTAATCAACGCGTGTAGGTAAACAATAGAAAAGAGAAAGGCTCTCCTCCGTCCACCAGTTCCTCCGTATAATAGCCCATCAGGAAGAAGATAAACACTATGCTTGTCAAAAAAGATATTGAAATGTGGTATATACTGAAAGGGCAAAAGAGAATTATCTGTTCCCTTTGTTCGCCAGATCAAATAACAAAAAGCACGGGTTCCCGGTTCCTTAACGGATCGTACCTAATTTACTGGATTTTTTTTTTTTTTAGCATTGGTGCAAGATAATTGGGACGTGAAGCATCTGTCGACGCCACGCAATAGTCTGTATATATATATATATATATATATATATATATATATAATATTTGAGAGAGAGAGAGAGAGACAGTTACATAATATCTAAGCACGCTGCACCACCAAACTACACCCCCCTCCCTCCCTGCCTCCCGTCATCTCGCAGGCAGGCCAGGCAGGTAATGACACTTCTTCGCTAATTACTCCGCATTTGCCTGCTCGTATATCACCTGGGGGGGGTGATTAAGGGCGGGGTGGCCATCATGGAGGCAGGGTTCAGTATTTACAGACTTTCGTGAGCTTAACCCCTTCAGTTCCGCGCCTCTTTTTTTTTTTTTTTCCTGATAATTCGTTGTTGTTCCCTCCAGACGATTTTTTTTTCCATCTTAAATAGTTTTTTTTTTTTTCCTTCGGGGGTTTGATGAAAGTTTCTCTGACGTCCATTCACGATAATAGGTCCTTCGTAAAGTGGTCTGGGTTATATAGAAAATACGTATTCGGGGTGAAGGGGATGTGTATAAGATTAATTCGGTATGCTTTTGTCTTCACCCTTGCACATACCGAACACTTCACAAGCCAAAGTTAACATTGAAGTGAAAAAAAAAAAGCTGATAACAGTAGATTGGAGTAAGACTTGTTCCTCTTTGAAATTGTTAAGACTCCTGATGATTTCTGGTACGTATCCAGGCCTTGATCACTCGCCCCCTCCCCCTCCCTGATTTTTAATTCCTTCCTTTCGTCACCGTCAACAGTTCCGGTCGCTGAGTGTGTGTGTGTGTGTGTGTGTGTGTGTGTGTGTGTGTGTGTGTTCGCTTGCGTACGTGTATGTAGGGATGAGTAAAGTTGTGGTCTTTGAGAGAAATGAAGTCACTGAATGTTCAGTGAGGTTGGAGGATGAGGAAATGGAAAATGTAAGAGCATTTAAGTACTCGGGTAGTGTGATGAGTAAGGATGGAAGTTTGGAGGATGAAGTGTTTACATGGGTACAACAAGGAAGAAAGGTTGATGGTTCTTTGAAAGCAGTGATAAGAAAAGGGAAGTGAGCATGGGAGTAAAAAAGTCGCTGCATAATAGTATTGTAGTACCAACTCTAACGTATGGAAGTGAAGCTTGGACCCTGTTGGAAGGACACAGGTCGAGATGGAGATCAGTGGAAATGAGTTATTAAAGAGGAGCATGGAAAGACAGACTGACAGATGAGGAAGTGGTGTTGTGGTGTGGATATGGATGTGATAGAAAGCGTTAGGTAAAATACATTGAGGTGGTTTGGCCATGTGTAGAGGATGGAGAGCGAGAGAATAACGAGGAGAGTGTATGTGAGTGAGGTGGAGGGGGGAGGAAGGGGGAGGATGAGGCCAAGGATGAGATGGAGGGATGGAGAGGAGAGGTTTATGAGAGAGGAGGGTGTGAGCAGAGGGGAAGGCAGTGAAAAGGTGGGGGACAGGGCGACATGGAGGCAATTTGTTTGTTGCCACCCCTTACGGGATTGAGGCGTCTGGCAATAGATATATAGGTGTGTGCGCGGCCGTGTGAGTGCGTGTAGTTCTTCATGATGTGGACCTTTACAGATATGCATATACAGTATACAAAAAAGAAAAAAAAAAATGCGGCTTCACTATACTGGAGTTTAGAGAGAGTATATTCAAATCTCTTTACTTCGGAGTCACAGCCTGAGTGAAACCATTTAACAGTAACATAAAGTGTTAAGAAAAAAACAAGAAAAAGGCGTTTCCGTTCTGAAGGTGTCAAGGCTTAGGGTACATTTCATTGATGTGGTTAGAATGACTATATGAACAGCTGTTTAGGCTTAATCCCGTGTAACCCCTCATTCCAATCACGTATTTTTTTTTTTTATTAATGTCTCCCTGCCACCAGATGATTGTATTCAAATTAGGACATACTTCTACCTCTTTTATTTATATCTATATTTCTGTCAGTCCATATTAGGTCCACTGCAGGACCGGACCTTCTCCTTCGAAGATGAGTATTAGGTTAATGTAACCTTTCGTCATGCTGGTGAAGCACGAATTGGAGAGGGATATCTCTGGGGAGAGAGATGCATGTGAAAGTCGACTTTGTTGTTCTGGCAAGATTTGTGTCTATCATAGTCTACTGTATATATGTCATCGGTGGAACCGACGTAGTACTATCTTAGGCAAGCATATGAAAGGACATTCTACCGGCCCCTACTTTGAATGTCCGTCATGGCGTGGGCTCGAACTCTACAGTCAGGGCTCACGCATCAAGAGATTAGCACGATAGCCACCTAACCACAACAGTTCTATGTTTCTAGTAGGGGGTATTGAAGGCTATATCAAGCGCCCACGGTTTGAAATGTCTCCTGAGCTGAGTAAAATTGTCTGGTGGTAGCAGTAAGAAGGTATAAGATCCGTAAGCGGAGTGAAGTGGTTAAGAACTGTGCTGTCTCTAATGCCAGACACTGTTATTAAGCTAAACAAATTTAACCTTTCCCATTGACATAGTTAACGTCAGTCTCGAGTAATCCTTTAGTGTGTAAGAAACCGCACCTGTGCACATAAGAATCTGACCGCACTGTAGCTAGCTCCAGACGATTTTTTTTTTTTTTTAGTTGGGAAACAGCGCTCAGAGGGCTGGGTTTGGTCTGATTTAGTTATGTTAGGTACCAGGGAAGGCTAGATTGTATTATCTTTACCTTTGGTGTCATTTGATCAGCGTGATATAATATATATATATAGCGTGATAGATATATATATATATATATATATATATATATATATATATATATATATATATAGCCTGTATGAGAGAAAAATCCTGCCAGTAAGTGTGAAGTTGTGAGTATCGTGGGGGGGAGGGGGGGACGATTTAGGGTGAAGGTGAGGGTGTCGGGGGAGGGGGAGGGGGAGTTAGGGTGAGAGTGCAGGTGAGGGAAGAAAAGCCTTGAGGAGCAACGACAGACAGCGAACATTAACAAAGGGGTTTTCCGGCCTTAATAACCCCCACAGACACTGGCAATTACCCGCAATTAGAGAGGGTAACTGTTGTAAATAGGCGCTAAGCACACTACTCGTGGTGGGCCGCCTTGCTGCTGGGTGTTCGGGGTTAGGGGTCACACCTCTTTTTGACCCCATACATGACCCCACCCACCCCACCTACCCCCCCTCCCTTTTTCCCCAAATTAGATCCCCACCCCTCCTCCTTCCACTTTAACCACCCCTGTCTCTCAGGCAACCCATCTCATGATTTTTTTTTTTTCCCCTTCCACCGAACACTTCTGTCCGTAGTACCACACCTGCCCACCCACCTACCAACGTACCTACCACACTTTTCATTAGCTGAGACCCCTCCTCCTCCTAACTCAAGCAGCTCACCAGCCTACTGTTTTTCCATCCATACCACCGCCTCCCATTCGCACCTACACAGCTCTCTTTCCTTAGCTGAGCACCCCCTTCTCCTCTCACCTTAACCACCCCAACCTCTCAAGCGACTTTTTTTTTTTTTTTCCAATCTATCTTTTCCCTCTCACCTCTGTCCCCCACCGACCCCTATGCAACCCATCTGTCCCCCCCCCCTCGTTTTTTTTTTGGGGGCGAGCTCTTTCTAAATCACTCACATCCCCCCCTCTTTTTCAGTCAGCCGCCCACTCCATTCACTCCCAGCTGCCATCCCATGCCCAAATAACCCATAGTAATCATCTTCATAACCCCACTTTCCTGCGTTCGTTTTTCTTTAGTTCCTCTTCACAGTAGTGTTGAGAGAGAGAGAGAGAGAGAGAGAGAGAGAGAGAGAGAGAGAATTATGAAACTGGATTTGTGTCTGATGAAATTTTCGCCGTATCCCTTGTCGTAATGCATCTCCGTACACAACTGATTCATCCATATGTATATTTTTGTCAGTTTTTTCTTGCTGACTTCCACGTTCTCTCTCTCTCTCTCTCTCTCTCCACATTTCCTTATTTCGCTTCTCTGACGAATCTATGCAAATTATCGCTCCAACCAGCGCAACTCCCATAAATTCCATACCAGCTCCATTTATACGTTTGCCATTATATTATTTATGTATGTATTTACCGTTTTTTATACTCGTGTGATACTAGAGGCTCATATTCAGACAATAATATAGGTTCTTTTAATGATGTGTTTCTTATCAAAGGATCATCCATTTCCCTTCCTTGAGCCACTCTTCTCCACATCTGTTCTCAGTTAACTCATTGAATCCCGTGACGTATTTTTGTAGTGTGTGTGTGTGTGTGTGTGTGTGTGTGTGTGTGTGGCTAGTCCGGTGATTTTATTAGATATAGGTTACTTTTTGAAATGAAGGAGTTAGATATACTGTAATCTTAATTGATCCTTTTAGACTGAATAAAATTATCAAATGGTGAACTGATTCAAATAAAAGGTACGTCGTCGGTTTGATGAGATTAACCTCTGTTGTTGTTTTGTTTTTTCGCGGCACTTAGTTCCCTAGACATAGATTTGGGTATTCAGACAGCCTCTTAAATCTGGCGACTTTTTTTTTTTTCTTTTTTTGTACACTCCTGCAACCCCGAGACAGTTCAAACTTTAGAAAAATAATTTGGACTGACGAGGTTAGAAACAGTCTCCCTTAACCCTTTCAGAGACATATTTCCCTCCTTAAGTTAAATAAAATCAGATAGAGGTAAGGATAATATAAAAGCGTATCATCGAATTCAGGGAGTTTACAGGACGGCCATCCCCAGGTCTCGGAAATAAATGAATAAATTAATGTGCTCGTGTAAGATGTTGGTCAAGTTAGGGAGAGACGAGTACGTTTGGAGAAGTTGGGCAGGTGGCTCTGTTAGTCCCCTCATGATTTGGACAACTCTAGTACTTTGTTCCAGCTATCGCCAGACGGTTTTAATTCAGATGAGGGTGAGTCTTAGAAATGTGTTGATACTGTGGCCATTAATACGCATGTTCGGGACAACTCTGGTATATTGTTCCATTAGGTATTTGTTCCATTTAACGCAAGACGATTGTATTACAGTGAGTCATAGGAGCCTGGTAGAACTGACAGGTAGCAAAAAGAAATATGCGCTTTTAAATTGTCAGCAGGTAGGCCTGCATGGAAGAGGCGAATATGTGGGGAGGAATTTGGCAGGTGAGGTTGGTAATACTCAGGCTTCTTTGACTCACTCAGCTGCATAAAATCGTCAGACGTTTGCTGGATTATTGTTAATTGTCCCATCTATGACAGAGTTAACAGGGCGCAAAAATTTATATGTCTGTGTGGGTAACTTTTCAGGATGTCAGTGAGAGAGGTGAATATGTGAGGAAAAAGATGAATATATATAGGTAAAGATATGACAGGTGAGGCTATTTCGAGGCTGGTCATCTTTAGCCCCCCCTTCCCTCCTCCCTTTAGGCACACGCTGGAGGGAAGGTAGCAAGGACAAGGCAAGGGAGGGTGTGGCCAGGGGAGGAGGTAGAAGGTGGCCAGTAGAGGAAGGTAAGGAGTGGCCAGTGGGTGTGGAGGTAGGAGTTGGCCAAGGAAGTGAGGATGGTGAGAGTAGGAAGGGAAAGACTGTTTGAGGCGTTGGAGTGGCCATGTGAGGGATTTAGGGTGGTCATGGGAGAGACAGGGCAGGACCAGGGGAGAGTTTGGGCTGACTGTTGAAGGGATCGGTGTGGTCAGGGAAGGGAGGTTGGGAGTGGCCATGCAGTGGGAAGTAGGGGGATGACCTTAGGAGGCAAGGGTGAACCAGGGAAAGGTGGCAAGAAGTGGCCAAGAGGCGGAAAGCAGAAGATGGCCAGGAGAGAAGGAAGGAAGGAAGGGCCAGAGGAGGATAGGGGATTGTCAGTGGAGGGGGGAAGGGATGGCCAGGTGGACAATGGTCGCAGGAGCAGGGACTCGACACCCGACAATGGGCGGCCACATATCACTGTCGCCCTACCAGCCACCGCCTCTCCACCGGACAATGGAGCGAACCAAACACATTCCTCGCCCATTCTGGCCTCGGTGTCGCGGCTGTTTATTGGGTAAATAAAGGTGCAATTTCTGAGAGAGGAAGCGACCGCAGGGCCGCCCAGGCACAATGGCAGGTACCCGTGTAAACTGACACACACCATTGCCGCTCTCATTTTAATTTGCGATGAGGTCACTCGTTTTGTTTTTATTTTTGGAGTATTGATCGCTATCTTGGGCACACACACTGACCACCGCCATGTATATACACCCCCTGGGGAATGGGTGGATGGCAGTAGCGTCCCATCATGGTTCACTGGTCACCCTCAGTTTTCCTTTTCTTTCATATTGGAATCCCGAGTATGATAATTAATTTCGCACATACACATACATAATATTAGCTAGCGTACTTACATTACTCAAACATCGCTACATGTTACCTGAAACATAGATGCATCCGTATTTAATGTACGGTAAGTTTGCAGTTATAGACATCGGTAAGCAGAAAACAGTACCTCCGGGGCAGAGGTTTCTCTCAAACGATAGTGTTTTAAGTTCTACTGTTTAACACCAGATGGTAGTAGCTTTGTTTTCTTCTTGGTGGATTTTTATTGCTTATCATCAGAAAACAAACATTAACAGATGTACTATATTTGTAATGTACTGTATTTGTGATCGAGTCATAGTGATAAAATAAAATTGGTAGAAGAGAGGAGTGTAGGAAAGAGCAGTGGCTTTCGAGAAGTAGTGTTACGATCTTTGAAGCCCAACAAGCTTTGCAGAATATTTTATACGAGTTTTATCATTTTTCGATTTAATGTGGAACGATGTTAAACTATACACCTGTAGTCAGCGAAATATGTATGGTGACCCCAGCCTTCATTTAAAAAAAAAAAAAAAAAAAGTAGACCCTAACGTGTGTCCGATAATTCTGAGAAGGTAGAAATTCAGGTTGATGCCAAGTGACTTTAATGAGTAATGCAACAGAAAATAATATACGGCTGTTGTGATTAAACATTCAGGGCCGTTTTCTGAGCACCTCGAAATATAAAGGACTGTAGGAGTTTGTATACCTAACTGTACATTTGCGGACAGGGATATCAGTCCGCATTTTAGTCGAGCAGTTCAGAAAGTTATATAATGTGAAAAGTTTACGTGGCTCCCAAGACCATATTTACCGATATTGGTTTTGAAACTCATTGCTCGCTGTCTCTTTGGCCCGTATTCTCGACGGGTAAGGAATCTCCCTAACACCTTTTCCTTAGCGATTTATTTTGTATACTACACTTTGCTGCTGTCTCGTCTGTTGTCTGTGTGTCACCAGTCTAGAAGGCAAGAAAAACACATAAGAGACCGTTAACGAGCTATTCACAGAAATAAACCGCTAAAGGAAAGGTGATAGGGAGCCACCTTGATTGGAAGTAGATCACCATTTTCCCACACCTACCCCTCCAGCCTTCTTGTAAACCCCAATGCCCCAGCGTCCTCAGTACCCCCACCTCCCCTGTACCTTCTTACCCCCATACCCCTTATCTAAACCCCCACCTCTATCCATTATTCATACTTCCATTTCTCCTTTTTCATCATCATGTCAACATAGACTTGTACCTTTCCCCACTCCGCACCCTCAGTCTCCCTCTCCCGCACATACCACTCCCTCCCCCACCCACAAACCTCTCGTCCCCTCCCCCCACTTCAGTCTCCTCTCTCTCTCTCTCTCTCTCTCTCTCTCTCTCTCTCTCTCTCTCTCTCTCTCTCTCTCTCTCTCCATTTTTTTTCTTTCATCTCCGACTTCCCCCTATTTTCCTTACCTTTCCTTTCCCAGCACCAGGTATTCCCCACTCATGTCTTTTCCCTCTTCTTTCTGTTTCACCTACTTTTTTCTCCATCAGCTGGTGAGTGGTGAGACGGGTGATGAGTTGTGAGGCAGATGATAATGAGCAGCAAGTGATGATTGATGAGGCAGGTTGTGGTGATGAGTGATGAGGCAGGTTGTGGTGATGAGTGGTGAGGCAGGTTGTGGTGATGAGTGGTGAGGCAGGTTGTGGTAATGAGTGGTGAGGCAGGTGGTGATGAGTGGTGAGGCAGGTAGTGGTGATGAATGGTGACGCAGGTGGTCATGAGTGGTGAGGCAGGTGGTGGCGATGAATGGTGAGACAGGTGGTGGTAATGTGTGGTGAGACAGTTGGTAGTGGTGAGTGGTACGGCAGGTGGTGGTGGTGATTGAGTAGTGTGGCAGGTAGTGGTAATGAGTGAGGCAGGTGATGGTGATGAGTGGTGAGGCAGGCAGGTGAGGCAAGCTTCCCGTCCTGAGGCACCAGTTTATACGCCTCACCTGGATTACTGAAGCCGCCCCCTCTTTCACAGGTAATGAAGTAATTTGCTCAGTAGGTGGTGATGGGATGGTGGTGGGGTGGTGGTGGTAGTGGTAGTGATGATGATGATGATAGTCTTGGTGGTGGTGGTTGTGGTAAAGTTGGTAGTGGTAGTGGCAGTGGTGATAGTGGTGATTGTGTGGTAGAGATGTTACTGTTGTTGATGTTCGTGGTGGTATTGGTGGTGGTGGTGGTGGTAATTTCGGTGATAGTGTGTGTTTGTTATGATGGTGGTGGTGGTCGAGTTGGTGATGATAGTTGGGTTGGCGGTGGTAGTGTTGTTGCTGTTGATGGTGATGTTGGTGGTGGTAATGGTGATGATGTTGATGGTGATGTTGGTGGTGGTAATGGTGATGATGTTGATGGTGATGTTGGTGGTGGTAATGGTGATGATGTTGATGGTAATGGTGATGATGATGATGGTCGTTGTGTTATGTTCTGCAGTGCTGTTAACGGTAATATCTTTGGAGATGCTGGTGATGTTGTCGATGATTCTGATTTACTGTGAACACTTTGTGGTGGAGGAAGTAGTGATGTCGATACTAGTGTTTGTGGTGGTGAGGGTGCTGGACAACATCATGATATTACGGAGCCCAGCACGCCCGATTGCATTTGTTGGTGGTATTGTTGATGTTGATTGAGTGATCGTTTTGGTGCTGATATTGATAGCCTTCTGTGTAATGGTATCATCACTATCATCATCACCCCTTCCTGGACGTCATTTTTTACCTTGCCCCAAACACCAGTAAAGAATGACCTTAATTTGCAACCCAGAAGAGAGAGAGAGAGAGCACGCAGGTCGTCAAGAGATATAGAAGGGGGCTGAGGGGGAGGTGGGAAAGTCTTAATTACAAGTTTGAGACCCGTCAAGGTGCTTCTCCCCTCCCCCCCTCCACTCTCACATTTCCTTCCAGCTGCAAAGGAGTCTACGTTTAACTCCTTCACTACCGTGTCGCCTTTGTACTAGTATTTCTTACTAGGGAGAAAAGTTTATAAAGCATAGTAAGACAAAATGGATCTCACTGGGTTGAGGTATCTCCATTACCGGTAGCCCATACTCTGCGATGGTGGTTTTCTATCCTTGATACGGTACTGTCCGATTAATTAAGTAGTGCAGGACAGAGTGAAGGGATTGATGGAGAGATGCGTGTATAGGAACTTTTCATTTGCAGAAACATAGCAACAGAATGCCAGAGTATTGAGGATCTTTCATTATTACAGAGATGATAATGTTACTAGTGATCTCGTGATGGCATCAGCGAGATGGAACGACACCGACATCCACTAGGCATTTTCATTGCTTAAAAATACCTTCACTAAATTACTAAATTTATATGCAAGACTGGTATCTATACACTCCCTTAGATAATTATAGTTTGTGTCTAACATCAGCACCTTATTTGTGTAAACCTGTTAGGAGAATGCTTGATATGATATGGATTTTTTAGTGATGCTAATAGTGCTATCCGTCAACTCGAGATGTTTTCTGGGCAGAGGAGAGGAGATACGGCCAGTGCATGCGGTGCTGTTCGAGAGAATAGTGTGCTTTATGTTGTGCCTTATTATGCGGCTTAATTGCGTTGATTGAGGATATTACTTTGCTTCAGAGTGCGTACTTGTGTGTTGCTGAATTGAGTGAGAAGCTAGAGAACCCGGGAAAGTTGGGACAACGCTTGGGGTCTGGTGCAGTGTGACGATAGTGATAAGGTAAGGATAGAGGTTGGCTGTTCAAGTTGTATCATGTATCTCCACACTTTAACTTTGTGTTCTTTCTTTTTGGGTATATGTTTTCTCACTGTCATATAGCGGCATCTCATCATCACAACTAAAGACCTTCATCAATACAGTATGTGGTGTTTTAAATTAAGGAGTGAGGCTGAGTGTTCCTGCCTCTTATGTATCGTTACGTACCCACATTGTATCGTTCTGTGTATCAGCCTGTGTGTTTATCTTATTTAGCACCTTTTTACGGTATCTTCAACCCATATTTAATATACTGGGGTCAGTCATCAGTTCATGGATTTGCCACACTTTGTCGTGCCATGAGATGTCGCCTGTGCTTTGGTGCTTCAAAGTTTTGGTCGAGGCTTCAGATAAAACCGTACTGGCATTGGGATGAAATCTCACATCCATCACAGAAAACGGCACATTGAAGGGCTGTTATGAGGGACGTTCTTCTTACTGACACTTCTGCAATAGTTTTATTTATATTATTTTAGTACCTTTATATGTCAGTTGTCTTGTATGTTTATTTTATTGATATTTTACATAGCTACCAGTATGATGTTATAGGACCCCACTGGCGAGTAAATATTAGTTACCAGGTATATATATTTTGTACTGATAAATTGATAGCTCAGGTAACCCCTTTAATACGATGACGTCTTATTGCACCCGCCTGCGGTAGTGCAAGGATGTATTGTTTTGCGTCGTATGTGTGTGTGTGTGTGTGTGTGTGTGTGTGTGTGTAAGCAGTATAACAAAGCTTTAATCCGATTTTAATTAGACTTGGTAGACGTGTTGAGGTTTAGGCAAGGATTAAAGTGATGAGATTTTGAAACCAGTTAAAGTTGTCAGACATGTGGGGCGCTGGTGTTGTACTGTGAATGTACCATCGTATTATATTGTCTTTATGCTATTACGGAACATCTTTTATACTGATGGAGGGGATTGGAAACAGGCTGCATTAACACCATTGCAAACAAGTCTACTGTTTACTCTCGCCAGTGCCGAAGGATGTGATTCAGCGTAGGGGACACGGCGTAGTGGAAGAGTAATATTTTCAGCTACTTTTCTTATTTACGTTTGGGCCAGGAAATGTTGCGACGCTTCCCATCGACACACCTTCCTTTGTTCTCGTGGTTTTGGTTGTATCGTTAATATCATCATCATCATCATCATCTCTACTTCGTCGTCGTCATCATCGTTTGAAATACAGGAAAAAGAAATGTAATAAGAATGAAGATATTCAATAGAACATAACAATAAATTAAATTGGAAACGAAATGGAGAAATCGGAAAAAGATAAAAGACAACGGAAGAAACTTGGAGCGAAATTGAGGAAGAGGAGAACAATAAAAATATGATAAAGGAGAAAGTGGAAAGGAGAAGGAGTGAAGGTATTAGAGAAATAGGAGAAATAAAGATAAAAACAGGAAAGGTAAAGAAGATATGAAGGTAGTTGTCAGGGTAGTTGGAGAAGAGACTTAACGAAGTATAAGGAAGAGGAAGAAAAATGAATAAAGAGTTGGAAATGAAGGAAAAAGATGACGAAGAGGAAGGGTGAAAGAAAAAAAAAAAGTTATTTATAAGAGGAATTAGATGGAAGATAATTAACGAAGTAAAAAAAAAAAGGAAATGAAAAGGAACGAAGAGTTAGAGGGAGAAAAAGAATCAAAATAAATGAAGAGGAAGGGCGAAAGAAAGATTGAGGTTATTTTTTACAGGAGTTAGATGAAGATGATTAATGAAGTAAAAAAAAAAAGAAAAGAAAAAATAAAGACGAAAAAAATGAAGCAAAAAATGAAGAAAAAGTGAGGGAAAAAAATGAATGAAGATATTTGTTAGGGAAGGCGGAATTGGCCGAGGGAAGACGGGGGAAGGTAGCAAACTCATCCATCAGTTGTTAAGTACAGGTTGCAGAAATGAATACTCAACTTTGCAACTGCCATCCCCACCGCCTTCTCCTCTTCCTTCCCCAACTCTTTCCTTCCTTCCTTCCCCAGCTCGTGCCTTATTTCCTGTCACTCTCTTTAGTCTCCTCTTCTTTTTCTCCTTTTCTTCCTCTTCCTTCTCCTCCTTATTCTTTACCCTTCCTGTTCTACCCCTCCCCATCCGCTCTTCACCTCCCTCCCCATCCGCTCTTCACCTCCCTCCCCATTCCTCAGCCTCTCCTTTCTCCTCCCTACTTCATTTTCCTCCCAAAATTTTCTCACATCTTCCCTATCTCATTCCTTCTTCCCAGCCTACTCTGCACTCCCATAAAGCTCTCCCCAGTCCTCAGTCTCTCTGTGTTCTTTCCTTCCCCATTCCCCTCCTCATCGTCGCTCCTCAGCCCTTCCCCATCTTCTAAAGCTACTGCCGTCTCCATACTCCACAACCTTATTCCAGAACTCTTTCCCACTCCTTAACTCCTTCATTTTCTCCCTTCCCAGTTTTCCCCTCACTTTCCTTTCCTTCCTCATTTTCCCCCCCACAACCTTCCTACTATTCATCAGTTCCCCCTCTCATGCTTTTCTGTTTCCTTATCTCATATTTCTCTGCATTTTCCTCTGCAAATATTCCTCACCTTTCTAACTTTTCTCCCCATTCCCAAACATCCTGTCCTCCTCCTACTTCCCTCTTCATCCCACCCCGTTCTCCTTCTTCCTTTCACTTTTCTCCCATCACCCCTTCCCCTCCGAATGCCAGACCATCCCCACTCCTTCTCCTCACCATCTTTTCTTTTGTCAGTTTCTCAGCTTTCTACCCACTCCTCATTCTCCTCCCTTCCTTTTCCTCTCCCAACTTTCTGCCTCATCTCTGTCCTCCTCCCGTAATTCCTTCCCATTCGCCCTTCCTCCTCCCCATACCCCAGTCTTCTCTCACCCAACATCTTACCTTTTATTCTGCCAATTTTTCTCCCCAGTCATCTGCCTTATATCACCTCTCTTCCCCTCTTCCCCCCCCCTCTACCTACCATCCTCTGCGTTCCCCACGTTTCACCCAACTCCCTATCTTCCCCATTCCCCATCATCGTCCAGACTCATCAAAATCCTCTCCTTTCCCAAACCATCTTTTTCTCTTCCCACCATCCTCCCAAATCCCATCCTCCCCACTTCCCACCGTCCTCTCCATTCCCTCAGATCCACCCCAATCCCCATCGTCCTCACACGACACGATCCTCTTCACTCTTCACCATCGTCCCTTATGTGTCAGCCACCTCCCCACTCCCCAACCTTGTTTCATATATATATATATATATATATATATATATATATATATATATATATATATATATATATATATATATATGTGTGTGTGTGTGTGTGTATACACAGTATATATATACGGTATCTCTCTCTCTCTCTCTCTATATATATATATATATATGTGTGTGTGTGTGTGTGTGTGTATACACAGTATATATATACGGTATCTCTCTCTCTCTCTCTCTCTCTCTCTCTCTATATATATATATATATATATATATATATATATATATATATATATTATATATATGTTTGTGTTTCTTCTACTACCTGCTAATATCTTCACAGTTCCTCTTGCATCCCATAGTTTCTCAAAAGTTTCCTCCAAATCCTCTCAATTTTCTTCCCACTCCCCAGCCTCTCAGCTTCGTCCCCAGTCCTCAACCTCTTCCTCAGCCTCTTCCATACTCCCCAACCTCCTCCCCACTCTCCATTTTCCCCCACCTTTGAATGCGGGTCTTAACGGCATAATTACCGGTTGAATGGCAGGCTGGAGGTGAGTTATAGCTGGTCTCGTTTTCTCTAGCTGTGTGTGTGTGTGTGTGTGTGTGTGTGTGAGAGAGAGAGAGAGAGAGAGAGAGAGAGAGAGAGAGAGAGTTCACTCGTTTTAACTTGGCTCAGATATTCATCCTTCTGCTGGTTATTTCATGTTGCCCAGTGGCAGAAAAAGTATTGTGGCTCTACATCGTTTCTTTAGCACTTCTTTGTGACTGGCATCATAGTTTAATCTACTGTTATGACTCAGCATTCAAGATGGGGGGGATAGGAATTTTAGGCCGATGTAAAGTGAACAGAGTATACCTACAGGCGATTTTATTAAACTTTGGTAAGGCTTCCCGTGTTTCTCAATAGCTGAATAAAATAGTCTAGAGATGGCAGTAATAAAACAGAAAATATCATGAAGATTGAGTAAGATTTTTTTTTTTTCAAAATGTAATTGTTCCAGAGGTAGGTAGAATAAAGTAAAAGAAAAAAAAGAATCGTACTGAATAGGAAAAAATAAATGTTCTGAAAATTAATACCTTGCATAATATCATTTGGTGGTCAGTTTCCATTAGTTAATTCAGAGATAGTTGTAAGAACATGGCTAGTTTTATTCGTTTTGTTTGTTTCAGTTAACCCTTAAACGATGAGAGGCAATTCGTTAGTTGAAAAATAGGAAAAAAAAGAATAAAAAAACATACGGCGGAGTCAAATAAGTATTTTTTCCCCCCGTCCAGAAAGGGTTAAATACGAAATGATCTACAAAGGATCCAATTTTACGTAGCTTATATACTTATTTAAAATCTGTATCCCCCAAAAATACCCGAAAAAAAATCACTTAAATACTCCTATGTATATGTTTGTCGCTGTTTATGAACCAGTATCTGTATGGCTGTGTATCTGTTGCCTGACCCCGCATCCTGCAAGTAGAGGAACTGCGTAAGATGTTCTTATTATTCACCCATTACAGAGTACACTCATTAAAGAGTCAGATTATGGGTGTCACATTTGGTGTTGTGGTACTTAGAGTCGTGTGTGTGTGCCCGCGCAAACGCTTTTGTTAGCCCATATCTGTATTAACCTAGTACCATACATCACGTATAATTATTGTATATATATATATATAGATAGATAAATAAATAGATAGATATTTTCGTATATAGATAAATACCGCAATATAGGTAGATAGAGTCATTGAAAGCTATTCGTTAACTGTAATTGTATTTGTCTCTCCATCCATTTAATTCAGCATCCCTCCATCCATACATCTATCTGCTTCCATGCGTCCATCCATCTCTGTCTGTCCGTGTGAGTCTCTGCATCTATCGTACCACAGTGTTGGCGGTGAGAAGCTTGAGTTCCTGACAACCTTCGCGTCAGGTCGGCCTCGTTTAAGCCAAATAATTGCATACTTTCCAGTGGTGTTGTTGGGGCCTCGGGGGGACACTGCTGCCCTGCCTTGCCCTGCCCCACCGCGCTGTGTGGCCCGCCCTGCCCTGCCCACCCACTCTGCACACGCGCGTGCACGCACGGACAGACATTCACACACACACACACACACACACACACACACACACACACACACACACACACACACACACACACACACACACACACACATTTATATATCCTGCCCACCCACGTCTTCATCCTCCACATCTAAATACCCGACATCCTCACGGGTACCATTATTTCTACTTCAGGCCAGATTGAAGTTTTTTTCAGTACCGCTAAAATCTTACTTCAGCATTGGTGAGTCCGTAGCAGAGAATGGGTTGATGACACTATAATTTATTCTCCCTGGTTCGGTGAGTCTTTCTGATGGTAACAATAATTAATGACATCGTAGTGAAATGGTTAACCTTATTTTTACAGCAATCGTGTCACCTTCAGGCGGTTTTATTTGTCAGGTAAGGTTTTTGGCACTGAGGAGGTTCGAAGCAAAATCCGTTAACCTCTTTGACCACGAGCGGTGTTAAGCTGAAGAAAATCGTCTGACGGAAGTGGGAATATGATTAGGAGATAGTCGCGGAGAAATTTTTAACTTTTTAACCCCGAGAACATTTTTTTATTACCGTCTCTTGATGATTTTAATTAGCTAAAGAAAGTTTTCGAATTGGAGGAGCTAAACGCAGCCTTAATAAACCCCATAAATGCGAGAGTCTTTCCGTAAGTTGAATATAATTGTTTTCTAGCAGCAAAGATAGATGGATACCACCCTAATTCAAAGTGGGATCGTATTCTCTCTGATTTGGGAGGCTTCTTAACACTTCTCGTAGTTATTTATAGTGCATTTTACTCCCAAGCAACAGCTGTCGTGTGTGTGTATATGTGTGTATGTACATTATACCGTATATAATTTGCACTTTGACTAGCAGAGGTCGTTGCCGTATAAAATTTACACTTTGACTAGCATCGGCTATGGTCCTTCATACTTCATCACATAAGATAAAGTAGATACTGTATATGTCTATGTTCCCTGTGCAGAAAAGATTTACCTCTATCATTCTCCTTCATTTCGCGTTAACCAGAATAAACAAAGACTTCGTATTATTGTACGGTTTACTGGAGGCTGGCTAACCTCTTTACTACGGAAGCCTCTAGTGAGCGAATACTGTCATCTGGATTTAGGTGGATTAACTCCTTTACGTTCATATATTATTATAGTTTTTCTTGCTACCCCCAGATGAATAAAAAGATCTTTAGAGCTGAGCAGATTAATGAAGGCTGTAACTAACCCTTCCAGTTCGTTAAGTCTCATCTACCTGTATCATGTGAAGTTAGCAAGAATAAGGAATTAAATGAAAAGTGCGTCTACGGAGTGAAGGTGTTAAAATATTAAACGATATTACTGGATGAGTGAGCAACAGCTGATCCCTTAGTTTTGCCAGTCCCCATACACCCCACGAAAGTAGCATTTCACCTGGATTGAGTGTGTGTGTGTGTGTGTGTGTGTGTGTGTGTGTGTGTGTGTGTGTGTGTGTGTGTGTGTGTACGTGCTGATTAAGTCACTCCGTGTGGCCCTGGAGGAGCGTTGACTCTTCACTACACCACCTGGGTAAAACGTAGGTAATTATTAGTTGGAGTCAGCAGGTAGGGCGGGGTTTGGAGGGGGGTTGTGGGTGGAGGGGTGGATGGGGGGGATTTTGCTGGGGGATGGGGTGGGAGGTTTAGATATGTATAGCTGCCGTCGACACCGCCCCTACCCGTGACAGACTACGCCTTTCAGTAAACCCCTGTTATTGGCATATCTTTATTCCAAACTCCTGAGGCTCGAAGCAGATTTTGGTCCACTTTTTTGTCCTCATCTAGCCATCTTTTCGTCCCCTCGGCCTGGTGGGTGGACGAATAGGGTTAGGAATGGTGTTCTAGGGGTGGATTCGTCCGTATATCCGGATTCGACTATATAGACGTAAGGGCCTTATGCTCCTTGGCTTAAGGGAGGTTTCGTAACACCTCTTCCTCGGCGAATTATTTTACCTTAAGTTCTTCTATATCATGGTGTATGCCACTCATGTAGACTGAATGAATGTGAAGAAATAAAGATGTAAAAACAACGTGCCAGAAACTACTAAGGTGTAATATATCGCCGAGGAAGAAGTGGTACGAAGGCTCCAATGGCAACCAGAACACGGCTCTTAAGTCTTCGGAAATTGTAGGCTTGGTAGGGCCGCCGGATGCTCTCGTCGACCACCAACAGCTCTCGTAATGGCTGTTAATTATCGTCTTTGCGCCAGCTTTGCATATCGCTGATCGTGTGGCTGGCGCGACAAGAGGGGGCTGTGGGTGGTTAAGTGGGTGGGCGAGAGAGTGGGTGGTTTTGGTGGGTGAGGGAGAGGGGAGAAAGGGTGAGGGGAGTTGAGGAGAAGGATGGGAGAGGTGAGGAGCATTGAGAGTGGTGGTGGGTGAGAGAGTGGGTGGTTTTGGTAGGTGAGGGAGAGAGGAGAAAGGGTGAGGGGAGTTGAGGAGAAGGATGGGAGAGGTGAGGAGCATTGAGAGTGGTGGTGGGGGTGCTTTTGGTGGGTGGGAAGAACGGCTATGTATCAGGATTGTAGATGGGTGAAAAAATGGGTGGGCGAGAAAGTGGGTGGTTTTGATGGGAGAGGGGAGATAGGGAGGAGGGGGTTGGGGAGAGGGGTGAGAAACAGGGACTGTGAGTTGGGGTGCTTTTGATGGTTGAGAAGACTGGGTATGTAGAACGATGGTATGTGGGTGGTTAAATGGGTGGGAGATGCAGTGGATAGTTGTTATGAGTGGGTAGAGAGGGGGAAGAGTGGGGATGGATGTAGGAATGAGCGCGTTTGGGAAAATTTAAGAGGACGATTGGTTTAGGTAAGTGGAAAGATTGTCTACGTATATAGAAGGTAGTCTGGCTAGTGGGTGGGCGGGAGTGGGTGGTTTTGGTGGATAGGTGGGGTGGGAGGTGGTCGGGGAATTAGTGTTAAGGAACGTTTAGGTGGGAAGAATGGGTATGTGTAAGGAAGACAGGTGGTTGAAAGAGTGGCATGGTTTTGTGAGGAGTGGCTAAGGGAGGGAGGGTAAGGGAGGGTGAAGGGGGGGGGATTGAAGAAATGGGTAGTATCTTTGGCTTGTGTAGTGGGGATGGATGGGCTGTAGCTGAGTGACTGAGACGTTCTGGTGGGCATATGGAGGTGATTGAGTACTTATGAGAGTGGGTAGGTGAGGGGATTGAGTATGTGTGAGGGAGGTTGAGGGTCAGAGTGAGAGAGGAAATGGGTGGGGAGGATAGGGGAGTGGGTGGGGGAGAGGGTAGTGGGTGGGTGGAGGGAATGACTATGTTTGAGGAAAGCTGAATGACTGGTTCAGTAACACCGGCTGACAGTGGGGTGATTTTGTGGGAAGGAAACTGGGGGAGTGAACAAGTTGGCTCCAGTGAAGGTGGCCATAATGTAGGTGGGCAGTCAACCAGGGAGGGGAAGTGGGGAGGCAAGTAGGATGGGGAGGGGAGGGGGAGAAAGACCGGGTAAATAAAATAGATTGCAACTGAATAAAGCAAAGAACAGAGTAGAATACAACAGAACATGTTTATGGCATCCATCCAAGCATCCATTCATCTACAGTCAAAACACTACGCAGACTTGAAGTACTGTATGAGGCACATTTGATTAAATTGATAAGAAAACGACTGGTATTGGCAATCTCGTGTAAGGAGATGGGGATGAGACCTGTAGGCTGGATGAGAGATGGGCAAGGTCGGGAAGTGGAGATTTTGGGCATGCAAAAGAGGGAGACAGTTTGGGGAAGGGGTGAGTGGATGATAATAGTCGAACATAGTGAGATATGGGCGGGGTTCGCAATCAGGATGAGGAAAAGAGGAAACAGGCAAGTTGGGGAGGGGTTGGTGGTTGTGGTTGGGGAAGCGGAAGGGGGAGGGGGGAGTGAGACTAGTAAACCGAAGTGAAGAAAGAGCGTGGTGTGAGTTTGCTTAGGTATTGTTGTGTCACGCTCGGCTGGCTTTCGTAATAATCACCCCTTGCTTCTTTGGTTACGAAACCCCTGCGACCAGAACGCCTCGACTGTACCGTGCCTGGCTAAGTAGGGCTCCTTGGTTACCGAGACGCACACACTTTTACCCGCAAACAGTACCTTAAAGTTGAGGGTGGGTTGCAAGGCCTGCGGTACCTGCTCAATACCTTACGCATGGGAGATTACAACGTTCTGTCGGGAGATTTACGTTCTCTCGGTATCATGGGTTGAGAAGATTGCGACCGTCTTTGTGCCGTTGTCAGTATTTAATGTTCAGGATTCGAGATTGCGTTATGGTTTTCTCGGTGCGTAACGTTGTTGATATATTTTCTCTGTAACACTCCTGCGTGCACGGAGTACCGGCTTACTCACGAGTACAGAAGGTTGCAATAGGTATACTCTACCGTTTTCAGTACTTTACAATATGCCGGGGATTCGAAGTCCGCGGTACTGTTTTCAGTGCTTTACATTCGGGAGGTTGTTTTCTCGGCTATTTATGTCGGGAGAGTTGCAAAGATCTTAAAGCTGTGTGAGGTCTACGGTACCGGTTTCTCAGTATCTTAGGTTCTTGTGGTTTTTGATTGATGTTTTGCCACCATATCTTACGTCCAGAAAGTTGCGACGATCTCTACTACTCTGCTAAGTTCTTTGTATTTAATTGAATCTACTGTACCATTCTCAGTATCTGATGTTGTGGAGATGATTACGCTTTCAGTAACGTTCTCAGCAGACCTTAAAACCTCCAAAATTCATTGACTCACATTCAGCCGAATAAAATTTTTTTGGCGTTAGCTGGAATAATATATATATATATATATATATATATATATATATATATATATATATATATATATATATATATATATATATATATATTAACACAGGATTCTGTGGCTCACTGTCAGCCAAACTAAATCGTCTAACGTTACCTGGGAAAAAAACCCATAATAGACACTACCAGAAGAGGGATGATTTGTTTTTTCTGATAAGTAAATTGAGAGAAAGTGTCATTGTGTTAGTGTTAGGTCGAATGAGAAATGCTTTTATGGTTATTAGTTTACAGTTTGAGGTGATGAAGCAGTAGGATGAGTTTAACTCCTTCAGTACGATGACGCCTTTTTCATTCTGTTCTTGCCTCCACCAGACGATACCATTCATCTCAGGTTGGGTTTCTCGTTGTGAAGGGGTTAAAAAGAATCTTCTTGAGCTCCTTGACTACGACAGGACCTTCTTGAGGTGAATAAAGACGTCCGCGATACCAAGAGTAAAATAAGACAACTCATTTACTACGAATGATTTATTTTAGTAATGTATTCTTTCTGCTTCCAATTTTTATTGACTTAGTAGTAGTAGTAGCAGCCGTAGTAATAGTAGTAGTAGTAGTAGCCGTAGTAATTGTGGTAGTAGTAGTAGTGGTAGAACTATTTATTTTTTATTTTTGTTTAAGAGAGTCCCCTGGTATGAAAGGGATAAGTGAAGGCTATACCAAACCCCTCCAGACCCAGTGTCTCTATAAGTGAAATAAAATTAAGTAGACAGCGAGAACAAAAATTGTCCGTACAGAAGATCTATTATTTTAAAGCACATAATTCAGTTTCTCGTAATTTCCAAAACTTAAATGAAGAGAGTAGGTTTATGACTGATTTTTGCCTGGTAATGTGGTGATAGTTCAGTTATTCTGGTTTTATTTACTTCCTCGTTTCTCGACCATTCCCATTCTTTACAATTGTGGGAAGTTGGGGTATGATGATGACGATGGTGGTGGTGATGGTGGTGATGATGATGATGATGATGATGATGATAACGATGATGATGATGATGATGAGGTCTTTGAAGCAGTGTGGTTAGTTTTTGTAACATGATTTCATGGACCAGCTGCATATTCTGTTCTTGATTTTATAGGTTTTTAAGACTTGAAAGCACTGATTATTTATTAAAGGGTCGGGAGGTGGGTAAGAATGGACAGGAGGATGAGAATGAGAAGTAGAATAGGAGGACGAAACCCAAAAAGAGAAGAAACAGGAGGAGGAGGAGGAGAAGGAGGAAAGTAGAAGACGAAGAAAGAGGAGGAGAAGGAGAAATGAAGAAGAAGGAGGAGGAGGAGGAGAAGACGAAGAAGAAAAAAAATGAGGAGGAGGAAGGAGAGAAGAAAAAGAAGAAGAAAGAGCAGAAGACATAACCCACCGTAGAAGCAATCAGTCACTAGGATGGAGTTGAACAGAGTCTTCGTTTTGCGACAGCCGCCTCGTCCTAACTTTTAATGACCTTTCTAAGAAGCTCAGGTTATAATTACCGCACCACACACACCTGTTTCCGTCACTCCCACACCCCATCTCACCTGCTGCCTGTCACTTTAATGCCTTCCTCACCAGCACGTCTTTATGCTGCTTGGTCTTACGGTGCCAGACGGTTTTACGCGGTTTAGGAGAGACCCCGAGTTGATTTTCTTAATGAAGGCTATATCGAATCCGTTGAGTAAAAGTGATCTTCAAGAAACACACACACACACACACACACACACACACACACACACACACACACACACACACACACACACACACACACACACACACACACACAGATAGGTCATCGAATTAAAAAAGTTATCTGTCTTAATCTCGACATCTCATCCGTACTTACCAAGCCTCTGTATTTTTTCATTTCTTACCTTATAGTTTTAATATTTTGCATCCTGTCTTTCTCCGCATCTTGATCCAAAGGTAATGTATAATCCAGTCCTTTCAGCCCGAGGACGACCTTATCAGTTTATTCTTCCTACGCTTGGATAATATTATTCACCTTGAGAACCTGTCATAGGGAGGGCATAATGAAGACTATATATCATTCCTTTATTTCGAAAGTGTATTCTGAGTGAATATAATCGTCTTGAGATGGGAGGAATAATGTCTTTTCTTTTTTCTTGACTCTTTCCTTACTAAACTTTTTTCTTTCTTTTCATACTTTTCAGGCGTTCTTTCTTCACTTTTCCCATTTTAATTTCTCAATTTATGTCATCACCACTCTCACCCTGTGCCACAATCCATCACTGTCTTTAAACACTGTCACAACTTGCCCCCAACATCACCATCATCTATCATCACCATTATATCATCATTTTTTTTTTTTTACATCGGCATTACCATATCCATCTAATCACCACAACCACCATCTGTCGCATCATCATCATCGTCATCAGCAGCAGCAGCATCTTCATCTTCATCATCTATTATCATCATCACCTTGGTAATATCTCGTGTTAAAGTGCCACCGTCCTTCCATTGAACCATCATCACAACTCATTAGCACCATCTCCATCCGTCAACACTACCATCATCTCTTTCCATTACCACCCACCACCACCATCACCACCACCTCATGCCTTTCCCACGTCATGGAGCAATGGGTTAGGTCTGTATGGTTGCTGGTTCGATCCTGGCCATTTCAGAAATAAGTGTGAGGATTTGTATTTTATTAACTCTGTATTTTTTTAACTCATTGACTACGATGATTATTACCCCTTCCCGGTTCCTATCACCTCCCCCCTCCCCACTCTTACCCTTCCCCTCCTTTTCAAATTTCCCCCACCTCAGATCCTCCCCCCTTACATCCTACTCTTCGCTTCAGATCCCCTCTCCTCAACTACTGGCATCGCGCACACACACACACACACACACACACACACACACACACACACACACACACACACACACACACACACACACACACACACACACACACACACACACACCGCCTCAGATCTCACCCCTCCCCTCCCCTGCACGCCACACTCCCTCATATTTTATTTTCCGCCAGACCACCTCCCGCTCCCTCGCCCGCCACCTTCCATTCCCTCCAATTTAGGGATCTGGGTGGGAAAGTTTCAGTCCTTGCGTTGATGTGATTCTCAGACCATAGACAGGTGGAGAAGTAGATTTAGTTAAGTAGATACCGTGTGTGTGTGTGTGTGTGTGTGTGTGTGTGTGTGTGTGTGTTTTCCAATCCGACTAAACCCCTTACATAGATACCATTTTTTCTGGTTACATTGAACGATTTTATTCAGCTCGACAGTTACCCCATTTTACGGAGCAGTCTTTATTAACTCACTAAGCCTTGTTTTGTGTTCTTCATGCCAGAAGAGAATATGCTGATTTTACTTTATTGTTTTATTGGTATATTTTTAGTAATCGACTCCTACTACTATAGACAAGACAGTTTGTTTGCAGAGGCTCAGAAGTCATCGTAAACAGTGCCACATAAATAAGATTGTCTGATAGTAAAGGAATTATGTATGTAAATTCTGTCATATACGTTTATGTTACTATAAGAGAGAGAACAGGGTCAGTAATATCAACATATGCTCATTTTCCCCATAGAAGGACTTTCGAAAATATTAGGTTTCTTGACAAACTTGAGATTGGCACTTTGTCGTTCTTTGGCATGAATGGCACTGTTAATGGCAGGAGTGCAGCTTTGCCGTTGAAATTGCGCTGTTCCATTTTCCGATACAGTTCCGATTAGTAGTTCCTTTCCATCGTTTCGATATTGTCAGAAACCTAGCAACATCTTTCTAACAAAATAATCTGTTTCTTCTAACGTGACAGATATCCAATACTTGTTTTGGTTTCGTTGATGACCAAGTTTAATGAGACTGGAGGGTCGATTAACCATGGAGAGTCATTCCCACCTCGTAATTACAGCTTGACGAATTCATGCACCTTCAGCTTAGTATTCATGTTACGAGAGTCGCCTAGTTCCAGCAGGTGAAACCAGGTAGTCAATATTATTCCAAGTGGTTTGTTGAAAAATATCTCACCATTATTTTGGAACTCCACTCGTGTATAGGGATTTCTTTTTCTTTTTTTTACCTCACCTGTAAATTCAGTTCTGTAAGTTATACGAGTATTTGATGTGATGGTTAGTAAGTTGAGTACATTGTAAGTAAATGTCACGCTATATAGATAAAATTTGTGTGATATGGGGATATTAGAGTAAATACAAATAATTGATAGTTTAATTCTTTATTGTAGGTGTCAACTTTCGTCATACTGTACAATTTTCCAGCCAGCCCTTTCCCACCATTTCTTCTCAGCTCCACGGCCCTTCCTCTCCCCACTTCCTCACCCACGCCCCTACTCGCCCTCTCTCTCTCTCCCCAATTCCTTACTTAATCCCTCACACGCCCTCCCTCTCCGTCTTTGTCACTCCACATGCCATCTCTCCCCTTCCTACTCTTTATCCATTCTGCCTACTTCCAATTTCACTCATCCCCCCAAATTATCGCTCAACTCCTATTCACCGTACCTCTCCTCCACACTCCTTATTTATTCTCACAACTGCCCATTCCTCACTTCACCACTCTCCATCTATCCCTCCCTGCTCACCATCCCTCTCTCTCCATTCTCCATCTCTCTCCTAGCACTACTCATACATCCTCCTTACTCCCCACCCCTCTCCTTCCCACCCCCCACCGCGTCAGCCAGTCGTTCAATCTTGCCTCTCCCCAAAGACCCCATCACGAACATCTTTTGCCTTCCTTGCCGACCCAACCCCCCCCCCTCTGGCAGTCTTCCTCCTCCTCCTCCTCCTCCTACCACCACCACCACCATACCACCACCACCACCACCATACCACCACCACCATACCACCACCACCACCACCACCACCACTACTACTACTACTACTACAACTACTACTACTACTACTACTAGTCCATCGCATTTTCTCCTCCTGACATGTTTTTTTTTTTTTCATTCCTGCCTCCCCCCCCTGCTTTACTCCCCCCTTTTTTCTTTTCTTTCCTTTTTTTTTTTTTGTTTTTGTTTCCCCCACACCCCACTTCTCTCTCCCTGTCACTCTCCCTTCTCATATGCTGCCCTTTTCGTCCTTCCTTCCTCGTCCTTCCCATCTCTCCTTCCCCCTCATTCCTCTCCCTCCTCCCCATTCCTCTCCCTCCTCCCCATTCCTCTCCTTCCTCCCCATTCCTCTCCTTCCTCCCCATTCCTCTCCTTCCTCCCCATTCCTCTCCTTGCTCCCCATTCCTCTCCTTGCTCCCCATTCCTCTCCTTCCTCCCCATTCCTCTCCTTCCTCTCCATACCTCTCCTTCCTCCCCATTCCTCTCCTTCCCCCAGCTCTACCCCTTCCCCCAGCTCCATCCCTTCCCCCTGCTCCACCCCTTTTCCCCATTCCTCCCTCTCCTCCCCATCCCTCTCCCTCCTCCCCATCCCTCTCCCTCCTCCCTATCCCTCCCTGTTCCCTCTTTATTTCTCGCATTTCGCACTCATGTTTTCCATCGCAAACTTTCGCGTCCCCCCTCACCCTCTCGCATGTCTCCATCTTCCTAACTTTTTTCATCCCCCTCACCCCTTCACCCACCTTCACCCAATTCCTCACCCCTCACCCCTCTCGTTGCTTCCATCCCCTGCCATTTCGCTACCCTCTCCCCATCACACACACCCCATACCTCTCGCATTCCTCCATCCTCCATGCCTTTTCCACCCCCCTCCTCTTCACCTCTGTCTGCTTCACGTCACCTACAACCCTCTTCATGTTTATTCACCCTAGTCCAACATCGTCCACTTCCCTCATCCTTTGCATATCACCACCATATCTTTCATTCCTTCCCTCCCCTGCCACATCCCTCCTTACTTCACCTAGCCCCTCACTCCTCTTCCTTCTTCCACCTCCTAGTCTTTCATTATCCTCTTTCCCCACCCTCCTCATTTTCCCTGTCCGCTCTTCTCCTTTTCCTGTCTTCCTGCTGTTCCTCTCTGCTCATTTTCCCCCCTTCACCTATCATTCTCTTGCCCCTCAGTTTTTTTACATTCACCCATTCAGTCCCTTCTTTTTTTTCCCCTTCCGTTGCCCCCTTTACTATTTCTAACCATTCCATTTCCATTTTTCGTATCTCCCATTTCTCCTCATCCCGGCTTCCCCTCTCTGTTACCCCTCTTTGCGTATTTTATTTCCCCTCCTTCACTCCTTTCATTTCCTCCTCCATCCACTTTCATTTCCTTCCTCATCCCCTTTCATTTTCTCTCATCACTCACACTTTACCATCCTCTTCCACCTCACCCCTCTCCTGCACCTCCCTTATACTTTTTTATTTTTCCCGTCACCCCGGAACCCTTTGTCACTCACTGTTATCCACACCCATACCATTCACCCCTGTCACACCCCACTCCCCCGTGTCACTCTTTTCCTCCTTTAGATTTTTCCATTTCCCCCATCACCTCACACCAATATCCGTCTCCCCTCTCATCACCCCATCGCATCCCCACCTTACCCCCCCTTACTCTCCTCCCTCTGTCTCTCTTCTCCCTTCTCCCTCTCTCCTTACTCCCCACTTACTCCCTCCTTACTTCCCACTCCCTCCCTCCTTATTCCCCATTCCCTCCCTCCTTACTCCCCTCACCCTCTCTCGTTACCCCCTCTTCCTTTCTCCTTGTTCCCCTCCCCCACTTTTCTTACTTCCCTCCCCCACTTTCCCTACTCCCTTCCCCCTTTCTTCCTACTCCCTTCCCCCATTCTCCCTACTCCCTTCCCCCTCTCTCCCTACTTCTCCCTACTCGCCTTTTTCCCTGTCTCCCCACCCTTCTCTCCCATCTCCCTCCTTTTTCCATTTCCCCCTTCTCACCCCTCGAATTTCCTGTCCACATTTCCAGGGGGTGACTTGTAATACTCTCAGCCCTCTCCCTCTCTCTCCTCCCTCCTCTTCCTCACCTCACTTATTTTCTCTTCGCCCTTCTCCCATAGCCTGTCACATTTTCTCCTCCTCACCCATACCTTCCTCACTCCCTGCTTCCCTTCACTTCCTTTTCCCCCCTCACTTCCTTCTTCCCCTCACTTCCTTCTTCCCCTCACTTCCTGCTTCCCCTCACCTCTCACCCTTCCAGACGTTGACTTGTAATACCCTCAAGCGCCTTGGAAGAGTTTGCTTGACTCATCCCTCTCCCCTCACCCCCTCACCCCTATCCCAGTACCCCCTCTCCCATCACTCCTTTCCCCTCACCCATCTCCCCGCCACCCATCACCCCTCTCCTGCTCCCTTTCTGTTCTCCTTCATCACCCCTCACATTCCCTTCCTCTTCTTCCCATTTACCTTTCTCCTTTTCACCTCACGTTTCACCCCTTGCCCCTTCTTCCTTCACTTCGACTCTCCCTCCATACTTTTCTGTTCTGTCATTCCTTTCCCATCATTCTTGCCATTATCTCTTTATTTTTCCTCTCACTCCCCTCATTCACATCATCCCTTTCCTCCTCTCCTTATTTTCCCATTCCCTCTTCCACCCCTTCCCTCTCACCCCTATCCCTGTTCTCCCTCTGTGTTTCTATTCCCCACCCCTCCTACTCTTTATCCTGAATCCTCACCTTAGATATATAACACTTTCCCTCATCTCCTATCCTCACCCTCAATCCTCCCTTTCCTTTCGCCCTCCATCACCCCTTCCAATATTCTCGTCTCCCCTCTCTCCTCATTCTCCCTCATTACTCTTCCCTCCTCTCACCCTTCCTTCCCAACATCTTTTCCATCACCCTTCCCTCTCCTCTTCCCTCACCCATTCCTTTCGTCTCCGTTCTTGCATTTGTAACCTTCCCCTCACACCCCCGTTACCCCTCACCTCCGTCATCCCTCACCCCCGTCACCCCTCAACCCCCGCCACCCCTCAACCCCCGCCACCCCTCAACCCCCGCCACCCCTCACCCCTCGTCAACCCTCACCCTCCGCCACCCCTCACCGCCTTGTAATACTCTGAGACTCCCTGGAAGCGTTTACTTGACACGGCGAGCGTCATATTTGACAGATTTTTCCCTAAAATTGGATTGCCGAGTTCTTTGATCTATCAGAGGCAGTTAGAGGCGGGGACTGGAAGCGCCCCAGGCCTTGCTCGCGTCGGGGTGGGGTGGGATGAAGGAAAAGAGGAAAAGATGTGCAGAGAAGAGGAAAAGACGGTGAGGGGAAATGTTAGGCTGCTGGAAGTGCTGGGTTGCGAAAGGATAGATGGATGGATGGATAGATTGATGTAAATGGAGGGATACTTACATATATATATATATATATATATATATATATATATATATATATATATATATATATATATATATATGTACCTGTATATACTCGTATACTGTACATATCCAGAGAGAGAGAGAGAGAGAGAAATTGTGAATGCGTCTAAAAGTTTTTCGTTGCTAAAGGTTGAATAACTATAGGAGAGCAGTGTTGATAACTGAGGAACTCTTGCTGGTTGGAAAAGGTTCCTGAGCTTTGAGGAATAAAGCAGATGATGATATTGCCAATGATAATGGTAATTATCGTAATAACAATGACAATTATGGTCATCGTAGTGTTAAGAATAGTTTTGATGAATAAAATAATTGTCATAGTAATGATGATTCCGTATTATTATTATTATTATTATTATTATTATTATTATGATATTGAATTACTATACAATTTGCCGGGTGGAGGATGCGTGGCCTCCCTTTCCCTCCCCATTTCCCCCTCCTTCTCTGTTCCATCTTGCTTTTCCCTCTCCTCGCTCTCTTTCCCCTCCCCCCTCTCGCTCTCCTCTTTGTTTCCATCTCTCTCACTTCCCTTTCCCGTCCGTTCCATCCCTTCCTTGCCTCTCCTCCTTTCCATTTCTCCTCACAGCCACCAATCTTTCACTTCTATCCTCTTCCCCCTCCTCTTCCTTCCTTATATCGGCCTTCACTATCTTTCTTTCATTTCTCCCTCCCCTAATCTCCTGTCCCTCATCTCCCTCTTATCTCCGTCCTTTCTCTATTTCACTTTCTCTTATCCATTCTTTCATCTCCCTCCTTTCTTTTCATCCTCCCTCCATCATTCATTCATTCACATTTTCCCTTCTTTCCTCCTTCCTCTGTGTGCCTCCTCCTTTTCCTCTTCCACTCACCTCCCTCCCTCTCACTTTCCGCTTACATCCCTTCCCTTCTGTCTCCTTCCATACTCACTTTCATTCCTTCCTTCCCTCTTTTCATTTCTCACTCCTCTTTTTTTCTTTCACTTCCATCCCTCTCTCCCTCTCCTTACCCATGTCATTTTCCGTCTTATCCCCCCCCCCACTTTCTGTTCCCCTATCCATCTCCTTACCACTTCTGTCTCCCCTTCCTCTTCCCCTCTCCCCTCTCCTTTTTATCCCCATCTCTCCATTCATCTTCCCCCTCTCCCTTTCCACCCCTCTTTTTTTTCACCCCTTACTCCTCTTGTCCTTCATCTTTACCCCTCCCTTTTCCCTCTCCTCTCCCATCCCCTCTCTTTGCACTCACCTTTCTCCCTCCTCCCCTCCTGGCCCCACTCTCCTCTCTCCCCTCTCTTCTCTCCTCCTCTCCCTCCCCCGTGCAACAGGGCCAGTTTAATATCCAGCCAGCGATTAAGAGTGCCACAAAAGCCTCTCAACTCACTACTTACATTTTCGCCCTTACGACCTGGGTGCTTAGGGGTGAAATTAGGTGAGCATGGGGAGGGGTGGTGTTAGGGGGAAGAGGGGGCTTTCGCTAGACTTCCCTCCCCCTTCCCTCCCTTCTTCCAGTTCCTACCTCCATACCTCCAACCCCTCCCTTCCTACCTCCATCGCTTACCGCCATCCTTCCCTTCATTTCTTCCTTTCAGTTTCAGTCTTCTTCCTTCCAGAATTCTCCCTCCTCTCTCCCTCTCTTCGCTCCAGTCCCTCTCCCTCTCTACGCCCCAGTCCCTCTCCTCCCTTCTCTCTCCCTCCCTTTCTCTCTCCCTCCCTGTCTCGCTCCCTGGTGGCCGCTGTCAGATCTTCAGCCAATATTAAGGTCATCCATTGGCAACTTTTCGCCTTATCGGATTTAATCGTAGAGAGTTGCGATCTTTGTCGTTCCCCCTCTCCCTCTCCCCCCTCCGCCCTCCTCTCCCTTCCCCTTTATTTCCAGCCTACCCCTCCTATTGACCCCATTCCCCTTGTCCCTCTACCACGCCCCACCCTTTCCCATTATCGCCAACCCTCCAGTCTCCTTCTCCTTTTCCCCACATCACCCCTCCACGTTCCTTCACCGCATTCCCGCCTCTCCCCTCCCCTGCACCCCATCCCACCTCTCTTCTCCCCCCACCCATTCCACCACCTCCACCCTCCCCGTCCTACCACTCATAGCCCCACTCCCCTCACCGCTTCCCGTCCCCTTTACCCCACTCCCCTCGCCTTACTTCTCTTTGATTACCCCCCACCCGTCTCAACTAGTTTCCCCTCTCGCACTATTTTCCTGTTTCCCCTTCATTAATCCCTTACTTTCAATCCCCCCTTCCCTTTACCCTCTCTGTTCTCTGTCTTTCTCCTCCCCATTACTCCCCTTCCCATTTCCCCTCATTCTTTCCCCTTTCCCATCCTCTCCTTCCTTTCCTTCATCCCCTCCCTGTCTCATCCATTCACTTAGTGTCCTTCCCTGTTCTCACTTCTCTCCATCCCTTCCCAAACTCTTTCCCCCTCTCTCCCTACCCTTCCCCTCTACTTTCCCTTCCATCCCCCTCTATTTCCCCTTTTCTCCTCTCTCCTTGCCTGCCCTCTACTCTTTCTCCCTCACTCCCTCCCGTCTGTACTCCCTCCCACTCTCCACTGCTCACCTCCCATCCCCCCTCTGTTCTCCCCTTCTCTCCCCCTCCCACCTTGGCATTGTGTCATAAGATGTCGAGAACGATGGGTTGTGGAAAGCAATATTGTTTTGGTATTAATATTTCCTTTCAAAATTCTCTCGTGAGTTTCATAACATTACCATTAAATCAATCAATATATATTTTTAAAACCCAACCTTTATTTGGATTAGTGGGTTCCATGGTGTTAGAAAGTGTTAGAGAACCCTGTGCATTATTATAACTGAACCCATTTATAGTATATATCAACTCCTTATAGTAATATTTGGCTATAACAGTAATATCCTTTGTACTGTCTTAGCCCCTTCGTTAGTGGTGCGAGTACCTTATGTAATATAATCACTATTAACCTTTGCAATGGTATTACTCTGTGTACGGTTGCAAGTTATTACACTATGTACGGTAGTTAGTTATTATTCATTATTCCCCTTTCGTTAATATTACCCTTTGTTGAAAAAACTAATTACCGTTTTATTACATTTTTTTATATATAATTTCCTCTTCTAAATCTGTTTACTTTTCGAAATTTTTCTCTCAGGTAATGTAACATTAAAATATCGCAAAAGCCGTCACTGTCTGCGAGGCTAATATTTCTCTCTCTTGGCTCATATTTCTCTCTCTTGGCTAATAATTCTCTAGCGCAACAGACTTCCCATAAATGATAAGATTTGCATAGAAACCTTCAGTACAAGAGGTCTGTCATAGGCTGAGTCAAATCGTCTGGAGGTAGCAAGAGTAACGAAAAATCATCATGTGGGTAGATAGGTAAATGGATAGATAGATAGAGAGATAAATAATAAATAAATGCCTAGAAGGGAAAAATTGAGAGAGAGAGAGAGAGAGAGAGAGAGAGAGAGAGAGGATGTCTTTGAGGTGCTAAGTTATTGGAAGGAGAGAGCTTGTGAGTGTGAGCGAGTGGGAACGTGAGAGGGAGCAAGGGTGAGAGTGAGGAAGAGTGAGAGTGAGGGAAAGTGACTGAGGTAAAGCATGAAGAGTGAAGTGTGAGCGAATGAGAATGAAAGACAGCATGAGAGAGAGAGAGAGAGAGAGAGCGAGAGAGAGAGAGAGAGAGAGAGAGAGAGAGAGAGGTGAGTAAAACCGAAACAGCAAAAGTGAGAATGGGTGAAAAAGAGTGAGTGAAAGGGTGAAAAAGAGATGTGGGAGCCGCCTGGTGTGAATTGCGGTAAACTTATCAAGAGTGGAGAGAGAGAAGCAAATAGACGGGGCGAAAGATTGAACCCTGAAGTGAGGTCTTATGAAGGAGGGGGGAGGGAGGAGTGGGAATGGGGAAGGGAGGGGGAGAGGGAGGCAGTGAGTGACGGAGGTGAAGGGGAGTAAAGGAAAGAAGCATTGAGAGATTGAGGGAGGTGGGGATGAGGGAGAGAGGTGAGGGGAATGTCAGGGAGGGGATGAGGGTATGAGGGATGTGAGAAGGAGGGAGGCAGGGAGGCAAGCAGGGATGAGGGTGGGTATCTTTCCCTCTTTCCTTCACTCTCTCCTTCCTCCTGCCTTTTCTCTTTTCCATTCTCTCCTTTCATTGACAGATGTACGACTGTTTATATGGCTGTCAATGGTTTTTATCCGGAGTGGTATCTAAAGTTGTCCACTGTCACTGAAAACACAGCCAGTACAACAAGACAGCGAAATAACCTTTTTGTGCCTAGAGCCAGAACAAACTCTGGAGCCAGAGCCATCACCATACTAGGACCCAAACTGTGGAATAATTTACCTACTGATATCACTCATTCCGGAAGCATACATGTTTTCAAATATAAACTTAGGGAGTTAATTTTAAGTGATTTGTAGTTGATATTATCATGTATCAAATATGACATGACTATTTTTGTCTGTGACTTTGTATACTGATTTGTAAGAATAACCATATTTTATAGAAATAAAGTATTTGAACTTTAAACTTTGAACTCTCCCTCTTCCTTCTTTCCTTCCTATCTTCCTTTCTCCTTCCTTTGTTTCTTCGTTCCTTAATTCCATTCCTTCCTTCCATGTACTTTTATTTTTTCTCTCTTCGTCCTTGTGTATCGTTTCTCTCTCTCTCTCTCTCTCTCTCTCTCTCTCTCAAACACTCTCCCACTCTCTCCCTCCCCCATCCCCTTCCCCTTTCCCTCTTTCTTCCCTTCTCTCTCTACCACCCTCCCTCTCCTTTAGTCACACACCTCTCTCTTTCTCCCTTCCTCTTCTTCTCTCCCTCTCCCTCTCACCTTCTTCCCTCCCACTTATCTTTCATTCACTTTGTCCTCTCCTTCCCCATCTCCCTCACTCACTTCCCCTCCCCTTCTTCCCTCTCACTCATCTTTCATTCACTTTCTCCTCTCCTTCCCCATCTTCCTTTCCGTCCCCACCTTCCTCTCCTTCATCTTCCTTGCCACTTCCTCTCCCCTTCTTCCCTTTCCTTTGCTCCTCCCCATTTATTTCCTTACCCCTTCCTATCCCTCTCGCGTTTCCTTACACTTCCCCCTTCTCTTCCTTACCACCGCCCCCACCCCTCCCCCCGCCCCACCCCTCCCCCCGCCCCACCCCGCCCCGCCCTGCCCCGCGTTCCGTAATGAGGCTTCAGGTCCCGCGGGGAAGACGGGGCAAACACGGAGTCGCGCCTCCAACCAACCCTCCTTCATTGACTCTCACCTCTTCTTTTTTATCGCATTTTTAGGCCCTTCGTAGACCCTTGCCTCCCTCCTCTTATTTTTGTTCCCTCGTCTTAGATTTTTGCCTCTCATCTCGTTTCTCTCTCTCTCTCTCTCTCTCTCTCTCTCCACTAGACGACTTTGGTTTACGGTGCACATAACTCCACGAGACGATTTTTTTTTTTTTAAGTTTGATGTAGATTTTTCGAATTAAAGGGGCTCGCTGTAACTTCCTTAACCCTTTGACGACTGGCGATCCTCTTTAAGTTGAACAGACTAATGGTAACCTGAATAAAGTGATATATATATATATATATATATATATATATATATATATATATATATATATATATATATATATATATATATATATATATATCGTAATAAAAATGTAAACTACTATTTTACCCTGACGGCCTAAAATTGCCACCGCTCCATCCTGAATGCAGAGTTGTCACAGTAGATTAGCCCTATAATATGATGCTAGTCACGAAGAATTTCCAATGAGAAGGACGTGGACCTGTAGTATTGTCTTTCCTGCCACTGAGCTGCGTGAAATATGCCACTAAAGGACGAAAGTCTAGACCAGGTTAATGTAAAAGGAGTTATATATTTTCATAAATTTTACCTTCATGTGTTCACTAAACCTTCAGATGATGTTTGACTGGTTCACCCCGAGGACGTCATTTTTATTATTCTGTCTTCGGACGATTTTATTCAACTCATTCAATTAGAGAAGTTGAATAAACTTGCTTATGAATCAAATGACGTCTTCAGCGTAAACACACACACACACACACACACACACACACACACACACACACACACACACACACAGAGGGAGGGGGGGGGAATGTGGGAACTAGGAAAGGAAGAAATGGTAAGGAGTGAAGGTAGGGAGGATGGAAGAGGGGTGGAAGGCAGAACGGAAGGAAAGGAAAGGAAAAGGAACGAACGCTAAAAAAGGAAGAAAGAAAGAAAAAGAGAAATAGTGAGAGAAGGAGAGCGGAAAAGATCGAAAATGAAGGAAGGAGAGAGTAAAAGAAGGAAAGTGAGGGAAGGAAGGAAGATAGGCGTTAGTGCGTCACATGATCAAAGCTCCTTCCATAGTGCCTTTCACCCCACTCCCCCTCCTTCCCCTCCCCCTTTCCTTTCCCTCCTTCTCTCTCCTTTCCTACTCCCCCCTCTCCCTCCCTTTTGCTCATCCTCCTTCTTACTCTTTCCCCTTCTGTCTCCCTGTCCTCTCTCCCTTTCGCCTCCCTCTCCCCCTCCCCCACCCGCTACCCCTTCCCTATCCTTTTTCCCTTTCGTCTCCTCCTCCTCCTCCTTCCTGTTCTCACGTAACTCCTTTTCTCTTCCTCTATCCCCCTCCCTTCCGTCCACTTGCTCTCCTTCCTTTTTCTACCCTCTTTTCAATCCCTTTCATTCCCTTCCTTTCATTCCCCTCACTTTCGTAACCTGTGATGGGATGTGGATCACTGAGGGTCCCTGTTAGTCAAGTGACCACCATCGGGATTTTTTTAATGTACCAGGGGTCACTGCTTCAGGATGAAACTTGTGTACTGTCCCACATGGGAGAGTTCCTTGTCTCAGTGGAGTGAACGGAGCTATTGCCTGATTGACTGCTGCCTACCTAAAAAGCGCCAGGGAAGGTTGCCGCACCACCCCTAAACATCCACTCTGTGCATTGCACATCCACACTGTGCACTGTGCAGTCCCCTTTTGTCTAAGACACCCGACCTATATACTTTTCAATCTCCCCAGTGCAAAGAAAGCAATATAAACACAGATTAGGATCTGCACAGATAACCCTGAGTTAACGGTCACTACTCTTACTTTCGACCTGTGATGGGCTGTGGATCACTGAGGGTCCCTGTTAGTCAAGTGACCACCATCGGGATTTTTTTAATGTACCAGGGGTCACTGCTTCAGGATGAAACTTGTGTACATGTCCCACATGGGAGAGTTCCTTGTCTCAGTGGAGCAAACGGAGCTAGGGCCTGATTGACTGCTGCCTACCTTAAAAGCGCCAGGCAAGGCTGCTGCACCACCCCTAAACATCCACACTGTGCAGTGTGTAGCTTCCACGTTATGTCCACAGACTTCCCATTAACTCAATGTAACCGGTTTATAATGTCATGCCGTAACTATTATTTTATTTGTTTACTTTCTCTTTCAGGTTACTCTATCGGGTAGCTTATAGATAAAGTATTATAGAATGTGACTTTTCCTTTCCAGTGTTTCCTATAAAATTTCCATGTCAGTTTTTCCATGCTGCATGGTGGTTTTTCTCACTTTTTCCTGGAGGGTTTGGTGGTGGGGGGAGCCTTCTTGCTTTACTATCCTTATCCTTCAACATGTAGAGTTAGATCTTGTAGTCATAGTTTTCTCTAACAAGCAGCCTCGAAAGGACCATAAGGTCTGTTGCTGTTTGCTTTCCTGTGTAATCCTGTGTAATCCTCCTCATTACGTCACTGATATCGACGCCTAGTAAGTGATCTTAATCCTGTATAAAGGCGTATGAGCCCTTTACTCATTCTATTAAGTTATATCAGTTTATTATTGTTATTATTATTATTATTATTATTATTATTATTAGTAGTAGTAGTAGTAGTTGTAGTAGTATCATTATTATTGTTGTTATTGTTGTTGATACTTTAGTTGTTATTGATTTTATAATTATAGTGTTTTTGAATGATTTTTTAGTCTTTGTATTCACTATTTATATCGCCATTTCTCATATCAGTATTCAATATCTAGAAAAATCTTTAGATAAATTTGTTTAAAAAAATAAAACAATTACCGGCAGTAGCTACATGCAATCTATACATGTTCAGGTCTTGATTTGCGGAGCCTGAAAGACGTAGTACTGAAAGGGTTACTATTCCTCCCGTCTCCCTCATACTCTACCAGGTTCTCAGTCTGTCAGTCTCTCTCACGCCCCAAATCCCTCTCACTCTCTCATTCTCCTCAGTCTCCCAATCTGTGTGTCGCTTCTAACTTCAGTCTTCACAAATCTCCCTCACTCTTCCACTTTCCCCCCTTCCCTCCCCCCCCCCTCTCTCTCTCTCGTCTCTTATCACTCCGTCAGTCTCTCGCCCTTTAAGTCCCCTTGCTCCTCATCTCTCCCTTCCCCCCAGCCAAGCCCCAGGGGAGGGTGTAACGAAGGCGGGTGATGAGGGATTGATGTGGGGGGGAGGAGGGGAAGGCGAGGAAGAGGAGGGGAAGGAGGAAGGGGAGGGGAGGAGAGGAAGGGGAGAGGAGGAGGGGAAGGGGGAAGGGGAGGAGGGGAATGGGGAAGGAAGGAGAGGGAGGAGTAAGTGGAGGAGGAGAGTGGATGAGGATGGGAGGGCAAAGTGTGAGACGGGAGGGGTGGGGTAAGGAAGGTGAAGGAGAGGGGGTGGGTGAATTGGAGGATGGAAGGGAAGGGAGTTAGCTGAGAATGGACAGGGGTGAGGAATAGGGAGAAAGAAGAGACTGGGAGGGGAACAGGAGGGAGGGGAGAGGATAAATGAAGAGGGGGAGGGGTAAACAGGAGGGCAGGGAAGGGGGATAGACTGGCGAAGGGGAGGAGGGGAAGGGTAAGAAGGAGGGGGAGGGGGTATCGCATCAGGTAGTGGGGAACTGACTGGTGCAACTTTTGATTGCTCGAAAATTTTTGCACACCGCCGGGAGAGGGAGAGAGAGGAAGAGAAAGAGAAAGTGGGAGGAGGGAAAGAGAGAGAAGGGGGGCGGGGTAAAGGAGGAGGGGAAGAGAGAGATGGGGATATAGAGAAAGTGATGGGAAAGAAGAGGAGAGGGTTTGTGGTCAGGGGATGGAAGGGGTGAAGAATGGGGAGGAAAAAATTAGTGTTTGGGAGGTGGAGTGGAAAGGAAAAGGAGAGAGACAAGCACAGGGAGAGAAATATTGTTTGAGAGAGAGAGAGAGAGAGAGAGAGAGAGAGAGAGAGAGAGAGAGAGAGAGCGCAATCCAGTTAAGTTGGCAGGTGTTCGTAGAAGGGAGGGGTTGGCACTGATATGGGTGCCACGGTGCCACTCATTCTCACCTCAAGCCTCTCTTTCTCCCACCCTGCGATCTCCTCCCCCCCTCCCTTCCCCACCAGCATTGTATTCCTCTCTCCTCCCTCTCCTGCACGCCTCCCGGCGGACTCTCTCCCCCTTCTCTACGTTCTCCACCCCTTCCTACCCAACGTCCTCCCATCCTCCCAAGGTTCTCCTCCATCGTCTCTCCCATGTTCCCCTCAGGAGCCAACTCTCCCACCTTCTCTCCCATACTCCCCCTGCGCTCCCCTGTTCTTCTCCCCCAGACTACCCCTGCGCCCCATTTCCTCTCCTTTCGTCTAGCTCCCCTCTCACTGTTGGGATCCGCATAGTTTAGAGTTTATTTTGATATGGCCAGTTATTGTTTGAAGGCTTGAATCTCTCTTCCTTCCTGTATTCCCCAACCCCCGTCTCTCTCCATCCCCCTCCTCTCGGTTCCCTACTCCTGTCTTCCCCTCTCTCCATCTCTCCTTAGTTTATTTCCACTCCATGACACTACTATTCCTCAATGATAAGTCCAAAAGCATTAATATTTTTTTTTTCCTTTAATTCCTCAGCCCCCATCAGTTTGATTAGATGGGATTACTCTATTCTCGCTACTTCCAGACATTTTATTTATTTATTTATTTATTTTTTTTGTCTTAGAAGGGATCTCTCATGCTGAAAGGGTTAATGAAAGCTGTACCAAATCCCTCCAACTCGGAAAGCCCTCCATCTTTACGTACAGTGATCTGAAATTAGCAAGGATAAGAAAATAGTAAACAGAGTGAGGTGGGTAATGTTTGCTGGTGAAGATGATGTAAGAAATGGGAGAAGGACTGACGGTGTGTGTGTGTGTGTGTGTGTGTGTGTGTGTGTGTGTGTGTGTGTGTGTGTGTGTGTGTGTGTGAGAGAGAGAGAGAGAGAGAGAGGGAGAAAAAAAAAGGGAGGGGGAGGAATGGGAGTGAGAGGAAGAGGAAAGATAGAGAAACGTTGGGATGCAGGAAGGGGAAGAGGAAAACTCAGTCCATCGTGAACCAGTAATTAATGATATCTTGTTGAATTTGATAACGGCGTTGATTGACAGAATTGTGGGTGCAGGTGAGTCTATTAAGGAGAGATAAAGACAGCGCCAAACGACAGCGAACCAGGCCCTGCTGTCGCTGTAGTACTAATAGCAGTGACAGCACCAGCAACAGCGGTAATGGATCAACAGGAACGGGAGAATTACTTAAACATGCGGACTCACTTGGTCTCGGCTGTGTGGTCTGGTCGTAATAGGTGGTATTTGGTCTTGCTCTGTTAGTTGAGAGAGAGAGAGAGAGAGAGAGAGAGAATGTTTACATGTTTACACGTATGCCTGTTAGCCACAAAACTCGCGGACCCACTTCATAACCCCCCCCCCAAAGAAAAAGAAGAGGGAAAAGAAAAAGAGCCTCTCCTAGCGTCTATGAGATATAGAATAGTCTTTGTTATTCGTATTTTTTTTTTATTTATACATTTTCATTTCTTTTTCAGGTAAGATTGGTTTTGCACCCCATTAAGCACCGCGATTTCCCTCATCCATGGTGAGTACACGTGATTTAACTTCAGACTGTAACTTCTGAATATCTGACTTAGACTTTGGAACTTTAACTCTGCACTGTAACATTCGACTGTTTATAACTTCTGACAAACTTTTATGTGTAACTCCTACTGTAACACTTGACTGACTGTAACTTTTGACTGTGACTATCTTTCAGCTGTAACTTCTGCTTTTGACCAGTTTCCCGCAATATTTTCAACTGTAACTTTTGATTGAAACTTTAGAGACATAGCACAAATGTTTGATTAATCGGCCGTAATGGGATGATATGTAGCTGGGGGGTTAATATTTGAAGTGTTTTTTACGTGTTAATATCTGCTGGAGGGTGTGCAGTCCTGGTGTTTTAATCGTGTTGTATTTTTGACCTGTGTGTGAAGAATTAATCGCACATTCTAGGCAGGTAGTGATTTTTTTTTTCTTCGGTCGGTAGGGCGAGACGGAACCACTTCGTTTTAAGACTCTCTCTCTCTCTCTCTCCTTACACTCTTTTTCCTTCCTCGTCTCATCTCTTACTTTTTTCATCCCTCTTTTTCTCTTCCCCCTCCTCTTCATTATTTGTCCCCGCCACTTCATCTTCCCCTTCCCCTTGATCGTTTCTCTTTCATTTCCCATTTTCTTTATGTAAACACTTCATCGCTTATCTCTCTCACCTCCTCCCCTTTCCTTTTATCTTTTCTCTCTCATTACCTCTCCTTCCCCTTCATCATTTACCCATTACACTTCATCCTCTGGTGCTGCAGAGGGACGCCTTCATGGGGTGTCACTGATATATTTGGAGCTGCTATGGTGCCAGATATACAAACATGCCTCAGTTTCCTCAGTATCCCCCGAAAGGAGGAGGATGAGCTGGACGAGGAGGGAAACTTCAGCCTGCAGACCACCGGGTTACAACTAATACTCCCAGTACTTCATCTCCCCCACCCTCTCCGCCCTTCTTTTTTCCTCCCTCACCACTTCCATGTGTTCCTCCTTCCCCCACCCAATATCCACCGCTACCCCACTCTCCCTTCCTACTTGTCTCACTCCCATCCTCACCACACTTCACCTCATTTCGTCCCCCACCTTTCTCCCTCCCCTCCTTCATACTCCTCCCATCCCTCTCCAACACCATTTTGTCCCCCACTCTTCTCCCCCTGATCTTCTCTAGTCTGCCTGTGCAAAATATGTTCACTATGCTTTCCCTCCCCAACTTTCCTTCTCTCATCTCGTTCACTTTTCCCCTTCATCATATATCCCATTCTTTTCCCCTTCCTTCCCCTTTCCACCTTCCCCACTTCCATATCTTCCCCTCCCCAAGTCCCCCTCCTTCCCTCCCCCTCCCTTTCTTCCCCCACCCCTCCTTTCCCCCCCTCCCCCCCACCCCCACCCAGTAATCTGTAGTACAAGACACCGCCAATTTGCAACAGTTTGGCAGCCATCTCACTCGGCGTTTACGACCCAACCAATGTGTCCAAAATGCAACCGGGGTTCAGAGGACAGATAAGCTACCAGTGACGGGATGGGTGAAGGAGGAGGAGGAGACCGAGGATGAGGTGGAGAGATAAGAGATAATATGTAGGTTTTGGCGAGGAGGTGAGGGAGGTAGAGACCTAGGTGGAGAGGTAAAGTACTAGTTCTGGGATGAGTGTATTAGGAGGAGAGAGAGAGATCGAGGACGAGGGCGAGAGATAAGGCTCGGATGAGTGGAGGAGGAGAGAAAGAAAAAGGATGAGGTGGAGAGGGATGGTACTCGTGATGGGATGGGTGCAGGTGAAGGAGGGAGAGGAGGAGGAGGAGGAAAGAGAAGGCGACCGAGGACAAGGTGGAAAGGTAAGGTGCTGTTATCAGTGCAGGGAGAGGGTATGAGAGGGAAGAAGTTAGGAGATGGGAGGAGGAGAGGGAGGCCAAGATGGAGATTGGTGGAGAGATACCATTGCTGCTAAAGTGCGAAAGGGAATATGATGGTTAGAAGGAGAAGGAGCGGAAGACCGAGAGCGAGGTGGAGAAATTCGGTATCAGTGCTAGGATAGTATGAGAGAGAGGAGAGAGAGAGAGAGAGAGAGAGAGAGAGGGGTACCATAGCGAGAGTGTACGAGAGTTGAAAGTGGGAGAATATGAGAGGTGGGAGAGACTTTCTGTAGTAGAAGAAGGTGTCTAAGAATGAGGTTGATGAGGAGGAGAGGAAGATCAAGAACCAGGAACGATAGAAACGCCTGAAGATTTTATTTTTTAAGCCAACCCACACAGGATGCGGCATCAGGCAGTAATGGAAACCTCCTTCTTTTGCGAGAACATTTTTTTTTATTGTTGCTACCATGATTTTTTTTTTTTTCCAGGGTAGGATCCACCTCTCGTAATAGTGAAGCCTGGAAAAAAAAAAATCAATCAGAAAGTATCCATATATCTTTCAGTGTGATGTCCTTTATTAATGTTATGGTTCATGCGGTTATATTTATTTATTTATTTGTTTATTTATTTATTTGCAGCACTAGAAAAGACCTGTCCTTCACAATGAGTTAGCCAGCTTCCATTTACCTTTTTCTGACTGAGGTGCCCTTTTGATGTATATTATTCTTGCTACTGTACAGTGATTTTTTTTTTCATTCTCGGGGGACACCTGTCATAATGAAGGGTGTGAAGGTGTCATAGTCTCCCATTAACCCATTATCTCCGTTGACCCCATTAACCCATTTTCTCCGTTGACCCCATTAACCCATTTTCTCCGTTGACCCCATTAACCCATTTTTCTCCATTGACCTTATTAACCAATTTTCTCCATTGACCCTGTTAACCAATTTTCTCCGTTGACCTCAACCTCATACACTTCATTGACCCCATTAACCCATTTTCTCTCCGTTGACTCCTGTTATCAGTATTCTTGTTGTCTCCAGACAGTTATATTGAGAAGACCCCATTTACTGAAAGAGTTTAAAGTGGCTCAAGGAAAATTCTGTGGGGGAACTGGAGAGGGAGGGGTAGGGAAAGAGGAGATATGGGGAGAGGAAGGGGAAGGGGAGGGAGGGGTTGGGGAAGGGGGAGGAGTGGGGAGAGGATGAGTAAGGGGAGGGAGGGGGTGGGGAAGGGGGTGAGGGAGTGGGGAGATAATTAGGGAAGGTTAGGTGAAGGAGTTACAGGTGTGGGAGAGGGGTGGGTGAGAAGTGAAGGGACGGGGAAAGGGAAGAATTACATGAAGGCTGTGTGTGTGTGTGTGTGTGTGTGTGTGTGTGTGTGTGTGTGTTCAGATAGGATATGAACTTGCATGTGCGTAGTTGTGTGTGTGCTTAACCGTATGTGCTCTCCTTATGTGTGCGGCATGTAGGGTATAAAATTTGCGTGTGTGTGCATGTGCATATGTAATCCTGTGTGTGTGGCATGTTGGATATGAAGTTTGCGTGTGTGTGTGTGTGTGTGTGTATATAGTGTGTACATGGTCTATGAAGGTATGAAATTTGCGTGTGTGTACGTATAAGTGAACCTCTGTGTGCGGCATGTAGGGTATGACATTTGCGTGTGAGTGTGTGTGCGTGTGGTGGTGGTGTCGGAAGGTGTGTTGGGGGAGAAGGTTTACTGCCGGTCATTACTGATGGCTTTAGCTCGGTAATTATGCTGATTGCTTCATCTTGGGTGGTACTAGCTGGAGAGAGAGAGAGAGAGAAAGAAAGAAAAAGAATCCTGTTGCTCAGTATCCTCTCCAAAGCACTTATTTGTGACTAGCATTATGCTCTCTGGCTAATCTATTGTCACAGCCCGATTTTCAGCTTTGAGAGATGGCAATTTTTAGCCAGGTTAGGGTAAAAGGAATATAATATAAAGATTTGTCTCCTACGTCATAATTAAATTTATGTAGCGTAACAAGTAAATACCATAACTTCATGCTTGCTATATTTACACGGCTTTATCGAGATCAGGATAGTGAAACAGATGGGTTAGATGCAGCCTTCCTCTTAACCCCACCAATACCAAGGGACTCTTAAAAGGTCATGGAAAAGGTATGGGGGTAGCAAGAATGTTTAGAAATAGGTATGTCATCGGACTGAGAAGGTTAAGCTCAGCGGCGAGTCAAATGCTTTACCCATCATTGTTATTATTATTATTATTATTATTATTTTTATTTTTTATTTTGTATATTCTGAACGTCTTTCCATTCTCTCTCTCTCTCTCTCTCTCTCTCTCTCTCGTAAAGTTAGCTCTCAATATGTCCTAATTACCTTAAGGACTGCGAAACGAGAGCCCTTAGGTGGTTGCCTGCCTCACCTCTCCTCTCCACATCCCTCCTCCTCCTCCTCCCTCCTCCCCTCCTTCATCTCTCTCTCCCCACCTCCTCTACACATCGCTCCCCCTCCTCCTCTCCTCCACTTCACCCCTATCCCACTACATCCTCCACCTCTGCCTCCGCTGTTCTACCTCTGCTGTCCTTCTTCTCCACTTTCCTCCTCCTCCAGCTGCCTCCCTCTTACCTGCGTCTACTCTTCTTCCCTCTTCACTCATCCTTCCTTTTCCATCCTTTTTATTTTTTTTTGTCATGCACACTTCCCCCCCCCCTCCCATTCCATCTCTCCATCCCCTTACCCGCTTCGTCCTTCTTCACCTTCGTCCCTCCACCTTCCTTTCCACCTCCCTCAGCTCTCCTCACTCCACCTCCCCTTCCTCTTCCACTTCTTTCCTCACCTCAACTTTCTGCCCACAATTTGCGTAGAAGTTAGGAAAAGAATAAGAAACAGCAGATGGATTGGGACACAAGAAGCTGAGTGGAAATAAATATGAGAAATGAGATGGAAATGAAGAGTGGAATGCAAGGGAGACGAGGAGAGGAAGTGAGAAGACAGAGAGGAGAATAAGGAGAGAGATAAGGATGGAAGAGAAGGGAAAAGATAGGAAGATTGGAAAGAGAGAAGAGGGAAGTGGAAGGAGAATGAATAAAGAAAAAATTAGATAGAAGAAGGAAGGCCAGAAAAGGAGAGGGAGGAAAAGTGAGGAGGAGTGTGCTGGGAGGGAGAGAAAGGAGGGGCATGGTGAGACAGTAAGAGAGAGAGAGAGAGAGAGAGGAAATGGGAAAATTAAAGGGCTGAAAAAGGAAAAACAGAAGCGCGTGTCTGCATTGTGTGTGTTCGTGTGTGTGTTTGTGTGTGTGTGTGTGTGTGTGTGTGTATGGATACAATAACATTCCTGGTTCTGTCGTGCCCTTGTTAATCTGTGGAGATGGGGAGTGGGGAAGGATGAGGGGAGACTGGGACTGAGGTTTGGGGAGAAGAATTGGGAGGGATGGGTAGGGAGAGAGAGGGAGATATTGGGGAGGTGAGGTTGGAAATTGGGGCTTGGAAATAGAAGGGTTAGTGCTGTAGTCACCCACATCCACACCAGTCACCCACACCCACACCAGTCACCCTTATCCACACCAGTCACCCACACCCACACCAGTCACCCACTCCCACACCAGTCACCCACATCCACACCAGTCACCCACATCCACACCAGTCACCCACCCCAGTCACCCACATCCACACCAGTCACCCACATCCACACCACGCACACATCTACAAACAATCGGTCATATTCAACCTTTTAATACCAGGCAGTTTTTCAGTTGTATACAGCCAGCGAGTGGGATGCGGGGAGATGGTGAAGGAAAGGATAGTGTAGAGGGATGGAGGGGTGGGTTAGGATGGAAGGGGGGATTTGGGGGAGGAAGAGGAGAGAGGAATGGGGGTGGGGAAGGGGTGGGTATGGGGGAATGGGGAGGAGTGACGTAGGGTGGATTGGAAGGGATTGTTTGGGGAGTGGGGATGGGTATAGGAGGGTGAGATGAGGGGGTTAGCGTGGGGTGGGGGTGTTTGGGGAGGGGTGAGGTGAGGGAGAGGGGGTGACACAATCAATGGTGCCGCCTGAATGTAATTGGAACTGTTAGCAAAACCAACATATACACGCGTCGAGGGGGAGGGGAGGGGAGGGGAGAGGGGAATGAGGGGAACGGTGTAGGGGTAGGGAAGGGGAGGGGGAAGAATGAGGGAAACGGTGTAGTGGTAGGGAATGGGAGAGGGGAGGAGGGGAATGAGGGGAACGGTGTGGGGTTAGGGAAGGGGAGAGGGAGGAATTAGGGGAACATTCTAGGGGTAGGGAAGGGGAAGGGGAGGAATGAGGGGAACGGTGTAGGGGTAGGGAAGGGGAGGAATGAGGGGAACGGTGTAGGGGTAGGGAAGGGGAGGAATGAGGGGAACGGTGTAGGGGTAGGGAAGGGGGATGGGAGGTAATAGAGAGCAGCGAGGCAGTAGGAGGGGGTGGATTGGTTAATGAAGAGGAGTGGGTGAATGGAAAATTAGAGAATGCTTGAAGAATGAGGAGAGGGAAAAAGTAAGAGCGTCGGGGAGAGGATAGAAGAGGAGGATGAGAGAGGTTGGGGATTGGATGATAGGGTGGAAGGGAAGGGCAAGATTGTTTTAATGTAAAGGGCCGGGGTGGGGATAGCGAGCGAGGGAGAGGAGGGGTAGACCGATGAAGAGTATAGAGGTAATTGGAATGGAGATTGTAAAGGTTAGAGGTAGGAGATGGGGGAGAATGGGGAGAGGGTTCAGTTGTATGGGAGTGGAAAGTTGAGGAAAGGGAGGAGGCTTGTGCTGTTCAGTGAGGGAAGAGTGATCTGAAGGTGGAGAGAGAGAGAGAGAGAGAGAGAGAGAGAGAGAGAGAGAGAGAGAGAGAGAGAAGGAATGAAGATAGGAAGAAAGGTACAAGGTAGAGCAATACGAAGAAGCTGCCATCCCTTCCCAAGTTGAAAAGAGAAACGGTTTATCCTTTTCTCCGTTTCTAATCCAACGGGTGTATCTAACAGTCAGGTACCATATCCAGAAAGCCGGGAGGGGCTGGTAGCAGGTGGAGGCAAGGCGGGACACAGTAGTTTTGAGAGTTTAAAGAGAGAAAAAGGTTGAGGCCGCTCGCTTCCTTGAGCTCCCGTCGGTTTTGGCGCCAAATCTGGGCTGAACGACGCCTGAAACCATGTGTTCGTATGGATGTTCGCGGTTTTAGCCACCTTAAGTTGGTTTTAGCCCCTACATCCCCTTAAAGATATCAAGCAATTGTTGTAGTGATATGATTTTAAACAGTCTGGCCTCGTTTGTGTGGTGGGAGGGGTCTGAGTGCGAATGTGAAAGGAAACAGTATCACTTGAAGTCGAAGTCAGAGTGCAGGGTAACGGAGACGGCCGATGCTTGACTCACGGCGCGTCTGGGAACGACAAGCGGAAGGTTCCCGGGACAAAGAAGAAGAAAATAAGGAATTACGGTGGTGGGGGGAGGGGAATCGGACGAAATTCCATCCCCTGGAAAACATGAGGGGGAATTCTAAAATGCCACCGATCCCGACAAAGAGTGAGTAGAATTTTAATGGAGTTAGCGCTCGAAAAAAGACCCCGTGAGTTAACAGGATTTATTGGGGACCTCGGCTGCAAAGACGCCCAGCAGCCAGACCGTTTTCTGAAGCAGGAAGGAAACGTTAACTGAAGAGGAAACGTTACCTAGAGATTGCCTGAGGGAAGTATGCGTGAAGGATTATAGTGGAAGTTTTGGAGATACGATTATCCCATTCATATCCGATGATGTATATTTTGTAATATCATTGGAGCTGCGAGACGATTTTATTCAGTTTTCAAAAGAGCTTTATTATGAATATCGCATATGGTTTGTTTTGTATTTTTACCTGTTTGATTTGTTTCTCTCTGTCTCTCACCAGCATTGTGGAAAACTTTTTGGATAGAATTACACCAGATTTAGAATAATGATTGAGGACTGTCAGAAGAAAACGTGATTAAACTTTGAGTGGAAATGGACAGATCAAGGTAAAAAAAGATGGTTGATGCTGCCTAGTCGGAGGTATGCTGCCTCTGAACGCTGTCATTCATGCTGTGATTCAATTTTGTTTGGTGGTGAAGTGCGTGGTAGCTGTCTGAGTTTAGATAAAAGTTTAAGTTAACGGCGATATACACAAATTATCCCCTTGAATTTGGTGTGTGTGTGTGTGTGTGTGTGTGTGTGTGTGTGTGTGTGTGAGAGAGAGAGAGAGAGAGAGAGAGAGAGAGAGAGAGAGAGGAATCATCAGTGCTGTAGGCATAATGAGAACTCCGGTAGGAAGCCTAATTGTGGATGCAGGTGACTGAATCCTGAACGTCTTGCCCTAACGACCCTGACAAAAGAATTCCACCTCCAGACTATCGACGAATGAGAGTAGGGGTTTGGGAGGGTGGAGAGAAGTGGAGTGGTAAGGAGAGGGTTAAAAAAAGGGGGGGGGGATAGTGATGAGGGTTAAGGGGTTGAAGAGAGTAATGTTGAAAGGAGAAGGGTTGAGCTGTGGTGAAGGAGGGGAAGGATTGAGGAGGAGTGGTGAGGGGAGATGGGTTGAGGGGTGGTGAGGGGAGGTGGTTTGAGGAGGAGTGGTGAGGGGAGATGGGTTGAGGGGAGGTGGTTTGAGGAGGAGTGGTGAGGGGAGAGGGGTTGATGAGGATTGGTGAGGGGAGAGGGGTTGATGAGGAGTGGTGAGGGGAGAGGGGTTGATGAGGAGTGGTGAGGGGAGAGGGGTTGATGAGGAGTGGTGAGGGGAGAGGGGTTGAGGAGGAGTGGTGAGGGGAGATGGACTGAGGAGGAGTGGTGAGGGGAAAAAGTTTGAGTAGAAGAAAAGTGTTGAGCGAAGGATTGAGAAAAAGAGTGGAGACGTGGATTAGTCGAGACGTGATGTAGGGAAACAGGAGTGTGATGGAGTTGAGATGACATGAAGAGGTGCAGAGGTGAAGAGCAGAGTTCTAGGAGAAGAGAGTGGGAGGATAGATAAGGGAGGAGAGATGCAGAGAAGAGGAGAAGTGAAGAGGTAAGCGGAGAGGGGATTAAAAATAAAGACAGGTTAATAGGAACGATGAGGAGAGGAATGAATATGGAGTTAGTGAAAGAGAGAGAACCTTTACTTTGTGTACCATTTTTTATACCTATGGGAAATAGAAGAGATAGTAAATGTGGTAATAATTATGAAGAACAGTTTCACATTCTTCATTCTCGTGACATTCCTTTATTTTCATTCTTTTTATTCTTTAAATTGTCTCTCCCCCGTGGTTAGTTCTTCCATTCCCTGCCCTCCTTCCCTTCCATCCCCCCCTATTACACTTTTTTTTTCTCATTTTCTTTTAATTCGACCTTCTCCTCCTTCCTTTAACTATTTTCTTTCTTCCCTATTCTTTTCATCTCTTCTTCCTTTCCTCATTGTCTTTCAGTCCTGCCTCTTCACTCCCTTCACCTACTACCTTCTTGCATCCATTTCCATCGCATTTCCCCTCCAGTTCTCTCTCTCTCTCTCTCTCTCTCTCTCTCTCTCTCTCTCTCTCTCACCTTTATACTCCCATCACCCCTCTCCCCTGCCTTTACCATCCTCTTCCCTCGCCCTCATCCTGTTTCCCTCAGTGTTCCCCTTCCTCTTAGCTAATTTCTTTCCTGTCCCCATTCCCCTCACCTATTTATCCCCTTTCCCCTCCCCTCACCTAATTTCCCTCTTTCCTCTCCCCTTCCCCTTGATCCGTTTAATCGTCTCCCCTCCCCCCTTCGGGCAGCTCATCAGGGCTAATCGAGTTCTTTCTCTGGTCACGGAGGATTTGATTGAGAGAGAAAAGAGAGAGAGAGAGAGAGAGAGAGAGAGACTGATAAACTCTAATAAGCTTTAACAGCCCTATTTGATAACCTATAATTATCGCATTCAGCACGATGTCGCCATTATAATTTTCTCTCTCTCTCTCTCTCTCTCTCTCTCTCTAACTTTAGGGGAGACTTCCGAAATGTTGAGTTTAAATATCCCTGTAACCTTTATTAACCCCATTTTCTTTCCTGAATTAAATGGTCTAGTAACAGCAAGAAGAAAAGAAAATGTGTTCTCGTAGTGAAAGGGTTAAGGGAGACTATTTTTAATCCCAGGAAGGTGTATTGAGCAGTTAAAGTGACTGCAGGAAATTAATGTTTTTCTGGGTTGGTAATAGCGGCATTGATATATATTTCCATCTCTTTAGATTACGAATTTAGTAGACAACACTACGGCTCTACATCCTTTCCATAACACTTCTCCGCGACTAGCACCGTTTTCTAGTATTAATCATTCTAGTATTAATCATTCAGTATGGGGAGATGTCAGTTCTAGGGCAGGTTAGAACAAAAAGAGTATTGTCAGAGTAGTAAGAATAAAGGTATAAGTATATCGTTTTGGGATGGGTAAATACTGTACTGTTCTGCATTAGCTGTCTCGTTTATCGCCAGACGATTTTGTTCAGATGAGAGAAAGCCTGGGAGCTAGAGGGTTAAAATCTCCATTAAATAAATATCCATATCAACCTAATCACGTAGGACACTTAATTGGTAGTTTATTCAGGCTGACTCTATACTCTGCTCACATTAACTTGACCCAAAATTGCCGTCTTTCCATATCGAATGATGAATTGTAGCTACAGATTAACAGTAGAATATGGTGCTGGTAACGAAGAAGTGCTATGGTAATGATATAGGGCTGTGGTACTTTATTTTTCTGCCACCGAGCTACGGTACGTGAAAGAAGCTGAAAAAGGACGAAAATCTAGACCAAGTTAAAGTAAACAGAGTATAGTCGATAATGTTTAGCTGAGAGAAATCCAGGGTGTTAGGGAGATTTAATATGTTCAGAATGGATTAACCCTTTCACCCGAGGACGTCATTCTCATCCTATTCTTGCGATCAACAGGAAATTGTAATCATCTTGGGAGAACACCGTAGTAGTGACGTTGTTAATAAAGGGTATAAAATCAGGCAGAGTCACAATGTTTCTCCTAAGCTGAGGAATTATTTTTTGAAGGGAAGAAGACTATGGGAAAACAGACGTCATCTTTGGAAAAGTGATTAACGAAAAAATCACCCATTAATCTCGTAGCTGCTGTGGACGCATTTTATTTCCACTGACACCAGACGATTTTCTTCATCTGAGAGAAATGGTAGCAGAGAGGCTTTGCTGATGTAAGGGAAATATTAAACAAGACAATTTCCTTCATCTGAGAGAAATGATAGCGATGAGAGGCTTTGGTGATGTATTGGGCGTATTTTTGTCATTTATCCTCGGAGCATTGGCTTAGTGGAGAGAGCGAGGGAATCTCTCTTAATAAGCTTACCTGTGGCCATACCTGTGCTGGCAGGAAGGAGGAAGAGGAGAAGGAAGAGGTGAGGAAGATGAGGAGGAGGTGAGGAAGATGAGGAAAGGGACAAAGTTTGATAGATTAGGAGGATGGTGATGGGGTAGGAAGAGGGAAAGGATTAAGAAGAGGTGGAAGAGGATGGGGAAAGAGGAGGAAAACGAGGAAACAGATGAAGATGAACAGAACGAGAGGGATGGGAGGAGGAGGAGGACAAGTAGGATGGAGTAGGAGGTGCAAGAAGAGGTGGAGGAGGGTAGGAGAGAGGAGGAGGAAGAAAATGAAGAAGTGGAGGAGGAGGAATCAGAGCAGAATCAGAAAGTTAGTTTTCCATGGAACTGCAATGGTTAGTTTGTTGCGTAAGTAATAGTACTAGATTATACAGTGTTCGGAAATGTCAGATCAGTGTTCCCTTACGTCTTGCTTTTTATTTACCTCCCCATCATCTTTATAGCTCTTCATTCTAACCATTAACGATATAGAAGATGAAGCAAACTAAGCTGTCCTTACACTTATGCTTGGCTTCCCGAAAAACAGGTAAAATTACGAGAAAATTAGGGGAAAAAAATATCTACGTACAACACAGAAATCATAAATAACAATGGAGAGAGATAACCTGTCAGAGAGAGAAAGAGAGAGAGAGAGAGAGAGAGAGGAAGTAGGAAATCTCTTCACTCAACAACACCGATACCGTAAATAACCAAAGGAAGAGACAGAGAGAGAGAGGAAAAAAATGGGAAAATCTGTCTTTGGCCTCGTTAGGAAATTAATGTCCAGTGATCCCCCTCCCAGCCCACTTGACCACCGGAATCCCCTTACCGCCTCCCCTCGGATTATCCCAAAGCTAAAAATCGTCCTCTTCCTCCTCTTCCTTTTCCCCTCTTTACCTTCTTTGGGTCGCTCGCCGTTTCTGTGTTTGTCTCTCTTGGTTCTGTGTGTGTGTGTGTGTATGTGTGTGTGTGTGTGTTTTGGAAGGGAGTGCCTGTTTCGTCATTTTATACCCTCACGTTTCTTCGTCTTCCTTTGTCTTTATCATCTTCGTCATCTTCATCAGCGTCGTCTCTCTCTCCCTCTCTCTCTCTCTCTCTTTTTCTCAGAGAAGTGAGTAATTGGGATGAGTGGGGATCGGGAGGGTATTGAGAGGGGGAGAGGGAGGGGATAAAGAGGTGTGCAGAAGAGGGAGGAGGTAGAGAGGGAGTTTAAATGGAGGGGAGGGGAGGGACGAGTGCGAGGGATAAATAGGAAGGGGGGAAGGAAGGTATATGGGGAGGTGAAGGAGAGGAAATAGGGAGAGGGATGAGAAAGGGAGGTGGAGAGGTAGAGCGAGGGATAGGGTGAAGAGGGGGAGAAAGAATGGAAGATGGAGGGCTGAAGAGGGATGTGGAGGGAAAAAGGAGGGGGTAAAGTAAAAGGGGAGGGGGGGAGGTAGGATAAGGAAGTAAGGTAGGGAAGGAGGAAGGAACGATCGTAAACCCTCATCCTTACCCTTAACTTGGGTCTTAGTAGAGAAAGAGGGAGATGAGAGAGAGAGAGAGAGAGTGTGTGTGTGTGTGTGTGTGTGTGTGTGTGTGTGTGTGTGTGTGTGTGTGTTTCCTTCCCTTTATTTTTATTTTATTTATTTATTTTTTTCACCGGAACCCATTGCTCGAAGACTGGAAAAATCGTCCATTCCGAAGAAAATTAAAAGACCCGCAAAATTAAGACCCTTTTATATCATGTGTTGGAGAGAGCGCGGGAGGGGGTGAAAGGGGGGGGGGGGAGTAGTGATTCCTTTCTCCCGTACTACTGTATTTCGGTTCTCTTCCTGGTTTTCTTCCTCCCTCTTAATCCTGGTTCACTCTTCCTATCTTCCTCACACATGGCTTTCTTCCTCCCGTTATTTTGTGTGTGCGGTGTTCATTTGGGTATCAGTAATTTCTCTTTCGCTCTAAAAATCATAATATCGGCACGTTTCATGTAGACGATAAAAAGTTTACTCAGCTGTGGAGAAACAAATAAGACTTCAGATTTGGGATACTTTTTCGTCGACTAATTGTGTATTATTGTCCGAAGGGATCTTTTTCGCTTGTGGGTCTCTGGCGGTCGCTAGCTACCTGCAGGAGACGGGGCAGGTTACTTACTCACGGATCTCCCTCACGTACTGACTACAGGTGAAACTAAGAAAGGGAATCATGAACCAGGTAGAGCATGACACTGGGCTCTCCACTTGACACCTAACATGTGAAATTAAATGGAAAGACTAGATCTCAGTGATAAATAATAGGACCCTTATGATTGCATTTTCCTCTAACGAGTTTGCGCACAAGTATGGTGAACTAAATAACGAAGGACACCTTTTATGGTAATTAGAGAATCAATGAATATTTTGTAACAATATGTACATGATTATCGTTCAGAGTGACACCGTATAATTGGTCCTTGTGTTATCATTTTGTAGCAAGAATAGCGGTAACATCCAAACAGATTTTGAAATACATTAGTTACAAGTTCGTGTGTCACTCCCAGCGACTCTCTTGGCGAAGTGTTGGCAGGCTGATAAGATGATCCACACCACCACCTTGTGATTCTGCGTGAAGGTATTTTTATCAGGCACACATTCTCATAATTCCAACTTAATATCAACTGAAGCACTTAAATCCCTGTCTTTCTGCGGTTTGCTGCATGGACTGTGTTGTGTGGTGTTACGTCTGTTGAGGTGTGTCTGTTAGCCTGTTAATTGTCATATGTGTGTTGTAGCTGGGTGATGTCTGGGTTTGTTGAATGTGTGAGGTCTGCGTCTATTAGCCTGTTAATTCTGTGCTATTTATGTTTGTTATGTCTGTGTGTGTTAGTCTGCAACAACCCGTATCCCCCACACGACTACTACCACCTCTCAGCCGTGCATTAATCAATAGTGGTTCTCAAGTGTGACACCAAACACCATACATTGCTACCCCACCCTCACCTCACCCCGCTGCCTTACCCTCCCTCACCCTCACCACCTCGCCCCGCTGACACACCCTTCCTCGCCCTCATCTCATCCACGGCCTCACCCTGCCCCACCCTCATATCATCCCATGGCCTCACCCTCACCTCACCCCGCTGCTCACCCTGCCTTACCATCATCTCATCTCGTACCTCATCCCACTCTTCACTGCCTCATCTCAACTTCCTGGCTCACTCTACATCACCTTACTACCTTACACCTCTTTGCACTGCCTCAAACTTCTTTTCAACGTGTTTCACTTCAATCTTCACACTCTACCAGTTCTGTTTCTCTCTCTCCCTCATTGTTTCATCTTACTGTTCATCTCACTCCTCACACTGCTTCATTATACTATCATGCTGCTTCATTTCACTATCATACTGCTTCATTTCACTCCTCATAGCCGACTTCTCATACTACCTCGCGCATCTTCTCATCTTACTCCTCACAGACGCTCATCATCCACACACCTCGCCACTGACACTCTCACAGTCCAAACTCCCACCACCCACACGCTAATCACTCACACCTTCGCCACCAACACCCTCATCGCTCACCACCACCACCCACACTCTCACCACTCATACTACTCCCACACCCCCATCACTCATCCTTACCGCCCATACTGCCCCCACACTCACTACTCACACCCTCACCACTCACCCTCTCCCACCCACACCCAGATTACCACCCCACCCTTACCTCAACTAGATCACCTTTTACACAGTTACCACTTATCCCTCACACCCCACCAACTATCCCTCCCTCACTAAGAAAGGTGGTTGGGGGGAGAGAAGAAGGATAGACGGAGGGGAGGGGAGAAGGCATTGACCACCCCCTCCCTCCCCTCTCTCTCCAAGGGGGACTTAAATATCTAATCCTTCTTGTCTGCGTACGGGTAACACACGAACTAACACCTCCGCTCTCCCTCTATCTAGCTAATTTGAACCCCCTTCTGGAGGAGAGGGGGAGGGGAGAGAGGGGAGGAGAGAGAGCAGAGGGGGGGATGGGGGTGAGGAGGGAGAGAGGGGAAGGAGAGGGGTGAAGAGTCCCCCCCACCCCACCCCTGCAACCCGACCCCTCTCTGGCCTGGGGACTCAAAGGGCACCGCCGACTTTGCTAGGGCTTCAGGCCACCGACTGCGATCTGACCACGCACCCCTCCTCCCCCCTCCTTCCTCACTCATACTCACTTACTCACTCACTCATTCATCTACTCAATCACTCATTCATTTTTTCTCCCACATTTAATCACACACACACACACACACACACACACACACACACACACACACACACACACACACACACACACACACACACACACACACTCTTATTCACTCACTCACATGCTCGCTTTATCCTGTCTCCCTCGTATTTTAGTTCCTCATACCTCACACCTACATTTTAGTCTACTCTCTCTCTCTCCCTCTCACACACACACACACACACACACACACACACACACACACACACACACACACACACACACACACACACACACACACACACACACACACACACACACACACACACACTTTTCGTCATTCTTCACTTTCCCAGCCTCAGTATTTTCTGTCGCCGTATTCTTGTAGTCGTAGAAGGCTCCCAGATACCTCTTTCCTAGCTTGCACCTTGATAATCTCTTGCATTTTAGTCTTGTATAATATCGACATTGTTTTGCATCATTAACATACCGGCAGAAGTGGATATTAACGTGCTGTGCTTAAAAATATACTGGTAAGGAAGAGATGGTGGGACGCCTTCTGATTTCATGGTTATAAGGAAGTAATGGGGTTCATCGTTGTGGGGTTATGTGGAATGAGGTTGATTAGAATGACAGATGAACAGAATGGAGATGTGGAGTGGAGGAGTTGTGAGATGCGATGTGGAATGACGTGGGGTGTGGTGGAGTTAGAATGATACTGGATGGGTGGGTGGGGAGAAAAGGGGTAGGTGTGCAAGGTAGGATGGGCGTAGATGATGAGGTAGGATGGTGTGGGGTGGGGTGAGGTGAGTTTGTGCTGAATGATAGGGATAGGAGGGTGATTACAGTGAGGGTGAGGAGTTGGGTTTTGTGTGGGGTAAAGTAGGGTCAGGCAGAGTTTTAATCGACGGAACGATAGGAAGGTGGGATAGGAAGACACTGTGAGAAGGCACGGGAGATGGGGAGGGAGAGAGAAGAAACGGGGATGGGCAGGGGAGGGAATGGGTGGGACGAGATAAGTTCGCGTTGGGTGGGATGAAGGGAGATGGGTTGGGGTAGGACGAGGAGAGATTAGGTTAGGTAAGGATAGGGAGGGGAGATAAGTTGGGGTTAAGAGAGGGGAGATGGGATGGGGGAGGCTGAAAAAGATAAGGTTAGGGAGGGCTGGGGAGAAGAGATACGGTGGGGTGAAGAGAGGGTAGTTTTGATGGTGATGGAGCGATGGGAGACTAGATTACGTAAGGTTAGGGAAGATCACACGAAGTGGGGTAAAAGAAGGGGAGATGGGGGTGAGGTGAGGAGAGGTGAGGTTGGCTGGTGTTAGAGAGGGAGGGGAGATTAGAGGGGTGAAGTGATGAGAGGGGAAGTGGGAAGGGGTGAATGAAGGGAGACTAGAATAGGTTGAGGTTAGAATAGGGGAGATGAGGAGGAGTAGGGTGAAGTTAAGAGACAATGAAACAAAGTGAGCGGAGGTAAAGGTAGGTGAAGGTTGGGGAGGGGAGAAGGGGAGTGGGGTGAGTAAGTTAACAGCCTCCCCAAAGTCGTCTTCAGGTGACAAATGACAGTAGTTGAGTCGTTAAAAAGGAGATGGATTTCACGTGTTGATGTGGAGCGACTTTGAAGTGGGGAGGGCGAGCGTGTGAAGTAGAGAGAGACCTTAACGTACTTCCTTGAGAGAGAGAGAGAGAGAGAGACCTTTCCTTCGTAGATTAAAATTTTTCTCCTTTCTGCTAATGTGATAGGTTTGTGGTAACCGTGTAGACGTAATGCTTCTCTTGTTTTGAAGATCTTAGTTTGTGTACCATCTTGAATATATACTCTCTGGTGTCTAATGGTATAAAAATGCATGATTATACTTTGTCCCCTTTTTATGTATGGCCGGCTGTGTAGTTTCTCATGTGTTTACGTTTTTATAGATATAGATAATTACAGATAGATAGATAGATAGATTGATAGATAGATGGATGGCTATAGTCCCGTTTTTCTCAGGCTACAGTATCTCGTATTAGGTGGTTAGTCTTTATTCATAATCCGTATAATATAATACAGATATACATTAGATTATTTATACATGGTTGGTTATAGCGTCTTCCCTCAATTTACGTAAAAATATATATACTGTGATGGCAGTAAGCTAATTAATGGCATCTTGTGTGCGCAAACACGACTACTGAAAACCCCTTTTGAGGTGGGGTAAAAATGTGCTTTGAAGGTGTTGTCGCATCCATCAAACCCCGTCCCCATCACGTCCAGGCCCGCACCACCTGCCTAATTAATTACCCGGCGCTAAATGAGCCTAATCAACACTAAAACCCGCTTGAAGTGACGCCATGAAACTCTCCCCCGCACCAAACGGCCCTGCTACCCCGCCACAGTGATTTATTCTTGATACTGTATTTCTGTATTCACGGTGGCATACAAGACATTTTTTTTTTACCCTACAGTACCACAGCGATCTTGGTACTGTATTCTTGGTGGCTAACTTTTTTTTTTTTTTTCAACTCTTCGTTACTAGTTTTTCTCAGCTTTTGGCTTTTTATTATTCTCTTTTATTTTACTTGTGCAGTAATTATCGCGTAAGAAAGACGTAAGGTGCTTGACGTCCTCCAAAGCCGAGCGTAATACTGACTTTG
>NC_137031.1:39250250-39285250 GCF_032717465.1 Coenobita brevimanus
CCCCCCACACACACACACTTTTCCCTCCTTATTCTCTTTCCACGTATCTCTGTTTCCTCCCTCCCTCCCCCCATCTCCCTCTCATTACATCCTCCCCCTTTTGTATTCATCCCCTCCCCTCCCACCTTTTTTCCCTTCCCCCATATTTCTCCCTATTCTCTCTACCCTTATTTATGTATTCTACCTCCCCTCACCCCTCTTCCATTCTCTCTTCTTTATCTCTCTCCCCTTTGTCAGTACACCCAACCCTCCCTTTCTGTTTGGTATTCTTCCCCCTCCCTCTTCCCGTATCTTGATTGATTCCCCTCCCTCTTCCCCCTCCATATCTTGCTCCCTGTGTCTCTGTATTCGCTTCCATCCCCTCCTCTTTCCCCTATTCCTGTTTTCCATTCTCCCTCCTCCGCCCTCTCTCTCATTTCCCCAATCTGTCATTTTTTTGTTTCCCTTCCCCCTTCGTAAACCACTCCCCCTCTTCCACCCTCCCCTGACGCCTCTTTTTTTTCCACTTTCTCCTAATCCACCCTTCATTTTTCCATTTCTTCTCATCTCCTTTTCGATCTTTCCCTTTCTTCCACCTCTCGCTCATTTCCACCTTCCCCTTTCTTTCACCTATCCCTTTTTTCCATCTCCCCCATTCTTCCACCACTCCCTCTTTTCTACCACCCCCTTTCCTCCACTCCCTTTCCTCCACCACCCCCTGTCTTCCACCTCGCCCTTTCTTGCACCTCACCCTTTCTTTCACCGCACCCTTTTCCAACCACCCTCCCTTAGCCCCACTCTTCTGCACTTTTCTTTCACCTTTATTATCTTTATTATTCCTCTTGCTATATATATTTTTTTTAATCCTTTCGGCACCCCATCTTTCCCGTATCTCTATTTCTTCCTCTCCCTCTCACCTCGTACCCTGCAACCTATCTTACCCACCTTCTTCCCCAATCTCTGTTCATTCCCCCTTCTGTCTTCCTCATTCTTCGTACCCTCTCTATCCCTTCACCCCAACCATTGTCTTCTTATTCATTCTTCTTTTTTCTCATCCCCCATCACTTTACCCCTCTACTTTCACGTTCTTCTCCCCTCTTTCCTCCCATTTCCTGCCCTTCCTCCCATCTTTCTCGCTCTCCCTCCCTCACACTTCTCTCATTCTTTTCCCTTTCCCTCCATTCCTCCATCACCCATCTCTCCTTTCTCCCCCACCTGTCCCCTACATCCTCCCCTTCACTCCCCACCTTCCCTTCTCCATCTTTCCCCTCACTTCACCCACTGTTCCTCCCTCCCTCCCCTCATCTCCCAGTCCTCTTCCCTCCCCCCTTACCAATCATACCATCATCTTCCTCCCTCTCCTTTCTATGGCTTTATTTCCACCTAATATGTGTCACTGTATGAATTAACTGCTAATTTCTTGTATCTCGTCCTTTCATTGTAATTTGTTCCTTTTCTTATATCACATGTATTTTCCTCTCATATTCTACTGTTTTTATTTATTTTCTTTTAATCTCATCATTTGCATCTTTACCTTCCCTAGTTTCTTTCCCCTGTCGCTCTACGTTTTCCCCACCCTTGCTTTTTCCCACCCTCTGATCTCCCCCTTCCCCCCCTTCATCCCCTCGTCCCGCTCCCCACCCCCTAAACCCCATTTCTGATTCCCCCGTTCTTTGTAGCTTCCTCACTTGCCCCTCCCTCTTCACTCTCACTTTCCTCCCTCATCCCATCTGCCCACCCTCCTTTCTCCCCGTCTCTCTCTCTCTCCCTTTCCCTTTCTCATTTTCGCTCTTCTTCCCTTTTCTTTCTCTCTCTTTCCTTTCTCTCCGTTCATTTCCCATTCCCTCCTCTCTTCTCCCTCCTCCCCTTGCCTCCGTTCCCCCCCAGGCCCTCTAATTCGCTCTATAAACCAACCTTCACTGATGCATCTCACACCACCAACACATTTCACCACAAAACCTACCCCACCCGCCACCACCACCACCTCTACCACATTTGCCACACCTGGTCGCCACATCTCTTGGCACCTGTGAGAGCGGTGGGCCTTCACGAGTGCCACAGGGATGAAGAAGGGATGGCACTGTTCTCTGGCACTGTGGTGGGGTGTGATGGAGTGGGCGCGGCATCTCTTCTATATACTCACATGTGTAGGGGTTTGGTTGGCACTTTCTCGGACTGGTGATCATACGGGTGCCTTTTATGTGTCATGTTTTTTCTGCTTCCTCCTCTTTCCCTCTCTTGCCCCTATCCCGCCTTCTTCCCCCCCTCCTTTCTTTCCCCCTTCCCCCCTGTTCACCCTGCCCCCCTTCCCTTCTCCCCACCATCCCTTTTCCCCCCGTCCTTCCCCTTTTTCCCCCATCGTTCCCTTTCCTTCTCCCCACCTTCCCCTTTCCTTCTTCCCACTTTCCCCTTCCCTTTCCCAACCTCTCCCCTTCCCATCTTTATCGTTGCTGCTCTTTCCCTCCTCTTCCCATACCCCGACCCTCCTCTTCTTTCCCCTCTTCTCCTCTCCTCTCCTCTCAAGATTGTAAATTAGTAGATATTATCCCAATAATAAGGATGTTAGACCTGACACCACCTGGTCATTTTAGAGTCTTCAGGTTAATATCTGTGTTGTGGAAACGTATTAGACAAACTGTTATTACTCAACTCCTCATTCTTCCTATTCAGCTCTTCATCATCTCTTCCTCCTCTTCTCTTCAGTCTCATTTCCTTTTCATCCTCACTTCCCCTCCTCATTCGTACTACCATCCCCACTCCTACTCACTTCCTCGTCGTCAGCTCTTCCCTCTACACCCCCACTCCCCATTCATCCTTAAGCTTCTCTCCCTCCTCCCCATCCTCTCTTCCTTTTGCATCCTCCTCCTCCTCCTCCTCCTCCTCCTCCTCCTCCTCCTCTTCTTCCCTCTCCACTCCATTTCTTCTCCCCCTACCGTCACCCTCACCCTTCCCCTCCCACACCCTTACCTCCCCCTCCCGGTCTTCCCCTTCTCCCTGTTTCGGGCACATTTGGTGGCGGGGAAACAATGACACCGTGTTGTTCCTCTCTGGGGGTAATGGCGCTTCTCCACACACATCTGGGGGAGCCTGGGGGGAGGGTGATGTAGGGGAGTCTTCGGGGGAGTTTAGGGGATGGAGAGGAGGCTGAGGGAGAATCGAGGGGGATTTAAGGGAGTTTAAGGGGATGTAGGGAAGTACAGTGGGGATGTAGGAGAGGCTGAGGAGTTACAGGGAAGTCTTAGGGGGGAGTCTAAGGGGATTTAAGGGAGTCTGAGGAGGGTTTAGTGGAGTCCTGTAGGGATGCAGGGAACCTTAGGGAATGAAGGGAAGTTTAACGGTACCTGGGGGGTCCTAAGGGGGAGGCCAGGGGGTTGGAGGGGGAACTGGGGATGTCTGGAGCTCATGTTCGGGATTTTGGGGGAAACTAAACGATACAGGGGAGTGGGGTGGAGAAGGGAGAGGCAGTGGTGCTTGTTGGGGGAGGAGAAGAAAATGGGGAGAAAAGACAGATCTGATACAGCTAATGCCAGTGTGTGTGTGTGTGTGTGTGTGTGTGTGTGTGTGTGTGTGTGTGTGTGTGTGTGTGTGTATAGGCCTCTCGCTCTCTCGCCCTTATCACTAATGGAGTTGTCGTGCAAGAAAATGGCTCAGTGAGAAAGAGTCACTCATTATTTAACCTCCATTCCTGTCCCTCACCCCCTCACCCTCCTCCCTCACCCTCCTCCCCTCACTCTCATCCCTTTACCCTCCTCCCTCACCCTCCTCCCCTCACCCTTATCCCCTCACCCTCCTCCTTCATCCCCTCACCCCTTCGCTCCCTCCCTTCCAGTTCCTCCTCCCTCACCCTCACCTCCCATTCCGTCACACCTTCACCCTCCTTCTCCCTCATCAGTCTCACCCTCACCCCCGTGTCTCCCTCATCCTCATCTTCCTTCCTCTTTCCCATACCATCTTCCTCCCTTGCCCTTACCTCCATTCTTTCTCCCTCTTCCTCACTGCTCTACTCCCTGTTCTTCTCCCAGTCTTCTTATCTCTTACTCCCCCACCATCTTCCTATTCCCCCATCACACACACACACACACACACACACACACACACACACACACACACACACACACACACACACACACACACACACACACATTCTCTCTCTCTCTCAGTGCCATATAGAGCTGCTCTTAAAGGTAATGAAGCGAATAAAGTTTAGACAAGTAGAATAAGCAAGAAAGTTTTGTCTAGTGAAGAAAGAAGAGGAATGGGGTAGGTGAGAAGAGCTGTGAAAGAGAGAAGAACAGATAGAGAAGAGGAGAGGAGAGAAAAGAAGTGGAAATGAGGGGAAAAGATATAGAAGCTTAGAGAAGAGGTGGAGAGGGGAAATAGGGGAGAGATGAGAATATAAGGAGGACTGGTGGGGGAGGGTGTCATATGGTTAAATTAGTGGTTTACTGTCCGAAATTACACGAGGTCGACTCTGGGCTGAAAACAGAGGAATAGGCAGAGGAAAGTAAAAGGATAATGTGGGAAAGAGGAGAGGGAGGGGAAGGAGAGAAGAGAGGGGAAAGGTTGAGAATGAGGAAGAGAGGAGAAATTTAGAGAAGGGAGGGAAGGGATGGTAGAGGGGTGAGGAAAGGGGGTAAGGGTAGGTGCCAGAGAGGGGAAATATGGAGAGTAATAGAGAAGGGATGGTGAAGGGGTGAGGGAGGGGGGGAAAAGGGAGGTACGAGAGAGGGGAAATATGGAGAGTAATATTCGCTTCTCCCCTCCTTGATGGCACTCTCTTGCCTCTTGAGCCTCGCAGCCCACATCTCTAACTTCACCTCTCACACAAAGGAGGGAAGAGGAGGGGGGTGAGAAGGGGAAGACATGCCCCCCCCTCCCTCATTCCATCTCACAGTACCGCTCCCCTATCTCACCTCACCACCACCCAAATGGCAAAACTGGAACAACATACTGACTCATAAATGCAGACGAGATAACTATAGGCCACCCCTCCCCTCCCCTCCCCCTCCCCTCCCCTCCCCTCCCCTCTCCTCTCCTCTCCTCTCCTCTCCTCTCCTCTCCTCTCCTCTCCTCTCCTCTCCTCCCCTCCCCTCCCCTCCCCAAAGAAAGCCAGAATTAAAATCCGTTCATTTTAAGCTGCTTGGACACAGCTCGTATTCTCGTCTGTTAAGGAAGCTCCCTAACACCTCTTTTCTCAGCGATTTATTTTTGGATATGGTTGGTTTATATCTGTCTGTGGAAGAATGTATGTAACACAGTAGATGACGACAAGGTGTAATAGCAAACTAAACTGAGTAAGTGTGTGTGTGGACAGCGTAAGGCTACATCCCACACCGTACGAGACACTGTAACACTTTCCATCATTACGCATCCAAGCCAGCCACACAGCATGTCAAGTTTGTAGGTCATGGGGTCTGTAAAATGTCAATTCGACCCAAAAATTCATCTATTCTCGTGTTTCGGGTGGGTTAAAGTAGGTTAGGTTGGGGTAGGGTAGGGTAGATTAAGTTAAGTTAGGGTAGATAGGCAAGGTCATAATAGGTTAGGTTAGGTTAATATGGACGAAGCGACTGGGGACGGATTAACTTGTCTGTGGTCCACCCTGATGAGTACGATTGGCTTACCTCCCTGACCACACCACCCGTCTGCTGTCACAGTGGATCATGTGGCTATCCAACAACAATACCTGAGTTTGTGTTTCCCTCTGTTTACATCCTCCAGTGTGTTGGTACGTCTGATAAAGTAGTTATTTTGGCTTTTCGTTTGTTCGACTGACTTTGGACAAATCTAACGGGCTTCCAGTTTTTCCCACTATAGAGAAAAGCTCTATTCGCCAACCCTCCACGCTTTTTTCGTCTCCGTTCACCCTGCTCTCTCAGGCTTCCCACCTCTTCTCCCCTTCCCTCTTCCTCCTGCCACTTTCTTCTCCATTCCCTCTCTACTCCCTCCCCTCTCTCCTCCGTTCTCTCTCTCTCCCTCCTTCCTTGTTTTGCCTCCTTTGTTTTCTTCCCAATCTCGTATTGTCTCCGTTCCCTTCATTCCATTCCTTCTTCTTCTTTCCCTTCCATTCTTTCACTTCCATTCTCTCCCATTCATTCTCTCCTCTCCTCTCTCCAAGTCCCTCTTTATCCCCTCTCCCATTCTCCCTTCCCTCCCCTACCCACCTCCAACCTTCACTACCCTTATTCCTCTCCCTGTCTTTCATTCATGTCCTCTAACCCCACTTCGTACCATTCTCTCTCTCTCTCTCTCTCTCTCATTCCCCCTCCCTCCTTTTCTCTGTCCCCTCTTCATTCTTGATCTGTCCCCTCTCTCCTCTCTCCCGTTTCCCTTCTTGTCACACCCCTCTCTCCTTTCTTCTCACTTTCCTCTCTTCTTTCACTTCTCGCCCATTTGTCCTTCCATCTCTCTCCCCTCTCTTCTTTCTTCTGCCTCCTTCTTTCCTTTATTTTCTCCCGTTCCTCCTTCTCTCTCCTCTCAGTCCTTCCTTCAGTCTCCTCTCTCTCCTTCCTCCTCTTCCTTGTCCCCCCTTCCTCCTCTTGTTCATCATCATCCTTTCTCTCTCCATTGCGTTTCTCTCCCCTTCCTCCTTAGTTCACTCTCCCCCCTCCCTCCTTCCCCCCCTTCCCACTCCCCTCATTCCCACTTCCCCTCCCTCCTTTCCCCCCTTCCCCCTCCCTCCTCTCCCCCATTCTCCCACCCCCCCTAGATAAACGTGATCCCTGAATAAGCAAGGAGCTAAGATGAGGTGAAAAAATTATGAACGCAATGGTAAAAATATGATGCACGAAAGAGCCACAGTATTCGTGATGGTTGTATGCTTTGCTGCGAATCTGTCTGTTTGTCTGTCTGTCTAAAGTTACCTGTCTTTGTATTTTTGTATGTAAATTTCTCTCTCTTTGTCTCGGTGTTTGTGTGTATCTCCGTTTGTCTGTTGTGTAAGTTTGTTAGTCTGTAAATTTGTCTGTCAGTAAATTTGCCTGTCTGTCTATCTGTCTGTTGACTTGTTCTCTCTGTTTTTCTGTTTATTTGTAAATTTATGTTTGTTTGTGTAAATTTGCTTGTCTGTGTCTTGTCTGCGAGTTTCATTCAAAATGTACTTACGCATTTGTCGGTGTCGGTCTGTTTTCACACACACACACACACACACACACACACACACACACACACACACACACACACACACACACACTAATTCCTCCTCCAGCCAGGCTAAGAAGTGTGACACCAATGCCGTCCCCTGTGAACCACCACTCACAGCCGTCCTCCCTCATTCCATAACAAGTGTGCCGCGAAAAAACGCTGTTGTGCTTCGTTGGGGTTAACTAAAAATGTGAGGAAGAACTTTTGTGAGCACCTGTGGGGTTTCTCTTGGTCGTAGGGAGGGGAGAGGAGGGGTAAAGGAGGGGAAAGGGGTAATGGAAGGTGGGTGGGAAGGAGGGTGGGGGGCTCAGGGGAAAGAGGAGATTCATATCCACACCCACGCTGACACAAACACCCACTTTAGACTTTTAAAAAACACATTATACACCCACACCTACACCCATACCCTTACCCACACCCTCACCTAAACCCACACTCACTCACACCCACACCTACGACGAGTCACACTCACACTTGCATTCACAACCACACTCAGACACGTCAAACACTTAAACTCACACTTATACAAAATGCGCGCGCGCGCACACACGCACGCACGCACGCACGCACGCACACACACACACACACACACACACACACACACACACACACACACACACACACACACACACACACACACACACACACACACACACACACACACACACACACACACACACACACACAGAGCATACTTTTCCATGCTCACAATTTACACTCGCCAGAAATAATAGTAACATTCAGAAAATTCATAACTTCCTTCCCGATTTATAAGTCCTTCCTTTCTCACCTTACACACACACACACACACACACACACACACTCTCTCTCTCTCTCTCTCTCTCTCTCTCTCTCATCCTTTTTTTTTTTTTTTTTTTTTTTTTCCATGGCTGCGAGAGGCCTTTTCATAGGTAATCAAAATCATCTGGTTGTAGGAAGAGTGTACCCATCCTGTGTAATCATATCTGTTTGTAATGGGGTTTTGCTGATACAATAGACTGGAGCAAATCCGGCAATTCCGACCGGTTTGTGAAAAAAGCAAGTATAGAAAATAAAAATAATAGAAAAATAGACTACGGTATAAAATATAAAATGAATAATAGTCCCTTTTTTTGAAGTTGTTTAAAAAGATGTCAAACCTGGCGGAGCTATCCCATTATACGGAACCAGATTATTTAATTAAGGAAGGGTATATCTTACCCTGTCGACGTAAGATAAGAAATGCGTCCTTGGATTGAAGGGATTATCCAGGAACATCATCATCGTAGTAAGAGTCGGTGAAGCCTCGTTTTGTTGAAATGGGTAACATAATGGTGGTGACAATAACGATGGGGATGAGGATGACTGTGATGATGGAGACGCAGACTTCATCACCGTCTCATTGACTACCAGGGTGACGGTGGTGATGGTGATGGTGAAAATTATGACGACGACGATGAATGATGAACGCGGTGATGATAATGACTCATCTTGCTTCTTGTTTTTTAACTCTTTATAAAAAACAGCCCAGCAAAGACCAATACGTATGTTGCTGTTTGCTTTCCTTTGTACTCGCTCTCCTTGCTGATTCATACCTTCTTAACCTTCTTATGTAACTCATCCTTCTCAGTCTAATTTTCTCAGCAAGAAGTCGGGGGGTGGGGGGTACATCTTGCATTGCTGTCCATATCTTCAGCCCATAAAATTAGATATCGTAGTTATAGTCCTTTCTGTAACAAAGAGCCCCGAAAGGATCGTTAGATCTGTTACTGTTTGCTTCTCTTTGTCCTCCATTTGTACTTAAGGTCTTTGCTTTCATATCTCATGACTTCTTGTTGCGCCATGCTCCTCGTCTTCCACCTCTCAATGCCCCTTTTTTTTACTCATCTCTGCATCTCCTCCCACTTTGCTGTACTCTTCTACCATCCTACCTCTTACCTCCTACACACAACCTCCCCTCTCCCTCCCACTCACCTCCCCATGCCCCTCCCGCCGTCCTCTTTTCCCCTCCTACCCACCTTCCACCCGCCTCCTGCTTACCCCTCCCAGTCACCTACCTCCAAACCTTCACCCACCTTCCTCATACCCCCCCAACCCACCTACCTTTTACCGCTCTCACTCACCTCCCTACTCCACAACCTGCCTCCCATCCTTCACCGACCTCCCTATTATCCCTCCCAACCTCCTCCCACCTCCCTCTTACCTCTCACACCCACATTCCTACCCCACTAATATCAACCTACTCCCCAGCCTCCACCCACCTCCTTGTTAGCTCAGACACCCACATACCCCACTCCCCTCCATCCTTCCTTGTGCCCCTTCCACTAAAACATCCTACCCTCCATCCCCTCACCTCCTACCCACACCTTCCCCTACCAACTCCCACTCATCTCACCCACCTGTCCCTACCCACTCCCACCCACCTCTGTGCCCCCTCCTGCCCACCTCCCGCACACTTCCTGCTGCTTCACTATTAAGATTCAATCACACGTAGTTTGAGAGGCGTGTTACCTCAAGTCTAATTTTAAGTGTCAGTGCGCCTGCCTTGGGATTAGCTGGCGATTTACTGGAGAATTACCGAGTTCAGAGCAAACAGAAGTGACATGAATTTTTACCCTAGTACCCCCTCCCGAAGCCCCTCCCCCCAGTCCCCCCCATCCAGCCAGCTCTGTTGATTGGAGGGTTTGAGGTGATTAGGAGCGGTCGTTTCCGGGATGAAGAGGGGGTAAATGGGGTGGTGAATGTGTGTGTGTGTATGTAAATGGGGTGGTGAATGTGTGTGTCTAAATGGGGTGGCGAATGTGTGTGTGTGTGTGTGTGTGGAGTGGTGGGGTTGGACACAGCAAATGTGCGTATGTAAAGCTTTGTTGCACACACACACACACACACACACACACACACACACACACACACACACACACACACACACACACACACACACACACACACACACACACACACACACACACACGATGAGTACCACGAATAATAGCACCGCTGGCAGCAGAGACTCAAGTAACGTTTAGTGAAAATTGCTGGTATTATGTGAGAAAGTATCAGCAGCTTGATGTGAGGGAAGTGCAGAATAACCTCCTTTGCCTGAGGGGTATCTGTTGTCGAAAAAAAATCTGCCTTGCATTAAAAAGATTATAGAAAGTGGGATTTAACGCTGAGAAGGCTAACCTCTTCACTAGGACTGGTCTTTCAGGATCGAGAATAATATGTGTAGTCAAGATAAAGAACGGTATTTTATCATACGAAAAGGGTTTATAATTATCTCAGTACGTCATGTTTGTTTGCTCTCGTTTCGTCATCCTTCTTGCTTTGTCCTCTCTAAAAGAATAAAGAAAAAGAAGAGAGATTTGTCCTCTAAAAAAACAAAAAAGGGAAAGTTTCGGAAGAACATTAAGGCTGTCGTTTTTGGCTCTTCCTTTTATTCCTTTGTACCTTTTTCCTGTTATCCTGATATATTCTGTCCCTTAATTCCCTCTTCTTTCTCTAATTTCGTAGCTTTTCTCCTTTTTCATTAGTACTTTTAACCTATTCTTGCCTTTTTTTTTATTTTAATTCTTCTCTCTCTCCTCTCGTCTCGTTATTTACCTTTTGAATCATATTTCGTCTCCTGTTCTCTCTCATTCTCCTATTCCCATTCTTCTGCGTCCCCACCTTTTCCCCTTTACCTGTCGTTCCCCTGTCTCCCTCCCCTCTTCTCTTCCCTCCTTTGTTGTGCATTCTCCTCTCATCACTAACACCTTTTCACTCTCTCTTTCATCCCCTTATGTCCCCCTCCTCTTCCTTACTCTCTTCCCCTCTTGTCGACTTTATTTGACCCTTCTCTCTTCCCCTTCTGTCTTCTCATCTCTCCTTCTCCCTTCCTTTCCTCTGTCTTTCTACCTCTCCTCATCCACCTCTGCTTTTTCCCCCGTTCTCACTTCTCTTTCCCTCTTTCCTCCTCTCACCTCTCTTCCCTCTCTCCTCCTCTCTTCCCCCCTAGGTCTTCTCCCCTCTCCTCTCTCCCCCTCTTCTTCTCACCTCCTTCCCCCCACCTCCTTGAAGAGCCAGACGAGAGAACAATACACATCTAAGAGAATATTTGAGACGTCTAAGTTTCTCTCTCTCTCTCTCTGCTGTCTTTGTTGCGAGCATGGGTGTTGTTTGATAGGCTGTCGCTGTCACTGAGAGCTGGGGGGCGACACGGGGGCTTTGGGGGCCGCAAACACACTCAAGCACACGAACACACACTCACGCAAGCACTCTAACACGCATACGTACACACACGCACATGAAACCTTTTTTTTCCAGGTGGATGAGCGCTGATTGGAACTGTTGTCTTGCAGGATTTTCTTTTATGCACACACACACACACACACACACACACACACACACACACACACACACACACACACACACACACACACACACACACACACACACACACACACACACACACACACACACACACACACACACACACACACACACACACGAGCTTGTACTTTTAGCTTCTCACATGCATTTATTCACGCACCTACGCACACGCACCCAACTTTATGCCAGGGTGATTATACGTCTTTTCATTAATATTTCTCCGGACGAAGGTTATGCAGTCCTTTCCCGTGGTACAGTCAATCACCTTCACCTTTTGTTCCAGTACTGTATTTATCCCACACTAGTTTCCCTTTGGTCTCCTTTTCCTTCCTCCTCACGTCTTCCTTCTTCCATGTTTCTTTCTCATTTCCCCTTCCTCCTTTTTCCTCCTGTCGTCTCTCTTCTTCCGCTTTCGTGTTTCTTCTCCTTCCCTTGTTCTTCTTCCTCTCTTGTCTCACCTGCTTCCCTCCTTCTGTTTATCTTATCCATCTCCCCTTCCCTTTTCCATCCTCCTCCTGTCTTTATCATTCTTTTTCGTTTTCTTCTCCACTTCTTCTTTCTACTCTCATTTCACTTTCTTTTTTTTCCCTATTCCATTTCCTTTGCTCCTCTCCTTTTCTACATTCCCCATTCTCATTTTCCTGTTTCTTCTCTTCCCATGTCTTTTGTATCCCCCATTTGTTCTCCCCTCTCGTGTCTTCTTCCCCTCTCCTTTCTTCTATTTTTCCCTCCGTCCTTTTTTCCTTTCTTTTCTTGGATTTCATGTTCCTTCTTTTCCTCTTTCTCTTCTTACTTTCTCCTTTTTCATCTCTCAGACTTCCATATCTTCCCCTTCTCTCCCCTCCCCCCATTTCCTCCCCTTCCCCCATTCCCATCCCTTCCCTTTCTTTCCCTTCCCTTCCCTTTGCTTCAACCTCCTCCCCTACTCTTCAGTGGCCTTCCCTTCAACCTCGCTTTCCCAGTCTCCCAACTCATTCCTTCCCCAACCTTCCCTTCCGACCCCCCCCCATCACCATTCCTTCTCTTCCTTACCCTCCAGATCTTTCCATTCCTCCTAAGTATTCCCTCATCTCCCCCCCCCCCGCCTCCCTAAATCTGCCCTCAACCTCCCCTCTCTCTCCGCCTCCCTCCCTCAGTAACTCATCTACCCTCAGCCTCTCTTCTTCCCTAACTCTTCCCCTCTTTCCTATCCCACATCATTCCTACCTCACTTGGTTTCTCACCCTCTCCCTCTTCATCCTAACCATTTCCCATGTAAGCTCGCATCCTCTCCTCCCCTCAGCATCCTCTCCCCTCTCCTCCTTACCTCTTCCCTTCTCTTCTTACCTTTAACCTCATTCCTTCACCGCCATTCTCCTCCTCTCATCCCCTCACCTCTTTTCCCATCCCCTAACCTTTCCTCATCCTCTTTTCTTCCCCATACCTCCTCTCCTCCTCCCTTCTCCTTGCCTCCTCCCCCTTCCTTCCCCCTACCTCCTCCTCCCTTCCCCTTAACCCCTCCCCCTTCCCTTCGCCTTACCTTCTTTCCTCCTCCTTCCCCTAACTCCCCTCTACCCCCCAGCCCCATGCATCATTCCGTGACACTCATTTCCTCGTCTTTATCTCCGTTTTTCCTCCCCTTTTTTTTCCCCCGTGTAAGGCGGTGTGAGGGGAGAGAGGGAGGGCCTTGTGCTCACATTCCCCTCACTTAATTATATTGCTCCCCTCTTTCTCCCTAATTATATTGCTGTCATCAGTTTCTCTAATTATATTCTTGTCTTTCCTTTATTCATTAGTCCCGTTATTTTCCTGTTTTTTTTCCTTTTTTCTCTTCATTTATCATCTTTTCTTTATTTTCTTCCTCGTTTTTATTATACTCCTCTCCCTTACATCATTTGTATTTTTGGATTTAGTCTGCTGATAGATACTTACCTTAATTTTTGTTTAGTTTTTCCTGTATTATCTTGAATGTGTTGTTGTCCGTTTTCTTTAATTGCTTCACTGATTTTCTTTGTTTTGCGGCCTTGAGTTTCTTATTAATATTTTTTTTTGCTTAGTTGACCATCCATTTTCTTGATCATTTTACTACGTTTTCTTTATTACTCTGGTCAGTCTTTAATTGTTGTGTCGATTTTTACTTGTTTTGTGTTGCTCATTTAACTTTTTTTTTTTTTTTATTATTATTATTACCTACACGCTCTTCATCTCTCTCTCTCTCTCTCTCTCTCTCTCTCTCTCTCTCTCTCTCTCTCTCTCTCTCTCATTTGCACTGCTATCCAGGGCCTAAACCATATATATTAACGTTATGCCACCTTCTAAGAACCTCGGAAAAATGTGGTTTGTTTATCTGTGTAACTTTAACTCTCCCTCCCCACTCTCTCCCTTCTCCCCCCCTCCCCTCCCCTCCCCTCCCCTCCCCTCCCTCTTTCTGGTGTTTGCTCCCAAGGCGTCTCCAGTCATTTCCCTTCACCATTTCTCACCTCAGCGGATCTTGGTGAGGGAGCCCCTTCTTCTCCCGCCGTCCTTCTTCCCTCCTTCCTTCCCTCCCTTCCTCCTTCTTCCCGCCTTCCTTCCCTCCCTTTCTCTTTCTTCCCTCCTTACTTACCTCCCTTCATCCGTCTTGTCTCTTTCCTTACCTCCTCTCCTTCCTCCATCCTTCGTACCTCTTTCCTTACCTCCCTCCCTCCTTCGTTCCTCCTTCCTTACGTCCCTCTCTCCTCCCTCCATCCATCTCCCGTATTTTGTTCTTCCTTGCTTCCAATTTTCACCGTTTTTTCCCCTCTGTTTCCTGCTTCTTTTAACCTTCTTTCATCCTGCCCTCCTTCTCTTGTGTCTTCCTACCTTCTCTCCTTTTTTGACCTCCTTTCCTTCCTTTCCTATCGACTTCTCGTCTTCCTTTTTTCCTCTTCTCCCCTTCCTTCCCAATCTCTGTCGCCTTCCATTTTTTTCTTCCTCTCCTTCCCTTCCATCCCCGTCTTTCTCGTCTCGTTTTGCTTTCTTCCTGTCCTTTCCTTTCTTCCCCATCTCTCTCTCGTCTTCCTCTTTTTCTTTCTTCCTCTCCGCCTCTTTAGCTACTGTACGAGGCGAAGAGTTAAATAAAAAATAAATTGTGCACGTAGTACTTACTGGCATGATTTCACACAGGATCATCACTTAGGGCAGAATTGGTGATGTAAACGACAGAAAGGCAAGAGGGGGATTGGAACCCTTATGCTAGAGGGGCTGGAACCCATTATATTCCTGAAGCCATTACATAGAAGAATAACTGAACCTTTGAATACCATTAATGATTACTTATAAAGAAAAAAACGTATATTCCCGCCTCCATTAGGGTCAGTGGAACTCCAAATACTTAAAACAAATATATATATATGACCTTTGTTTTCAATCTGCCGGTGTTAGATATACCTGACGTCGCTTCCTGTGAGGGGTGACCGACAAAAGGACCTTCAGGCTTTTCTATCCCTACTCAGGAACGACCCCTCTTCCCACGGCATACCACCCTCCCCTCACATATCCATACCTTATCTCTACATCTCGTTGTCGGTCTTCTTTTTCACCTCCCTCCTACCTCACAAATAAACTCCTAGTCAGTCTTCTTCTCTCTCTCTCTCTCTCTCTCCCCAACGGGAACTACACCCAAGGACCTAAAGGAACGTAGGAATGAGAGAGGATGAAGTTGAGGGCATGAGTGAGGGGAAAAGTTGGGGTGGGTGAGGGTGGAGTTTGAGTGAATGTGGGTGGGGATGAGGGTGTGGGGAAGAGTGAACGTGGGTAAGGGTGAGAGTGAGGGAGGATCAGGGTGAGTGCTTGTGGTACTGGGGATGAGGAAGGGTATAGGCAAGGATAAGCAAGAGTGGGTGTAAGGGTGGAGAGGGTTGGTGAGGGTGTAAGGAAAAGTAAGAGAGGGTGGGTGAGGGTGTAAAGATAAACAAGAGTGGAGAGAGTGGATGAGGGTGTGAGTAAGGGTGAAGATGAGGGTGGTGAGAAAAAAGACTTAAGTAAAAGGCATGTTGGGTGGGTAAGACGGGTATTTACGGTATGAAAATAGGTGAAAATACTCCAATACCTGTGGAAAAATGAGTGGGATAAGGTGGAGTGGATGGGGAGTGGGTGGATTGGAGGGGAATCGGGTGGGTGGGAGGGAGGAGGAAGTGAATGGGTAGTAGGAAAGGAGGAGGATGTGATGGGCGGGGAGTGGGTGGGATGGGCGTGGAGGAGTAAGGAGTTAACCCCGCCCACCATCCATCACCCTTGCCTCCTCTCTCCTCATACAACAACACTTTCCTCCTACACTCTTCTTCCTCCTTCATTGCCATTTTTCCTTCACTCATTTCCTCCCTTAGTACAGTATTCCCCTCACTCTGTAACTCGATTCTTACCTCACTCACTCCCTTCCTCCGTTCTTTCTTCAATATTCTTCCTCTTTGAGTGGGTGAGAGGGAGGAGGAAGAAAATGTTGAAGGAATGGAAAAAAAGGGCTGGGAAAAGAGAGACGGGGAGGGAGGAAAATATTAATGGATAAAAAGAAAGGAAGGAAGAGAGATGAAAGGAAAGAGGAAGATGAGGAAATATTGCATAAGGCAAGAAAGAAAGGAAGGGAAAGAGGAAGAGGGGAAAGAAAGGTAGGGACGGAAGAGGAGGGGGGAAAGAAAGCAGGAGACAGGGAATAGGAAGAAGGGAGGAATATAGTAAAGTAAAGGAAGGAAAGGAAGGGAAAGAGGGAATAATTGAAGAGAGAAATAGAAGGACAGGAAAGAGGGAGGGAGGTAGGAAAAAAAAAGAACGGGGAGAAAAAAGAAGAAGGTAGTTAGAAAGAAATGGAAAGGGAGAGGAAAAAGAGGAAGGTTGGAAGGAAAGGAAGGGAGAATTGAAGAGGAAGATAGGGAGGGAAGAAGAGGAAGGCAGGGAAGAAAAAGAGAAAAGAGAGGGAGAAAGAGAAGAAAAAATGGAAGGAAAGGCAGAGTCAAGAAGAGGAAAAATATGGAAGTGAGTGATAAATAAACGAATGGTAGAGAGGGAGAAAAGAGAGGTAGGGAGACAGAGAGGGAGAAAAGAGATGGAAGAGAGTAAGAAAAGAGACGGAAGGGAGGAAAGAAACGGAAGGGAAAGAAGGGAGGGAGGAAAGAAACGGAAGGGAAAGAAGGGAGGGAGGAAAAGGAGGAAGGGAGTGATTGAGGAAAGAGAGGTAAAGAGAGGACCATTTGTCTTCATTTGAGCGAAGAGTGACACGCCGTCCTGGCTAAGACACCGCCTCCTCCATGTTGAGAGAGAGAGAGATAGAGTGAAAGAGAGAGAGAGAGAGAGAGAGAGAGTCACGATATGTCCCAAATCAATAAGAAGGTAGCCCTTGTTTACCTCTTCAGTCCGATGACGTTTGTATATTTTTTTTCTCGCTATTTCTAAACTTCATGGAGATCTCTCGTAGTGAAGGGATCCGTGAATGCTATTTATCTAATCCCTCCAGTCCAGAAAATCCACCCACAGCTGAATAAAATCGTCTGGTAGTGAGGAGGAATACAGTAAGCAGTACCCCATCGTATTGAAAGGGTTAAGGCGTGAAGGTAGTGTGTGTGTGTGTGTGTGTGTGTGTGTAAGGGATTAATAGATGTTGAGTAGGGAGTGGAAGGGATGAAGGATGAGTTAGGGTGAGGGAGTCAGTGAATTAAAGATTTAGCTGCGATAATTGCCAACTCTGCATATTTTTGTGGTAACGTCAGTGTTTTATTATTATTATTATTATTATTATTATTATTATTATTGTGTCATCATCATCATTATCATCATCATCATCATCATTTTATTTCATATACGGAGAGGAGTAGAAATGGGGTTAAGGGAAAAACGAGAATGCTGGGGAAATGGAAAGGGAGTCAGGAAAACTGGAGAATAGGAGGAAAAAAAGAAAAAAGAAGAAGGGTAGGAAGGGCTGGAAAAACAGATAATGGTAAGGGGAAAGCACAGAGGAGTAGGAAGGGAGTTCGGAAAAGCAGTGAATGGTAGGAAAGCAGAGAGAGATGGGGGGGGGGGAGGAAGCAGAAATTGTCGGAAGGGAGTTCGTATAAGCAGAGAGAGATAGAAAGCGAGTTTTAAGTGCAGAAATTGATAGAAAAGAAGCAGAGAGGAGCAGGAAGGGCGTTAGGAGAAGCAAAGAATTAGTAGGAAGAAGAAGAAAGCAGAGGAGTACGAAGGAAGAGGGGCAGAGTTGGACAGGGTAAGAGAGGCTGCCCTGTCACCCCCCGTCTCCCCATCGGCCATCACCAGCAACCACTTAGTGTAGGTTAATGCGTCAGGCCCTGTACACCCGCTCGGATATCCCATTAATATTCATGAGCCAGATTGGGGTGTTGGGTGGCTCCTGCTTGGGCGAGGTTTACAGGCAGTGGAGGGAGTGAGTAGGAGGGTTGAGTGAGCGAGTGAAGTGAGTGAAAGGTAGGGTTAAGAGGTAGGGAAGTGAGTAAAGTTTAAAGGTTAGTAAGTTAGGGATGTGAGAGTGGATGGGTAGGATTAGAAGAGATGAGTGATTGATTGAGTGAGGGATGGGGGAGTGATTGAGAGTGGCTTTTAGAGGCAGTGGATGAGTTAGTGGGAGGCTGGGGAGTGGACAGCTGGGAGGTTTACATTTCAGAGTAATATATCAGCAAAACATCATGCAATTACTAAGAAAATCATCATGTAATTACTCCAAAAAATAATAATATGCAACTACTCCATATGGCTCTAATTCTACTTATCATTGTTTTTCTCTTTCACTCTCTGTACTCTTGATCAAAACTTCTCTGCGAAACTCCTCTCTTAGGTTAATGTAATGTTTCGGTCCTTAGTCAGGTACATTTTTATTTATTTACTTATTTATTTATTTATTTATTTATTCTGCAGTATAGTTCCAAATCAGATAGGGTGTTTTCTGATACTTTTCCGTCACAAGTGCTTCAATTAGTACTCAGCTTGTAAGTTAAGGTTGGAGAGAGGGAAGAGATTATCCAGCTACTTGTTCCGTCCACTGTCACACCTGTGTTAATTCTAGGGTGGCTTAGATTTGGTTCGATTTGGTTAGGTGAGGTTGGGCAAGTTAGGGTGCCTCATTTTAACGTAGATGAGATAAAGGACGGAGCCAGGAGCTGCATTTGCGCCGGAAAAGTCGCAGACCCACCCCTCATTCAGCGAGACTGTGTGAAAAAGTACATTTTAAATTTCATGTAGGATTTTGGACTAACACTTTGCGTTTACCATCTTTTCATACTAACCACCCTACTTAAGATGAATAAATAAATAAATAGATAAATGGAGTAATATAGAAATAAATAAATGAAAATAAAGTTCATAGTCATGTATACCCTCAGCTGAATAGTCGTCTACCAGTATCCAGAGTGGTGCTGGGGAGCCTCCGAAGACCGCGAGAATACGGGTCTACGTAGGGGGAGGTAGGCGTAGTGGGCGGCCATATTTTATGACGTCACTGGTGGGTTGTCAACATTTGCAAGGTTTCCGTTGCTGTGGATTGCAGTGAGGCAGGTTAGGTCTACCTCTACAACACCGTGGCTGCTGCTTCCCTCTTGTAGCCAGGCTCATCACCACCATCATCGTCGTAAACAGCAAAGGCAGCAACAGCATTACCAAATTTTACCATTTTGTGTGTGTGTGTGTGTGAGTTGGGGGGGGGGGAGTTAGGGAAAGTATATACTGTTCATAATAAAAAACATACCCACTTATAGCACTTTTTGTTCGTGTAAAGTATAGAAAGGAAGTAGAGATGATTATAGGCGAGGCGTTTAAAATAGCAGTGATATCAGCCCTACTTATAAAAATGTTGCTTATAATCATCCCTGAACACTGGAATCTTTATAAGTTTTCTTCAGAACGAGACATTACATTCACTTGCAGCAAATCTCAAAACACTTGTGTAGAAAAGTGAAAAATGCTGAATTAAATTTTTTTTTTTTTTTTTTTTTTTTTTTTTAAATCTGTATGGAAAGAACTCTAAAATATCAGTCAACCTCTCGTTTAAGCTTGATAAAAAGTTAATTTACTATATAAGAACATCGTGATACCTGAGAAATCCGTTTGCTTGATAGGTTGTGGGTATTGAAGGGTCTCAGGGTACTAAATTTTAATATACTTTGATCTTGAAGAGAAAGTATGTCGAGATAATAATGAATTACCTGTTTGGGGTATCATTCAGTGCAGTAAAGAAGATAAATTATATGTTGCCTAATAATTAGATGGAAGAATTATACCTACATACACAGTCTTCATTATGTGTCTGGAAGTAACGTATCTGAACAACGCAGGACTCTGTGAAATAAACATTATAATCAATTTTAACATTTGTAATGGTAAAGCGGGGAATGTCAGTATAGGTTCCAGTGAAGTTAGACGTTGTGTATGAACAGTGTGAATAATAATAATAATAATAATAATAGTAATAATAATAATCTATAATATACTGATCCGATTTCCGTATATTTGTTACCGAAACACAGCAGAAACGGTGCAACGTAGCGCAGTGTTTGTTAGAGCAAGGTACTGTTAAAATGCCGTAACTGGAAGAATAAAACAATACCCAGTCCGATCGGGACACCCGTTCTTGAGTTATGACTCATTTCTGGCCTTTTTATTCAAATTTAGTACCTTACTGGTTTTAGTGGAAGGGATGGCTTCGTCGTTGGTCCGGCATTGAAATTACCAGGAAGACAGAAGAGAGAAGAGTGACGTGTTTCTTGTATTATCACTCTGGATTCTCCTTCCTCCCTCTTTATACTCCAAAAATTGCATACTATAATGCTACAGTATAATTTAGTATAATAGAAAACACTACTATCCTCTCTCTCTCTCTCTCTCTCTCTCTCTCTCTCTCTCTCTCTCTCTCTCTCTCTCTCATAAAAAGGTTGTAGTTGATTCCCCAGTCTTATTTGCCATTATTACAGGATCCACAAAAATTAAAAAAAAAAATGATAATCAATGCTAAAAAAAAGACAAAAAAAAAATTCTCTTCTAACCTTAACAGCGGGTATCCCAGCAGGATAAAAATAAGGGAAAATTCCTCGCTTCGTCTCGCTCACGGCATGAGTGATTCTAATTTGTTACCTTTCGACTGAAAATAGGAATTGACGACATCGAGCGGAGACCGACGAAGGCGGCCTTTAAGCGAGTAATAATAATAATAATAATAATAATAATAATAATAATAATGACAATAATAGTAATAATGGTATGGAGGGATCTTTGGCTGTATATCTGAGATTGAGCAATAGAGATTTAGTCTAACGAGCGTAGAGTATTATTATGCATGAACCGAGTGAACCGTGTGAGAGGAGAAAAAAATTGTGGAGTGGGCTTACTCGCTCTCACACACACACGCAAACACACACACCGTTGCCTCCCCCACAAGATGGCGGCGGCAGGGCGTTTGTAACCCAATCATACGTGACGCCCTGAACCAGCTCCTCCCGCCCTGGTGGGAGGGGATGGGGAAGAGGAAGTAGGGGTGGGATGGGGAGAAGGGTGTTTACGGATGGGCTACAGTGATAGAGGTGTGTGTAGGGGAGGGTCGGATAGAAGGGATGGGGAGGTTACAGGAGGCACAGCATGAAAGGGATAGAAGAGAAGAGAAGGATATAGGTGTGGGTTGGGTAGGGATATGTAAGGATGTGTTAGTTAAAAAGGGGAGGGTGTGTATATGTGTGGGCTGGGTAGGGAAGTGTAGGAGTGAGTTGGGTAGCAGGAGGTAGGAGGTTAAAGAAGAGGAAGCAAAGGTGAGGTTAGAAAAGAAGTGAGGGACGGGGGGATGTAGTTGTGCTTTGGAGAGGAGTGTGTACAGGTGAGGTTGGAAGAGAAGGGTGAGTAAAGGTGTAAGGGGGTGAGATGATGGACGGGGTGGGTTGGATAGGAGGGTTAGGAGGTTAGAGGAAGTATGGAGGGGGTTTAGGGGTTGATTGATTAGGGGCAGGTGGTAGAATGTACTTAAGAGTTGGTTGAATGGAGGATATGAGTAGAATGTATGCAGAGGTGAGGTCTGATGGAGAGCGCTGTTTGTAAGGAAGGGTGGGTTGATGCCTGTTGGGTAGGGGTGTGTAGGGTAGGGGCTTGCTGTAAGAGAATTAGGAGTGATATGTAGGGTAGAGAAAACATATAGGCTACAGCAGAGGGGGGTGGGATGTGTAGGGGTGGGTTTGGTAGAGGTGAATTATAGGGTTGGAATACAGATTGTTTTGAAGGAGGGGAGGGAAGGGGAATGAGAGGTGTTCTAGGGTAGTATGAGTAGAATTGTGAAGGAGAGAGAGAGAGAGGAGGGGGAAAGGCGGCATGTATGAGTGTGATGTATGGGTTATAGTTTTCCTGTGCATGCGACTAAACTGCCGAAGAGAGAGAGAGACAGAGACAGAGACAGACAGACAGACAGAAAGAAGAAAAGAGAAGAAGTTAGAGATAAGAGTCTGTGGGAGAAATTTAAAAAGACAAAATCATGAAACTATTGCGTGAGAGAGACAGAGAGACAGACGAGTAAGGAAGGGAGGTGACACGTATGAGAGTGATGTACTGTATGCGTTATGAGAGGTTTCCGGTCTAAGCAACTAACACCGCTGTCTGGCCGTGACCCCCAGTATGCTAATGTGGCCCTCAGCACTCTCACACACCACAGCTGCTAGGGACCTTGCCGGAACATCGTCACGTTTTATAATCATCACTATGCCTTCACCACTAGTCTTAATTAAACCACATTTCATCATCTCACGTGTATCTGAAGTTTTTCCTTTTTTTTTTCATCACTAATTTTGCTTTGAGTGTTTTTTTTTTTGTCATCTCAACACATAATTATTCCATATTTCATCACTCTTCATCATATCACTGCTTTTAACACGTCATCTCACCAGCATTTCTCTAACTTCTCAGCATAAGTTTTTCCCATTACCTCTACTTTTAGCACTGTTCAGAATTTCTCCATATTTATTCACTTTATCGTTTTTTAATTTCTCAGGTGCTTAGGGTAACACTGATTTACCTAACTCACTACACTATCTCTCTGGCCATCTAGCATTTTTTAGTACTGTTTCTTTTAGAGTTTCATTCACGGTTTCTCTCACAGTTCCCCACACAGTTTCTCACACACGTGCTTTCACAGTTTCTCTCAGTTTCACAGTTTCTCAAAATTTCTCACAGTTTCTCTCGCATAGTTTCTCACAGTGTCTCTAATTTTCTCGCATAGTTTCTCACACTTTCCTGCACAGTTTCTCACACAGTTTGTCTCACAGTTTCTCACACAGTTCCTCGCAGCATCTCACACAGTTTCTCTCACAATCCTCAATTTTTCTCAGTTTTTATCACAGTTTCTCATACAATTTCTCTCACATTTTCACCCTCTCATGGTCGTATCAGCTCTTGTGTTTTTAATTTGGGCTCTCACCAGACGATTTTATTCAGATGGAGGGGAGTCACAGGAGCCTGAGAGAAGTATTAACGCCGTCTCCTAAACCCTCTCATGGTTGGGGCAAGTTTATGTATTTAGATTCCAGCTAACGCCAGACGATTTTATTCAGCTGAGAGTGAGTTCTTGTTAATACGGGTACGATTAGCATTTTATTTCAACTTATTTCATTACGTTAGTACGGGACTGTGATTAACAATATTACAAAAACAGCTGCTGCTGCTGCTGCTGCTGCTGCTACTACTACTACTACTACTACTACTGCTACTGCTACTGCTACTACTACTACTACTACTAATAATAATAATAATAGCAGTAATAGTAGTAGTACTTTCTATCACAAATTCTATTAAGCTTCTATCGCTCCCCAATACTACGCTGCACAGCTACCGCCACTGCCATTTCAGCTACCACTACTACCGTTGCTCAGTCACCACTACCACTATTTACTGTCACCACTACCGCTATCCACTACCACCACTACCACTATCATCCACCACCACTACTACCACTGTCAACCACCACCACTACCACCATTACCCCTACCACCCCACAGCCAGCATTTCGCAACAAGGGGGGGGGGGAAGCAATTTGTCAAGTGGTAACGACTGTTCTGTGTGTCACATCACCAGACACTATCACCAGCCCGTGTCATTGCCAACCTGACACTACCACAACTACCACACCACACCACACCACCACAGCTGTTACAGCCACCACACCGTACCACCACTACTACAGCTGTTACAACCACCACACCACACCACCACTGCCACAGCTGTTAAAACTACCCCACCATACCGCACCACTTCACTCCATCACGTCACCACTACCACATTTATTACAACTACCACACCACACCACCACTACCGCACCACACCACATCACACCACACCACACCACACCACAGATGTTACAACTACCGTACCACAAATGCTACAACCATCACAACTACTACCACTACCACACACCACAACTACTGTATCTCCTACACCATAACTGCTACAACTAATACACCCCAACTGTAGCTTTAACTACCACACCACAACTACAGCAACCACACCACAGTTATCGCCACTACCATACTACCACTACTACTAGTAAACCACAACAGCATCATCGTAACCACAACTGCCAAGTCATCAGCCACACCATAACCATAACCACACTACCACACCGCCACCATCACAGCTACCACATCAATCTACTGTACATCTACTACCATGTCGTCCCTACCACAGTTACCACACCACAACCCCTAAACCCCATTCAAAACCACAACTGCAGCGTCGCCACAACCACAGCTACCACAACCACCATCACTACCATAACAACCACAGCCTTACCCCACAACTACCACAGCTCACAACTACCCTCGCTACCATAACTACCACAATCACAACTACACCATATCCACGCATATTATATCACATCTACCACAACGTATCCACACCCATACAATACCACAACTACCACAACCACAGCTGCCTCAACTACAACTAACCAGCCTTTCACAAGTACCATCAGACAACCTCCACAACTACCACCTACAACCACTACAACATACCCTTCCCATCATAATACATTCCCAGCATACCACACCCTAGCACATTACCCTCAGTGACTTATTTGCCATTATAACCAGACACTTCGCTGTATCATATATCACTCCCATGATATCTATATAACACTAGAGCTTCCTACCATACCACCATACATACCACCATACGGACGACTCGTGTGCTACCATTACACCCGGCACTATACTCCCCTACCGTACCTCCATACTGCCATCACACCATACATCGCATTCACTACCATTCAAATACTCGTCCTCTGATATCTCCTACCATACCATCATTGCCTCGTACGCTACTCTGCTACCATTACACCCGATACCATTGTCAGCTACCATACCGCCATACCATACTGCTTTTACTGCCATTTTACTAAACCTTGATCTCACCATCTTCCTACCATACCGCTTCACTCGCCAATTTTAACGCCTTTAAAACATTGCGCTCTTTTTTATTTATTTATTTATTTTTTTTTTAGATATTCCAACCAGAGTGATTATTAAAGCGAAAGATGCAGCAAAACAAAGTGGTCCCTGATAATAATTAATTCCCGGGGAGACTTGTTTATATTAGGAATTGGATGCGGTTCTTAATAATCGCAATCGTAGATGCTGAAGGAGTGAGGTGAAGGAAGAGGTCAAGGAGGTGGTGGAAGCATGACGTGAAAGGTACATCGAATCGTAGGCTTGAGCATCCACGAGAGAGAGAGAGAGAGAGAGAGAGAGAGAGAGATCAGTGTATGGGACAGAGTAACACTTAGTTGTTGAATGGTGGGATGATTCGCTGCCCGTGACGTATGAAAGACTAGAAGTGAAGCGGCTGGGGTAGACTGCAGAGTGATCAGCAGGATGTGATAGATAAATTAATAAATAAGTAGATGAATAAATGGTAGATAAACAAATAAATGATAAGCAGATAAGCGAGTAGATAGATAAATAGATAAATTAAAAATTAAACCCACGGCCAGAAATATTTTTAACCATGCTAAATGAATTACTAATTTAAAAAAAATGGGGAATGTTAAATAGGACACCGTATTTAACGAGTTTGGGTTTTTTATTTCTTTATTTTAGTGTTATATGATTAAAGGGTGTAATGGAGTCAAGTTTGATGTTGAGAGGAGGAGTTGGTGTGGGAAAGTTGTAGCTGAGGTTGTGAAGGAGGAGGGAGGATGAAAGGGAGGGGGTGAGAGGAGAGGAGGAGAAGGGTGTGAGAAGAAAGGGCGGGGAAGGGTGAGAAGAGAGGAGAAGGGTGTGAGAAGTAAGAGTAGGGAAGGAGGAGATGGTAGACACATTAGAGGGAGAGGAGAAGGGTGAGCGAAGGAATGGAAGGAAGGATGAGAGGAGGATGAGAAAGTTGTGAGAGAGAAGGGAGGGGCAGGCAGGGAGGGGAAGGATGTGAGATGGATAGGATGGAAAGGAAGGGAGGGGAGCAGATGGGTATGAGAGGAAATGTGTGCGAAGGAAGGGAAGGGGAGGATATAGGAGGGGCTAGGGAAAGATGAGGAGGGGTGTGAAAAAGAAGGGAGGAGAAGGAGAGGAAGGGTGTAAGAAGAAAATGAGGATAAGGAAGGCAAGGGTGTGAGAGGGAAGAGAGGGAGAAAATCAGACGTGAGAGAATGAGGTTGAGCGATGGGAGGGACTACATGTAACGTTACTGAAAGATGATCCGAAGAGAAAATTACTGCCTCCTAAGGAATGTCCGAAGGAACAGGTCAAGTTTGTCGAGTAGGATATGGTTAACCCTTAAAACGGTGACGTCTTTTTGTTTACCTTATTCTCGGTACAGCCAGACGATTTTGCTCAGCTTAGATCCTCTGGTAGTGATGGAGTTTCCGAAGGCTGTCCCTCCAATTCGTAAAGTCTGTCCTATGCTCAATATAATTGTCGAACGAGTAGCAACTAACATTACTTGTTAAGAATGTAAGAAAATAGGATTTGTGTCGTCGGCCAGTTGGTCCATGCTAGGCAGCTCCTGTCAGTATGACTACAGTACAGGTATAAGACGAGGATAGCAAAGGGGAAGGCCCTCTGTTTGCTCGTATTTGTTTCCAGAACTAGCATGAACCAATGTCTCCAGATATATTACTTCACTCATTCACTAATCCTATTCCAAAAGCTTCTTCAGGGCTTTCTGTTAATCTTTATTGAAACCGAAGAGCAGTGAAGCCTGTGAGGGATGGAAGGGCTTGCCTTTGCGGTGTACCCTGTCAGGGGTGAGGACTAATGAGCCACTAATTGACCCCATGTGGCTCTCAGCGGGGCGCCTGTCAGCCCGGCACCCACGGGAGGAGCCATGGCACTAAAGCGGCACTTGAGCTCCCCGGGGTGCCGTCACGCAGGGGTGGCACCGCTTGGAGGGGCACGCCGACACTAAATCCATCACGGCACTTGTGAGGGGAGTAAGGTTGGTTTAAGTTAACCCCCTTGAATCCGGTGACATCTTATTACATTTCCCGAAGGATTTAAAGCCTATTAATTTCTCTCAGTTTCTTCCTGGTGGCGTTCGTGTTTTCGTTCTTGCCAACACACACTGCCATTACCTCATACATGTAATTTTGGGAGGATTGGCATGAAAATTACTGTGCATGGTACCTGGGTCTCCTGTCTCGATATCTTTCCCTCGCATTTTCGATAAAAGCCTGTAAGACGATTTCAGAGCCCAAAAGGTGTAAAAAAGACGTACGATACAGCACAGAACAACGTGACACCAAAACAACCGGGTCAGTACATGCATGTGTTTATTCGGCTTCTACTACGGTTATGGCTCCGAGCAATGTCGATTTGAATGGACTCCTTAGCCTGTTTTTTTTTTTTTTTTTTTTTTTTACGTCACGTGCAGTTACAAACAAATATACGCATTTGCACGTCAGACGCAAACATCGGGGTATGTTACGCTTTGGCTCCCATGTGTGGCCTCTTAGTTTTGTTTTTACTACCTCCACGCGATTCTGTTCTTAAGAGAGACTTTTTGAACTGGAACATTTAGATAAAGCCTTCATTAATCCATTCACTAGAAAAAAAGAAAAAAAAAAAGGAAAAAAGAAAAAGAGTGAAAACGGTTGACGGGCACGAAAGCACTGCGTCCATCATTTCTCTTTGTTGGGAATGAGGTTAACTTTTTCTTTCTTTTTTCCGATGACGTCCTATTTATTTTGCTCCTGCTGCTACCAGACGATTCTTTTCAACTTAAGAAAAGCATCCCAAATTAAAGGCTTTAGTGAAGGCCTGACATGCTCAACTCCTCCAGTCTCTCGTAAATAAAAACAAGGTAGTTGGAATGAAATAGGAAAGGCGGCATCGTGCTTTCTGTATACACATGCTCATTCGTGCGTCCGCAGCCACGTCCACTTGTCAGACACGACAGTATTCTATCTTCACAACTCTGCAATATCACCTGCAGTAATGTCAGAATACAGGGACCATTTCAAGCACCCAACCATTCTCTCAAAACATCTCCCATATCACTCGTTATAATACGATAATATAAACAACCCACTGGCATTACAAGCACCCAAGTCTTCTGCCATCACAACTGCTTAATACCACAGACTGTAATGCTACAACCCACAGCCCACATCAAGCACCCAAGCACTCTGTCATCCCAGGTCACTGTCACACGCTACACATTTCTCTCATATCACACGCTACAATGCCAGAATCCACACATCCTGTCAGGCACTCCTCCATATCACACAGTGTGACGCCAAAATGCACACCCACTGGCACACTTGCAAACGCCGGAGCCTTGTATAAAGAGGCACCGCTTACCCGATTATGGCCTGCGGTTGGATGTGCCATTAACGGGACAGGAAAAGGGTGGGGATGGGAGGGCGGAAGTCATGGAGAGAGAGGGGAGTGGCTGAGGGGAGAGGGGAGGCAAGTTTTGCGGGAGTGTTTTCATTTGCCTGTTTTGTTGTTTTGACTTTGGTGGTTGTGTCAGCTAGCCTGTTACCGGTACTTAGTGATGGGAGGGGATGAGGGAAGGAGAGGAGAAGATAGAGGGAAGGGGAGAGGAGGCTTTGTGGAAGTGGTAGCTCTGCCTTCTTTAATATCTGTTGGTTAGAAAAGCACAAGTTTATCCTAGTTTTGCTAGATGGCTGGTTAATGAAGTAAGGGTGATGATAATCGAGTTTGGATTTTTTTTTCTACCAGTGAGCTACGCGAAATACCACCCAAAGGACGAAAATGTGAGCCAAGGTTGGAAATAGGAGGCTGGTTCAATGTTGTGGGTGTGGGAGTTGTAGCTTTGGACTCCTCCCTCCCCCTCCCTTTTTTATTTTTTTTTTTAACCCCATCAGTCCTATAAAGGGGGTAATTATTCTTGCGACTCCCATGCGATTTTATTAGTCTTTGTGGAGACCATGTAATGAAGGAGTTAATGGATGTTGTATTTAGCCTCTCCAGTTTTATTATTCCCAAGTCTGAGGATAAAATGGACGACATCAATAAATTCAGGGTGAAAAAGAAGCCACAAAAAATGGATTTGAGATCAGGTAAACAGTAAGGGTGATAAACTAGATAAACTGGAGAGATAAACGAGAGAGAGAGAGAGAGAAAAAAAGTTAAGTAATGGCCATAGAGAACTCAAATAATTTGGACTTGAGATCAGATAACTATTAATTAAGTGCAAGTCAAGGATCTCGATGAAATGGACTTAGTATCAAATAAATAATATATGGGTGATAAAGAACCTAGATAAATTGGACTTAGTAGCATGTAAGGATGATAAAGAATTTAGAATAATTGGAATTTAGCATCGTGTAAACATTAACCCTCTCATGGTCAGGAGAACTCAAGTATTCAGTATCAACGCCAGACGAATTTATCCAACCGAGAGAGAGAGAGAGAGAGAGAGAGAGAGAGAGAGAGAGAGAGAGAGAGAGTTACAAGATTCTGAGAGCGTAAAGTGCAATAAAGAACCTAAGTAAATTTCTCTATATATCATAAACATTTAGTAAGGGCGATAAATAACACATAAATTAGACTTGGGATTAAATAAACATTAACACAGACTCGTATGACTCAGATGAATAAAATCGTCCGGCGTGAGATGAAACAAGAGTAGTCCTGAAAATTAAGGAGTTTAATAAAGAGGCTAGATGACCCAGATAAATAATAATTAAGGGTGATAAAGATGCAGAATAAATTGGTCTTGGTGTCATGATGAGCTGTACGTCAGAATTAAACGCATCAGAGCGGTGACGTCTAAATCCCGTCCACAACACGTCATTATGTGCCTGTGACGTGCATGAAATGACGAGGTATCACGTGACGCAACTCGGCCCCTCTCGCTAAAAGGCGTGAAGGGAGATTAAGGGCAGAGAGAGAGAGAGAGAGAGAGAGAGAGAGAGAGAGAGAGAGAGAGAAACACATTTACACATAATCCCCACCATCACAATCACCACAGTTACCATTACTGCCACCATCACACACCCTTAAAATCACCATCACACACTATCACAACCACGACAATAAGCACCACCACCCTCACAGCCACAACCACCACAGCCACTGTTACTACCACCATCACATCCACCATAGCCACCCTCACCACCACAACTACCACCATTAACAACCGAACTACACCTGTTAGCTCATTATTACCACTTACGACCTCATTTATGCCCCAACACCCAGAAACCAAACCTCTTTTCCTTCTGTCGTCTCTTCATTATTCATTTTCCTTCGTCTTTTTCGCTACAGAGTTAATTGGAGGATGGGAGATGGAAGCAGTAGAGATAAGAGATTCATTTGTCGACCGCGCACCTGCGTCGCGAGAATAATAGTAGAAATGTCGTTTAGTTTCTCATCTTGAACTAGATAGAAACAAGTAATGTATTGTGTTAGGTCGTGTTAATTTTGGTACTCCCCCAATCTTTTTTTCTTTCCCCCCCCTCTACCTTACCCTCCGTTTTCTTTGTTTTTCTTTCAGCATTTTCTGTGCCAGTGATTCTGCATTTTGGATGGATGGATGTTTTCTCCTTCTTTGTTTTTGCACTTATCCTTTTTTTTTCCTTTTGTTTCAGGGTTTTCTTTTCAGTGCTTTTTTCTTGAGGGGGGGGGGAGAAAAGATGTTAGCTGTTTAGATTTACTTTTCACTTTAATGTCCGATGATTTCCACGAACGGTATGAGAAGGAAGAGGAAGGGAAGGAAGAGGAATCGGTATGGAGGAAAGAGAGAGAGGCAAACAGAAGCAAAGAAAAATGTAGGACGTGGATGGAGTGCAAAGGAAAGACATGGGAATGAAAACGAAAAGAAATTAGAGCTGAGTAAATAGGGGGGAGCAAATGAAGAGAAAGAAAAGGAGTTGATGCAGAGGAAAGGTAAGGAAGGAGACGAGAGGAGGGAAAAATAATATTGTGAAAGCTCTCCTCTCGAAATTCCAGATCAGTATCTCTCTATGGGAAAGAAGGGAAGGGAAGAGAGGGAAAGGAGGAAAAGGGACAGAAAGAAGGAAAATGGTGAAGGAAAGGGACGGAAAAGGAATTGGAGCAGAAGAGAAGAGCAGTGAGGGGAAAGTGGTGAAACAAAAATCAGAAGGCATTTAGAAGCAGAGGTAAGGGAATGGGAGTAAATGGATGAAAAGAGAAAGGGATAAGGAATTAGCGAAAGAGATGAAAAGGGAAGAAGAGCAAACGAAAGAAATGGAGAGGGAAATGAACTGGGGCTGAGGAAAAGAACAGTGAGGGTAAAGGGACGAAAGGAGGGTAAAAAATAATGTTGTGTCGTGGCACCATCCCCTCGGAGTGCCAGACCAGTGCCTCGCGGTGTCACGCCTGATGGCTATCTCGGTAGGAAGCTGAGAGAGAGAGAGAGAGAGAGAGGGGGGGGAGGAGGATGGGGAAAATAGTGATAGAAAGGGAAGGTAGATGGTAAAATACAGTGTGTGTGTGTGTGTGTATATATATATATATATATATATATATATATATATATATATATATATATACACACACACACACACACACACACACGCACACACACAGTGAGAAACGGGGGATGGGAAGGAAAGGGGTGAATGGAGGGAGGAAGACAGTATAGGAAAGATGGGCTGGGAAGGAGGGAGGGAAGAAGCTAGTCAGAAAGAGAGATGAAGGGGAGAAAGAGAGCAAACGAGGGAGGGAGGGAGGGAGATAGAGAAGTCATAGAGATAGAGAAACGAGATAATGAGAGATAGATGTACGCCCTCGACACATTGAGCCTTTGTGGGTGTGAGTTGTGGGAGACGGTGGGTGGGCGGCGGGTGGGTGGAGCTGAGGGTGGCAGGTGGGGGGTGGGGTTTTTGCTGCGAGATGGGCGGCCGGGCGTGAATGGGTGGGGTTGTGTGTGTGGGTGTGTTTCTGTGTTTACATGTGTGTGTGTGTGTATGTGTGTGTGTGTGTGTGTGTGTGTGAGAGAGAGAGAGAAAGAGTGAGGGAGTGATGGATGAGTTTGAGTGAAGATGAATGAGGGTGAGTTGGTGGGTTGTGTGAGAATGAGTGTGTGTGTGTGTGTGTGTGTGTGTGTGGTGGCGCGGTTTGTGGCAGTGAATGCATGGTGCTGCTGACGGGCGATGGTTTGTAAATGGGTTGGAGTGAATGTAGTACCATGATCTCTCTCGGTGGTAGAGTGTTCATCTAGATATCTTAATGTGCTGCGAGTCTGAGGTGTTGGTAGCGTGTCCTCTCATATGCTGACGTTTATTTCCACCCCGTCGGATCATAAAGTTGACATATACAAACTCTGGTACACACAGTTAAAACATTTACGTGCGTCACTCCTTTTACATTATGTCCCATCTCCACTTGGTAAGCATGGGGAAGGGCTACTTCTTGATACCACTCTCCCTCCGAGGAGTGTTATAGCTTCAGGCAAGAATGTGAATGAGTGTGTTTAGGGATGTGTGTGTGTTTGGGGGGAGGTGGGTAGGTGAGTGGATGTTTGGGATGGATGAAATGAACGAAAAATGGAATGGAGAGGGACGTGGAATGTTGCTAGTAGGTGAAATTTTGATTACTGTCAGTAGAGTGAATGTGGATAAAGATAGGTGGCTGTGGATGAGATTGTGGATTTTTTTTTTAGATGGTGATGGTAGTTGGTGAAGCTGTTGGAACCTGAGTGGAGTTGAGGGGAGAGGTGTGGATGTGGGGAGAAGTAAACTGATGGAAAATGTTAGTGGATGGAGATGGATAGGTATTAGTAGGGTGGATGGTGTTTAGCTCTGATTAGGCGTGTGGATTGTGGATGAGCTGTGGAATGAGGATGGAGTGGAGGATGGTGTTTAATGAATGTGAATATGAGCAGGTGGATGGCAGAGTGAATCGTGTCTAAATTGATATTGTAGGTGAAACTGAATATTTATGATGATGGGAGAGGTTAATGAACATGAGTCAACCCCTTCAATCTTAGGTCACTTTTATCGTCTCGCTCCCTCCAGACGATTTTATTCATCATGGGAGAGATTTTTTGCACTGTTGGGGTTATTTGCAGCCTTCATTAACTCTTTCACTGCAAGGGTGCTCTCCTAAACCGTCGGATAACAGCAAGAATAAACTGCAATTGACGTACTCGGGCCAGAGGGGTTGATGGGTGAAGCAGATGGAGTGTAGGAGATAGGTGAATTGGGGGAATGTATTAGTAGTTGGACTTACTCGGAGAATTAGTGAATGAACATGTGGGAATTACACGGAGAATTGGTGAATGGGTGAGAAGTTATATTTGAGAGAGATGCATGGATAGTATGTAGTGAGATCTGGATGAGAGGGATGGGTGAGTTAGGTGGGAGAAAGGGATGGATGAGTGAGAGGTGAATGAGAGGGATAATTGAGTGGACAGGGTGAGTGTGGTTACTGAATTGGGTGGATGAATGAGTGAGGTGGTTGAGTGAGAGGGATTGAATTAGGTAGTTAAATGAATGACTGAGTGGAACGGGTCATTGAGGTGGATGGGTGAACGAAGTAAGTGTATGGGTGGTTGATTGAGTGGGAGTGCATGGATACACAGATCACACAGACGTAAGGAGGGATGAGAGGGGTGATTGGGATGAGCGGTGAAATGCAGGCAGGCGGGAAGGTGGGTGAGTGATGGACAGGCTGAGGGGTAGATGAGAGGGCAGGAGCGAGAGGAAGGAAGGGAGGAAGGGGAAAAGGAGAGGAGGGAAGGAAAGGGGAAAAGGAGTAGTGGGGAGGAGAGGAGGGTGGGTGAGGGGTAGGATTGGAGGTGAAGGGGGAGGGTGTTAGAAATGAAGGGAGGGGGAAGATGGCAAGAACGGGTAGGCAGTGATGAGGTTGTGAAGAGAGAGGGGGGTGGAGAGAAGGAAAGGGTTGAGGAAGAAGGGAAGGGAAGGAAAGGAAAAGGCAGTAGATTAAAGGGAAGGGAAAGGAAGGGGGGGAAAGGTTTAGAACATAGGGAGAGGTGGACGGGAAGGACAGGGTGTGAAAGGGATGGGGAAGGTAAAGAAGGAAAGGAAGGGGAAGAGGAGTTGAGAAGTTTATATCACGAGGAGGGAGAGGAAGGGAAGAGGAAGGAGGTGAAAGAGAGGGAGAAAGAAGAGGTGGGGGAGGTGGGGGGACTAGTGTGAATGAGCGTCTCTCTGTAACGAGCAAGGGAGTTGAGGGTTTAATGTATCTAATGACGGGGTCTGTACAGTGCCAGGGAGGCTACTGGTGGCACTCCCGCAGATGCCAGGCTCAAGGGCCGTCTCTGTTGTGGCCCTCCTGACGGCGTGTTCAACCCCTCACTCCCCCCCAACCCTTGCAAGTGGAGGAAGTGAGGGTGAGTCATGGCCAAATGGGAATAAGAGTGAAAAATACTTTACCGAGGCAAACACTCTTCCTCCTGTCACCCGCCAAGTGTTCTGCCTGTTTTTGTTCTTTGTCTTTTTTGCGTGTATAGTCTTTTTCTTATTTAATCACATCAGTTAAAGGTTGTCTTCTGCCTTTTATTTCCGTTGCTACCAAACGATTACTTTCACCTCAGGAGAGACCCCCTGGGTTGGCAGGTTAGAAATTTTTTGATCAGCAGTCTCAGTCGCAGGATATCGTTATATTGTAGCCACTGCCAGACGACTTTATTCACTTTATAAAGGTGTCCTGTTGCTGGGGATTATTTTCTTATTTTTCTCATGCTTGTCTCATTGTCCTATCTCGTTTGTCGGTCCGTCGTCCTCCTTGCCAATATCCCTACCTGTCCTATATATTGTGCTCCTCTTATTAATTCCTCTGCCATCCTCCTGACACCTATAGCTCTCCTTTCAGCCGCTACCCTCCTCCTCTCCTGCACCTTTGATTTTCCAGCTATCTTCGTCTTTGCGAATTTAGATCGTTTCTCCTCTTATCTCGACATCATTAACCCTTCCTTTATTCTCTTCTTCAACGTCTCCCTAATTCTCTTTCAGCTTTGCCTCCTTATTCCTCGTGACATCTTCATTCATATTCGTATCGTCTCATTGTCTCATCTTCTTTACTTCTCTTGCCATCCTTAGCCCTCTCTGTTTTCACCATCGCTTCTTCCATGAGTCTTTTGTCCTCGTTTTGCACCATAATCTTACTGTTCTCTTTCATTCATTT
>NC_137031.1:39290250-39292750 GCF_032717465.1 Coenobita brevimanus
ATAGTGGTAGTGTGGTGCTTACGATGGTCGTGGTGGGAGAGATAGGGGGGTGTGGTGGTTATGGTAGTGATCATGGTATGGTACGGGTATGGTAGTGACAGTGGAGGTAGATTTCATGAGATTGCAGTAGTAGTGGTGGTAGTAATATTGCTTTTAAGATACTGGTAGTAGTGGTTGGATGAGGTGGTGTGGGTAGTTGCAATAATGTTAATATGGGTATGAGTGGTACTGGTAGTGGTTGTGTTGGTACGTACTGACAGTAATAATAGTAGTGATGATAGTACCGTGGTTTGGCGGTAGGTGATTGGCGAGATTTGATAGTGGTGATAGTATAGATAGTTCTGTTAGTGGAAGTGATTGTTGTGGTCGTCTTGATAGTGACAAGGATGGTAGTAGTGGTGGTGGTTATGGTAGTAAGTGTGGAAATGGTTGTGATAGTGGTGGTGGTGGTGGGGGTGATTTCAGTATTCATAGTTCTTGATGATGGTGATGAATGAGTATAGTATTAAAGATGATTGGGTTAAATTATGATGATGATGATGATGATGTGTGATTTTAATGTTAATAATTGTGGTGAGGAGGTAATTACAACACTAATGATGGCTATGGTAATTGTAATGAGTATAGATAATAGTTGTTTTAATGAAGATGGAAGGCATTTAACATCATCGGTATCACAACGTCTTTATTAACTTTATTCATTATTATTATTATTTTTATTCATTATTATTATTATTTTTATTATTCATTATTATTATTATTATTAGGGGAGGCGTCTTGTACTGAATGGGTTACCAGCGATGTTAATAAACCCCCTGAAGCCGGTGACGTGTGTGCTGCCTCCAGACGATTTTATTCAGCATAGGGAGGGATTTTTCGAACTGGAGGGGTTTGCTACAGTCTTTATTTATCCCCTTATTTTTCCTTTTATTTTTAGAGGAGGCTGCTGAAGAAAATCGTCTGGTAACAGCAAAATTAAAATATAAAGTTCGTAATTTGAAGTGTCTAACCTTAGCACCCCATTTTTTTTTTTTTATTCTCGCTACCGTCAGACGATTTTATGCTACTTATGAGAGATGCATCGTATTGGAAGGATTAATACTGGATTACCGGTGGCTCAGTGGTACCGCGTTTGCCTCCCGGTCTGCTTGTCCCCTGAGTCGAGATTGTGTTCATGTGTGGTGTACCTGTGATGCTGGATTGTGTTTGTGCATAAATTTGTGTGGGTGTATTTGTGTGTAAGTCCCTCTACCGAGGTTTACATGTAGGCCTAGATCGTTTTGTGGGTCATGTTTACGGGTGCAAGTGTCTGTGTTTGTATATTTCATCGTGTGTATTTATGTATGTATGTATGTGTAAGCAGGTTGTGTGTGTGTGTGTGTGTGTGTGTGTGTTTCTGTGTATGCAGGTGCTTGTGTGTCTGTGCGTATGTATGTGTGGGTGCGTGTGTACGTATGTGTGTATGTGAGTGCCACCAGCCTAGGATTTACAAGTGTGAGGGGGAGGGAGAGCCAGGCACCCACCCCTCCCCAGGTACCCCCACCCTATCCTCCCCTGGCATCCCCCCACCCACACCCCACCGTCATAACTCCTGCCTGCCACCACTGCTAATTATTACCAGCTTACTGATGATAACCTCCTGGCGGGGGGAGGGGGAGGGGAGAGGGAGGGAAGGAAGGAAGGTAGAGAGGGAGGAAAGGAGGGAAAGTAGAGAGGGAACGGTGGAGCAGAGGAAACGGAGAGAGAAAGGAGGGAAGGGTGAAATAGTGTAAAAAGGGACAGAGGAGAGAAGGAAGGAATGGGCGAAAAGTGGAGAGAGGAGTGCGTGGGAAAAGAGGGAAAGAGAGGAGAGAGAGAGAGGGAGAGGGAAGGGAGGGAGAAAGGAGAGGAGGGAGCGAAGAAGAGAGGAGGGAGCGAGGAAGAGAGGGAGAGGTGAAATGCAAACAAGAATGGAGAGAAAAGGAAGGAAGGGGAAAAAGTACAGTACATGATAGTCCCTTCAAACCGATGCTGTATTTTCATTATATTTTTTACTCTTCAGACGATTTCATTCAGTTTTGGGGAGAATTTTCGACCTGGAAGGGTTAGATACGGGCCTCATTAACCTCTCGACAGCCTGATTTTTCCACCCTAAGCTGAGTAAAATCGTCTGAATACTGCAAGAATAAAAAAAAAAGGCGTCGGAGTGAAGGGGTTAACACAGTAGGAATAACACGAGGACGAGATAGAGCGAGAACAAGATGGAGCGAGAGCGAGGTAGAGTCAGAATGAGAGCCAGCAATAGAAAGAGGCATAGGAAGAGGACTAACTGTATCGTGGACTCTAATTGGACTGGGGGTACAGAAGGGTAAAGAGAGAGAGAGAGAGAGAGACCATATATTTCACACACATCCGTTATGTATATCGTGTGTGTGTGTGTGTGTGTGTGTGTGCGTGTGTGAGAGAGAGAGAGAGAGAGAGAGCACCCCCGCTGTAATTACGTGAAAACGATACTACTTCC
>NC_137031.1:39297750-39447750 GCF_032717465.1 Coenobita brevimanus
TCTTCTCTTTTATGTTGTTCATCTTTTTGTAATTCGGACTCTTATTCTCGTCAGGTATGGATCTCCCTAACACATCTTCCGTAGCGATTTATTTTTGGTTATTTGCTGTTGAAATACTTTTGTACTGTACATTATTTATATAGAGTATGATAGTATTGGAATTGGACAGTAAACTGCAATAAGCAAAATAAATCACGGAGGAAAAGGTGTTAAGAAGCCTCTTCAGCCAACGAGAATATGAACCCCTGGGCACCATGGCTTGTTTTCTCTTGGAGGCTCCCTAGCACCTCTTCCTTAGCGATTTGTGTTTGGAAACGGGCGGTTGCTATAATTTCGTACGTTATTTATGAAGTGTATGATGATGTTAGAATGACTGAAGTCTCGCAGAAGTAGATGACAAGGTGTAATAGGCAAAATAAATCGCGTAGGAAGAGGTGTTAGGGAGCTACCTTAACCAACAAGAATACTACCCCATGAGTTGTATTCTTGTCGGCTTCGGGGAGTTTTCTTACACCTTTGTCCTCACCAGGTTATTAATGTATTGTTAGTGGTTGCTGTTCATGAGGATGCTAGTTCGGTCCAAGGGTGGTGCAGGGAACAGTGTGACTTATGAATAACGTTAAAACATATCTCACTGACCTGCCATAAGACCCACCGACGAGATTAACACACACACACACACACACACACACACACACACACACACACACACACACACACACACACACACACTTCTTATATCGTCACTTTAGGCCTGAATATGAGACAGCTGTAGTGTGTGTTAAGTACGAACGATGGGTATTAGTGCTGAAGTGGTGACCAATGGCAGTGTATGGCACGTGGGGGACTGTGAGTTTCAGGGAACAGACTGCTAAAGCTGTGCCTGGAGTAGAAAAAAAAATGTTCATATGAGGTACGCCGCAGGACCAGACCAGGAGCCAGAGTTAACCCTTCCCCATGCTGGCGATACACGAATGGGGAAGGGTACCGGTATGTAAGTAGCGAGTGGTGATGTTTGTAAATATCGTATTTTAGCGAATGACATTGTGCCAGCAGGGATTATATCAGCAGAACCGACAAGCTGCAGAAACATACAAGTATTTTATTATTATATGATAACAAATTAGTGTATGAAATTAATTCACATTGTCGCTGTTTCAGTGACATTGTAAGGCCTGTAAGTGAACATTTAAATATAATTTTCATTCCAACTTTAATCCAAACCTAAGAATTGGGGTGATGTAGGATTAAGACCCGAAGGTAAATAAAAATTTTGAATGTAATTTGAAAAGTAAATAAGTAAGGAAGAGGAGTTAGGGAGCTTCCTAAGCCGACGAGAACGAGACCCCTGTGTGTGTGTGAGATTTTTGATGATTGGTTTGGGCCTGTCTTGAGACATGAAGAGCTCAGTGTCTTAATCCCTGGAATCCGAGGATATCTGAATATAAGTTTGGCGTTAACCGGGTTATAATTTATGTGGAAGTAAGCTCGCACCACTCTCAGGTGCCTAAAATAACATTCGGGCTGAAAGGGTCGAAAGCATTGTGAACTAGGCACATGTGAAAGGAGCTAATATGTGCAAGTAAACCTCAAGCACATATGAACTTTGAGCCTAAGTAAACCTCAAACCCATATGAACCTTGAGCTAGATGATGTGCCAGAAGTTCTCAACCAACCTTCAAGCACAATTAATTCCTTCAGTCCGATGACTTACTTTTATTTTGTTCTAGACACTTTTATTTATTAGTCCCATCATTACTGCTGGACCTTCCTGTGATAAGCCAGATATAATCGCCTGGCAGTAACAAGAGCAAACTACAGAAATATGTCATTGTAGTGAAAGGGTTAAGAGAACGTTACCGTAAAAAGTGCTAGCGACTAAGCGCGCATGTGGGTCTTGATCAGAAGATGTAAAAGCAGCGCCAGGCATTAGTGAGTCTTGATCTAGAATTTGCAGACCAATTTCTTACACGTGTGAGTCGTAATCTCTTTAAAAAATGTGAAAGTAATCCTCAAACACATGTGAATCTTAATTAAAATATATGTGAAAGTAATCCTCAAGCACATGTGAACCTTAATCGAAATATATGCAGGCAGTTTTCAGACACACACACACGTCTTGATCTGAAATGTGCAAGGAACCCTGAAGCACACACGAGTCGCCCTGAAATGTGCAGGAAAAATCTTCAAACACACGTGAACCTTGATTTATAATGTGCAAGCAGCCTCAAGCCAGTCTCAGAGCATATGTGAACCTTGATCTAAAATGTTCAAGTAATCTCCAAGCACCTTTAAGTTCTCAGTATCCCCCTCCCATGTTTCCTGTCTAAGATTAATGGTATTTTGCCTTCACCGGGGACTGTCTGGTGGATGTATACTTAGCTTTAATGACTCGCTTTCTTTCTCACTCTCTCACTCTCTCACACAAACACCGCGCCTCTCTCACATGCATATACGTTTTCCCGATTTACATGGCGATATTTTGCCCGATTTACATGCGTGTATTTCAGCCGATTTATAGTTTTGCATGCCTTTATATTTCCCGATTTAGAGTGAGGTGTTCGGGGAAGGAGAGGAGGTGTTTGGGAAGAAGGTGGAGTTGCACGTTGCGCTGAGAATGGGTGTGATGTTGTTGGGGAAAAAGTTGGTTCAGTCGGTGCCAGTTTGGGGATACCTTGCACTCACGCACTCACACACGCACCCTTTCGCACACACACACACACACACTCAGGTTTTCACTCACTCAGTTGCCCACAGATACTTATGCGCTCACTCTCGCACTCTCCCAGGACTCACAGGAGCAGTCTTTCAGCACTTGCTCATAAAAACTCAACTCAGTGAGTGACAGGTACGTACACACAAGTATTTTTCACACTTAGTCTCACACACACTCACAATCACATATAATTTACAGTATGGGAGAAGTTTTGCATTCACACTTAGCGGCTTCTTCTTTCACATACGCACGCAATACTACGCTTCCTGACTCACAGGTATTCTTGCACGTTTAACTTCGCTCGCACGCACGCACGCACACACACACACACACACACACACACACACACACACACACACACACACACACACACACACACACACACACACACACACACACACACACACACACACACACACACACATCTGGCAGCGATTACCATAGTGTTTCTCTTCTCGGCAGAACCGTCTCTCTGAAGATTGCAAAAACATGCTAATTGTTCCTCCTGCATTAAGGGTTGAGTTTGTGTGTTGGTAGAGGCTGATTCTCGACCTTACGAGAGAGAGAGAGAGAGAGAGAGAGAGAGAGAGAGAGAGGTGGGGGGAGGGAGGGGAAAAAAGAAAGGCATTAAGTAAAAATGTAGAAAGAGCATGCAGTATGTGTGTGTGTGTGTGTGTGTGTGTGTGTGTCAGAGAGTGAGAGAGAGAGAGTGCAGCTTCCTCTCCCTACGTGCCCTTTCTCCCTTCCACTGTCCCCTTTCATTCCCTGCTTCGTTCTCTCTCTTCCTTCCTCCCTCACTCCAAATGCACCCTCTTTTTCCTATTGCCCCCCCCCCCCTCTTCCTACTTTTTCCATTTCACATTTGCTTTTCCCCTCCTTTTCCTCTTAAATTTCCTCTCATCTTCCCATTCCCTTTATCCTACTTACCTTCCTCCATTGGCATTTCTCCTTTCCTCACACCTTTCCTCTCTCTTCCCCATTCTCCACCCCATCCCCTACCGTCTCCATTCCCCCACTCCTTCCCAAGCTTCATGTAAAGAAATGGCGTTTTGCTGAGAAAGGGTCTTGTGAGGTGTATGATTTCCTCCCCATTCCCCTCCCCACAGTCCCCTCCCCACCTCCCTCCCCACCACCATCCTCATCCCTGTTCCTTCCTTTTCCACTCGTTTCCCCTCTTTCCCTCTCCTTTTTCCTCCTCCTCTCTCCTTTTCCCCCTCTTCTGCCACCCTCTTATCCCCTCCCTTCTTTCGTCCCCTCCCCTTCAGAGGAAATGGCGTGGTGTGAATGTCTGAGATTTCCCTGAGATGTTTGTTTACTTTCCCTGTTCCCCTCCTCACTGACCCCTCTCTCCTACACCTCACCTTTTTCCCCTTCCCCCTCCTTTTCCATTCCTCCACCCTCTTTTCCCCCCCTCGTTTCCCCCTCTTCCCCCTCTCCTTTCCCCCTCCCTTACCCCTTCCCCACCCCTCCTCTAAGGAAATGGCGTGGTGTGAATGAGTGAGGCTCCCCTGAGATGTTTGTTTATCTGGCACGGACCAATGGCTGTGTCGCGCGACCCTCTCTGCCACACGATTGGTTCACTCAGGCGTAACACGACACAGGGACCAGGTGACACAGACGCTCCACAGAATATAGGGGCACAGAGACACAGAGAGGATGGAGAATCGTGGAGACGTGAATAAAAAAGGGTACAGCCAAGACGTCGTGCATAGGGGGTACAGGACTAGCAGACGTAAGTGGGTGCACAGGCTGTAGTTGAAAGGGAGAGAGAGAGAGAGAGAGGAGAATGGTGGGAGATCCCGGGGGGACAGGGCGGAGGCTGGTGGAAGTACAAAGAAATGGAGAAGATAGGATGCTGGAAGCACAGAGGCAGAGAGGTCAAAGATTGTAAGAGACAGTGAATATAGAGAGGTGACAAAGACAAGAGATAAGGAGAAGAAATAGGTGACACAGGGGGACACAGAATATTGGATGTACATAGGTTACAAAAGGCAAATGAAGGTAGAATAGCAGGCTTAGAATACCCCATAAGACTAAAGGTACAAAGAATACAGACAACTTATACATTGAAGACATAGAACAGGGACCAAAAAAAGGCAGGAAAGATAGATACAGAGAATACAGATTACACATATATTGCTGCTGTTGTTTTTATGACCCCGAGCTTATCTAGATGTGAACCGTTTGATTTTGCAGGTGAAAGTTAATTGCCCTTCTGCAGTCCGCCACCCCCAGGATACAGAACATACCCCATGACACAGAATATACCCCAAGAGACACAGAATATACCCCACGTGGATGAGAAGGTATTACTAAGGTCTGTGTGGCGTGGGTAGGTAGGGTATGCTTTGGTGGTGGTCTCTATGTGGTGGTGATAAGGCCTACAGATAAATCGAGGGCTGCTGTACTTGCATACTAAGTTCTTCCAAGGGGCAGGGGAGGACTTTGGAGAGTTTGTTGAGAGAGAGAGAGAGAGAGAGAGAGAGAGAGAGAGAGAGAGAGTGTGTGTGTGTGTGTGTGTGTGTGTGTGTGTGTGTGTGTGTGTTTGTGTGTGTGTGTGTTATATACCGTTCTCTGTGTTATGCATACTCATCTGTTGTATGTCTTTAAGGGTGGGTGGGTGTTTGTGTATGGTGTGTGTTTTGCACGTGTGTCTTGTGTGTTCTATGGATCAGATTAGCAAATTTCATGTTAATTCAGGGTTCAGATCAATAGTTGTTAGTTTTTCTAGTATAAGTAATTAATTCATTAGATTACTTGCATGCAGAGGCCGTGTGCATACAAGGAAATCTCAGGCATCATGATGATATAGTCCTGAACGAAACTTCGCTTAAATTTTCACCTCTTATACAAATTACTATCCTCACCTGGCTAGTATTCCTGAGCTAAGAGAGACGAACTTTTGCCTGTGACTGTATATAAGAGGCTACAAGAGTTTTTCTAGGCATCCCTTTTCCCCATTGTGTACCAGGCTTGTTCATATCACGTTTTCTGGTATTTCGATAACATACGTTGATTTACTTTTCGGGAGTACAGATTGGTGTCATCTAACCCGTCCAGCGATTGAGGGACGTTTAGGGAAATTATTTTGGTTAACAGAGAACGTAGACGATTTCTTTTGAGTGAGGACAACTTTTCTTGGTAAACCCCTTTAATCATATGACGTATTTTCTTATTTCCCCTGCGTTACTTCGACGTGATTCTCTTCAGCTTTGGAATGGCCTCTTGATTTGAGGCAATTAATAAAGCTATATCTAAACTTCCATAGCTCGAAAAATCTCCCCTAAGCTGAATGAGATCGTCTGGTGGCAGCAAGAATAACAAAAACATACGTCGTAAAGGGGGACGTTTTATTTTCACCTGTACGGCACACTGGCTGTCTGTAGAGCGGCTGATGATGAGCGCAAACTAATTGGCTCTTTGCTGTCTTCTAATTGCCAGCAGCTGTGTCGGTCGCTGGAAACAATGTCTCTGGGATTGGCTGCCTCTCTGACTCCCCTAATTATCCGCAGCCTTCTATACTTCTATATCCTTGCTCTTCTTTATCCCTTTTGCCCTTCTTCCCATCTCCCTCCCTATTTCACTGACCCTTTTGCTCGTCTCTCATTCCATATTCCACTTTTCAGTCCTCCACTGCTTATACCCACTTCTTCCTCTCCACCTTTACTCCACCTGTTATTATCCTCACTTGTTCTTCTTCCTGTCTCACTATTCTCTGTATCTTTTTTATTCCCCTTCATCTTCTTCCTTTCTTCTTCCTTTGCTCAACTTCTTTATCCCCCTTGTTCTGCATTTTTCATCATCTGTATCTCATTGTGCTTCACTTCTTCTTTCCCCTTCCTCTTCTCACCCTTTTCTTCCTCATGCTCGTCATTCTTCTTTTCCATCGTTTTTGCACTCTCAGTCTTCCTCTTCTCCATCTTTTCATTTAATCTTTACCTTCAACTTCCTTTTTTTTTTTTTTTTTTCTCACACCCTCCTTTTTCCTTTCTTATCCCCTTCTTGTCCTTCTCCTCTGTTCTTCACTTTCTTCCTGTCCTCTCCTCTTCATTTTCCACTTTCATCTTACGGTAGGCCACTTGCAAAGATATGCGAGACAGACGCACTTAAATGAAAGATTGATAAAAGACACAGACGAATTGGTAACAGGCCTGAGAGGTTTTGTATGGAATGGCCTAGAAATGGTTGGTGGCTGGTAAAAGGAACAGACTTGATAGGCAGGCACGCTTGGATTAGCTTTGAAATGATTGGTGATTAGCAACTTGATTGGTTGTACATACACAGTCTTTATTAGGACGACCTGAAATTAACTGCAACCCAATTATCTCCCTCGCATGCCCCTCCTTTGGGTCACTAGCACAAGCATATTCATCTTTGTAGTTATTTTCACTTTTATGTATATATTTGGATTTAAGTCGCGATTCTGCCTTCTCCTTACCCTACCTCCGTCTCATTCATTCTCCCTTTCTTTCCGTTTTCGTCTCTTTTCTCTGCAATCCTTTTCCCTAACCTCTCTTTACCTTTCCCTTTCTCTCTCCCTCTTCCTTACGCACCCTCTCCCCCTCCTCTTCCCATTCCAGTGTCCCATTCGTTTCCCATTTCCCTCCACCTTCCCTCACTACGCTTTCCCTCCCCTTGCTCTTTCCCTTCTCCATCACTTCCCGTCAGCTACAGTTTCCTACCCCTGTCCATTTTTCTTTCCCTTCCATCCCATACATACTTCACTTCCCTCTCCTTCTCCATCCCATCTCTCTCTCTGCCGTCATCCCCTCACTCCCTCTTCATCCAAGTCTCACTGTTTTGTGCTCTCTCTCTCTCTCTCTCTCACTTACCTCCTCCCTGTTGCTCCATTTTTTATACCCCATCCCACCCCCCTTTTTTCTTCCTTATTGAAATTTCTTCCTTTATAAAACTTCTCTCTCCTGAAAACGTTTTGCTTTTTTTTAAATATAATGATCATAATATTTAACCCTTTTCTTTAAATCCCTTCTTTCTTTCTTATATTTCCTCTTCCTGTATTTCATTCCTCCCGTAGTTCTTAATTTCCCCTTCTTTTCATTAACTTTCTTATATTTTTCTTCTTTAATGCATATCCATTTTCTTAACATCCTTCACTTTCAAGATTTATATAACACTTTCCCATTCTCATATAATATTTTTCCTCTCTTATGAAAAGTCCCATTTTCTTATAAACCTTTTCTTCCATTTTTTTTTTTTTTTTAACGTTCCCCCTTCCTTTTCTGATTGTTTTTTACTTATATTGTTTTGCCTAATTTTTCGGTATTTTTTTCCGTTTTCTGCCAACAGTTTTCCTCCTCCTTCTTATAGCACTTTCTTACCCTCTTTTCGAACAAAAAATTTATCCTTTTCCCGATATTTTCTTCCCGTTTTCTTCGTACAACACTCTTTTATTTCTGGCAACACTTCCGTTTATTCGAAAAACGTTTTCCGTTTTTTTCTGACAACACTTACATCCGTTTTCCCTGACAACTTTTTTCCCGTTTTTTTTCTAACAACACTCTCCGCTCCCATTTCTTCTAACACTTTGTTCTTCCCTTTTCTTCTAACACTTTCGTCTCCCTTTTCTTCTGACACTTTCGTCTCCCTTTTCTTCTAATACTTTCTTCTCCTCTTTTCTGATATCACTTTCTTTCTCCCTTTTTCCCCTCGTTAAAATGTTTCCCCTCGGCCGTGTCTCTCCCTCCACCTTCCAATTGTGTCTGTACCCAACCCATTCCAGGCTGTCATTTCTTCTTTAGTCTTCCCTCTCTTCCCATCTTCCTCTTTCTCCTCATTTCCTTCAATCTTTCTCCTCTTTTGTTACCATTCTCACATCCTGATCACTCGTCCTCACCTTTTTTTTTTTTTTTGTCCTCCTCCTCCTCCTCCTCTTCGTTTTCTCTCTCTCTCTCTCTCTCTCTCTCTCTCTCTCTCTCTCTCTCTCTCTCTCTCCTTCCTTCCTCGTCCCCATCTTACAATTGTGTGTGTACCCAGGCCATTCCACTGAGCGCTATTTCTGTCAGTTCTTCTTTCTCGCTTATCCTATAGGCTATCTCTATTTCTTTTTCTCTTGCCCATTCAATTCTCCTCCTCCTTCCCTTCCACTTATGTTCACTTCTCCTTCACCCCCCCCCCCTCTCACTTTCCCCTCACTTCAATAAGGCATGTACAGGGCATTGGTGACATTTTGACATCAGTCCTCTCACTCAGTTCCCCTCTTTCTTTCCCCCTCTGTTCATTCCCTGCACTCCTCTCTCGCTTCCTCTTTTCTTCCTTTGTTTTCACCCCACCCCACCAGTTCTTGTCTTCTTCCCTCACTTTATCTCACCTTACCCTTCTTCTCCCTCTTTTTATTTATTTATTATTATTATTTGTTTAGCCTCATATCCCTCCCTTCTCCTTTCCTTCTCCTCGTCTCTTCTTCCTGTCCCTTTCACTCACTTCTCCAACAAGGCATCTTCCCTAGCATCACTCCCTCATTTACTTTTCTCTCGTGCCTTACCCTTCCCTCTCCCTCCTTACTTCTGCCGTTCCTCGCTCCTCTCTCTTCTAACCCCGATCTTTTGTTTCTCCTCACCTCTTTCTCTCCCCTTATCCCTTCCTTTCCCCTCCCGTAACCACTCTTCCCTATTCCACTCCTCTCCACTCCTCTATATACTTCTCCCCTCACCTTTCCCCCTTCTCACCTCTCTTCCCCTCCCTCTCACCTCACTCCCTCGCCCTTTCTCTTCCCTCTTCCGCACCTGTTACCTCATATCTCATACCTATGTTTCCTTTCTCCTTACCTCTCCCCTCACCTCTCACTTTCTTCTCATTTCCCCTCATCGCTTCAACAAGGCACAGAGACGGGGCTGGTCTGACACTCTCTGGCACCACTCCCCTCACTTACTTTCCCCTCTTTCCCCTCGGCCTGGTTCAATTAGACGCCTGTTTGGCCGTGTAATGAGACTTTGGCAATAAATGTCGGTGCCTCAGGGTGGGAGACGGAGTGCCATGGCGACGGTGACATAGTGCCATCTGTGAGTGCCAAGTCGATGCTCCTTCTTCCCTACATCACCCCCTCCTCTCTCATACTCGCTCACTTTCTCTCTCCGACTGGCTTACTTTTTCTCTCTCTTACCCGCCTACTTTGTCTTTCTCTTTCTTTAACTTGTTCACTCTTGCTCGTGTTCTCATTGTTGATCTTGTCGGTATCATAATTCTCCTGGATCATACGGTTCTCTCTCTCTCTCTCTCTCTCTCTCTCTCTGCCAACATTCCTTACCTTATTTCCCTGTTAGCTTCACCTCTTTCTTCCACACAGCGTCAAAATATCTTCCTCCTCTGATCTTCCTGCGTATTTCTCTTCCTCGATTTCACCTACATCTCTCAGTTCCTCTCCTTCTTATCATCTTCTTTTCACTTTTCCATATTTTTTCTCCTGCTTAGTTCTTCCTCCTTCATTTCCTCTTTTTCCTGCTATTAGTTTTTCTTTGTTTTCTTTCAGTCATTCTTTCTTCTTTTCCTCTTCCATCTTCTTCCCTTCTCCTGTTGTTTTAAATCTTATGTACAGTCCCCCCTTTCCCCTTTTCAGCCCACTTTTTTTTTTTTCCCCTCAACCAGCCTTCTTTCCTCTTCTCGCAGTTTTTTCCCCTCCCCTCCCCTTCTCCCAGTCACTTCTCCTTTCTTGCTCTACCTTCTCCTCTTTCCCCTACTCCCTTGCTTCTCATCTACTCACTTCCCCTTCCTTGCTTCCCTCCCCTCTGTTGCTCCTCCTCCTCGTTTTTCCCTCCCTTCCCCTCCTTTTCATCATCCTTCCCTCTTTTCCCAGTTCCATACCCCCCCCCCCTCGTTTTTTACCGCTCACTTCCCCTCCCACTCCTCTCCTCTCCTCTCCTTTTTATCCTTCTTTTTTTTTTCTATCACATTTCCTCCCCTACTCCCTTGCATTACTGTAGTTCTCCCCTCACTTGCCTTTTCCTCCTCCTCCCCTATTCTCCCGTGGTTTCCCCTTTAACTCTCCTCCTCTTCCTCTCGACTCCCCACCTCTCTCTTTGTCATCATCTCATTTCACTCTTATCCCCTCCTTTTTTCCCCGTTCCTTCTTCTCTTCTTCTCCTCCTCCTCCTCCTCCTTTCAATTTTCGTCTTCCTCATTCTCCCATTTCATTTCCCTTCCACATCTTCCCGTCTGTCTCTCTGATCCCCTCCTTTTCCCCCTTCCCCTCCCACTCAAATCCCCCCCATTTCCTGTCTTCCACCTTCCCTCTCTATCATCACCTTCCTTCTCCCTCTCACTTTCCCCTCCCACCCTTACCTCTCTCTCTCACGCTGTCCACCTCGTCACAATTTACAGCTGCGAGGGTGTTTACATTCTCCGGGGCCCCTCAGCCAATCAGCCGCCTTGTTTACAGTGCCAGGGAGCAGCCAGCCAATCAGGTCGCTTGTTTATACTCCCTCTGGCCAATCACACTCCCCCGTTTCTTTTTAGGTGGCCGGCTGTCTGAATGTGATACCTAGCGCTCTTGTGGCTGTTAAACTCTTCTAATCTTAATTTTACTCTTGGTACCATTAGACGATTTTATTAAGCTTAGGAAGGTAAAACAGGTTTGTGAGGAAGTTATCTAAGGCCTTATCTAACCCTTCGGAAGTCTGTCGAAACTGAACAAAATCGTCTGGAGGCAGCAAGAAATAACAGTGTCTGAGGATTGAAGGGGTTAAATAACTTCAGTACGATTACGGATTAATTATTGTTACCTTCAGTCAAGTTTATGGAACTTAGTAACTATGTCAGTGAAGGGGGTAATGGAGTTTGTATCTAATCCCCTACGCTGAGAAAAATCGTCTGGTTTATACGTTATCGGATTCAAAGGATTTGCCACTTAACTGCAGCTTTTTTTTTTCTTTTTTTTTCTGCTTCTGGTGGATGATTTCATTACTTTTTATTTTTACACTGAAATAATGTCTGTCAAAGAAGAGGTTAACAATAATATCCACTAACCCCTTCATTGTAGACGATGATTTTATTTCCTTCTTACTATCTCCAGGCGATTTTATTGAGCTTAAGGTAGATCATACAGTGAAGGAGTTATAAATATTAACCTCATCAGCAAAACGTTCAATTCTAGTCTTACACACACACACACACACACACACACACACACACACACACACACACACACACACACACACACACACACACACACACACACACACACACACACACACACACACACACACACACAGGGCTTAACAACACTAACTCCTAGGGCTAAAATTCAGTTAAAAAAAAAAAATGCTATATCAACATAGGTATTCCAAGCCGTGATGGAGTTAGAGTTATTGATGACCTTATGGGCGAAAATTGTCACCCTCATAATTGACACACATACCTCTCTCTCTCTCTCTCTCTCTCTCTCTCTCTCTCTCTCTCTCTCTCTCTCTCTCTCTCTCTCTCTCTCTCTCACCCAGTATCCTCAGTCCTTCATGTGAGGTACAACTTTAAACAACTTTGGACCTGTCTCTCCAAGTTTTCATTTCCTTTTGTCCGTAACCACCACTATCTCAAACGCAGTGTGTCCAGGCATCTCAAAATGAACAGTTCTTGGTTTTCTCATCCCTTTATTTAACTTTCTGTGGGAGGGTCAGCTTTGGCCATCGTTAAGCCTTTGATTCTTCTTTTGTGTGAGAATAATAGACATCATTCTTATTTTTTCCCCTCTGTCTTGTGTATCATTATTTTCTTCTCCTCGTCTTGTCTTGTCTTGTCATGTTTCCGTATCATACTGTGGAGCTGTTTTGTGCTTGCTCAGTTTCTTTTTCGTTTGCTTTGTTTCTTGCTTTTTCTTTTTTTCTTGCTCTCTTTTTTCTTTCTTTTTTCATCCTTCCTTCCTTCCTTCCAGACACTGTTCATTTGGTATCGTTCCATTATTTCATCAGTTTCTTTCATAGTACATCTGTTAAGTAAATATCCTCATATATATTTTAAGAAACTTTTAAGGGTGATGGTTGGGGTTAAAGGCCAAACCACACATACTTTCAAATTTTAAGTATCTGTGTTCTTATATGTTCATCACACAGGAGTATGTCAGTGTATGGTAGGGGTGTGGAGACCATCTTGTATTCCCTTTGGTATGTTGAAGGCTTGTAATCTTATATATTCCTTTCCTTTCCCAGTCGTGTCTTGTCTTGTATTGTCTTTTGCGTTGTCTTGATCTGTTTTGTTTTGTGTTGTCTTGTTTTGTCTTCTTTTGTCTTATTTTCCCTTATCCCTCGCCCCCATATTAGCCTGGTAGTATACTGTAAAGGCAACTAGAATGTGGGGGCCATTTCACGGTCGTGCAAGGGAGACAGGGTGGAGGAGGAGGGAGAGGCGGAGAAAAACATTGCACCAGTTTTCTTACTTCTCTTCCCTTCTCTCTTCTTCTTTTCTCTTCTCTTTTCTGCTCTTCCCTTCGCTTCCCTTCCTCTTGTCTTCTTTCTCTTCTCTTTTCTCTTTTATTCTGTCCTGTTCTGTTTTCTCCTTATTTGTCCATGCATGTCTTTAATCTCTTCTCCCATCTTCATATCTCTGGTCGACTTAATTCGTGCTACATCTGCAGTATTAGTCTGTCATTTGTGTATCCTCTCCCCCCCCCCTCTCTCTCTCTCTCTCACACATATATTTATAATAGTTGATATAAAGTATAAGATATTTCACTCTTTTTTTCTTTTTCTTTCTCTTCTTTACCTTTTTATCTGCAGTGCCCGCCTATCTTTCGCTCCCCCTTCCGCCTCTCTCTCTCTCTCTCTCTCTCTCTCTCTCTCTCTCTCTCATATTAGCAGTGTAGTATAAAGGTGAATATAAAGTGTGGGCCATTTCACGGTGTTGCCAGGGAGACAGGGGGAGGCTGACGGAGAGCCAAACAAAAACATCAGAGGCGTCGGGGCGGCCACCACCTCACGCACATCCCTCTCACGCCCCTCACACTCCTCTCACACCTATCAAGATACCCCCTCTCGTCCCCTTTTTACATCCCTGTCACCCATCCCTCTCTTACTTATCTTGTCCATCCCTCTCACACCTCTCGAAACACCACTCATTCCCTCTCACACCCATCTTTCTCCCTCGCACCCCTCTCTCCCCCACTCAGTCTCCTCTCTCTCCATCTTAAACCTCTCTCGTGCGTCTCAAAGCATCTCATCTCTTTCACAACCCTGTCTTTCATCTCTCTCACACTTGAAGATACGGTACCTTGGCCGCCCCCTTCAGATTCTTCTCTCACATCCCTCCCACACCTTATATAGCTCGTCTCTTCTCCTCACACCCGTTTCAGTCTCTTCTCACGCCCCTCAGACCTAGCCCATCCCTCTCTTACGTCTCTCCCTTTTCTCATCATACACCCCTCGCTCACATCTCTCTCTCGTCGCGCATTCCACCGCACTCCGTTCTCTTTCATCGCACACCCTCCTCTCAAATCTCTCCCTTCTCTATCATCGCACATTCTCTCTCTCTCTCTCTCTCTCTCTCTCTCTCTGTCACATCCATCTCTATCAACCCACACCCCTCTCTCTCACCCCACAACCCTTTCTCTCACCCCACAACCCTTTCTCTCACCCCACACCCCATTCTCTCACCCTACACCTCTCGCTCTCTCTCACCCCACACCCCGCCCTCACCCCTGCTTCACACCCCTGCCAACCACATGTGCCCACCCCCGTAAAAAGCAGGCCGCCAGTGAATATAAACAGACGTGGTGTAGGTGAGACGCATATTTGTACTCTTAAATAGTGGCTTGAGGGGAAAACGCTGACTTGAAGACGAGGGCGACAGGGAAGGATGAGGGTGAGAGGAAGATATGGGATGGGAGTGATGTTATGGGACAAATTGAGGAAGGAAGAGGGGGACGGGATGGGATTGGAGAGGGGAGGTATGGTGTGGCTGCAGCTATGAGGTGGAGAATGGGGAGGTATGGAGTGACTGGAGGGAAAGGAAGAGATGATGCGGAGGAATAGGATTTAAGGGATGGAGTGAGGTGTGGCGAAGAGGGGAATGCATTTAATGACTGGGAGGGAGGGATAGGGTGAATGGAAAGGGAGGTAGGGATAGGATGGCAGGGACTTGACTGGTATATGACTCACGAAATGATAGTAAGATTATAAGGTGTTTTTAGTCCCTGTGTTTATATTGGACCATCGCAAAATCTCAGTATGATCTTGTAGGTGAATGTGATATTCTTAATGCTAATCCTCGCATCTGCTTAGCTACCCATTACTATACTTCATTCACTTTAACTTGGCCCAGATTTTCGTCTTCTTGCAGCTTATTTCACGTAGGTCAGTGACTGAAAAAAAACAGTACTACGGCTCTACGTCCTTTCCATAGCACTTCATCGTGACCAGCACCGTAATGTAGTGTTTGCCTCCTGTTAAAACTTAGCATTTAGGGTGGAGAGATGGCAAATTTAGATCAGGCTAAAGTGAACGAGTATTGTTTGCTTATAAGATCAGGCGTACAGTAGGTTTCGGGGTAATTTTTGCCTCATTATTTATATATTAATCTTAACACTGATTCTATCTTAAACACTTAGCAGCTCACCAGAATAGTTTAATCCTTTGGAAGGTAGCCTGAGTAATATAAGGAGGGGGGGTACATGCCGTCCAAGGAATTATGCTAAGAGTTTTGTGTTAGTCAGTGCTTAATCAGCGATTTGGGGTTGTGGGACTACAGTATATTAGCTCCTGTGTGTGTGTGTGTGTGTGTGTGTGTTTATGCAAAGTGAACAATGTCATTCAATAAAAAGGCCGATAATAATCATGAATTTAGTCTGGCGATTTTACCATGCCTTCCGTGCCAAACAGATGATAATGATGGTGTTGTGATGGTGCGGTGAGGAAGCCATGAAGACCGCCATAATTCCCCTTCCCTGTATTTATCAAGAATATTAACTCATAGCATAAAAAAAAAAATACAGTACCATCGCCGTTTACCACGCTTAGAATCCTTTGGTTTGTCTTTATTTTTTTCTTTTATTAGCTCTAGTTGTGAAGTGAAAGATATATTTTTGAGTGTTTAAGCTAGCCGTTTTATACATACCTTGGCCCGTATTCTCGTCGGTTAAGGAAGCTCCCTAACACCTGTTCCTTAGCGATTTGTTTTGCTTACTACTCCTAACTGTCCTCTTCTGTGTTATTTAAGTCATTCCGATATCACCATTTTCACCGTAAATAAAAAGCACATTGATAGTGACCAGCTGTATCCAGAAAATAAATCACCTGGGTAATGGTGTTAGGGAGCTTTCTTAACCGACGAGAACACGAACCCTCAACTCCCTGAATCCAGTGACTTATTTTATTGCTTTATTCCCCAGTAACCCCTCCAGTACTACGTGTGTCTCCCTCAGTTGAATAAAATCGTCTGGTACAGTGCATTTATTCTAACCTGGCGAAGATCCATAGCCCCTTTCAGCTCAGTTAATGGCGAGATGTAGTCTTGTCATATTGGTCACTCGATTTGACTATGCTCCTTTCACCTTAAACTGGCCCAGAGTTTCGTCATTTAGCAGCATATTTCACGTAACTCAGTGACTGAAGAAAGTGCTGCACTTCTGCATTCGTTCCATAGCACTTCCTCGTGACTAGCATAAGTACTAGTGTTAATCTGTTGCTATAACTCAGCATTCAAGATGGAGTAGTGACAGCTTTGGGCCAAGTTAGAGTAAAAAGAGTAATAGTAACGAAGGAGACTCATTTATTCCATATTACTAAAGTTCATCGAAATTTAAGCAACCGCGACTAAAATATTCAAGGTGTGTGATTGACCCAGTTCCGCCAGGTGAAGACAGGCAGATCAAACGAATAAAATAGAAATATGCGTCATCGTAGTGAGTGGGTGAAGCTCGAGAAAGTTCGTAAATATGGTACGTGACCCCGGGCCGTCCGTCAGGGGTATTCCTTCATCCCTCCGTTTTATCGCGGTCAGACGCCTGTTTACGGGGAGTTATGAGACAGCCGCTCCTTTGGGGGAAGACCCAGGGGAAGGAGGGGGATTTGGGAGTGGGGGGAAGTTGGGGAAAGGGGAGGGGGATTTGGGTGTGATTGGGGAAAGGGGAGGGGGATTTGGGTGTGATTGGGGAAAGGGGAGGGGGATTTAGGAGTGGGGTAAGTTAGGGAAAGGGAGGGGACTTGTGAGTGGGGAAAGTTAGGGAAGGGGGAGAGGAATTTGGGAGTGAGGGAAGTTAGGAAAGGGGGAGGGGGGATTTGGGAGTGGGGGGAGGTTGGGGAAGGGGGGTAGGTTAGGTTAAGTTAGAGGGAACTCTGAGAGAGGTAAGGAAATTTAGGGAGGAAGGGTAGGGAAAGTTGGGTAGCAATTAGGTTAGGTAGCGATGGATGAATCTAGGGAGGGAAGACGTTGTGGAATGGAACAAGGCAGTCCAAATGTTAGACAGGAGATGGAGACGGGGAACCGGTGAAGGATGAATATAGGGAGGGGGAGAAAAAGCATGGGGGAGGGGGAGATAAAGTATGGTAGGGGGTGGCAGGGAGTAAGCAGGTGAATTTGTGTGTGTGGGGGGGTAGTGTGGGGGGAGATGAGGATGTGGTTGGGGATGGGGGAAGGATAAGAAATGAGCTAGCAACAAAAAAAGTAAGGGTAATCTGCAGGGGTGAAAAAGAGCATAATCTAGAAGAGGGAGGGGGGCGCTGAAGGAAGATAAGGTGAAAAAAGTGGAATAACTCTTGCTGAAGTTAAATTAGGGGTTAATCTGAAGGTGAATGAGAAGTGAAGGTTAATGAGGTTAATTTGGAGGTTACTGAAGTTAACTTGGAGGATAATTTCAAGGTTAATGAGGTTGAATAGGAGGATAATGATGTTGATTTGGAGATTATTGTAGGAAGGGTAAGGTTATTTTGGGGGACACTTGAGGAAGGGCAGTGTAAAAGGGGGAGGAATGAGAGAGGAGTGAGGGAGAGAGAATAACCCATTTCCTCTGTTGACGTCATTTTCATTTCGTTCTTGCAACTTCCAAGCGATTTTAATCAACTTAGGAGAAACTGTAGACAACTGGAGTCATTAGATACAGCCTTAACCCCTTCACTACTAGCAGACTTTAACAAACTGAATAAAATCATGTAGTAGAAGCAAAAAAAAGATAAAGATTCTGTCCTCAGCCTGAAAGGAGGTTGATTTTGAGAGATGGGGTGAGGGAGAAAAAATTTAAATCAGGAAATGGAGGAAGGGAGGCAAAAAAGAAAGGGGGGTGGGGATGAGGGGCAGTGGGGAAGGTCAGTCCAGGGAGGTGGGGGGCCTAGGTGATGGGTGGTGGGGATGGGAAGGGGTGCGAGAAGTGGAGGGGGAGAGAAGAAAAATAATTTTTTGGTATGGGGGAAGAATTTTTTTGCGAGAGTGGAGAGTTAGGGAAGAGGAAGAAGAAGGCTTAGATTTATCCTGTCTACTGCACTTGAGTTATTAAAACAGACAATCAGTTCATGCCGCTTGACAGTCTCCCTTTAGAACACGAATCGCATGGTTGATCTTATATCCAAATTCACAGTTGCACTCCTGGCGAAACAAGGACCAGGGAGAGACCAGCACTTTCCGAGAGTCTGACCACGACGAGAATTCAACTGGGGAAGGGAGAGGAAAGGTCATGATGAACTGAGAGAGGGGAGGGGGCTGAAGGATGGAGGGACGGACCTTAAATGTGGGGTGTGTGAATCGTGGGTTGGTGGGGTCTTGAAGAGAAGTATGAAAAATAAGGGAGGAGGATTAGGGTAGAGGAGGAGGGTAGTCCAGAACGTGAAAGGGAGAGAGGGGTAGGGGAGGAGGTCGGTTTTAAGGATATGGAAACTGAGGGAAGGGCATGGGGACTGGGAAAAGGTATAGGAAGGAGGTGTAAAGAGTTGGAGAAATGGAGAACGAGGAAAAGAGGGGAAAGTGGGTGTGTTTTATGTGGAGGAAGGTGTGTGTGTGTGTGTGTGTGTGTGTGTGTGTGTGTGTGTGTGTGTGTGTGGGTGGGGTGAGTGGGTAAAGGGGTGGGGGGTGAGTGTGGAGTGATGGAGATGTCGCTGGGTATGGCCTATTATTTCTACCCACCCGACACCGCCATCACTCCTGCCTCGCGTGTGCCTAATCAGGGGGGCGTTGGGCCTCTTTCATCCACCTCAGTTTTCAGGCTTGCCCTTTCTGACGTTCCCAGGCGTTCCCAGGTCCCTTTCCTTGCATCATCCTTTTCTTCTTCGACTCTTTCCTTCCCAGACCCTTTCCATCCCTCATCTCTTCTTACCATCCCATCCTATCCTGACCCTTTCCTTCTCTCGTCTTTTCATACCCTCAAACCTTTCCTCTCCTGACTCTTTTCTATCTTGAACCTTTCCTACCCTTACTATTACCTCTTCTGACCTTTTTCCTCCCTGATCCTTTCCCTCCCCGACCCTCTCGCTCCCTGACCCTTTCTCTCCCTAACCCTTTCCTTCCCTCACCCTTTCCTTTCCTGACTTCTTCCCTAAATCCTTTCTTCCCTCACTCTTTCCTTCCCTCATTCTTTCCTTTCTTCTCCCTTTCCTACCTTCACCCTTTCCTCTCCTGACTCCTTCCCTAAATCTTTTCTTCTCTCATCCTTCGTTCCCTCATCCTTTCCATCTCTGACTCATTCCTTCCCTCATCCTTTCGTCTCCTGACTTCTTCCCTAAATCTTTTCTTCCCTCACCCTTCCATCTCTCATCCTTTCCATCTCAGACCCTTTCCATCCCTCATCCTTTCCTCTCCTGACTCTTTCCGTAAACCTTTTCTTCTCTCACCCTTCCTTCCCTCACTCTTTCCATCCCTCACCCTTTCCTCTCCTGACTTTCATCCCTAACTCTTTCCTGCCCTCACATTCCCCCATCCTTTCCTTCCCTGACCCTTTCCTTCCTAGCCATACGTGCCCTTCCATGACCTGCGCTGACACTTCCTTCCCATACCTACCATTCCCCTTCCCTTTACCTACGATTCCTGCCCTCCTCTCAAATTTTTCCTTACCTTTCCTACTTTTCCCCTCTCTCCCATTCCGTTCCTAGCCCTTCCATTTGGCTGGTTGTATGAGACACATGCTTCTCTCTTCTCCCATCTGTTGTTGGCTGCCATTACAACCCTTTACTTCATCATCATCATCATCATCATCATCATCATCGTCGTCGTCGTCGTCGTCGTATTCCTGCATTAGCTGTAAAATATATTATCCCGTTACCACTTCAGTACTATAGCTTGTTTTATTTATTTATTTATTTATTTATTTATTTATGTATTAATTTTTATTTTATTTGCACTTCCCATCTCTCCTCCCTGTTTCCCTTCATTTCCCTTGCTTCTCCTCACTTTTGTTTTCCTCCTTCCTCCAGCTCTTCCCAGTTTCCCCGTGTTTTGTCCCTTCCCTCTGCCTTTTTTCCTCATTGTCTTTGTATTTTCCCATTCCTCTTTCAACTTTCTTCACTTTTTTTCCTCGCAGTTTTTTCTGGTTTTCCCTATTCCTCTTCTTTCCCTGCTTTTTCCTCTTCTTTCCATGCTATTCCCCGTTGTTATTTTTCCCGGTTTTTCCGTCTTCTTTTCTCTCCTCCTCCCCTCTTCCATATTCTCCATCGTTACCCACTCTTTTCCTCCTCCTTTTCCCCTCATCCTTATTCCATTTTTATCCCCATATTTCCTCCTCATCCCCTCTCATTTCTTTCCCTTCTTTCTCCTCTCTTTCTCTTGCTGTGCCTTCTCTTTACCGTTACCCTTTTATCTTCTCCCTCACCCTTTCTTCATTCCTCTTGCCGTTCCTGTGTGTGTGTGTGTGTGTGTGTGTGTGTGTGTGTGTGTGTGTGTGTGTGTGTGTGTGTGTGTGTGTTTTGCCCTCCGTGATCGTAAATTTGAGAAGAAATCCTAAGCCATCACCTTGGTCTGTTATTTTCTCATTTATACATGTCCTTTATATCTTCGACAGGATTTTCTTATGCATTTGTCAATATTATTATTATTATTTTTGGGTATTCGTGTTATTTTGCCTTATTTTAAACTCAAGCTCCTGTAGCACACTTTCAGCACCAAAAAAAAAGACAAAAAGGAAAAGAAAAACGTTTGGTGGTATCGAATGGAATACTGGGATTGTCTCGGCGGTGAGAGGGTTAATATCATGTTCTTTATATTTTAGGTTTCACGTCTTCGGTATTGTTTTTTACTGTCATCATCATCATCATCATCATCATCACCATCGTCGTCGTCGTCTTCCTCTTGACCATGTTGGCATTATTATTATTATTATTATTATTATTATTATTTTTATTATTATTACTATTATTATTTTTATTATTATTATTATTATTATTATTATTATTATTATTGAGCATTATTTCCATATACCACATCTCTCTCTCTCTCTCTCTCTCTCTCTCTCTCTCTCTCTCTCTCATGACGCAAGAACAGAAAAAATGCATGCCAGTAAACACACATCAGCATTATTTTTTGCACCCCCCTGTCACGTTCTCTCTCTTTTTTCTCTTTATTTATTTATTTATTTTTTTTTTTTGAGTTTATTTATAGTTTATTTTCGTTCCGTAGTAGCGGAGCCGAGCGAATGTTGTGAATAAATCGAATGTTATCTCTCTTGTTTATGTCGTCTCATTTTATTTCAGAGGATTTTTTTTTTTCATCTGAGGTTGGGTTATAGGATACTGAGTGTTAGTTTAGGGACCATTAAACCGTCTGATGGTCGGGACAACTCTGATATTCTGCTGTAGGTAATTGAGTACGATTTTCTTCAGCTGAGAATGAGTTCTTTATATTCCATCCTCTCTCTCTCTTTTCCTTATACCACATCCTCTCTCTTTCTCTTACACCACGCGCCCTCTCTTATTCCACCCCCTCTTTCTCTTTCCCCTATACCACACCCTCTTTCCCTTATACCACACCCTCTCTCTTATTCCACCCTCTTTCTCTTTCCCCTATACCACACCCTCTTTCTTTCCCTTATACCACACCCACTCCCTCTCCTCTTACCCCCACTCAGTCACAACCCCCCCCTCTCCTCCCTCAGTGCCAAAGGACGCTGGGGGTGGTCTGTGCGGCAAGGTCTGTGAGTGTCTGCCGGTCTGAATGTGTGTGTTGTGGTGCTGCCTCATCCCTCACGTAATGATTGCACTGATAATTAACACTACCCCACCTCTCAGCCAGCCCACACCCACACCCACACCTGCACCCACACCCACACCCGCACCCACACCCACACCCACATCCACACCCACACCCATACTGGCACTCCTCACTTGTCTTGGGGCCCTGCCATGGTTCGGGATGAAGGGGAGTGCCATGATCGTAGGTAAGAGTGGCACCGTGATCAGTGGAGAAAGAGGGAAAGACGAAGATGGAGAGGAAGTGGCATCGTAATGAGGGGAGAGAATGGAGTGCCACCACGAGAAGAGGGAGAAGTGGCTCCATAGACAGAGAGGGAGGGAAGAGAGAAAGAAAGGGTGGATGGGAGAGAAGAGGGTGATGAGAGGGGGAAGGAAGGGAGTAACACCACGACAAGGAGGTAAAGGGAGAGTAGGTAAGTGAACAGGGGCAACCAGGCCATAATGTGAGCCAAGGGGAGAGTAAGGTGCCAAGGTTAGAGGGAAGACAGGTTAATAAGATGCCATGGTTGATTAAAGGAACAGGGAAGAACAACATAACCATGAGCGAAGTGAAGGAATAAGGTGCCTGCGTGCATGTGCTTGCGGTAACTCAAAAGTCACTGTCACCGAGAAGGCCAAATCAGATAGTATCGATCCAGTTATGACCAAGCTCTTTGACAGGGCCTGACGATTAGACAAGGAAGAAGATATTGTATTTTGAGAAGAATTGGTCAGAAGTCAGTGTCAAAGTAAAAATTTTGAGGAAAACGGTCAAGGTATTATTATTATTATTTTTTTATTATTTTTTTTATTATTATTTTTATTATTATTATTATTGTTGTTATTTGCGTTCATTTATTTCCATATAAAAGAAAGTTCTAGTGGATTTAGGGGTAAACTTTGAATATTTTTAGTGTGGAATGTAGGTAATATATGAGTGTTTATAGGGACGATTAGATGGAATGTGAGGGTGTTCGGTGGAGAGAGAGAGAGAGAGAGAGAGAGACCCTTGATACCTGTTTTTATTCTATTCTGAAAACACTGCCATCCACTCTCCTTTTCTCTCCTTATTTTTAGTTTCTCTCTTCCTTTAATTTTTTCCCCTCTTTTATTGCTCATCTCCCTTTCCCTCCGCATTTTTCCTTCCCTTATCTTCCCTTCTCTTCCTTTCCTTTCCTTCACATTTTCATTTCTTCTCAGTCTTTCCCATCCCCTATAATATTCCTTTCTTTCCCCTCACTTTCCTCTCCTCTCTTCTCCTTCCTATCGTCATTTCTTCCCCTTCCTTTACCTCCTTTCCGCGACTTCTCTTTTCCTCTTCAGCTTCTCCTGTCCCCTTCTCTTCTGCACCACTATTCTCCTCTACCTCCCTCTCCATTTTTCCCCTCCACACCCATATTTCCCTTCCTTCCTTCCCTCCCTTTAGTCTCCTCCCTCATCTTCCCTCCTCGTCCTCTTTCCATCCTTCCCTTCCCCTACTCTTCCTCCTTCTTTCCCCTTCTTCCCTCCACGTCTCCCCTTCCATCACCCTTCTCCCCTCTCTCTCCCCATCCCCTTCAACCCATGACAGCGTAAATAAAAAAATCCCCATCTTGACTTGTCACATGGATTTACGCTTAAGATTTGTAAGTGAAAAAAAGAAAGTGAACGAGAGAGAGAGAGAGAGAGAGAGAGATTTTTATTCTTGGTTTCCTTTTGATAGGTTGTAAGAAGCAGAGGAGTTTTATGAAGTTAATTGCAATTTGGTGGGTCACTCTCTCTCTCTCTCTCTCTCTCTCTCCCCATTTTCTTCTTTCTGTTATCTTCCCTTTTCATTCTTTCTTCCTCTCTTCTCTTTTCTTCTCTCTTCTCTTCAGTTTCCTTTCCTTCCCTTTCTATCCCTTTCCCTTCTTTCATCACCCCCCCCACGCACGCACGCACGCACGCACACACACACACACACACACACACACACACACACACACACACACACACACACACACACACACAAGGTGGTTTACGTCTTAATGTTTTCACCTCATGCGGGTTTGTTTGTTTATCAGGCCTCAGGTAAACAAGGAGGAGGAAGAGGAGGAGGAGGAGGAGGAGCTTCTTTGGGGGGTTACTGGGTTAGGGGGAGAGGAGGAGCAGGAGGGGAAATGAGGCCTTGGTGGGGGAAGGGGTGAGTAGGAACGAAGGGAGAGGAGGAGAGGGTAAAAAGAATTGGGTATAAGGAAGGATTTACGAAAGAGAAAGAGAACTGGGGGAAGAAGTTTAACGGGAGAGGGGAAAATAACACAGTGTCACGGAGAATGAGGAGAAACACAGCGAAGGAAATGTTTTAAAGGACGGGGAGAAAGGAAGGGTATAATAGACAGAAGGAGGGAATAGAGGGGAAGGGAGGGGAGTGAGGAGGAAAAGGGGGAGAGAAAAAAAGAGTGTCAGGGAAAGCACGGGAGGGATGACTGTGGAAGGGAGGCAAGGAGAGAGAGGAGGAAAAGGGAGAGAGAAAAGGGGGACCAGGGAAAGCAAGGGGAGGGGTGACTGAAAGAAGAATAAGATAGCAGTGAGGGGATGGAAAGGAAAATGTTAAGAGTTTGATGGGAAGGAAAAAGGTAGTGGGGAGAGAGGAAGAAGGGAAAGAACGTATGTAAAAAAGAGGAGGGATAAGGGAAGAAAGAGGAAGGGGGAAGAACAGTCAAGAAGAAAGTGAATCAAGAAGAAAGTGAAAGAGGGGAGAGAATGGTGTAAGAGGAGAGGGAGGTATAACACCGAGGCATGCAGAGTGAGGAGAGAGAAAGGAGGGGAAGGAGGAAAGAAGGGAAAGAGAAAAGAAAGGAGAGGTGGAAAACGGAGAAACAGGGAGTCAAGGAATGTTAGGAGAGAGGGGATAGTAACATTATCGCACCTAGAAGGAGGGGAAACAGCGACAAATTTAGTGAGGGGAGAGAAAGGAGAGGAACGAGAAAAGAAGGGGAGAGAGGGAAGGGAGAAAAGAAGGGAAGAATGACTGGTGAAAAGGGAGATAAAGGGAGGATATATAAAGAGACTGAGGGGAAGGAGTGAAGGGGGTAAGAGGGGAGACTAGAAATGTGGCATGCAGAACGAGGGGAAACACACCGGGAGGAGGGTAAAAGAGAAAGAGGGAAAGAATGGATGTAGGTGGGAAACAGCAGAATAAAAAGGGAAAAAGGAGGAGGAAATGAGGCGTCAGAAAAGGAGTATGGGAGAAAGAATAAGGAACAGTGTTAGGAAAAGGAGAATGAGGGAAGAATAGGAAGGAAGGGTGTAAGTAGAAGAATGCTGAGAGAAAAAGGAAGGGAAAAGAAAAGGGGGTATAAGAGAAGGAAAGAGGGGAAGGAGGGGAAAGAAGAATGTATGAAGGAGAGTGAGGGGGAGAGTGGAAAGGGAGGATATAAGTTAGAACGACAGGCAGGGAGAGGGAGAAGGTAAGGGAGAGGAGGCAAGAATGTGAGGAGGAGGAGAGTGTAAGGGGAGAGGGGAGAATAACATAATGGCACGCAGAATGAGGGGAAACACAGCGACAGGAGCAATGAGGGGTGACGGATGGACTGAGGGGACAGACAGACAGCAGCAAATTGACGGAACGGGTGACAATAAATACAGATACCACACACACACACACACACACACACACACACACACACACACACACACACACACACACACACACACACACACACAGATTAACTTGAGGAGCAGAAAAAAAACATCTGTTTTAAGTGAAACAGGATATATGACTAAACCAGACGATTTTGGTCATCCTCATTAGTGTTAAAGACAAAGGTAGCTACAGATAATTACGTGTAAGGAAGTTTAATCAGCTAATTCCTTGGGATGTAAATCAGATGAAGGAAATAATCTGGAACTCATCAGAATAAAGACACGACCAATGAAAAATACCTACCTACCTACATACATACATATATACTGTACATAAAGGTGATAAAATCGTCTGAAGGCAGCTAGATTTGATTGATTGAAGTGGTTAAGTGCTACGGTCGATTTTTAAACTGGCTGGTGTTGAAGAGGAAATCAGAAAACAGTCTGTTTCTTCTCGTCGTTGCCTCTACTCCTGCTGTTTTATCTTTGCTGACACTAGACGATTTTATTCAGATGAGGGTAAGCCACAGGACCCAAGAGTGTTATTAATTCTCCATAAACCCGTGCACTTTGGCATCAACTTTACCATTACATTTAGGGCAACGCCAGGCGGTGTAATTTGGATGAGGGGGAGTCATACCAGTCTCGTTCTTAATAGTGGGTTATTCCCAGTGTCAGCTGGATGCCGCTTGGGTAAATAAGATCATCCGCCATTGGCTAGATTAAAATCGTGTCATTGGACAGAATAGAGTCATCTGGTATTGGTCGGAAATAAATCGTCCAATAGCGGCCAAAATTAAATAATCGGGTACTGTCGAATTACATCATCCGATGCCGCCAAGAACTATTCATTTACCGCATATCGTTAGCCCTTCAACTTGAAAAACTGCTTTTGAAATTAGTCCTATTTCCACACGTTTTTTGTCGGCGAAAAAAGATTTTTCAAAATTGGAGGAGGCATAACTTTCATTAACCCCTTCAGGTCTTTCTGAAGTTAAATAAAATTTTTAAGGGCAACAAAAATTAAATACAAACAGCATCGTAGGGAAGAGTTAAGTAATTAGCGTTGATGTACTTTTTTCTTTTTACTGTACGAAGTCAGTATATATATATATATATATATATATATATATATATATATATATATATATATATATATATATATATATATATATCAGTTTTCATGGTTGGTATAAGAGTATCCATGTAACTGCTGGATTTTATTATTTTTATTATTATTATTATTATTATTTTTATTATTATTATTATGATAATGATCTCTGTAAGTTCATTCCATACTTGTGGAATCTTCGTGATTATATACAGCCTTCATTATCTTCTCCATTTTTAGGCGTCTCCCTCAAACAATAAATGATAAAGTAATCATCAGTAAGGAGCGAAAATTGCATGAAGGTTGTCCTGGGGCTGAAGGGGTTAACAGGCTGGAAACAAGAATGAAAACTATATCACCGCGTCAGGTTGGTACTGGGGGGCTTTCACGAGAGAGAGAGAAAGAGAGAGAGAGAGAGGAGAGGGGGAGGCTAAAAAACAGAAAATCTTTTGCGTCTGCCCCTGTCACTAACTATTCTTGCGCGCTACCTCGTGTCTAAACTAAGGCTTCGGCGTCACCCATCCAATTATCTTCGTTAACGAGTCTCCCGCTAGAGGGCAGGCCAGGCGGGGTTGGGCATCGCGGGAGAAACACACGAAATTTACACTTATTTCGTTCTTATACCACCGAGTAACGCTTTTGTGTACCTTTAAAAATCATTGGTAGTATGGGTATCTGGTTACTAATTCGGTGAGTGGATGGTTATAGCGAAAACTAGGCACCTTTTTCGGGCCGTTCATAAAACCTGCTTTGTTGACACTAAGACGGCTTCTGATTGGTCGGCGTGGCCCCCTTGCGGCGGCGGTCGGCCAATCAGATGAGCCGCCCCGGGTGAGGTGAAAAAAAATATGATCACCACAGAAGCTGCTTAAATGTAATCCTGTAGTCACCTCCTGGCCCGTCAGAGAGAGAGAGAGAGAGAGAGAGAAAGGGGGGGGAGAGGGGATGATAAAAAACGGGAGAGGAAGAAATGAAGAAAACTAAAACGCGAGATGATATAAACCAAATATTCCCACGTTCGATCGATATTTAGTGCCATATGTTCATATTATTTCGCTCTTAGGAAACTGCTTATACCTTCTTGTCCTGTAGGTTATTCTTTTCTTTTAGATGTCAGTTTTATTTCCTCTTTCTGCCATCATATTTTTTATCCTCTTGCTGCTTCCGACGATGTTATTCTTCCTACATCCATACGGTTTTATCGCCACCACGCATATTCCCTCCCCTCTCCCTCCTACTACACCTCTCTTCCTCCCCACCTCACCTTCCTTTCCTCTTTCCTTCCTACACACCTCATAACCCATGTCACCCTCATATTTATTTCGCCCCCACCCCCTGCCCCTTCACTTCCTCACATTCCACGTCTCCCCACCCCACTTTCCCCAACCTCACACTTCCCTTTCCTTCCCCCACATTTCCCCACACCATCTCTCACTCCCTTCCCCACTTTCCCTCTCACACTGCCCCTTTCCTACCCCGAATGGCCCCATCCATTTCAGATCTTTCGCTTCCACACACTTCCACACCACCATTCCCACACCTCCCTATCCACTCAGCACTTCCCCACCTCCTTTTCTTCCCAGATCTCTGAACACCTTCCCACCTCATTTCTTCACACTCTTTTTCCACCCCCTCAACCCCACCTCCTTCACACTTACATCCCTGTCCTCACCACTTTTTCTTCTCACATCTCCTAGCACCACACAGCACCCCATCTCATTTCTAATTCACTCGAACTTCCCAACCCCATCACACCTCTGTTAGCTCTTCCCTACTTCTCTTTCATCCCACATCTCCCTACACCTCTTCCCCCTCACACCCCCACCTACCGTGCACACCCCCAAAAGAATGCCACTCCATTTTTTCCCATCGGTCCCCACTAATTAGCTTGTCTCTGCACCTGCCCCCCACCTGGACGCTCCTCTTAGTACACTTTTCGGTTCATGTGCTTTTAACTGGCCACGTAGTACATGTGCCCTCGACTGACCACTGTTGTTGAGTACATGTGATCTTAACCCTTTCAGAACGGTGACGTCTTTATCATGTAGGTTTTGCTGTCTCCAGATCTTTTCATTTTGCTCAGAAGGGGCTTGGACTAAAGGGGTTAATGTAGTGTTCATTACCCCACCGTCAGTATTAGGGTGTTCTCATCTTAATAAACTCGTCTGGCTGCGGCGTGAGTGAATTACTTAGCCACTGCAGAATCGGTAGAGAGGCGGCCTTCAGTTCTAATGGATCCAGATTCGAATCCCGGCTGGGGCAGGGAGCAGTTTAAGGATTTGAATTTCATAAAAAGCAGACTTTTCTGATCTACCAGATGACCCGCCGACATGTGATAAAAATACCTCCGCTAATACCAGTACACCGGTCCTTTATGAGACAGCCCTAGCATGTATTCAGTATGGATGGTGGGTGTTAGCGCCGAAGTGGTGACATGTGGAGATGTAGCAGGACTACTGGGACTTGGGAATAGGCCCTGAAGCCTATGCCCAGAGTCGGACACATTAAAAAAAAAAAAAAGAAAATGCTGTTATGGTGTGCTAAGGTACTAGTTTGACTGTACTGTACTGAACTGCCATGATGATGCTCCTGAATTGTTGGGTTTAACTATGCTGTTGACCCTGATGACGCGTTTTGCTTCATCCTTGCTGTTCTCCCTTGTTAGATAAGGAAGGGACTTAGAACGAAAAATGGCGTTAAAGAAGATGGTGGTAGGACAGGCAGAGGTTGGTGGAACAGGGGTGAGGGGTGAACAGACTGACCTTTCTCCCACGTTATCTCCTCCTTCTCATCTTCCCCCTTCTCACCATCTCCTCTTCCACCCTCCGTTTACTTTCCTCCATCCTTCCATCGCCTCCTCCTTATGTTCAGCCTTCTTTCCTCTGCTCTTCTTATTTATCCAGCTTCTTTCTCTTCCGTCCTCCTCTCTTCCTTTCCTTTTCCGTTTTCATCCTTCTCTTCTCACCTGTCTTTCTTCCCCTAAAGTTCCTGACCTCCCCCCCCACCTCCATCCAACCCTTCTTGCTTCCCCTCTTCTCCATGTCCTCCCTCCTCTTACTTCCCTTCCCCTTTCCCCCTCCACCCTTCCCTCTTCCTAACCCCTTCTCCATCTCCTCTTTCCTACATTTCCTTCCTCTCTTTCGCTTCCCTCTTTCCCCCCTTACTCGTCCCCCTATCCTCTACCCACTCCTTCCTCTCACTCATCCCCCTCCTTCCCCCCCCCCTTTTCTCATCTTTCTCCTCTTTTCCTCCTTTCCATTCTTTCCATCTTTCTCCCTTTCCCCTGTCCTTCTTTCCCCCCTTCTCACTTACACTTCTTCCTCAGAGATCCCCTTAACTAAACTCCCTCCCTCCCCCTGTCAAATACACCTTTTTTTTTTCTCTCTCTCTCACCTATTTTCCAACATTACGGTACAATTGGTCATACTTGTGTTCGATTCTCGGGCAGATCAGACTCTTAGACATAGTACGTTTTTCCCTTATCCTTGTTTATCCTGCAGCACAATTGGGGACCTGGATATAGCGTCGACTGTTGCCTGTATGACCCCCGTGCAGTCGAGGTATTAATCTAAGCCTCCTTCCAGTTCTCTTCCATCACCATCCTCGCCTACCCTTTTCTGTCTCACCAACCCCCCTTCTCCCCACGTACTCCGCCAGCCATGCCTCTTCCTCCCCCTCCCCATCTCACCTCCCCAGGAATCATCCCCGCTTTCTTTTCCCCTCCTCTTCTTTAACCTCTTCTTCTCCCTATCATCTCCCCCCCCCTCCTCTTCCCCAGTCCTCTTTTTCCTTTCCTGTTCTCCGATCCCTCCTTTCTCCCTCATCTACCTGTACTCTTTCCTCCTTTTCTGTGCCTTCTCTTTTCCTGCTCTTCCTCCTCCTTCCTCGCCTTCTCTTCCCCCTCTTTTCCTGCTCCTCATCTTCCTCGTCTGCTCTTCCTCCTTCTGCCTCACCTTCTCTTCCTCCTCCACCCCCTTAGACAGTCCCTCGCCAACCCGTTCCCCTTCGGTAGATCACAAACCCGCCTTGAGAGCCACCGCCGGGCTAAGGATACCAGTGATAATGGTTTTTCCGTGTCGCCCAGCCCGCAGAAGTTCATTAAGGGCTATCCTACCCCTGGCCTGGCGAGAGAGACAGAGAGACAGACAGACAGAGACAGAGACAGACAGACAGACAGAATTTTATGTGGTGTTTCTGTTTTTTGGTCTTACATGTATTACTTTGATTTGGGGACAGGAGTGAGAGAGAGAGAGAGAGAGGGAGAGAGAGATGGACTAATAAACTGCTTTATCTATGGAAGGCCACTCGATATCTCTGCGATCATTTTTCCAATTGTTCCTCAGTGAAAAAAATGCTGGAGACAATGGAGACTTAGAGGAGTGTAGTCAGGTTGGCGGAGGAGGCATCTTAACACTTTTTCCCTAGCGATTTATTTTGCATAGTACACCATGATACTTTGTGCTTTATCATTTTCATAACAACACTGCATAAATAATACAAAAGAAACTATGAACACTAAAGACTGTATTTTCGGTGGTTAAGAAAGCTCCCTAACCTCTTCCTTACCGATTTATTTTTTGGATACGGTTGTTTATGTATGCAGAGTTTGGTGATACAAGAATGATTTAAGTAACACAGATGATGACGGCAAGGTGTAATAAGCTAAATAAAACGCCCAGGAAGACGTGTTAGGGAGTTTCCTTAACCGACGGGAATACAGGTCTAAGGCTCTTCACTCAGCTAAATCAAATCGCGTGCTGTTATGTGAAATGCAACACAAGAGTTATCTCGATCATGAAACGGTTAGCGATACCAATACTCTCTCTCTCTCTCTTTCTCTCTCTCTCTCTCTCTCTCTCTCTCTCTCTCTCTCTCTCTCTCTCTCTCTCTCTCTCTCTCTCTCTCTCTCTCTCTCTCTCAGACTCCTATAGCTCTCTCGCAGCCGAATGAAATCGTTTGGCGTTTGATGGACTAATAGAGTTGTTCCTACCGTGAGAGGGTTCTTACTTGTACAGATAGCATGAATGACACACACATATATCAACGTGTCTGTGTGTGGGTGTGGGTGGGTGGGTGGGTGTGTGGGGTGTGTGGGTGTGGATGTGGGTGAGTGGATGTAGTGGTAGTAGACCGTAGGATGAGATGATGTAGGAGGGTAGGATAGATTCAAAACATAGACGGGGAAACAAGCTATTAGTAGTAGACAGTAGTATTTTCTCACTGCCTTCCCCAAAATTTCCCCCACTCACCCCCTCTCCCTCCCATTTTGCTCCCCGGGCCATTACTCATAAATCCGTGGAAATGGGATGTTATGGGTGATTGTGGTGAGGGGAATGGGGGAAGAGGGGAGAATGATGGGTTACCGTTTCCGTCATTGGCTCTGTATAGTTTGGGTTCGTCCAGTCTGTACTAGGCTTCTGTAATTACTTTTCCTAGTTTCATGCTGTAAAGAATGGATAATTTTTATATACGAGTACGTAGATAGATAGATAGGTAGGCAGATAGGTAAGTAGGTAGACAGATAAGTAGGCAGGCAGGCAGGTAGGTGGGTAGATAGATAGATGATATATTCTCACAAGAAAAGGAATTATAAGTTTTGGGGAACAGCATATGATGAGTTACCTTTTCCGTCATTAAGTCCATAATTTTCCTTCATCCCATTCAATTGCGCTGATAGTTTTTTTTTTTTTTTTTTTAAATCAGACCACCAGACGGTACTACTCATGAACAAACAACTGTACATTCCCTTCAAGACTTAAAACAAGGTCTGAAGGCTGCACCCCCCCCCCTCTCAAATCATCCGCCACGACAGGTACATAGCCGAGACACTGTATACCCTTCCTTGTACCTGGACGATGCGCAGGTTACGTGAATATAGGCAGGGAGTCTTGTCCATCATGAGTAACGAGGCGGTGGTTTACCTGGAAATTGAGGTAGGTTATAAGTCTGGCTCATCACACACACACACACACACACACACACACACACACACACACACACACACACACACACACACACACACACACACACACACACCTCCCCTTTCTTTGCTTCTCCATCTCCCCTCTCTTCCTCTCCCCTTGCACCGGCCTTCCAGTTGGTGTGCTTGGAAGAGTAGTTACCTTCTTGATATTTGCGTTTTTTCTCTCCCCCATCTTTCCTTGTCCTCTGTCTCCCCTCTCCCCTCTCCTTCCCTTCTGTTTCTTATCCCCCCTTTTATTCTTCCCTTCCCTCACCTTACCTTTTTGCACTTTCCACACTCTCATTGTCTCATCCTCCCTTCATCCTTTTCTCCCTCCTCTCTTTTCCTTTCTCATTCCTCTCTCTTCCTCCAGTTAGTTTCTCTCTCTCTCTCTCTCTCTCTCTCTCTCTCTCTCTCTCTCTCTCTCTCTCTCTCTCTCTCTCTCTCTCTCTCTCTCTCTCTCTCTCTCTCATCGTTCTCCCTCTTCTCTCCCCTCCCTGCTCCCTCCCCCTCCCCCTCCCCCTCAGACACACGCCAGACACCTCTTTATCACCCCCAAGCATGAAAATTGCCGAGGTTCAGGTGCCATTTGCCCACCCACCACACCACCACCACACCACTCCAATTTATTCCTAACTCACACCAGGTTTTTACTCTCTCTCTCTCTCTCACACGTTAACCCCTTAAGTACGATGACGTCATTCTATACTTCAATCGCGTTCCTACCAAGTTATTTTATTTAATTGAAGATGATTGAAGGTGAAGCGAAGATTGCGTGGAGGTGATTTAAAATAAGGTGAGGTTAGCGTGGGAGAGGGGAGGGGGTGAGGGGAAGGGGAAGAGGGGAAGGGAAGGGGAGGGGTACGGGTAGGGGGTGGCATGGTAGTTAAGATATAATGAAAAGGACGTTAAGGTTGATGTTTTCATTAGTTTTCCCTGCAGTAGTACTCTTCTTGCCACCCCCCAGTCCCCCTACTTCTTTTTCTCCTCCCCTCCACCTTTCTCCCCTCCCCTCTTCTCCTTTTCTTCCCCTCCTTCCCACCCACTCCCCCTTCCCCCATCCTTTCTTCGCCTCTTCCTCGCTTCCCCCTGCCTCGCTTCCTCCTCCCTCTTTTAGCTTCATCTCTTCCACACACCCTTACCTGTGCCTCTTTCCCTTTCCCCCTCTTCCTTGTCTCTTCATTTCATCCTTCCCCCCTTTGGTGCTCCCTTTTTCACCCCGCGTACCTTCATTCGTCCTTTTCCACTCCTTTCTCTCGCTTTCCATCTTTCTGCCGCTCCCAGTCTTTTTCTTTTTTTTTTTTTACTCCCACACCTCCTCTCCCTTTTCACCTTTCACTTTTCCCCTCTCTGCACTCTTTTATCTCCTATCCCCTTACTCCCTTCTGCCTCTTTCCGTCCTCTGTCTCTGTTCTCTCTCTCCTCCATTTTTTTTTCTTGTCTCCACCCTTCCTCCCCTCTAACACCACCCTCCTCCTCTTCTCTCTTTTCTCTGTACTGCCCCTCTCCTTTTATTCCCTCTTTTCCCCTGTGCTTCGCTTCCTTCTCCTTACATTTTTGCTGTCTTTCCTCTCTTCTCTCTTCTACCCCTCTTCCCCTTTCTTCTTCTCTCTCCTCTTTTCCTTTCTCTTCACTACCGGTCCTTCTTCTACTCCTTTTCCCCTCTTCCCCATCATTCCCCTCTGCCTTCTCGTACCTCTCTTCTCCCATCCTCCCCATCCCTAAAAAATAACCAGCCAGTGTGCATGGTAGTCGTATTATGTACCTCCAAAAATTGTCGTTCTCCTAAATGCACTTATCCTCGTTTATAGAACCTGTGTGTGTGTGTGTGTGTGTGTGTGTGTGTGTGTGTGTGTGTGTGTGTGTGTGTGTGTGTGTGTGTGTGCGCTTGGAAATTGGTGTTTTTATTGTGTACTTACGTGTGTTTTAGCGCTCTGCAGGATTGTGTGTGTATGTTCAGGTAAGAGTAATGAGTTTTGTGTGTGTGTGTGTGTGTGTGTGTGTGTGTGTGTGTGTGTGTGTGTGTGCGTGAAAAAAAAAATGAATGCATGCGCAAGCGTGAGAATGAAAGTATTTTGAATAAAGGATCGGTTTCATGTGTGTGTGTGTGTGTGTGTGTGTGTGTGTGTTTGTGTGTATGTGTGTGTGATAAGTCGCATAGTATGAGGTTATGTGCAGTGTGTGTATGTATGTATGTGCTTGTGTGCGTGCATGCTTGCGTGGAGTGAGGCGCGTCAAGAAAGGAGAAAATATCCAGCAACTAGCCAATGATTTACGAGGTCTTAGCATTCCCGACGGCCAGCTGACTTCACGCACCCCTCACCCTCGACCCCTTACCCCCCTCACCCCGACCCCTAACCCCCGACTGCTCGCCCCCCCTCACCCCCGACCCCTTACTTCTCCCTAGCCGTCACCCCTAACCCCTCAACCCTTTCCCTCGCCTCCGGCCCTCACCCATCCCCTCACTCCACAGCCATCACACTCCTCTCCCCGATCCCTCGTCAGCTCAAACCCCATTCTAACTCCCAACCAACCTTCTTTGCCTCTATCAGACCCTCTAGCCTCCACCCTACCCTCTTAATAGCCCCCATCCCAACCCCTTAACCCACACCAAAGTACCTCAGCCCACAGCCCTCCCTCACTCCCATCTCTCGTGTCCAGCCTGCGCCCCACTGCCCCCAGCCCCTGTCCCTCACCAACACTCTTGTATAGCACTCATCCTCCCCAGCCCTCTCTTCTATATCATCCACCAGCTCTCACCTATCTCCTCTTAGCCATGACTGTCCGCCCAAGCCCTCAGTAGTCCTCACCAGCCCTCAGTAGCCCTCACCAACCCTCAGTAGCCCTCACCAGCGCTCAGTAGCCCTCATAGTAACCAGCCTTGACTCCTTTATCTCGAGAGGGCCTTCCACAACCTAACCCCTTTCAAGACAGTGACCTTTTCTTATTTTTCTCTTTGTACCTCCAGACCATTTTATTCAGCCTGGGAAAAAATCTCATATGAAGGAGTTAATGGAGGGTGTTTGTATTTCCTTAACTACCACGTCATGTATTCTGTGCTTAATAAAATCGTCTGAAGGTAGCGAGAATTAAGGTGTCATCGTACTATGTGGGTTAGGAAAATCGTCGGGGATTGAAAGTGGAGAGCTGTGTTAGAGAGGGAGTGTTATTGTACACTTGTGGATGGTGCAGTTTCTCTCTCTCTCTCTCTCTCTCTCTCTCTCTTTCTCTCTCTCTCTCATCTCATCTCATCTCATCTCTCCTCTCTACCCATAGATTAGCTGCTACATCTCAAAATTTCTCTTCTCTCACCTCCTCCTTACTTCTCTTGCACACCCACTCTCTCTCTCTCTCTTCTCCCTTTTCCCCCGTCATCCATACATCTCCACTCCCCTCGATTCTCTCCTCTCACTCCCCTCATAATTCTCCACTCTCTCCTCTTCTTTCCCAATAGAATGCCTCTACCTCTTTATCTCCTCTCCCATCCTCTCGTCTCCTTTCCTTTGTCCTCTCTTGTCGCCTCTTATCTCCTCTCAACCTTCTCTGCTCTTCATCAATCTTTCCTCTCAGTCTTTTCCTCCTCTCCATATTTTTCTCCTGTCATTTTTTCATTCTTCCATCATTCTCTCTTCTTCATCTTCATTCTCCGTCCGTATCTCCCCTCCCAGTCTTTCCTCTCCTCTCCTCTCTCCATCAACCTCTCCTCTCTTCTCCAGCCTTCTCTCCTCTTCCCTCCCTTCCCCTCCATATTTCTCCCCGTTCACCCCCACACATCTCCGCTGAGGGGTTGACTGACGTATTTTCCTGCTGTGTTATATATCCGGGCCTTGTTTACGAGAGCGTCAACCCAGCCACGTCCACGGCCACGAACAGACACACGGAAAATTAACGAAGAAACGGAAGCGAGACGGATAGAAAGTGGATGGATAGACGGCGTGACGTATGCTCGGCGGACAGAAAATAGATAGAAAATTATTGGACGGAAAGCGGACGAAGAAACGGAAGCTAGACGGATAGAAAGTAGATGGATAGACGGACTGACGGAAGCTGGACGGACGGAAAATTCAATTGGTGGACGGAAAGTGGACGGATAGACGGACACATTACGGATTGAGTGGAAAGGTAGACGGTCGGACGGAAACTGTCGGAAAGTGGACGGACGGAAAATGAAGGAAAACGGACGGAAAGACGGGTGATTGAGTAAAAGGGATCTGACTGACGGGAATAGGAGGGACAGAAGGAGCGGGGAATTCAGACGGGCGGACTGACGAAAACGAACGGCTAAACGTACTGAGGAGAAATTGATGAACGACTAGGCGAAGAATAGACGATAGACACAGCTGATAGATAGATAAATAGATGGTGTAACGGGTAGATAAAACTAGATAGATTTTCAGATAGACAAGAACAGGGGTAGACATTTAAATACCCTAAAAGGTAGACAGGTGCATATACAGACACTGGAAGATTGTAGATATTTAGGTAGATAATGAGGTAGGCAAGTTTAAAGAGATTAATTAGGTTGACAGGTAAACAGGTGTGTACAGTAGATGGGACTTGCAGGTAAATTAGATAGACAGGTAGATAGATACATTGGGTAGTTAGACAGCCAGTATATGAATCAACAAGTGAAGAAATTCCTGACTGGGTTACGAGAAACTGGGAAAATTATTGGTGGTGTGTGTGTGTGTGTGTGTGTGTGTGTGTGTGTGTGAGAGAGAGAGAGAGAGAGAGAGAGAGAGAGAGAGAGAGAGACACACACACACACACACACACACACACACACACACACACATTTTCAATCTTCTCGTCTTCACATCTCAAATCCTGATTGCCTCTGATTTTTACTTCGTCCCGTTCCCCTAATCTTCCTCGTCCTCGTCATGTTATATTATTATTATTATTATTATGTTGGTGGTGGTGTGGTGGGAAGGAGGACGATGGTATGTAGTGGTTGTGAGGTGGGATGGGGGTGGTGGTATGTAGTGATGGTGGTGTTGGGTGATGCGGGTGGTGGTATGAAGTGGTTGTGAGGTGGAGTGTGGTAGGGATGGTGATATGCAGTTGTGGGGGTGGTGGGGGTGGTATGTAGTGGTTGTGAGGTGGAGTGTGGTGGGGATGGTGATATACAGTTGTGGGGGTGGTGGTATGTTGTGGTTGTGGGATGGTGTGGTGGGGATAGAGGGATGTAGTGGTGGTGATGTAGATTTGATTAATGTGGAGGTGGAGTATTGATAAGCAGTGGTTGTTGGTGTGGTGGTGAAGAGGTGACGTGTGAGCGGTGTGGGACAGGTGATGGTGGTTTGAATTTAGTTACTCTGATGTTGAAATGGAGTTTTGGTATGAAGTGCTGGTGGTGTGGTGTGGGGTGAGAATGGTTTGGTGGTGGTATGGGTGGTTTGGCTTTGGTTACTGTCATATTGAGGTGAGGTTCTGGTATGAAGTGGTGGTTGATGTGGTGCTGGTGGTGTTGGGGTGGTTATTTTGGTGTGGTGACGTGGGATTTTTGCCAAGAATATTGATGCTGTTGATCTGTTGTGATGATTTCCTAGTGTGGCTGAGGGTGTGGTATGAAATGGTTATGGGGTGGACGTAGGGAGAGGTGTAGTGTGGTGTGGAGGTAGAGTATGTTGTGGTGTGGAAATGTGGTTATGGTGTAGATGTAGAGTGTGTGGTGTGATGTGGAAGAGGAATGTGTTGTAGTGTGAAGGTTTGGTGGTGTGAAGTTTTGGTGGGATGTGTGAGAGCTGAGAGCAGAAGTAAAGACACTTAAGTTTTTATTCTTTATTTTTATTTCTCACCAAGAGTTATGTCTGTTTTAATATGTTTATTTTTTATGACTCAGTGATACATAGATTATTGTGGAGATTTTATTTATTTATTTATTTACTTTTTTTTTATATTGGTTGTCGTCATGTCTTACTTTCACCATTCACTGAAACACGTACACTGAAACCCATTCACTAAAACACATTCACTGAGGCATACCTTTGAAGCACCCGCTGAGCGACACCCTCTGAAACATAGCCACAGAAGCCATGGAAGGAAACGCTCCTCATGAAGCACACCCACTGAAGCATCCCCTTTGATATACTCCACTGAAACTCCCACTGAAGTATCCCCACTGAAACCTCTACTGAAGCCCTCGCAGTGAAGCCCCGTAACGAGGAGAGGATGGTGGTGGCGTGGTAATGTTATTGTGTGGTAAATTGCGCGTCCTTCTCTTCCCCCCAAATCATATAAATATTTTGTGGCCATTCCTGAGAGACGCAATAACAGATAAGCCCCAATAGTCACCCTAACCACTGACACTCCCTCTACCTCCCCCACCACCACCACTACCACGACCCAGACATATACACAGTTTATATGCACACATACACATGGCACATACTCAAGCACATGTGCATTGCGATGTGCATACTTACATCGCATGCGGACACACACACACACACACACACACACACACACACACACACACACACACACACACACACACACACACACACACACACACACACACACACACACACACACACACACACACACACACACACACACACTTTTGAGAGAGAGAGAGAGAGAGAGAAATCTAACACAGATACAAACTGCCCATGATATCCCGTAGCGTCAAAACTGTCTCTCCTAAAGAAGATTCAAGTGACACCAAATAAAAATAGAATAACAAATCATCGTAATACATGCATCAAAAGCAAGAAAAAGAAAACAGCTTCCAGATATAAATAAAAAGAAGGAGTTCCTAGTTTGTATAATGTATTTGACTGTTTTTTTTTTTTTTTTTTTTTTTTGGTGCCAGACGATTGTATTCACCTTTAGAGTTTTTTTTTTTTTTTTTTTTTCTCGAATTAGAAGTGTTGGTTATTATTCTTCCTTGACCTGTTCAGTACCAGACATCTCCCTTAAACTAGAAAAAAATGTATATATATGTAGCTAGAAGAAAATACAGGAAAATGTCCTCATAGTGAAGGATTTAGAATCAAGGCAACGACACCAAGCCAGGAGCTGACTAGGACGTGCGCCGAAGAGGTCATAATTGCTGCCGTGTTTAATATTGTACCGAAATACCATCATCCACTCCTCCCTCCCATTTTAGTTCCTCGTCTCCCCCTCATTTCCCCTGTTCTATCCTTGTCTTTAACTGATAGAGTAGTTTTGTTTGTTATAACCTTCCCTATACCAAAAAGCCGCGAAAGGACTAGCTGATCTGTTGCTGTTTGCTTTCCTTTGTACTCCCTTCCCGTCCTCTCATCCTTGCACCCCCTTCTCCCTTCCCCTCACCCCATCCTTCCCCTCACCTCCCCTCACTCTCTGGTCCGGCCGATTCCCTCCTCCGTGACGAATCTTCCGCGGTCGCCGATTGCACCCACCAGCCGCGGAATGGGTAATGGGTCAGAAAAGCTTGGTTATTGCTGGGGATGCTTCTGGGGACTGGTGGTGTGGCGAAGGAGAGCTGTGTGGTGAAGGAAAAAGAATATGGAGTGATGTGAGGAAAAGAGGTTAGTAAGGGAGTGGTGGTGGTGAGTTGTGGTGAGGAAAAGTGTGTTGTGTGGTGAGAAAGAAATGTGATGAGGAAGAGAGGTTAGTAAGGGAGTTGTGGTGGTGGTGAACTGTGGTGAGAAAGTGTGGTATGTGGTGAGGAAGAGAGGTTGGTATGGGCTTGATGGTGGTGAGCTGTGGTGAGAAAAGGTGTGGTGAGTGGTGAGAAAAGGTGTGGTGGGTGGTGAGAAAGGTGTGGTGGGTGGTGAGAAAAGGTGTGGTGGGTGGTGAAGAAGAGGTGTGGTGAGGATCAGTTGCCCTTCAGCTCCAGTAAATCACCGCTTGGATTTTTATATTAGTATTACCTCTCGATATTAGGCATTAACAAACCCACCGCTTAAACCATAAGAACGTACAGAAAGCCATATTCAGATTTCCTGGCTTGTGATAATGCAGTGTAATATATCAGAATGTCAAGTCTGATTCTTATTATAAAGCACTGCAAGAGTAATGGTATTTTTATTTATATTTATTTACCTTTTTAATGTTTGTGAAGGGTAGTATTTTAATTGCTGTGTAATTCTCTCTTCCAGCATCCTTCTGACCCGTTTCACTGATCTGAATAAGGGCGATTTTGACGTGACACCTGAAGAAGTTTATAAAGGTATGTGGAGTTTGTGTTAATTAAATTCATTCATTCAGTCATTTCTCTCTCTCTCTCTCTCTCTCTCTCTCTCTCTCTCTCTCTCACACACACACACACACACACACACACACACACACACACACACACACACACACACACACACACACACTTTCCCCCCCCTTCTTCCCTCTCTCTCTCTCTCTCTCTCCCTCTCTCTCTCCCCTCTTTTCCCCTCTCTCCTCCCCTCCTTTACCCCGAGGCCCTGGGATCGTATCAGAATCATCCTCATTTGCCGCGGTTCGCCACAATATTGACGCTATGGCGGCCACTCTGGGCCTCGCCAAACTGGGGAGGAGGTGGATAGTTTTGGGGGTAGTTTTTATCTTGCTAGTAAGGTCAAGGTTATTTTTATTAGTAATGTCTAGGGGAGGTTTGGTTAGGTATGGGTAGATTAGGGTAAGTTTAGGCTCTTTAGGTTAGGTATGGGTAGGTTAAGGTAGGTTTGGTTGGGTTGGGTTAGGTTAGGTAAGGTAAGTTAGGATTATGTTATGTTAGACGATTAAGGGATAGGTTAGGTTAGGTTGGACAGTTAGGTTACGTTAAGTTTGGAGAGTACTTTAAGCTGGATTGAAGTGATGGTAGTCGGTCATGCTGTTAGAATTAAAGTTACACAAGATTAGGTTAGATTAAACACTTAGAATTTGGCTAGACCTGGGTTGGCGAGGCTGCTTTAGTGAAGTTATATTAGGTTACTAGAGTAGGTTAGATTAAACTGTTAGAATTTGGCTAGATTTGGGTTGGCTAGGCTGCAATGGTGAAGTTATATTAGGTTAAGTTAGGATGGACGGTTAAGACATAAAATTGATCATGCCTTAATTAGTGACATTTGAATCAGCGTGTAGATGAATAGTTGTTTCAAGATGTTTAAATAGTTTTTGTTATGAGAGAAAACTGATGGTGATTTTGCTTGTGAACCTTCGCCTGAGTGGGTAGATGATTTTAGAACGTTAACTCCTTCAGTACGGTACTTTTTCTGATGTAATCCTATCTCCAGACGATTTTATGCAGCTCAGGAAGGAGTGTGGTGAAGGAGATACTGGAAGCTCATGTCTTTCTCTTCTAATACGTTAAATTTGCCATAAGCTGAAGAAAAGCATATGGAGATAGCAAGGATACAGTACAATAAAAATGCCGTCTTGCTGAACGAGTTAAGTAGTTATTAAGGAACTTTAAAGATAATTGTAGGCTATCCTTTTTTATTTTTTAAGGGATTTTGAGATTATACCGGATTTTAAGATGATTTTTTTTTGGTATTTTAAGGGGATGTAACGGAATTTTATGATGCTCTTATGGAATTTTTAGATGATTTCTGGGATTTTAAGGATATGTATGGGATTTTAAGGAGATTAATGAGATTTTAAGAGTATTTTGGGGGATTTTTAGATTATTTTGCGGGTTTCACAGAGATTACTGGGATTTGAAGATGATTTTTTGGGATTTTAAGATGATTTTTGATAATTGAAGGAGATTTATTGGATTTTAAGATTATTTCTATGGTATTTCAAGGAATTTTTGTGGTACTTAAGGATTATTTCATGAGATTTTAAGGAATTTTATGGGGATTTCAATGAGGCGTCTATTGGCTGCACTGTAAAGGGACGTAACACACCGCCTCAGGTCATAAGGAGCTTTGATGGTTCCGTCTGACCGATGCTGGGGGAGTGTGTGGGGAGGAGGGGAGAAGAGGGGTTGGGGAGGACAGTGGGGGGAAGGGGAGAGGAGGGGGAATTGAGTGGGAGAGACCGTAGTGACTGAGGGAACGGGAACTGGAAGAGTGTGTGGGGATTAGGGGAGGATGGGGAGCAGAGGATGGGGAGGGCAGTGGGGGAAGGGGAGAGGAGAGGGAATTGAGTGGGAGAGAACGTAGTGACTGAGGGAAGGGGAACCAGGAGAGTGTGTGGGGATTAGGGGAGGGTGGGGAGCAGGGGATGGGGAGGACAGTGGGGGAAGGGGGGAGAAGAGGGAATTGGGTGGTTGAGATCGTAGGGTCTGAGGGAAGAGGGGCTAGGAATGATGAAGGGGATGATGGCGGAGGGGAGGTAAAAGGTAGGAAAGAGGAATGAGTGGGGGAGACCGAGGAAAGGGGAGGAGGGAACGACGAGGGATGACGGAGGAGGGGAAGAAAGAGGTAGGGAAAGGGAATGAATGGGGGGGACTGAGGGAAGGGCAGGAGGGAATGATGACGGGGATGATGGAGGAGGAGAGGAAAGAAGCACAAAAGAAGGAAGGCCTTGGCGTAGGGAACACTTTATCGTTGTCTCTCTCTTCGCCTCCTAACATACCTCCCTTCTGTGACCTCTCCCTTACCTACTTAATCCATGCTTTTCAAAATGGGGGGTTAAGGGGGAGGGATGATTCCCGGAACACTCATATACTCACTCGTTTTTATCATCATTATCTTAACATCATCATCGTCGTCATCATAATCTCATCATCATCGTCGTCATCATAATCTCATCATCATCGTCATCATCATCATCATCAGAATCTTCATCATCGTTATCGTCATCATCAGACTTTTCAGCATCGTTATCATCATCGTCCTTACTTCCGTCCCAAGATGTACATGACGGAAATAGAATCCTGAAATGATGAAAGAAAAGGAGAGAGAGTTAGCAGGAACATTTTTAACCCAGTGAAATAATCCACAATACTCTAGCACTATCCTTTAATTCATGTAAATACTTTTGACTGATATGAAAGACAAGTCCCTCAAGATTTATAAGCCCTTTAGCTATCTCTCGAATTTGCTGTATTTGTGGTTTTGTGGAGTTAGGGCGTAGAGTACCACCCTCCGCCTACGGGCATGTGGTCGCATAACTCATAGGCCCAAACTGTGAAGTGCACCTACTAATTAAACAACCAAAGTGCTCCGAAAGGTCAATTTATGGGGATGATGGAGGGTAAAGAGTCAACCCTTTCACACCGAGGATCTCACCTAAGCCGAATATAACACCTGGCATTAACCGGAATAAAATGTATGTCTTGAGGTTATATAGATTAAGAAGGAATGACAGAACTGGTGCAACATGATGGTGGTTATGCGAGACACTGATTTTTTTCACACTGTCCCACCTCATACTGCCATAGTACACACTGCCGCATGTCACATTACCACACCACAGCCTGCCACACTTCACACAACCACATCACTCACTGCTGCACTTATACTACCACACCTCACACATGACCACACTTCACACTGCCGTAACTCACACCGCCACACCCCATTCTATGACACTACCACACTTCACACTGCCACATCTCCCTAACTGCACTCCACATACTTCTCTGCGACCCTTTATATACAGAGTAGTAGGGAGGGTGAAGTGAATATTACCCCATGAGAACAGTGATATCAGTTTTATGTTCTTGCTGCCGCCAGTCGATTCTTTTCAGTATAAGGGGAAATCTCTCGTTGTGAGGAAAGTAAGATCGCCTGCTGTCCAATCGTAAGACAACTTTAAGGCTGGAAATCTGCGTAAAATCATTGCGTTAACCGAGATCAGTGGTTGTAAGGAAGAAAACAGAACTGGGTTAGTGTAGCAGAAGTAGTTTTTAAGCTCAGTAAATCATCTGGCGTCATTCAGAATAAAACCTTTCATTGAGGAAGTAGCACTTAAAAGTTAATGGGTTTAATGGATCTGCCAGAAATTTACGTAGATTTTTATCCTGGTTTTTGAGTAGGGCATTGGAATTTGTTTTATACCGGCATCTGTCCATCTGTCTGTCACTCAATCTATGTCTGTCTGTCTGTGAGTGTATATAGATAGATAGATAGGTGGGTAGGTAGATAGACAGACATAAAAAGTGTAATGTTTGCTATAGTTTGATATGATCTGAAAGTACCGGATGTTTATCGAAAAGTTTATATAACATCTTTTTAAATATTTATATATATATATACTTGGTTAATATATATTTTTTTGATACTCAGAATATATTATAATTATGTGTGTTTTACGTGTGCTGTGCCTGGCTGTGCGCCGCCTCAGCCCCAGGAGGAAAAACAGCCGCTGTAAAAGTCACACACGGTGGTTTTTCCTGCATCTTGAACACTGCCGCCAGAAAATGGAGGGTGGGGGCTCTCTTTTACCTCACCCACCTTCTCCTCCATTTCTTATTTTCCTCTTCCTCATTATCATAGGTGGATGTCTTGTTAGTCTCTCTCTCTCTCTCTCTCTCTCTCTCTCTCTCTCTGTGTCTTTCTGTTCCTCCTATTTTCCGCCTTCTCTTTTTAATGTGTTCATTTCAGAAGTATAGATTAAAAGCAGAATTGAGCTCAGTGTTTCTTCATCTATCTTTGGAATAAATATCTTCCCTTCTGTTCTTGCCAGCCCTCTTGGTGTTTTCCCTTTAATTCCCGTCGGCCGTGACTCACTCCCACCACAGCACAGTCCGTTGGCTGGAATAAAATACAGTCGTCACCATGAGAGGGGTAATGGTGGTAATACTGACTGCAGGCGCCTCTGACTCACTCGTAGCGGAACTGAATTGCTTGACGTTGGTCGAAATGGACTTGTGTGACTGTCGTGAATTAGGCAAACCGGAGGTGGTGGTGGGCGTAAGGAGGAGGAGGGGGGGGGTTCATTCATCGATTTCTCTTACCTGGGAATTAAATCACCTTGTTACGGGAAAAAGACGAGAAGAAAATTTAATGCTTATATGCCTGTCGATGCATGAGGGCCATTAAGATAAATTTTGCTGTCCTAGTTTTCTCACCTACTTCGACCCGGAGTAGTTGGTTTACATTTAGGTCCCCAGCTGTACTGCCGGGTGAATAGGGGCAAGGGGGGAACAGAATGAGTCCACTAGTCTGACCGGCACGATAAGTTAATAGCCCTCCTTTTATCTGTACTAAGGTGAACTCTCATTTTAATTTTCCTTGCGTCTACCGTGTCTCTTCCCTCCTCCTTTCTCTTTCGTCCTCCTTCTCATCCCTCCGTCTTTCCCCTCCCTCTGTTTCTTCCTCCTCACCTCACCTCTCCACATCTCACATCCTACATCCCTGCCTTTGTCTCTCTTCCTTCTCTCCCTTCCCTCTTCCTCCTTCATTTCTTCTTTCTCTTCTTCCTTCATTTCTTCTTTCTCTTCTTCCTTTCTTCATCCTTCTCTCCTTCTATCTTTTTCTGTCACAGGTTCGTTAGGTCTGTAGTAGAATTAGTTTTTTTCCCTAACAAACAACCTCGCTTTGGACCAATACAACTCTCATCTTCTTATGTACTCTTATGTATTGCCTCCATCCTTCTCTTCCTCTTTCCCTTCCCTGGGTCCCTCGCGTCACTCTTTTTCCTTAATTTCCTATACCCTTCCCCGTCTCACCCTTCTCTCCTCTCCCTTTCTGTCCATTTCCTTGTTTCCATCCCTTCATTACCTTCCATATGTTTTCCATCTCTCCCTTCCTTCCTCTCCCTCCATTCTTCTCTTTTTCCCCTCCTCTCCCCATATTTCTCTTCTTCCCCTCCTCTTTCTCCATCCTTCTGTCTGTCCCCTCCTCTCCCTTCATCCTTTTCTCTCTTCTCCCTCCATCCTTGTATCCCTCCCCTCCTCTTCCTCCATCTCTCTCTCCCTCCCCTCCTCTTCCTCCATCTCTCTCTCCCTCCCCTCCTCTCCCTCCATCCCCTCCTCTCCCTCCATCCCCCCCCTCTCTCTCTCTCTTCCCTCCTGTAAATTCGAGAAACACGATCATTTTTGTGTGAAGTGAATGTAAAGGTTGGGGGGGGCTGGAGCATCCCCATGTTGCCCTCACTCGCCCTCTGGCACCCTCAGGCAAAGGCAGGGATAGGCAGGGTAGGCAGAGGCAGGGGGTAGGCAGAGACGAGGGAAGCAAAGACAACGTACTGTAGTCAGAGGCAGGGTATGCAAAGGAAAGAGGCAGGGGCAGGGAGGAGAGGCAGAAGCAAGGTAAGCAGAAATAGAGGCTGAGGATAGGCATAGAGGGAGGAGATATGCAAGGGTTGTGAGAGACAGAGCTGGGAGAGACTTGCAGAGGAGAGAAAATTTAGCAGAGTATGCAGGGAGGGAGGGAGGGTTAGCTGAGGCAGGGTAGGCAGAGAGGAGGGAGAGGCTGGTAGGGATGAGGGGATTGATCTGAGTAGGCAGAGAGGTAAGGAGGGTAGGCAGAGGAGATTTAACAGAGTAGGCAGAAGGGGATTTGGATGAATAGGCAGAGAGACAGTGGTCGAGGAGGGAGGGAAGAGAGTGTGTGGTTACTAGGAAAGGTAAGCAAGCAGCAGCAGTAGAGCAGCGATGTTGGGGAGGATGGCAGGGAAGCAGAAGGTAGGAGGTGTAGGGAGAGAAGGTAGGTAGGTGCGTATGCAGGATGGGTAGACAAGAGGGAGAGAATGAGATGTGTTGGGGCAGTAGGTTGATAGGTTAGATGAAGAGGTAGTTTGGTAAGTTGGTAGGATAGTAGGATGGTCATTAGACAGTGGGATAAGCACGTGATAGGCAGGTAGACAGATGGGTTGGTGATGAGGCAGAGGATTAGGTAGGCGATAGGGAGGTATAGATGGGTTCAGTAGTTAGGTAGGATAAGAGAGGTGGGTGGGTAGAGAGGTGGGTGGGTAGGTCGGCCTAGGTAAGGTCTCCGAAAGATCGATTGGATGAAGAGGTATGTAGGTCGGTAAAAATAATATAGATTGATTGACCAGTAAATTGATTAAGATAGATATAGATAGATGAATATACATAGATAGAGAGAGGGATAAATCAATAGACAGACTGACGGGTAAAGTAAAGATGGGTGAGATATGGTATATGAGTCATGTAACGAACTTTAAAAAAAAAAAAAAAAAAAAAAAAAAAAAAAAAAAAAGGAGTCAGTTTTGTGTTGTGTTACTGAGGTTGTGAAGAGAACGGTAGGAAGGTAGGTTGGTTGGTACACAGGTAGGTAGGTAGGTAGGTAATATCAGCGAGGCAGGTAGGTAGGTTGTGTAGGTACCGTATGTAGACAGGTAGTTAAGTGGGATGTGATGGCGATAGGTAAGTAGGCATCTCGAAGTGAACGAATCATCTTTTTTTATGGAACAAAATTTTCAGGCTCAGGTCTGGAATTTTCTGTTTTTGTATTAAAGAATAAATAAAAGACAAATAGACAGGTAAGGCTGGGTGAGATTTGGTAGGAGAGTCATGTAGTGAGCGTGTACAGGAAGGGGAAGGGGGGAGGAGGGGTGCGGAGTTTTGTGTTGTGTTGTTGTGTTACTGAGGTTGTGGAGGGGAACGCTGGCTGTGTTGTCTGAACCCTCCCTTCCATCCTCTCTGCCTTTTCGGTACCCCACGCTTTTCTGCCTTTTCTGTGGCGCTTTTCTGCCTTTTCTGTGACCCTTTTCTGCCTTTTTTGTGACTCTTGGTGGTGGAGAGTGACGCCTTCTTGCGGTGGCACTGTCATTACCTGATGGCTCCTCTGCCCGATTATACAAACGACCCTAAACACCTGCCTCTTTCATCCATCGAAAGGATGGTGGTGGACTGGAGGAGGGGGTCAACTTGAGCCTGCAATGCACCAGTTTCACGTTTCAGATGAACCTGGGGCTACAGCTACAACTTCTACTGTGGTCCTTTCCCTGAACCCATTGAACCTTGTTATCGGACTGAAGGGGCATAAAAATTACCTCAACAAAACAGCCATTCCTTTCAGATATAAAAGACGACTTCGTATATCCTAAGATAATGGAGATTTCTTTAGGACGATTACCGTCACTCTAATGTAACCCCTAAACTGAATGACCTTATTTGAGGGTAAAATGAAATATACGGTAATCGTCCTAAAGAAATGTTTAAAGTTTCAGCAAAGCAGTTACCTATTCGTGTAAATGATTAGCCACTTAACTGATGACATTTTTTTTTATTCTTACTACTTTTCATGAGGGGTTTAGATTTAGCTTTCAGTTACCCCTTCACTCCGTGGCTTCTTTCCTAAGCTGAAGAAATGGTCTGGTAGCAGCAAGAAGAGATTTAAAATGGCGTTGTTGTTGTGTTGGAGTTAAAAAAAAAAATAAATGCTGAACAGAAGTAGTAGTTCTATATTATTATTATTAGTTTTTTCCTGTCTCACGTCATTTAATTCAACTTTGGAGAAACTTTTCGAAAGGAAGGGATTAAATATAGCCTTCATTAACGCCTTCACTACTGTGGTAATAAGTCGATTGAGGTCGTCTGAAAATGGCGAGAATGAAATAAAAGGCATTATCGTATTACAAAGAATGAAGAATATGAATCAGGTAGTCTAACAAAAAGCGTATAAACTCATATGTTTTAGCCGCGTAAGATTTAAGGTGAATAAATATGCATTATGTTACCCAGGCCACGGATCCGGGGCCTAAAAATGTTTGTGGGAGAAAAAAGGGTGGTTGTGTGGAAAATGCTCAGCTGAAGAAATATGTAAGACTTTGCTGCGGGGGGAAGAGGGGGCATTTGCTGGAAGGAGGGGGGAAGAGGGGGTAGGAAGGGAGGGAAATGGGGAATGGGGAGAGGTGTGGAGATAGGGAGGGAAGTGAAGAGAGGAGAGGAAGGATTTGATGTATGGATGGAGGGAGGGAGGGAAGTGGAGGGAAGAGAGTGAGGATGTGAGGGGGGAAGAGGGGATTTGGCGGAGGGAGGGAGAGACGTGAGGGGCGCTGAAGGGAGGGGAAATGAGGAACTGTGATAGAAGAGGGGATGCTGGGGAAGGGAAAGAGGTTTGTTGGAGGTGGGGGAGTAGAGTTTTGCTGGAGGAATGGGGAGAAGTAGGGAGAGGGCCCTGAGGGGAGAGAAATGGGAGGACAGTTATAGAAGATAAGGTGCTGGAGAAAGGAAGGAGAGTTTTGGACGTATGGGGAGGGGGCTGGTGTGGAAGGGAAGAAAGCTAGAGGGAGGAGGAGGGAAGCCAAAGGAGGAGGGGGGATGGTGAAGAAAGGATAGGGTGGGGGGAGAGAATGCCAAGTGGAGGAGAGGGGGGAGAATATTGATGGAGATGGAGTGAAGTATGCTGAGGAGAGGTGGTAGGAACTGGATAAGAGACGGGACCAAGAAGGTGGGAGGGATAGAAAAAGGGGAAAGGGGCTTTTGCATTGGAGAGGGAAGGATGGGCTAAATAGGGGGATTGTGCCGAAGGATGGAGGGGGCTAGAGAATGAGGAGGTGCTCTGTTAGAGGGTGATGGATTGTTGAGAGAGGGAAGGGGGATTGTACTGAGGGAAGAGAAGCCTGAGGTAGGGGGGGATATTGTTTTCTGAAAGGAGGAAAGGAGTCTGGTACTAGAGAGAGAGAGAGAGAGATACACGCGGTTTGAGAGTCTGGAGTTTATATTATTTAACACAAACACCCCGCAGCCATTCCCCTCTGGTTGCCGACTTACGTGCTGTATACGTGAGGGCGGAGGAGGAGGAAGGAGGGAGGGGGGAGCTGTGTGTGTGGCCGCAGCGTCGCCGTCAGGATGTGTACAGTGAAGGATTTAGTTGGACAGGGTGTGCTCGGGGTGACTGGTGGTATGTTGTGCTTCGTTGATGTGCTGTATGTCTTTATCTTGCACATATACCTCTCTCTCTCTCTCTCTCTCTCTCTCTCTCTCCGTTATATACGGTATATATATATTATATATATACTCTGATATACTGTATTTCCTTTACACACACACACACACACACACACACACACACACACACACACACACACACACACACACACACACACACGTGTGTGTGTGTGTGTGTGTGAGAGAGAGAGAGAGAGAGAGAGAGAGAGAGAGAGAATGGATACGCGGGATGAAGGTAGTTAGGACGAACTAAGGATGATTCTTTGGGCAGTGATTCGTTTGGCCGTATCTCTGAGTTCGTTTCCCCTCCGGTAATTCATGGTAATATGGATGGATGGCGGTGGCACGGCGGTGGGGCCTCCATATTTCCATACTGTAACTCTTTTCACCACCACACACTGTATTCTATTCCTAGGTTGATCGCTTTTCCTTCATAGATACATCAGAAACCCTTACACACCCCACCTAACCCAACCCAACCCAACCCAGCCCAACCCAACGTAGTCCCATACCGACAAAGATAAACGTGCCGAAATCGACAGTAGTTGGGAAATTTGTGTCTCTGCGTCCATAGCTCAACTGGCTGGAATAATGCATCAGCCAGGGAAGCTTGTGAATGCCTGGCCAAGAGTTACGAGTCCTTTTAGGGGTCCGAGAGAGGCCCCTCATGCACAAACAGTCGGGGTAGTGATCGTAAAGCGGGGAGGCGGCGACCGTGGGATGGGGGGAAATCGAGAGGGAGAGAGAGAGTAGAGAAAGGAAGGAAGAGGGCTTATATGTTGACTTGTAGGGAGACCTCTTCTAGTGAAGGGATTAATTACACACACACACACACACACACACACACACACACACACACACACACACACACACACACACACACACACACACACACACACACACACACACACACACACACACACACACACACACACACACACACACACACACACACACACACACACACACACACACACACACACACACACACACACACACACACACACACACACACACACACACACACACACACACACACACACACACACACACACACACACACACACACACACACACACACACACACACACACACACACACACACACACACACACACACACACACACACACACACACACACACACACACACACACACACACACACACACACACACACACACACACACACACACACACACACACACACACACACACACACACACACACACACACACACACACACACACACACACACACACACACACACACACACACACACACACACACACACACACACACACACACACACACACACACACACACACACACACACACACACACACACACACACACACACACACACACACACACACACACACACACACACACACACACACACACACACACACACACACACACACACACACACATTCTCCCTCTTCTGATATATCCTTACCTCCCAGCACTTAGACAGGACCTAATGGCTTGCACTGATCCCTATCCAGACTTCACTTCCCCCTCACCATTTCATTACACAGACTTAGAAGACAAGCTGGCCATCGCAGGAATGAGAGTGGAGGTGATCGGGGGTGCATTGAAGCGAAGAGAAGAGGAAGAGGGGGGTACAGAGTGGGTCCTTACTCTTTGATATCATGTGGGTCTCTCGTAACTATGCAGGAGGGATTTGGGTTGGTGGTGGTGGTAGTGGTGGTGGTGTCTGTGGTAATGGTGGTGTTGGTGGTTGTGGTGGTAGTGTTGCAGGAGGGGTTTGGTTGGTTGTTTTTGGTGGTGGTGGTGATAGTTGTTATGGTGGGAATGATGTTGGTGGTTGTGGTGTTTGTGGTAGAAGTGGTGCTGATAATGGTTGTGGTAGTAATGGTGTTGATACTTGTGGTGTTTGTGGTAGTAGTGGTGGTGATAGTGTTTGTGATAGTAATAATGTTGGTGGTTGTTTGATGATGGTGGTTGTGGTGTTTGAGATAGAACTGTTGGTGGTAGTGGTTGTGGTAGTAATGATGGTGGTTGTGCTTGATGGTGGTGTTTGTGGTGATGGTAGTGCTTGTGGTAGTACTGGTAATGGTGGTTGTGACTCCTCTACTTATTCCCTTGTTTCCTCCTCCCCCTTCCTTATTTTCTCCCCTCCTTTATTATTTCCCCTTTCCCCTTCCCTTCCTTTCAATATCTTCCTTCCTCATAGTACCATTTCTTCCCCTTATTTACGCTCTCCCTCGCTCCACTTCACCTCCTTCCCCCCTCCCCTCCTTTTTTTCTTGCCTTTCTTCCTTCCCTACTTTCTTCCCCATCCCCCTCACGTAATACCATTCCCTTCCGTAATCTCTACTATCCATCTCCCGTATCCTTAATCTTCGGCTGCTTTCCTTAACCCCCAACCCGTATGTCCCTCCCATTCCCCTCCTTATCTTTCTGTCCATTTCTCCAGCCTCAAATCCTCCCCTTTCTCCCTCCATCTTACCCCTTCCCATTTTCTCACCTTCTCACTTTCCCTTACGCCCTCCATTTCTCTCCTCACTCGCCCTCTTCATTCCCTCCTCCCTTGACCTTTCCTTTCCTCCATTTTCTTCTCCTGCCCGCTCCTTTCTTTCATTACCCTTCTCCAGTCGTGAGCCTTCCATTTCCCCATCCCTATCCACTCACTTCTACCCCCCATTAATGCCCTCTGTTTCCTCATCTCCTTCGTCGTCCTTCCTCCGCCTTTGTTCTCTCTCTTCTTCTATCTCTGTTATTTCCCCATCTACCCCGTCTCTTTCTCTCTCTCATCTTCACCCTCGCACTCTGCCCCTCTCTTTTGGCCCCTGCCCTTCCCCCTGTCACCTCACCCTACCCCTTTCCACCTAGCCCTTCTCCAATCACCCATACCCCTCACCTTCCCTTTCACCCTCTTTCCCTGACCCTCTCCACTTCACCCTATACCTGTACTTTACCATTTCCTCTTCCCATGTCCCCTCTCCTCTTCCCCTTCTTCATTTCCCCCACGCACTAGACATTTCATCTCACTCCCTTTCACCCCCCACCCCTCTCTGCCTGACCCTCCCCATTTACATACCCCTTCACCTACTATTCCCCTCCCCCCTTATATTTCATCATCTTCCCTCTTTTTCCAATCTCCTCCTCAGCCCTTTTACCCCTTCCCCTCCTTATTTCTTCCCCTGCCCTTTCCCCTACCCCCTCTTCCCTCCTCTACCCCTCTTCCAACTCCTACCCCCCTCACCCTACCCTGCTTCTCTCCTTCAGCCGCGTTACTTAATGTTTAAATATTTGACATTCCAGGGACCTCCGTGGGTATCTAAGGTTCTTGAGTGGTAGGGGGAGGTGGGGGAAGGGTGGGGAGTGAGAGAGGTGGGGGAGGGGGGAAGGAGGGAGGTGAAGGAGTGGTGGAGAGTGGTAGAAGAGGTGAGTGTAATAGGGAAGTAAAGGGAGATGGGGAAGGGGTAAAAGAGGTAAGGATGATAGAGGAGTTGGAAGGGAGGGAGTGGTAGTGGAGATGAGTGGACGAAAATCGCTCGTAGTCATATAAAAATCGTCTGATGTGTTTCCGGTAAGATTCTGGTGTTCTGAAAGGGTTACATTTTTTTAAATCTTATAGTATTCATAAATTCATATATCAGTAGTTAGAATAGATACAGTTGTCAAGATTTCTTTAAGATTTGCTTCGTCTTGAAAGGGTTACTGGAGATTAATTTGAGCCCTTAGACTTATGTGCGCGGGAAACCACTCTCAGACTTCATTAAATCGTCTGCCGGTCCCTTGAATCCAGTCCTTAAACAGTCTAAGATTGAAGAAAGCATTAGTAGTGACTGAAAGAAGAAGAAGGAAAAAAAAACTATTTCGTAGGTGACAATTTCTGTATAAGGTCGCTCTTTATTTTTATTTTATTTTTTTAATTCTTGCCACCTCCAGATGAAGTTTTCACACAATTTTTTCAGCATTGGGGAGACTGCAGTGTTTAATGAAGTTTTGTCTTATCTGTGGAGTTCGAAAAATTACTTGTAAGCGGAAAAAATATATAGAAATAGTAAAAATTTAATCAAACAATGCTTCAGCGTGGATATTTAAATGCAGTGGGTTGTGATGTTATTACGAGAGAGAGAGAGAGAGAGAGAGAGAGAGAGAGAGAATAACCACTGCCGGACTGACAGAAACCAGCCAAGTATCTTCCACCCCTGCCCTGGAGCTTACCGTTGATGCTTAGAGTAGGGGTTAGGGAAGGGGGGAAGGTGAGAGGGAGGAGGAGAAGGGAGGGTAAGGAAGGGGGTGTCTAAGAGGAGTGGGCGTCCAGTAATCTTAAGCAGCCGCCCAGGAGACAAACCGTAATCAGGCCGCCCGCCCACCGTCCTAACCACACACCCCCGCCCTCACCCACACACGCTTCATTGGAGTCTAAAGGAGCCGCCCCTACCCTTGCCACGCCCCCTCTCGGCTACCCCTGCCCCCTCCACTTACCCCTTCCTCGTCCCTCTCTATCACTACCTTTATTTTTTCTCCCCTCCCCTACCCTCCTCCCCTACCCTCCTCCCCTCCATCCCTGCCCCTATCTCTCCCTCCCCTTTTCCTCCCTCTATCCTCTCTGTCCCTACCTTTTGGACTTTTTTCTTTTCTTTACCTCTGCTCCTCCTTACCTACCTCCCCTCTCCTCCTTACCCCTTTCCTCATCCACCGACCCCCCCCCCTCCGTCTCTGTCCCTTACCCCTCCCCTTCCGCTTCCTCGATGCTTTCTATCCCTTCCCTTTTTTGTCATTTTTTAAAACCACGCTTCTCTGCTAACCTCTCTCCCAGCTTTCTACCCTTCTCCCTGCTTACGCCTCTTCCCACCCACCTCCTTCCTTCCTTCCTTGCCCCTTGCCCTTCCCACTCCTCACCTCTCTCTCTGCCCTCTTTATCCTTATCTTTCTACCCCTCCCTTTTTTTTTTTAAATCTTTCCTCCCTGTTTACCCCTTCCCCCCTCCTTACCCCTTTCGCTACATACTTCCCTTCTGCTCTCTCCTCTGCACCCCTCCCCTCCTCTTCCCTCCCCTCCCCTCCCCTCCCCTCCCCTCCCCTCCCCACCCCTCCCCTCCCCTCCCCTCCCAATCCCATTTCCCCTATCCCAATCCCAGCTCATCTTAGCTTCACCCACTGATCATTTTGCTGTTTTTACCCCTCCTCCACCCCTTCCTCCTGCCCCATTATAGGCGGTACTGATCCTGATGACAAGGCAAGCTGTTAACCCCAACCCTTTTCCCCTCCCCATCTATCCACCCCACCTAACCTCCTCTCCCCGTTCCCCTTTGTCTCCCCTCCCTTCCCCTCTCCCTCACCCCTTACCCTCGCCTCCATTCTCTTCTCCCCTCCCTTTCTCCCCCTCTCCCTGTCTGCCCACTCATCCTTTCCTCCATGCCCCCCCCCCCACCCCTGGCATGAGTCCCCCCCATCTTACTCAAGACCTACCAATCCTAGCCAACTTGTGCCCCTGATATGTACCCCAGCCTTCACACACGCAGGTATTGCTTGGACTGGGTGTAGATAGATAGGTAGATGAAGAGATATAGATAGATAGAGATTGATAGAGAGATAAATAGATAGATAGATAGATAGACAGAGAGGGAGGGGGAGAGGAAGGTACCGGTATTATGCAGATGCTACTCTCCTATCTCTTCTTAAACTCCCTCGGTACAATGACAGGCTGTTCACTTTATTCCCGCCACCACGAGACGATTTTTCCGCTTCGGGGAGGTCTCGTGCTGAAGGAACTAATAAAGAGTAATTTTAATCCCCCCAGTTACAAAAGTCCCCCTAAGCCCAATAAAACCGTCCAGGCGATGGCAAGAGTAAAACAGTTAGAAGGTAGTTTGTAGTACAGGGGTTGATAATAAATGCATCAGTAGAGGATTTCACTCAGAGTAGGGGAAACGTCTTGCTTTGGAGGAGTTACTTAAGGCTGTATCTAACCCCTCTCTGAGTCCAAGTCGATCCTGAGGTGAATAAAATCGTCTGGAGTAGCAAAAACAAAATATAGAATGTGATCAGATTGACGATAATTGTTCAGCCCGAGGAGTGTCTAATTTCTCTCCTATTCCTCCTGCTACCAGACGATTTTACTCAGCTCAGGAGGGACTTTTTCGAACTGGAGGGGTTAGATGCTGCTCTCTTTAGTCCCTTCAGTTCTCTCAAGTCTCTCCACTCTTCTCAGATTGTTATTTTCCGTTCCTGCCTACGTTTGATTGGTGCTCAGTATATTTCCAGTCCTTGGTTTGTCTTGATTGTTTTTTCACTTCATTTCCCAGTTCATGCTTTGTCGTTGGCTGTTCAGCATTTCAGTCCTAATTTTTTTTTTAACCATTGTTCAGTATTTTTTTAAGTTATGGCCCAGTAGTGATTGGGTATTCAGTGATTTTCCAATCCTCTGTTGCTCTTGTTGGATGTTCTGATTTATTGTTTTCATCAGTAGTTTTTCCAGTCCTCGTCTTGTGATTAGGCCCAAGTGTTCATAATTTTTCCAGCCACCTCGTTGTCCTGATTGGCTATTCCATATTTTTTCCAGTCGACTAATTGTTTTTTTTTTTTTTTTTTTTTTTTTTTTTTTTTTGCATTTTTTCCAGTCATCTTGTTGTTATTGATTATCCAGTTTTTTTTTTTTCCATCCTCTGTTTCTTATCAGTGTTTGGTTAGCATTTTTTCCAGTCCTGTTTTTTTTTTTTTTATTGGTTCAGTATTTTTGTGATTTTTTTTTCAACTTGTTCAGTATTTTTGTGATTTTTTTTTTAGCGGGTTCAGTGTTTTTGTGATATTTTTTCAGCTTGTTCAGTAATTTTTTTTTCAGCTGGTTCAGTATTTTGGTGATTTTTTTTTCAGCTGGTTCAGTATTTTTGTGATTTTCTCCAGCTCGTTCAGTATTTTTGTGATTTTTTTCAGCTGGTTCTGTATTTTCGTGATTTTTTTTCAGCCGGTTCAGTATTCTTGTGATTTTTTTCAGCTGGTTCAGTATTTTTGTGATTTTTTTCAGCTTAGTATTTTTTGTGATTTTTTTTTCAGCAGATTCAGTATTTTTGTTATTTTTTTTTCAGCTGGTTCAGTATTTTTGTGATTTTTTTTCAGCTGGTTCAGTATTTTTTTTTTTTTTTTAGCTGGTTCAGTATTTTTGTGATTTTTTTCAGCATCTCTTGTTTTGAGTAGGTGGTATTTTTTTTTTTCCAGTCTTCCTTGTTTTGATTGGGTGTTATTTTCTTTATTGATCTTTTTTTCTATTCTTGATCAGTATTTTATCCAGTTCTGTGATTACTTTTCCTTTATTTCCCTCTCGCTAATCCAAGTTCTCTGAGTGATTGTTGTTTTTAATTTTCATGGGTGGTAAGTAGATAATTAGATGCATATGGATAAGTAAGTAAGCATGTAGGTAGGTAAGTAGATATATGTCAGTAGGTAAGTAGGTACAGATATAGGCAGGTTTAGAGATAAGGAGGTTAAATAGATGTGGGTAAGTAGGTAAATAGATAGATAGAGGTAAGTGGGTACATATATAGGTAAATATATGTATAGGGAGGTTAAATAGATGTGGGTAAGTAGGTAGATAGACTGACAGACAGACAGATAGATAGGTAAGTAGGTAAGCAAGCCGAAAAGACAGGGAGATTTCTAGATAAGCTTTGTAAAATCGGGAAAAATTTTATAGAAAGTATACAGTCATGGCGAAACATTAAATTCCGTAATTTCAGATACTCCCGCCTAAATTCAGATACTCTCGCCTAAAGTCAGATACTCTCGCCTAAATTCAGATACTCTTGCCTAAATTCAGATACTCTCGCCTAAATTCAGATACTCTCGCCTAAATTCAGATACTCTAATAATTTCGTCTCCTGAGCCAATTTGAGTAATAACTTGATTTTTATCGTCTGAGGAGCGAAATCCCGGGCGTCTTCAAGCTGATGTTATCTCTGTATAAACACATAAACACAGGCACGCACCAGGAAGAGGAAGTGGATGCCAAAAAAATACGTGATTCTCTCTCTCTCTCTCTCTCTCTCTCTCTCTCTCTCTCTCCTTGAATGTATGTATGTAAATATCTGTGTCTGTTGATTATGCTCATCTCTATGTATCAGTATTTTTGCATGTATCGGTATGTTTGTTTATATATTTCTGCCTGTCCGTCTGTCTGTCTACTCGTATCTGTATGTCTGACTGTTTATACGCGTCTGTCTGTCCGTCTGTCTCTCAGGCCTGAGAGGACCTTCCTCTCTTCCATATCACCACCTGACCAATTGCATATACACTTGTCATTATTTTTATTATTGAAGTGCTGGTGCAGAAGAAAAGCTGTCAATACACAATACAAATACTGTCAGATTGGTGTAGAAGTTAGCATAGAAGTTGTATAGGAAAAAGAGTACAGAGACTTAGAAACTGGTCTCTCCTTAATTGTCCCATATCCCCGTTTTCTGTCTTCTCCCTTATCTTCCATTTCAGTATCCTCCAAATTACTACTTGTTCCTCCCATCTCCCCTTCGCTCATCTCACCTCTCCCTGCTTCTTGATCTCCTCTCCCCATGCACCGTCTCCCCCTTTCTCATCCTCCACATTTCGCTTTCATGTCTCCTCATTTCTCCCCTCTCCGACCCATACCTGTCTCCCCCATCTCCCCTCTCCCCATACCTTACCTCTGCCTGTTTCCTAGACTTTTCTTCCCTTCTTCCATCCCCACCATCTCTCATCATTCATCTTCCACTCCTGTATCTCTGTTTATCCCCGTCCATAGGTAATGCGTGTCTCTCCATCTCTCTCCTTCCATCATAAGATCTCTCCCCAGTCTTTCATCTTCCCTTTCTTATTCCCATGTCATCGTCTCGTCTCGCCTCTTCTCATCTCATCTCATTTCAGACATTGTCACTCTTCTCCCGTCCATCTCTTTAGCGTAATACTTAACCGGTATTGTCAGGTTTTCATGTGTATAACTGGGGTCAACTGTGGAACCGTCTTTCTCATTTCCTTTCCCTCTGCCTATGCCCTGCAGTCTTTGAAATGTAATGCGAGCCGACATTCCGATATACTGATTTATGAATTTCTCCTGCCGTGTGTGTAAGCTGATGTTATCCCTTGACACACACACAAGCACATGCCAGCGATTTTTATGCATGTCCCTCCCTTTCATCCTTCCTTTGCAGTTCCGTTACTATGACATTTTTATATTTGACTACCACAGAATTATTTTATACAAAGTTTAGAGGGAGATTTCTATTTTATTTACCTCATTTACTACAGTAGGTCTATCCCAAACTGAATGAAATCTTGTAGGCCTGGCAAGAGTAAAATAATGAATTAGACGTTACACTGGAAGGGTTGGGAGTAATTGTTGGCTTCTCTTCCCAGCACTTCGGCTCCATCACCTGTCTCCCCATTCCCATTCTCCCCATCCCAGTTCTCCCCCAGAGTCGTATTATCAGGGGCTGTATTTATTAAGGTCTTAGCCAGTTCTTAGGATAAATAAGTCTCCATACAAGAGATATATTGCCAGAAAAAATGTGTGTTGTTGTATTACTCACATTTTTACTTAATACATTTTGGCTTTAAAGAGTTTGATATCTAACTGTATGAGCTAATGTAAAGGCGTAAACAAGAACGTCATAAGCTCCAGAAAGTTTATAAATACGACCTCAGATCTCCTACCTGCAGGACCTCTTGGGGGGGCAGGGGGAAGGAAAATGTGGGAGAGTGTAGGAGGGGGAGAGGAGATATTGGGGGAGAGGGAGAGAGGGAGGGAGGGGGGAGGAAGAGGAAGAGGTGAATTGAAGGTAGAAAAACTTCGGTATCAGTTTGAGAGCGTGTTATTGAAGGAAAGAGGGGAAAGAGGAGGAGGAGAAGAGTATGGAAGGAGAAAGGTCAGAAGAGAAGGGGAGACGAGGCAAGGGAAAGAGGGAAACAGGAGAAGGGAAGGGAAAAGATGAGACGTAGGAGAATAGAGGGAAGAAGGAGAGGGCGTAAGACGAGGCGAGAGGAGAGGGAAAGATTCAGATGGAGAGGTGAGAGGAGAAGGAAGAAGAGAGGGGGATTGGAGAGGTGAGAGGGAAAAGAACAGGTGTATTGGAACCCACAAGAAGCACTGGAATAATTTTGAAGTCTGTGTGTGTGTGTGTGTGTGTGTGTGTGTGTGTGTGTGTGTGTGTGTGTGTGTGTGTGTGTGTGTGTGTGTGTGTGTCAGTGCTGGAGGCTTTGTTGATTCTTGGTGTGGCTGGGATCTGTAGCACGTTCACAGATAACCTTCCGATCTCTCTCTCTCTCTCTCTCTCCCCCCCCCATATACATAATATGGATGTGTATGTCTGTCAGTTTTTCTCTCTGTCTTCCTAAAAATATTCATCTCCATTCTCTATTCTTTCTTCCCGATCCTCCATTTTCTCGTCTCGCTTCACTTAATTTTGGCGGAGGAAAGAAGGGGGAGGAGAGAAAAATATGGAGGATTAATGGGTATGGGAAGCCGAGGATTGGATTTGGAGAGAAGAGATGATGGAACTGGAGAGAGGAAAAAAAGAATTCAGTTGGTGAAAGGAGGAGCTAAAACTGGAATAAAAAGAGGAAGAAAGGTGATGGAAATAAGAGCTGAAATTTAATGGAAAAGTAATGGAAGGAAGATGTGATTGAAATGAGGGCTAAAATACCCAAAGAAATAAATGTAAGGAAGGAAGGAAGTTGTGGAAATGAGCTGAAAATGAAGGAAGGAACAAGTTGATTGAAGTTTGAGCTTAAAAGGAAGTGACAAAGGAAGTAGTTGACTGCATTAATAACTTCCGGTTAAGTAATGGGAGAAGGGAGAAAGAAATTGGCGGAAATAAGCCCTAATTTAACCTTTTTTTTTTTTTTTAAGTATAGACTAAAATCTACCAAAAAAAAAACACCTCAGAGTAAATGGACTATACCCTTTTCACTCTAACCTGGCCTAGAATTGCTACCTCTTCACGTGGAATACCGAATCGTAGCAAGACCATAACACTAGAACATAATACTGGTCACGAAGAAGTGCAATGGAAAGTATGTACAGCCTTGGCATTGCCTTATTCTGACATTGAGCTACACGAAATAAGCTGCGAAATGAAAACAAAAAAATCTGGGCCAAGTTAAGGTAAAAAAGACTACAGCTAGAGATACTGCAAATCAGGTGACCAAGACTTCCACAAGGCAGCATAGTCGAGTCCTTCAAACATGTACACGTTAATATAAAAAAGAAAGTTTATGGAAATAATGGAAAATTAAAGAGGAAATGAAACTGAATACTGATGGAAATGGAAACTAAATAATAAAAAAAAATACCAATATTCTGAAGGGAGTGGTCATGTTTTCTACACAGCCACAATAAACTGACATGCATCTGTGTAAATTACCATGATGAGGAATGCATTAACAAGAACATGGGATTCCAAACTTGTGTGTATATATATGGTTTAAAAGGACGACAAAAAAAGAAATAAAAGTTGTCCGAGAATACTTTCTCTTGGAACAACTGTGCCAAGATTGAAGCGAATACGTGAAGAAAAAGGGAATGGCACCAGAGAGAAAAATGTTGGAAAGACTGAAAGAAATTGGGCAAGTACAGTAGGTCTCCGCCGTAGGATGGAGACCTAAAAAGAGTTAAGAAGTGAAAGCTCAAATGATCCGTACCCTTTTAGTGAATTCTCTCAAATCGTTCTCCAGAAAACCACCATTGCACCTCAGAATGTCACGAAATGCTTAGAAGAAAAGGAAAAGGAGAAGAGGAAAGGGCATGGCGTGATCTTGAAGTTTTGACAGATAGCTCAGATCCTTCAATTTCCAATGGCGTCTTTTTCTGTTAATTGTTCGTTTCTGCCTCAACACCAATCATTGACGTAAAGGTAGATTTCTCGAATCGTAGGGGTTAGATGTGACATTTATAAACTTTTTCGCTGCAACTGTATAAAATTATCTGGTACCAACAAGAATGGAAAAAATAACATGCCCGGGCCGAAGGGGTTAAAATCAAGGGAAGAAAAAAATACTTAATCCCTATGGTGCGTTGATTATATTCTTTTTGTTTTCTGATTTCTAACTGCCCCTGGAGTATTCTGTCTGATATTTATTACCATTGTCAGTACGAGAACCTTTTCCAAGCTGAAGGAAATCGCTCAGAGGTAGCAACAATAAAGAGAGACAAGAGAGTATTTTTAGTGAGGAGGTGAATTATCAATCTCCACAACCCATTCACTATGATGGCTAAACGTGAGTATTGTATTCTCGATAACGCCACACAATTTTCTTCAGTTCCTGCCTTCCCCCTACTCCTCACAACCCCTTACCCCTTCCTCACCTCCTGCTTCACCCCAGCCTCCCTTGTTCCCCTGCCCCTTTCCCTTCCCCTGTCCATTACATTCTGCATCCTTCGTTCAGTATCACCCATTCTCTCTCTCTCTCTCTCTCTCTCTCTCTCTCTCTCTCTCTCTCTCCAACATCACCGTCACCTCCCACTCTATTGCACCTTCACTACCAAAATAACTTACCTCATCACCACCACCACTATTCCAGTCACCACCACCATTTCTCCCTCATAAGCTTTCCTTTCATATAATCCATATCTTTACCACCTCATCTTTATCTTCATCATTAGTCTGCTACCACCATCAATATCCTCATTACCACCATCATCATCATTTCTCCATCGATACCATCACTGTCATTGTCAGCTACATCACTTTCCATATCATCACCACCACTATGTTTTATTACATCATTATCACCATACCACCACTCCTCTGTCATCACTAATCACCACTACGAAAACTGCTTCTTTCACCACCATTTCTTAACCAGCATCGCCTACTACCTCACCACCACCATCACTACCATAATCACAGTAACATTTTTTTTTACTTCATCACTGTTCCACCACCATCACCACCAGGCATCATCATCATCACCACAACCTGTAACATTATGCTTACTAGCCATTGCCAAACTTCCTTCCCTTTAGTTCATGCACACGTTCACTCCCCTCCCTTCACCCGCTCGCTCTCTCTCTCTCTCTCTCTCTCTCTCTCTCTCTCTCTCTCTCTCTCTCACACACACACACACACACACAGTTCAAGTCAGAGCAACACCAGATGCAATTATAATGCTAATCGGCTTTTAATTAACACCACCCCTCAAATTTTAACCCTGATTCATTCTTGTATGTGTAGGAGTTACTTATGAGGGTTATAACATTGGGAATTTCATTTATAAGTCTAAATAATAATAAACCACTACTTCTTCCTACCACTCCCCGTATTATAGTTTTTGCGATAATATTATATGGATTGGTAAGTTTTATAGGTGCTACATAGTGTAATTAATGCTGCAATGACCTTTTATAATATTATGGTTATTTAGACAGGTGATATAAATGCTCCATAATGTTAGAAAGACTTATTTGTGTTATTTGAGTTTGTGTAAAAGTTTGTGTTACTTGTGGTTGATATCAGTGTGTTATTAGGCATGATATTTGTCTTCCATATTCATTTTTAGTTTTCTGTTTTCCTGCTTTGCTGAGTTATAATTTTTTTGGGTTTATTAATAGATTACATTATAGAATATGGCCTGTTTGGTTACATAGCTGTTTGTATGTGTCAGTATAGTTGTTAATTTTATAGCTGTGGTGTGAATGCCATATCAGTTTATTTAGTTTTATATACGTTTATTTATTTATTTATTTTTTCATTTATTTATTTACTTGTTTTGTAGGTATGAGTCCGTTGGTGTAACTGTTTTGATCTCTTGGAAGGTTCTCTAATGTCCCTTGTTTATTATTCAGCAGCATCCCTGTTTGTTGTTGTTGTTGTTGTTGTGGTGCTCAGGATTAATTTGTAAACACGTAAACTTTCCCATGGTTGCAAGTTTGCCCGATGGTTTTTTAATGTGCGGTGGAGGTGAGCTGTTTCTCTCTCTCTCTCTCTCTCTCTCTCTTTAATGTGCGGTGGAGGTGAGCTGTTTCTCTCTCTCTCTCTCTCTCTCTCTCTCAGGATTATTTGCAAAGAAATATAGCAGATGTGGACCTTATTCTGAATGGGAGTACCAGCTCATTTTCCCTGATAGAGACAGATGGGGTAGGGGAGTGTGTGCGTGTGTGTGTGTGTGTGTAGAGAGAGAGAGAATGCTTGTGTGTGTGTGTGTGTGTGTGTGTGTGTGTGTGTGCGCGTCTATACATCAACGTGTCTGTCTGTAAATATGATTCATTATGTCTGTTGATATTGTATAAAAATCTCTGTCTGTCCGTCTGTCTGTCTGTCTGTTTTGGGCTGTTTATTTTCGATATGGACACATTCATTGAGGGGGGAAAAATCAGTAGGATTAAAATATTAAACCTCAAGAATGGTTAGTGGAGTGTTTTGTGTAGATGAAGTTACGTGTGGGTGGGTGAGTGGTTGAATGTTGCGTGCGGTTGAAAGGTTGAGTGTTGCGTATAGTTGAAAAGTTGAGTGTTGCGTGTGGTTGAAAGGTTGAGTGTTGCATGTGATTGAAAGATGTTGCGTATGGTTGAAGAGTTAAAGTTTTTCATGCTGAGAAAAAAATGAGTGTTTTATTGGAATGAAACTGTTACACTGGACAGCGTTGAAAATGCGTGCTTATGAGAGGTTGATTGTTGTGTACTGATAAAGATATTAAAGTATTGCGTGGTAATGAGAGTCTGATGTGCGCGCAGACGGAAAGGAGGAGGTGTGCCTGTAGATAATGACCCAAACAAGTAACTTTGATGAACGAAGGAAGTCTGAAAGCAAAAACGCGGAGACGCTGTAGACAGAAACCAGCAATTAACTTTCTCATGGTCGGGACAACTCTGCTATTCTGTTCCGGTCACTTATGAAAGTAGAGGTGTGACAATCCTTTCGCAAAGATTAAAACTGGCTAGACAAGGAGACACAAACACGCTACTATTATTCACTCTATCCCTTTTTTCCGTTCTTTTAGATTGGAATGGCAGTAGATGTTAGATTCGCTGATGGCGTGGAGTAGTTCTTTTCAGTGGCTATGGGGAAAACAATAATGAATGACTGAGAGTTGAACTGAGAAAGTCGGACACAAGGATCAACCGATTTAGCCCGAGAACGTCTTTTAATTCTTGTTAACGCCAGATGATTTCATTGTGCTTAGGATACCCCCCTCGGGTTGAAAAGCAAAGGGGAAAAAAAGAAGGTATTTATGTTCACCTCCTAATGGGTGGTGATGCGCTGGAATGTGTTGAGGAATATATACATCTGACACGTTCAGTTTGATAGTTGTTCTGGAGCATGAGTAACCCAGGTCGTTTAGGAGTAGATTACTTGTTATTATTACTGGTAATGACTTCACTGGTAGTAAGCGCAGGATCAGAGCTGAGTAGTTATAGTGGTCCGACTTGGCTTGTAGTTAGTCAGTGCTTTGGATTGTAGGTGTGTGTGTGTGTGTGTGTGTGTGTGTGTGTGTGTGGCATTCTGGAATAAGAATTGATGATGATGTACTTGTTTTACTCTACCGTGCGCAAAATCCCATCTCTCCATTTTGAATTCTGCGGTGTATCAAGAAATTAACACCAAAACATAATGCTAGTCTTGAAGAAAAAGTGCTGGGGAAAAGATGTAGAGCTACAGTATTGTCTTATTCTGGGACAAGTTAAGGTCTGTAGTTAAGTAGTCGCCCTTGTTCAGTCAGATGTGTTTATATGACAGTAGCTGTGTGTTTGAGTGGTCGTGTTTATTTTAGACATGCACAGCCATACTTGAATATCTGTACTGTGTGTTGTTTGGTGCATTAGGATTAACCGTAATGTTTCTCCCATCGGTTCACTGTTTTGTGCATCAGATCAAAGAATGACCGGCGTGATGCCTTTGAGAAGTGTGTGTAATTTAATGTAGGGTTGCAGTCAGTAATCGCTTTACACGTTTTATATTGTGAACTATTGAAGCAGTGTTCCAGTTTGTCTGACCTCTTCAGTATTAATGAGTAGTTTAGCAATACCTCTTTACGTCTTGACAGTTTCGAGTGAAAAAAAAAAAATTGTAAAAAAAAAATAAATATTGAACGCAACTGTACAACAAGCTAAAGATTGCGTGCGTATATGGGAATTTTGCGTTGCGTGCAGACAAAAGTTGCGTGCATGAAAATGGCCTCGTGAATCAGAAGACGCCCTGATTGGCCTTCACAGATGCTCTCGGACTTCGTTTGTTCCTTCGAGTTTCTTCCCTGTTGTCTAGTTTCTTCCTTGCTAAATAGTTTCTTGTAGTTTTTTATATATTGGTTTTTAGTTTCTTCCTTCCTCTTTATTTGTGCATCCTCATTGTCTTATTTTTTTTTTTTCTTTCATAAAGTTTTTTCCTTTTGTAGTTTCTTTTCCTTTCTTAATTTCTTCCTTGGTGTAATATAGTGATTCTAGTTTATTCTTCCTCTTTTTTCTCAACCATTTTCCCTGTTTAATAGTTTCTTTCCTCCTCCCAGTTTTTTCCTTTTCTTTAGCGTCTTTCCAGCTTCAGTTTTATTCCTTCAGGTTTCTAGTCTCGGTAGCTTCCTCCTTGACCCAATTTTTTTTCATTTATCTAAGTTTCCTCCAAGCTATTTTTCTCCCTTTTCCCCAGTCCTCTTTTTAGTTTCCTCCCAGATGTAAACTTTTCCTGGTAGTTTCTTCCCAACTTCATTATCTTCCATTATCATTTTTTTTTGTTCATTAATTATTCTCCTCTGATTTCCTTCATACTAAAGAGTTGTTTCGTCTTGTTTCCCCTTGTGTTTTTTTCCACTTGTGTATTTTTTAAGTTAATTTCTTCCTGCACAGTAGTGCTAATTTTTTTCGTTTGCTTCATTCCAACTTTTTAAAATATCTTCAGGTGTTTATTTTTTTTTTATTTTTTTTTTTTTTTAGGTTCATCTCTGTTCATATTTTGACTTTATTCTTCAGTTTCTTCTCTCTTCCTTCTTCATCTTTATTTTTGAGTTTCTTCCCTCTGCTTACTTCAACTTTTTTCATAAGTTACTCTCTTTTTCTTCAGCTTTATTCAACAGCATCTCTCTTCCCACAGTTTTATTCTTCGTTTTCATTTCTCCTTTCTTCAGCCTCAGTCATTAATTTCTTCTCTCTCGTTTTTCAGCTTTATTCTCAAGTTCCTTCTTTTCTTCGTCTATTTTCTTCAGTGTCTTCCCGTAGTACACTTGACAGACAAAAGAATGTTTAGTGTTTACATGGAACCATAATGTATTTCTATATTTATTTGTTCATGTTTACAGTACACATCTTGGCTTATTTGCATTGTAACCTGATCCCTCCCTTGCTCTCTTTCTCTCTCTCTCTCTCTCTCTCTCTCTCTCTCTATTAAACAGCATTTGATATAATAGTGCTTCCTAGTCAGATTTTAACCTCAGTATTAGATTTCTCTTTAAGCTGAGTCATATAATCTGGTAGTAGCAAGATTAAAATAAAGAAAAAAAAAGGGTGGGAGTAAGACTGAGATAGAACACACACACACACACACACACACACACACACATCTCTAGACGGCGCATGATTGACGTTCAGCCTCACACGTGCCCCTCTGGAGTAGGAACCTCGAGTCTCAAGTCTTACTCCAGGCGAGGTTAAGAGTCTTTGTAAACTTTATGAAGGTTGTGGCCGGAAAGGGAGAGAGAGAGAGAGAGAGAGAGAGAGAGAGAGAGAGGTGAATAATGTGTGTGTGTGTTTGTAAACTTTAGACGCAATGGTTTTCCTGTACGAATAGATATTTAAAAAAAAAAAAAAAAAAATCCGGAGACTCCTGTCAACAAAGAAATACGGAAAACAAACACGAAAATTGAAGAAACGAATAATTTTTTAAACCATGAACCAAGTTTGTGTTGCTTGTAAAAAGAAAAGAAAAAAAAAGGAGAAAGAAAAGATTGAAAGAAAGATAGACGAATGAGAGAAAGGAGGAAAAAAAATTAATATACATGTGAATAACTGAAAATTTTGGTCTCATAATGTGTGAAATTAGTAAAATGAAAAACACGAGTCTCGCAAAAGTACGAAGACGTTGAGAGATGATAAAAACTTTGCATTCTTCCAATCTTCGTGTCTTCTGTACGAAAGAATATGAAAACCATGAATAACACAGGTACGTCGAGTGAAGAATTATGCAAATCCGTAAGTTATATTGCCTCATGCTTTGCCAAAAATTTCGAAAACTTACTTAGCACTATCTGTACTTTTTGAGTATAAAATTGTGGAATCTAGAAATGACAGCAAATTCTTTCGTTTCGCTCACCGGCTTCCATGGCTCACGCAGCTGAACAAAACCGTCTGGCGTTAGATGGAGTTCAGTACTAGAGTTGTCTTGACCATGAGAGGGTTAATGAAAGTAATTTAAACACAGGTGAAAATATTTGAAAACCCAGAAGACTAAAAACATAAATTTTGTACGATAAATTATGACTATGAGACGACATTGGTTGTTTGAGCGAAAAGATGTGAAAATCGGGACGAATAATTTGTGCATCGTGAACGAAGATTTACTATACTCATTTTACTTTAACTTGGTCTAAAATTGCCATCCCTCCATCCTTTGTAAGAACAGATTAGCGCTGGATGATAATGCTAGTCACGAAGAAGTGCTATGAAAATGAATGTAGAACCATTGTATTTGTGTTATTCTGCCATTGAGGTGCATCATAATGACTGTAAAAGGACGAAAATCTGGGCCAAGTTAAGGTAAAAAGTAAATTGTTCAGGTATTACTTTTTAACCCCAAATACGTCACTTAAGCTTTAATTTTGCTGCTACCAGACGATTTTCCTCTGATCAGTTGGGTTATATTTGATTCCTCCAGTTCGAAAAGCCTCTCCTCAGTGAATAAAATCGTCTGGAGATGGCATGAGTAAGAAAAAAGTACGTCATTAGATCGAAGAGGCTAAGCGAAGAGTTGTGAAGGGCTTAAAGCGGCTGTTTGTGCTGGTTCTTTAGCGAAGTATTGTGAAAACAGCGTCTTGAGTGAGTTGTGAAAATCTAGAAAATACGAAACTGGGAGACTTACATGTGAAACTTTGTGAAGCAGGGTGGGGAGCGGTGTGTGTGTGTGTGTGTGTGTGTGTGTGTGTGTAGGGAAGGAGAGAGGAATGAGAGAGAGGAGTTAGGAGTGGAGGGAGTGGTAGTTGGGGGGAGAGGAGGAAGGAGGTGGGAGACGGGAGAGGGAGGAATGAGATGGGAAGGAGAGGGGAGAGGAAGAGATTGGGGGAGGAGGGAAGACGAGTGAGGAGGGGAATGAGGCGGGGGGAGAGAAAGGGTTTAAGAGTGGCAGTGGGGAGAAGGAGAGGGAGGAGAATGTTGGAGGGGGAGAAGGAGAATGATGGAAAGAAGATAACTATGCGAGGAAAAAGGGGAGACCAGCAGATGAAGAAGGCAGTTGGGGAAGAAGAGAAGGAAGGAGATGGAGGGATGGAGAGAGAGGGGGGGAAGGGTGGAGAGAGGGGGGGGAGGTCGTGGGGAGAGATAGGAGGGGCTGAGAGAGAGGCTAGGAGGGTAAGACGGACGGGCATCAGAATTCAGAGACAGAGCAGCAATAAAATAAATCATTTTTGACACTCCGGCTGGTCCGTCTGTCAGCTTGTCTCCCTCGCCACCACACCACCACCACCACCACCACACTGCGTCTTTACCACTACCACCACCACCGTCACCACCACCACCACCACTACCACTGTCATTATCAATGCTTTCATCACTCTCACTATCTTCATTTTCACCATCCTATTACGTCATAATTATTATCGCCGCTACCAGTGTATCACAACTATCCTAACTGTGACCACCACCACAGTCACCATCCCACTGCTTCACTAGAAGGCCTACTACCACTAGAGGTGTATAGTATGTAGCAGGACTACTGGGCCTTGGGAACAAGCTATGAAGCCAATACCCAGAGTCAGAAAAAAAAAAAAAATACCCTCACGAGTACAGCTACCACTGCCATCATTGACTACATTATCAGCATCACCACTCTCATCACCATCACCGCTGATTACACCCACTACACTGCTACCACCACCACCACTAGTTTACCACCGCTTTATCACCACTACCCTCCCACCACCACCATTGCATCTTCCTCAACAGGTCACCATCACTTTCACTTTTTCACCATTACGACCATCACCACTATATTCTCCACTGTATCTGTCACTATCACCACCCACTGCACGGACCAGCCCGGTCGCCACCATCATCATTACTACCAGTTATTCACCCATCATCTTCATCATCATCATCATCATCGTCATTCTCCCACCTGCACTCATTATCATCGTCATCATTCTCCCACCTACACTCATCATCATCACCATTTTTCACCCATCATCATCATCATCATTCTCCCACCTACACTCATCATTATCATCATCATTCTCCCACCTACACTCATCATCATCACCATTTTTCACCCATCATCATCATCATTATCATCATCATTATTCTCCCACCTACACCACCCAACCCAGTCAGTACATGATAAAAATCTTTAGGTGATTAATTTTTGTCACCTTCAGACGATTTTATCCAGCTTGGGAATAGTCTGAAGTCATACCTGTTGAAAACGAATTTTTATTTTATTCTTGCAGTTTTGACGATTTTACTTTTTTTTTTTTTTTAGGCCTTCGATCCAGTGACGTGTTCCATTTTTTTTTTTTTTTTTTTGCTTCCTCCAGACGATTTTATTCAGCTTGAGGTAAAATTTCCGTGACAGAGGGGTTAATGAAAACTGTCTCTAAGTCCAGCACGCCGAAAAATCTCTCCGAAGCTGAAGAAAACCGTCTGTAGCAAGAAGAATAAAACGCGTCATTGTATTGAAAGGGTTCATAAAATCGTCTGGCGGCAGAATTAAATGAAAAGGACATCCTTGTATTGAAGGGACTGATTTACCTAACCCCCTGTGAGACTGATGGTGACTTAATTAGGATGTGAAGACGGTCATAATCTTGTTCACGTGAAGGAAGTACTGTATCAGCATCCGGAGTATTTACAGTATAGTTATTGCCCAGGTGTTGTGTTTGTGATGGAGGTGATTATCATTGTTATTATTATTATTATTACTATTATTATTATCATTTTTATTATATACTTATTATTATTGTTGTTGTTGTTGTTCTTGTCGTCGTTAATCATTCACAGTAGTTATTATTACTATTATTTTTTAAGCTATCTTTCTGTATGCCATTAACGACTTCATTTCCGTGATTAGAGATGATAAATGGAAAACATCCCTCCTCACATTACCGAAGAAATACGAGACATATCGAAGCACTGAGAAATATCGCTCACACCCAGTTTCACGGAATATATTGGTAACCTTGGATATTTTTCGCTTTTTCCCATAGTCCTTTTTTTTTTTCAATCAATCAATCAATCAATCATTTCCTGTGGCACCCTCGGGGATGCATAGGGCCTCGATGAACTCACACCACCACATTCTATCTTGTGCTAACTCCTCAAGATCTCCCCAACACTCATCTCCAGCTTCCCGTCTCATTGTCCTCACCCACGTCTCTTTTGGCCTTCCTCTACCTCTCCTACCAAGTGCCACCCACCCTGGTGTACCTCGTACTATTCCCTGTCTCCTATACACATGTCCTAGCCACTTCCATCGTGAGAACCTAACATATTCATCGACCGGCTGCACTCCCGTTATTTCTCTAATTCTACTATTTGGTATCCTTTCCCACCACTTAACTCCTAATATTCTTCTAAGTGCTTTGTTTTCAAACACCAAGAATTTATTTTCCATAGTCACTGTGCTGTACAAAGACTCGTGTCCATAAATTAAGATACTCCTAACCATTACCTTATAAAGTTTGATTTTTGTATGCACAGAAAAATTGTTATTAATCCAAATATTTTTAAGCATTCCCATTGCCTGATTAACCTTCTTTAACCTTTCCTCGAATTCAAAGTTCAAAGTTTCGTATGCTGGACATTGTGTTATATACGGAAAACACACACACACACACACACACACACACACACACACACACACACACACACACACACAGTTTGTTAACCCTTTCAGTACGAAGACATCTTTTCATAGTTCTTCCTATTACCAATCAGTCATATTCAGTTAAGGAGTGCCCTATAAAAGTGAAATGGATAGTGAAGGGCTTTATGTATTCCCTCTCCTGTCGTTCGAAAAATTCCTCCAAAAATACATGAAATTGTGGGGAGATTACAAGACTTCCTTTAAAACATACATCGCAGTGAAGTGAGTTAACATTTCAACAGTGATGATGGATTGTATATGCCTCAGATATTTTTATTTACTTAAAATGTATGTGCGGTGTTTATTTATTTATTTATTTATTTATGTTGTTGTTGCATGAGAGTACGGTGTTCAAATTCATGAAGCTACAGTCACTACCTTATCATTAATTCATTTGTTGATAGAAGTTTCCATCTGTTGAATTGTTCCATGTTAAACAAAAGAAGAATTTTTAACTGTACGTCAGCCACTGTTAGGGTTTGGTCAGGATCTTCATCAAAATTGTTGTAAGCAGAATGTGAGTATAGTGTGATTATGCCTGACTTATAATACTGCATCCGATACCGTGTTTAGTATACGTACTTCTCTGATGGTCGGGAAAACACCTGTATGTTAGCTGATAGTGAGCCACAGAGACCTGAGAGTGTTAATACTGTTACCATTGATCCTTTCATGGTCGGAACAACTGCAGTGTTATATTCCAGCCAAGCCAGATATTTTTTTTAGCGGAGTGAGACATCAGGAGTGACAAAACTGTTACCATCAACCCTCCTGTGGCCACTTGATATATACTCTCTCATGGTGACGAGGTGCATGTTGTGAGGGTGAGTGCCACTTGGAGGTAATATCGACCACTTGGAGGTAATATCGACCTAAACTGTCCACTTGCCTTCATACAAATAGCGTTTCCCCATGAGTGATCACAGGCGAGGTGAAGACAGTGAGGTGCATGAGCGACACTCCACCCTAACTCGACTTTTTGCATTTATTTTTCCTGCTCTCAAGGAGACATATCGAAGTGGAGGGATTAGGTACAGCTTTCATTAACCCCTTCGCTATAAAAGCTCCCCTGCCTCCCTTGTATCATGTAGTCTGTTTGATAACCTGAGCAAAATATACCGTATTAAAAGAGATGTCCAGGTGTTCAGGGTGGTAGTGATGGGGATGAATTTGAGTGAGAAAAGAGTTCATCGATGGCACAGGATCATTTTATTCATCTGTAAACCTTTTGGCTGCGATATTAGATTTTATTTGATTCCGGCACAACTTGCACAACCAACCACAGTGCTACCCAGTAACCACAACCTCACCCAACATAGCCCCACCCAACACAGCCACAGCCCTACGCAGTGAGATTCCACTACCCTACTCAACAGCCACAGCCCTTCCCATTGTCTGCTGTTCAACCTCACCCAACACAGCATACTACTAATCCTTCACTTCCTCTGTTAATGATTAGGAAGTCTGCCTTTGGATTCTTTTTCCTTCCTGCAACGTAATTGAATTCCTTCAGTTCAGATTTAAAGCTTATCTAACGACTTGATTTATGGAACTTTCATCATTTATTCAAGTTTAGAAATGGGTCTCACCAGTGGATTTCCTGGCATTTGTGACCCTGCTCAGTAACGACTCAATCCTTCAACGATACATCACCAAGCCTTATATATCCTCTTCTACGTGATCTCTCCATCTTACCTCCTACCCTATCTCGTCATCTACCTCATCTGCCCAACTCTCCTGCCTTATCTCCCCATCTTATCTCCAATCCTATCCCTCCATCTCTTCCACCTTATCTCCCTAACTTACATCTCTTCCACCTTATCTCCCCGACTCACATACTTTATCTTTCCACCTTATCTCCCCGACTCACATACTTTATCTTTCCATCTTGTTCTTGGTACCATTTATTCTAGTCAGCTTAGGAAACCTCCTTACACCTCAGTCTTAGACCTTCACTTTGCTAATTACATCTTACTGGACTCATGTATGTCATTTATATCTGTTTTATAATGATACAGATTGCAAAACCACACCCACACACAGATATACGTATAAGCGTACCAGATAGACAAAAATTGGCGAGGAGATTCTGACAAGGTTCCTTTAGTGCAGGACGAGAATTCAGGCCTCGGTCTTCCCCTTCTTCCAACCACACGGGGCACACTCATATGACAAACCACCCTCCTTCATATACCCACTTATCTCTCAGCCTGTATTTTTTTCCATTATAATTTGGCCCATATTTTGGTCCTTTTGTTGTTTATTACACATTAAAAAAATTCAGTGGGAGAAAAAAACATTCCTGTGGCTCTACACCTTTTCCATAGCACTTACTCGTGATTGTCATGAGAATCTTGGGTTACTTTGTTGTTGCCGCTCAGGTTTCAAGATACAGGGATGGAAATTTAGGTCAGGTTAGAGTGAAAAGGATATAGTTGTTAATTTATATCTCCTCCTCTCAACCATCTCACTCCTATACACTCTTAACGGCATAGCAGGATTCAGAATGAGTTACAAGGACAATTAGCACCTCAAAAACGCTTACGACCCAAACCAAGGACGTGTGGGATATGATGGTGGGTTGTTTGTAGGGGCTCTCACATCAGGGTCTTCTCTTTACCCTCCTTCTCTGCCATCCATTCCTTTTTTTATCCATCGCTCTTATTTGCTTTTTGGTCTCTCTCTCTCTCTCTCTCTCTCTCTCTCTCTCTCTCTCTCTGTATGTGTGTGTGTGTGTGTGTGTGTGTGTGTGTGTGTGTGTGTGTGTGTGTGTGAAAAAACTGGCACCTCCGTACAAGTGCAAGGTGTGGTGATGTGGCACATGAAGCACCAGCACCACACCTGTGTTACCTGTGCCCTCATTAACACACCACCACCACCACACCTAGTGATCACTTCCTTTCTCCATCTTTCTACCTTGTCTGACCCCCTTCCCTTTCTGACCCCCTCCCTTCCTACCCTCACACACCTCTCTATCCATACCCTCTTTATCCCTCCATTATTCTGCCCCCACCCCTTCCCGAGAGAGAGAGAGAGAGAGAGAGAGAGAGAGAGAGAGAGAGAAATAGGATTCATGGCATTGTATGTGTTGTTGGTGTATGTAGAATGGTTGTACTGTCAAGAGTTTTTATAGCTTTGGACTAATTTGTATTGCAGGGATCTATCTGTTTATCTATCTGTCTCTGTCTGTGTATTTATCTGTCTATCTGCATTGGGTGTAGTGATGCAGGTATCTGTGTATTGATGTATATATAGACAGATACCGTAGTTACTTTTTATTTACTTATTTATTTATTTTCTTTTGTACCTACAGCAGTTATATAGTGCGGTGTTCTCAGGGGTTGGGGTTAATTTATACCGATATGTCTGTATTGATGAGTGCTATACACGGATGTGATTTTTTAAAATTCCGTGATATGTCTTTCCATCTGTCTGTCTGTCTTAATATATATCTGTTTAACTGCCTATATCTATCCATGTGTTAGCCTTTGTCTGTCACACGGAGGTCCAGATGTGCTGCCTTTGCGAATGTACATATAATTTCTAAGTTTTCAACGTAGACTTGTAGCTTCTCTAGCAGGTCTGTCTCACTTTTCATCATTTCTCTCCAAATCTGTTCCAAATATACCAAAATAAATAAATAAATAAATAAACGGCCATTACAGGTTTGGCCAGCATTAGTTTCCATTTTCTTGTCGGAGTGACCTGTAACCCAAATTTCCACTTACTCATAACTCTCATATCTTTCTTCGTATTATTTGTTGTGGCAGGTAGTGACAGGTAGTTTGAACGATGGAGAAAAAAAAATCTCTGAGCTTGGTGAATAAAATGCAAAATTGTTATACTGCATCTCTAAGGGACAAATTTGAACCCATGTATACCAGGTGTGTGTGTGTGTGTGTGTGTGTGTGTGTGTGAATAGGTAACGTATGTGTTTGTTAGTATGTCGAAACGCTGTTGAAAATAAACTCAGAAAAGTAAGGTGAGGTAAATGTTAAGAAGAGTGAATTATTGCTCATGTAGTCTCTCCATGGCCTCAAACATCTGCAGGGCGCCAGTCATGCACTCCTTCACCTCCACCTCCACCTGCACCCACGTTGTCATGCACTCCACCTCCACCCACGCCGTCATGCACTCCACCTCCGTCCACGTTGTAATGCACACCACCTCCACCCACGCTGTCATGAACTCCACCTCCACCTACCCCGTCATGCACTTCATATCCACCCACGCTGTCATGCACTCCACCTCCACCTACCCCGTCATGCACTTCACATCCACCCACGCTGTCATGCACTCCACCTCCATCCACACACTCACATACTTTTTTTTTTTTTGCACCTTTGAGCCGTATTCTCGTTACCTGAGATTTTGTAGCGGAGTTTCATAAGCCATATGTATTACCTCTTACACCTGAGCCGTTTTTCCTGTTGCACCTGATTTACTCCTCCTGTTGCACCTACACCTTAAGACGCAGTAGATTTATCTGCCTGTGGGTTGTATTGTCATTCCCTGAGTCTATTTTGTGGTACCTCATTTATTTATTTACGTATTTATTTTATTTCACGTGGTTTATTTCATGTATTACACCAGGATATCCCCCTGTAAGTTGTTAATTTATATCGATATTATTCTAAAGCTCTTCCCACCTGAAAGATCATAATAATATTTTCTGAATTCGTTACGGTGAGGATATTCAGGCGTAACTTATGTCTGAATAAGTCTTTGAGGGGCAGGTGCTATTTCAGTATGAGATATATCTACAAATGACATACAGGAGAAGAATACTGATGGTGTAGTAGCAAAACTAAATCACAAAGGAAGAAACGCTAGTGATTCAAGAACACGACTTTATAGCGAGGGTCGTCATCTCGGTTGGTCTTGAGATTTCGTTGCATCTTCACCTCAGCGATATATTTGGCATATTGCAGCTTAAAATCCTCTTTTATATTACTCGTGGTAGAAATTTCAATGTCTAAAAAAAAATGTAAACAGCAAACAAGTGGAAAATGAGGTCCAGTAGGCAAAATAACTCGCTAAGGAAGAGGTGTTGCGTTGTCTCCTGTGCCAGCAAGAATACGACAGCATATTTTTATGACAATGAGGAAAATACTTCGCTTCGTAGGACTTCATCTTTCGCGGTAAATTTAGCGTATCACACCTTGCTGGTCTCCTGAAGGTTGTTTTATGCTTTTTTTTTATATATATATATTTCAATCAGATGACGGATTTTCAGTTTGTTACTACTACTTCCAGACGATTTGCTTAAGCTTCATGGAGACTTCTTGTTGGGAGCTGTATCCAACCCCTCAAGTTCGAGGAATCTCCGTGATCATAATAAACGGCAAGAATAAAGCAAACTACATTGTTGGATGGAAGAGGTTACTATGGACAGACTCTCAAGAAGTGAAAAAAAAAAAAAAAAAAAAAAGAAGGTAGTGAAGGGGATTTTTAAAAAGTCAAGGTACTGAAGGGGATTAAAAAAAATCAAGGTAGTGAAGGGGCTAAAAGAAAGTCAAGGTAGTGATGGGGTTAAAAAAAAAAAAATCAAGGTAGTGCAGGGTACAGAAAAAATCAAGGTAGTGAAGGGGTTAAGAAAATAAAATCAAGATAGTGAAGGGGATAAAAAAAAGATCAAGGTGGTGAAGGGAAAAAAATCAAGGTAGTGAAGGGAAAAAATCAAGATAGTGAAGGGGATATAAAAAAATCAAGGTAGTGAAGGGAAAAAAAATCAAGGTGGTGAAGGGGATAAAAAAAACCAAGGTAGTGAATAGTGAATGGGATTAAAAAAAAAAAAAAAAATCAAGGTAGTGAAGGGGATGAAACAAAATACTGAAGAGGATCAAAAAATCAAGATGGTGAATAGTGAAGGGAATAAAAAAAAATCAAGGTAGTGAAGGAAAAAAATCGAAGGTAGTGAAGGGGGAAAAATCAAGGTAGTGAAGGGGGAAAAATCAAGGTAGTGAAGGGGGAAAAATCAAGGTAGTGAAGGGGGAAAAATCAAGGTAGTGAAGGGGGAAAAATCAAGGTAGTGAAGGGGGAAAAATCAAGGTAGTGAAGGGGGAAAAAATCAAGGTAGTGAAGGGAATAAAAAAAATCAAGGTAGTGAAGGAAAAAAAATCAAGGTAGTAAAGGGGAAAAAATCAAGGTAGTGAAGGGGGAAAAATGCAGGTAGTGAAGAGGTTAAATTACAGGTGACAAAAGTTGGTGTGTTTTTCCTTCCCTGTGAAGTTTGATATGTGTTGTACGGGGTGATGGCGTGTATGCAGATTAGCTGTCATGCACCCCTCCTCGTTCCTGCCCCCTCCCCTGCCCCGATTCACCTCTCCCTCCCTCACCCCCTCTTCACCCTCCCTTCTCTCACCTCTCCCTCCCTTACCCCCACTTCACCCTCTCCCCTCGTCCCTCACCCACCCCCACACCCCTTTCTTACGACTCTGACCCCAACCCACCCCCTCCCTTACGTCAGTCAATCCCTACCCCTCCGGCACATCACTCAACCCCCTCCTCACCCCCTCCCTCACCTCACTTAACCCCTCCTCATCCCCCTCTCCCACACTACGCTTAACCCCTACTCACAACTCCCTCAACCCTCTCACCCTTCCTTCAACCCTTTCACCCTTCCTTCGCCCCTCTCACCCCTCCCTCACCCCTCTCACCCTTCCCTCACCCCTCTCACCCCCACCACGACACAACTAAGCGCTCATAAATCTGCTGGCGAGGGCTCATAAATCGTCCTGGCTTATTATGAGATTATTATATTCGCGCGTCACGGGGAGGGGGGGGGGGTTGAAACTGGCACATTTTATTTTCATTTATTCTTTTTTTTTGGGGGGGGGGAGGAGGGGTGAAAATGGTATGTAAAGTTTGAAGGTAGGACGAGGCGAGGTAAGACAGGGAGTGTGTGGATGGATATGAGAAAAGTGTGTGTGTGTGTGTGTGTGTGTGTGTGTGTGTGTGTGTGTGTGTGTGTGTGTGTGTGTGAGAGAGAGAGAGAGAGATGGGTATGGGAAATGAATGAATGAGAGAATGGGCTAAGGAAAAGGCGGATAGATATGAAAAATAAGTGTATATGAAAAAACGATGAATGAGAAGGTGGATGGATTTGGAAAGAAGTGTATTTGAAAAATAGTCAAGGAAACTGATGGCTGTAGGGATTGACAGAGGATCGAGTTGGACGGAGGAGTTTTTGACGGAAAAGCACGTAGCAGATTTTTGGTGACCTCCCCCCCTCCCCTTTTTTTCCCTTTTTTTTTTTTTTACATGATAGTTGATGGAATTACTCTCTCTTGTACTTGTGAACCACGAATATAAAGAAAATACCCCCCTCCCTGCACACACACACACACACACACACACACTCACACACGCACAGAAAATGGTGCAGATGGTTGGGTATGTTGGAGCCAGGATTCCGGAGCGTGAATGATGGTGTGGCCCATTGCACTGTATATGATCATGATTTTTCTCATTCTTTGTATTGTGTTTTCTTGTTCCTCGGTCCTGCTGTACCCCTCAGGGGTGATGGGAAAAATGGTTGGGATGTTATATGGTGACGATTATTTTTCTCGAGGTATATTACGTCACCTCTGGGTAGCATGATGAAGTTCTTACATGGAATTACTTAGTTTTTTTTTATTATTGTTATCACCGTCATCCTAACCGTTCTCGCCTACTTACGGATGAAGTAAGGTAGCATCTAGAAACGGAGAAAGAGGAAGTATTTAACCTACGAATGCACACACATAGATAGATACAGTACATAAATTAGTTGACAGATAGGTAGATAGATTTATTTATTTTCTTATTTATTAATTATTTTTTCTGCGGGTGTATTTTCTCATTGAAATGGTCTATGCTGTATTATTTTTCTAAGTCTTGCTTAACTTGGACGTGAATTTAACTAGCTTTCACACACACACACACACACACACACACACACACACACACACACACACACACACACACACACACATATAAATATATATATATATATATATAAATATATATATATATATATATATTTATTTATTTGTTAGGTATTTATCTGAGAATCTATAATAACATAGCTCACTCTTTTTTTCTGTTAAATTCGTGCTGTAGTTACCGTCATCACCTACCTAAGAATGTTCTGGATTGTGGAGCCTAGCCTTGGGCCCTTACACCTCACAGGGGGATCAGCTGTTATCGTTATCTTTTTTATCCATCCCATGTATGACGTGAGAAACTAGCATGATGATGATGATGGTGTACTTTGAGGTGTATGTGGTGTTTAATTAGTATGTCAAGAATTTGGAAATTCCTGCCTTTTATTCTGGCTTACGTCAGGCAATTTTATTCAGTCCTGAGAAGCACTGTGCTTGAAAAATTACAAAAAAAATAAAAATAAAATAAAAATAAAAATAACTCCGCATGGTTCTAAAATTTGGAACTTTTTAAAATTTGATCCATCCACCGGCAGACGATTTTATTTACCTCAGTGGCCTCCCAGAGCACTAAATAGAAAAGCAAATAAATAAATAAAACAATAAATAACATAGATAAATAAATGGAAATATAAAAATAGGTTAGCGATGTGGGGGTGGCTCGGGAAATTTATCATCTCTTCCAGCTAGCGCCAGACGATTTTATTCAGCTAAAAAAATAAAAAAATAAAAATAAAGCTACAGGCGCCAAAGGGTTAATATTTCCAGCACAGTGTCGTTCGAATGATTGTTATTCCTGCCACCACCAGACGATTTTATTCAGCTTAGGGAAATTCTCTTCTTATCCCCCTGAGTTCGCGAGGTCTTGTGTCTTAAATAAATCATCTTGCAGTAGCCATGATAAAAAAAAAAATAATTTCGTAGTGTAGGTTATTGGAGACCGTTGTGAACACTCTGTATATATATATTTTTAATGTATCTGGCTGGGTATAGGCTAGACAGTCTGTTTCCTATGGTTCACTGATAAACCTATGCGCAACTGATGGCGTCACACACCCATCATATCATGTGTTGGCAAGGTATCCTTCCTTAAACAATAAAATAGTTATGTTGCAGTCAGAATATAGTGAAAGAGACATGGAGTGACGGAGTTAGTTCCTTCAGTAAGAGGCCGTCTGTGTTACATTTCTTTTTTCTCCCAGCGATTATAGTGAGCTTAGAGAGATTTTTTTTTTTTCTTAAGAAATTGAAGAGTTTCATTCCTTCTGCATAAATCCTACCTTGTCTGAATAAAATCGTCTGGAGATGAGAATAAATCAGAAAATACTCCTTAGTGCTATCCTGTGACGTATTTTTTCTTTTGGTATTTCATTCAGCCTCAAGACGATTTAAGTCAGCTTGGGGATGGTCTCGGTCTGAAAGTATTAAAGAAAGTCGTATCAAAAACCCCTCCAGTCTCTCCTAAAGCTGAAAGGAATCGTCAGGAGGCAGCAAGAGTAAGCGAAGAGAGGGGTCACGCTGGCGAAGGATGTGAGAGTGCGGGCGTCGGTGCGGGGGCGGGGTGTGTTTTTCAGCGCTGTTTTTACCGCGGCGACGATCACTTCCCGACGTCCGCTGATCGGGAAAGGGATGTAGGAAGTAGCGGTGGAGTGATGTAGTGTTGTTTAATAAGTAGTGATGTCGTGATTTTTTAGTGTTTTATAAGTAGTGATGTTTAGTGCTTGATAAGTAGCACTAGGGTATAATAAGTAGTGATGTAACGTTAACCCCTTGAGCCTGAGGACTTTTGTTTGTATCTGTAGACGATTAGGTTAGACTTTTCGAAATGAAGGGGTTGTAATTGTACAGCAGTAATAATAACAGTATTAAAATTACTATTACTGTTATTACTACTGCAACTACTACTACTGCTTCTGTTTATTATTATTACAATTATTACTATTACCATTATTATTATCATTATTATTATTATTATTATTATTACTATTATTATCATCATCATCATTGCCGACCATAAAAGTCCATAGCTGATCATTCACATTATATACCAGATAATTATGTAAATTATCCTACCGGTATATATATTTACATAAGTGAATATTTAAACATTTGTGTGGGTGTCTCATACACTCACTGGATGAACCATAACTAATAACTTGCCTTTAATATTAACAGCTTCAGTACAGTGACGCATTTTTTATTTATTTTTTTACTAGTAAGATTTTTTATTCAACTCAAAAAAATTTCCAAATTGAAGGGGGATAAACATAGCCTTAAAATATTTCCTTCATTATAATATTCAGCTGAAAGTGAGTTACAGGAGCCCAAGTGTTAGGTTAATTGTGTATAGTATTATTAATCTCTCTAATACCTGGGACAACTCGAGCATTATATTCCATCCCGCGCCAGACGATTTTATTCTGCTGATTGAGTCATAAGGAGCCTGGGTGTTGGTGTTGCTGCCGCCGGACGATTTTACTCAACTTGCGGAGAACATATAGCTGTGACGGGGTTAAATAAGACTACATCCAGCCCTCCACATCCAACCCCTCCAATTCAAAAAGCGTCTCCCAGGTGGAATATAATGGTAAGATAGCAAGGACAAATTAAAACAAGAACTCTGCACCTGTCCTCCACCACCTGTTTCTTACAATGACCTTGACTCCACTGGGGAGATTTGGATTTTTTTTTTTCTATCAGCAGTGGCCCATACCAATTACCAGGACACATAACCAGGACAATTCAGATTCCTTGCACAGGTACCTTTGAAATCTGTAGACACGACTAACTTATCTCGTTCACGTGGTCAGGTCGCCTCTTAATAATTCTGACAAATTCCTCTCATATCCCTGCTTGTCGTGGAGCGGCAGAGATGATTTGCGGGGAGATAATTAAAAAAAAAAAAGCTACCCAACTCAATATTCACCACCACCACCACCACCACAACAACAGTAACTACAACCATTATAATTACTACTAGAACGACCATTTCACATTAACACGACCACCACCACAAAAATACCACCACCAGTATAGTCACAAAATATTTATATACGGTTTGTAATGTATATTCTTTGCCAACACACACACACACACACACACACTTATTTGTTGCCTGTTACACTCAGCTGCGTCCGTGTGTGTGTGTGTGTGTGTGTGTGTGTGTGTGTGTGTGTGTGTGTGTGTGTGTGTCTGTCTGTCTGTCTGTCTGTCTGTCTGTCATTGAGCAATCAGCATCACAAACTATGTGCCACAATGCTTGGTACGATTTTCGGGTAAACGTACACGCCACAGCAGTCATCAAACGCTCATGTGTGCGGAAAAAGTAATATGCAGCAAAAGTAACATATACCCATAAATATACAGTACACACAAAACGCACACGAAAGCTCCCCCTAATGAACACACACACACACACACACACACACACACACACACACACACACACACACACACACACACACACACACACACACACACACACACACACACACACACACACACACACACACACACACACACACACACACACACCAATTCTCTACCTGTATTACAAGTTTCCTAAAATTACTTCAACAACCACCACACACCCACTTAACCACCACACCACACATACCACCATCGCACCACACCTTCCACCATCACCACAGTCCACCACCACCACACCACACCTACCACAATCCACCACAGCCATTAAAATCATTGCATCCACCTCCATCCGCACTCGCCTTCCAACCCCCCCCCCTTGTCTAATCATCACATCGTCCACCTCTATCACCACCACCACCATCACCACCCATTTCACCACCACCAACTGCACACATCACTTCTATCACCATTACACATCATCACATCACTTTCACCACTATCACCTATTCCACACAACACCAACACTGTCACCACCACCACCACCACCACCACCACTACCACACAACACCACAGACCCGAATGTAACACAACTAATGAGAGGCTTTGATCTATGGTGTGTGCGAGAGAGAGAGAGAGAGAGAGAGAGAGAGAGAGAGAGAGAGAGAGAGAGAGAGAGAGAGAGAGAGAGAGAATCAGCAGCATCCCTTTATGTAATTGTTTTTTTTTTCTCATTTCAATTGCAACATGTGAAATTATTAGTTCATATCGTTTTCTTTATATCGCATTAGTTAATTTTTACAGCTGTTATTATTTTATTCGTTTATTCATTTATTTTAGTTACTGGAAATTGTGTTAGTTAGGCTAATGATGGAGTGAGTAGATTCTTTTGTGGAAGTTTTTTTATATTTATTTATTTATTTATTTATTTTGTGTAGGTGTTGTGTTGTTTACGGTAATGGTGATTCGAGTTGCGTTTTGCGGTTACCTGTGTTGATGGTAATAATTGAAATAAACATCATCATCTGTAACAATATAGAAATTTTAAATCTTCCTGTAAAAAGTGATGATATTAATAACGATACCACACCACGTTAAAGGTGATGGATGATGATAATATTGTTATCATTACTGTCATTATTGTTGCTGTTTTGTTATAACTTACAGTAATAAAGATAAAGGTATAATAATAATGATAATATACGGTATTAGCATTGATTGTTAAAATACTGTTGTTGTTGTTGTTATTATTATTATTATTATTATTATTATTATTATTACTACTACTACTACTACTACTACTGCTATTACTACTACTACTACTACTGCTATTACTACTACTACTACTACTACTACAACTACTGCTACGACTACTACTACTACTACAGCCATCATCATCATCATCATCACCACCAACTAATCCGACCACATTTTTCATATACCGGTACATGCCGAAGTGGAGGGATGAAGTGGAAGAGAAACACCTTTTACATGAGAAGTGGAAATAAAGAGTAATGTAAGTGGATCAAGTGGAGAAGCCTGAAGGAGTGGAAGGCGACAATGTGGAGGAGTGAAGTGGAGTAGTACATGAAGGAGGGCGGTTGCTAGGTGGATCGGGTGGAGTGAAAGAAAAGCGAGTGGAGTGAGAGAGAAGCATGGAAGTGTGTTTTGTTGAGGCTGCCCTGGGTCAGCTCTGGGAAAAGGCATCAGACAGTAAATATAGACAGATGGTTAGGTAGGTAGGTAGATAGGTTGATAGATAGGTAGGCAGGTAGGTACGTAGGTAGATATAGTTAAATAGATAGCTAGATAGATAGTTAGATAGCTAGGTAGATAGATGGATAGACGGATAGACATTAGATAGATAAATATAGATAGATAGACCAGTAACACTCAGGCATCTGTGAGTCGCTGGTATCTGAATAAAAAAAAAGTTTGGCATCAGCTGGAATAGACTGCTAGAATTATTCCGGTCGTGAGAGGGTTAATGGCGACAGTATTAACACTCCTGAGCTCCCTGTAGTCACTCAGCTGAATAAATCGGCAGTCGTTAGGTGAATAGAATATACTAGAGTTGACCCCACCGTGAAGGGGTTAACCTCACACTGACCCCATTTGTGCAGGTGTATAATTAACCAGGTGATGGGGAAGTGTTTGCTCTGTGGTCGAGTTTTATGTATTTTTTTTTAACCTTGGGAAAATTCTCTCTCTCTCTCTCTCTCTCTCTCTCGCCAGGTAGCAGATCACAAATCCTATATCGTTATCATCATCATCATCATCATCACTTGTTACGAAAAGATCAACCCCCTTTCCAACCATCTCCTTTGTCTCCCCCTCCCCTCTTCCCCTCCTCACCCCATCATACTAGCTTCCTTACATAAACACCCCGTCCCCTCTACAGCGTCCCCCTCCTCCACACATACCCCGCAAGCCTTCCCCCTCCCTCCTCTACCCTGTCCCTCCCTCCATTTCGCCTCCCTCGTTTTCTCCTCTCCCTCTCCCCTCTCTTCCTCGCCTTCCTTTTCCCTTCTCTTCCTCGCCCTTCCTCTCCCCTCTCTTCCCGTCCTTTTCCCCTCTCCCTCCCTTACCTCTCTCCCTCCCCCCGCCTCCCTGCGCCGCCCCCTCATCTTTTTATAACATCATTACAATAGAGGATAACAAAAGACCCCCACACCTGCCATTACACCTGTATAAAGACCACCCCTTAATGAGCCCTAACTCACCCCGTAAACGCACTGGATATTAGTGTTGTGATGGAGGTTGGTGGTGGTGTTGTGTTGGAGGTTTGGTGGTGGTGTGTTATGGTGGTATGTTGATGGAGGTACATGTTTTTGCATTGGAGGTAGGTGGTGGTGTGTTGGAGGTTGGTGGTGGTGTGTTGGTGGTGGTGTGTTGGAGATTGGTGGTGTTGTGTTGGTGGTGGTGTGGTGATGGTCTTGTTGGGGGTGGTGCGGTGGTAATTTGGTGGTGGTTGATGATGGTGTGTTGGAGATTGTCGGTATTGTGTTGTGCTGCGGTAGAGCTAAAGGTAGTGTATAGAAGAGTGGTTTTTTAATGGTGGTGATGTGGTGTTATGATGGTGTTGTGTAGTGTGTTGGAGGTTGATGCTGTTGTGTTGTAGGCTGATGGAAACGTATTAAAGGCTGGTGAATATAAAATGTTGGTAATGATGACTGAATATTGATTTTTGTTGTTGTTGTAGTTGATGGTGGTAGGGAATTTAATGTTGGCAGAATGTTGTCAATGTGGCTGGTGTTGGTTGGTGAGATGGCATTGAAGGTTGGTAAAATTCAGAGTTGGTTGTTGGTGGTATGACTTGCTTAATCGAATGTTGGAATTGTGTTGAAGGTTGGTGGAGAATGTATGCGAATGTTGGAGTTGTGTTGGAGGATGGTGTAAGGGAATGTTGGAGTTGTGTTGGAGGATGGTGTAGGGGAATGTTGGAGTTGTGTTGGAGGATGGTGTAAGTGAATGTTGGAGTTGTGTTGGAGGATGGTGTAAGGGAATGTCGGAGTTGTGTTGGAGGATGGTGTAAGGGAATGTTTTTGGTTGATTTAGTATTAGCTATAGCCATCCGTAACCCCTTCGCTGCTACGAATTTTCCTGAGGTGAATAAAATCGTCTTGTGGTAGCCTGAAAAAAATCATACTCAAGGGGGATAATTGTTAACCTGATATTCAGGCTCATAGTTATTTTATTCAGATTGACACTACGTAATCATAATCAGCTGAGAGAAATCCCGTTGCTCTGTGCTTCTGCGGCTTCACTTGGCGTCACGCTTGTACGTTATCTGTCTTTACCATCAGGGGGGTTTCCTTATCTGAGTAAAATCGTCTGGCGTCAGTAGGGGTAAGTGATTTCGTGGCAGAGAAAGGATTAAGCAGTTATAGAGCCGTGTGTTATAAAGCCGTGTGTTATAAAGCCGTGTGTTATAAAGCCGTGTGTTATAGAACCGTGTGTTATGGAGCCGTATGTTATGGAGCCGTGTGTTATAGAGCTGTGTGTTATAAAGCCGTGTGTTATAGAGCTGTGTGTTATAAATCCGTGTGTTATAGAGCCGTATGTTAAAAAGCCGTGTGTTATAGAGCTGTGTGTTATAAATCCGTGTGTTATAGAGCCGTATGTTATAAAGCCGTGTGTTATAGAGCCTTGTGTTAGGTGGCATGGAGCAGGTTTCATAACAATTCCATAGCGATTTATTTTAAGTATTACACCTTAGCATTTACTTGTATGTTAAATATATCGTTTCAATATCCACCTGTTTTGCACAGTAACATATAGGAGGATATAGAGACGTAGTGTGCAGAATAATTAGCTAAGGAAGAGGTGTTGCGACCTGTCTAAGTATGCCAGAGATATAAAAGACCTCCACATTTCCCCCTCAGTCCCTTGACACTATTTTCCTATCTCCAGACGATTTTATTCAGCTCTAGACAGACCTTTCGAGCTGGAGGGTTTAGATACATCCCTCATGAACCCCTCCAGTACTAAGAGGCTTTCCTAAACAGTCTGAGGTAAGAGTAGGAAGACTGGAATGTAAAAATGCCGAGATAACTGGCACTGGATATTGAGGAAATTGGCATATCAGTTTTACAGGTGCCAATGGACTTATAATGGGTAATGGGAGGGGGTTATAAAAGGGTTCAAGAATATTTGGAAGTGGGAGTTTTACATCTTAGGAGGAAATATTGTGTTAACCCCTTCACCCCAGACGTCTTCTTCATTGTATTTTTCCTTACGCCAATTTTTCTTAGCGTAGTGGAGACCTCTGATAATAAAGGGGTTAATGACCATAATCTTTCCTCCCCAACCATATCGGAATGTGTGTATTAAGGTGAATAACTATGGTTGTCGAGGGGATTAAGTGTAATTAAGGTAACAGAAGGGCAGAACTGATGACGGGAGGATGTGTAGGGTAACAGACAGACAACGGTGAAAACAGTGACAAACAGATAACAGATTGACAACTAGTGTAGCAGAATGGCATAAAAATAACGGATGGACAAGACTAACAGATTTAACCAACAGATAACAGATTGATAACAAGGGTAACAGTATGGCGTGCATGGTAACGCAGAGGGTGAGAGGAAGCGGTATAGGGAAGAAAATGGAGGGATGAAGTCTGTAAACTTTGCTGAGCTAGAACTAAACTAACAGCTAATGGGTCAGAGTGGAGAAAGGTGGGAGACTCCTTTCCCTTGCAATGGACTGACACAGGCTAAGATGGAGATGGTGGTGGTTATTTACACATTAAAATGAAAGGAATGATGTGCTTAATATACACGGCACACATGTTCATTATACCGGTATATCTATAACACACACACACACACACAACCTCAGATAACGCTGTGCTGAGATAAACACGTCAGAGTAATAATGGAGTTTCCCAGATCGATAACATCCATACCGGTACATATAATATTATCCTTGTCTCACTCATTCTTGTACCTCACACGCTGATGATCCATTCGCTGTCTTAACTATACTCCTTTCACTTTGACTTGGCCAGGAATTGCCCTCTCTCCATCTAGTATGCTGAGTTGTCACAGTAGATCAGCATAGCACTAGAATATGATGCTAGTCACGAAGAAGCCACAAACCACTACGTGAATTAAGCTGCAAAGGGACGAAAATCTGTGTCAGGTTAAGGTGAAAATAATATAGGATTTTTTTGCATGCTTCTTCTCCTTTCCTTCCTTCAGAGGCGTGGTCGGGCCAGCTCTAATCGTGTATTCCAGTTAAGGCCAGACGATTTTTTTAAGCTGAGGAGTGTCGGATAGGAGGCTGATTGTGTTTATACTGTCACTGTTAAACCCCTTCTCTTGGTCGGACAGTTTTAGTACTCCCAGCTAACGCCAGACGATTTTATTCAGTTGCGAATGAGCCATAGGAGCCTGAGAGTGTCACTATTGCCCACGTGATAAATATGTTCCACTCAATCCATTACTTTCAATACGATTTTTTCCCACCACCAGACGATTGAATTCAGCTTGGGACGGATTTATAGCAGTGAAGGGGTTCATGAAAGCTGTATCTCTCCCGAGCTGAGTAAAATCGTCCGGTGATATCAGGAATAGAGTAGAGAATACGTTGTCGAAGAGAGATGGATATCCACTTTACAACGAGAGGATTTTCCCGTGCTGAATAAAATCGTCTGGGGGTTGCAAGAATGGAATTGAAGATGTCATCGCACTGAAGAGGTTATTTTAGCCTGAGTATCCCTGTCGTCATCATTATCATCATCATCATCGTCTTCATCATCATTGTCACCATCATCATTGTCACCATCATCATCATCATCATCACATCATCATCATCATCATCACATCATCATCATCATCATCATCATCATCATCATCATCATCATCATCATTCAGACTCTTTTTCAGCCTGAAGATGGGATTCTGTTCAGCAAAGGGAAATTATCACATTCCCAGTATAATTTAAAACAAGATTAACCTTCTCACTGCCAAATCACATAGGTCATATCATCATCATCATCATCATCAGAAAATTAATGTAGCAGAGTATTGGTATTGTTAACATTTTCATCCCTTACGATTCTCTCTCTCTCTGAAGTTAAATAATAAGTGCTTCATTTTATCCCCTTACTTATCAAACGTCTTAAGCTTGATAAAATCGTCTTGAGGTAGCCGCAAGAAAGTGACTAATACGTCCTCGGGTTGAAGGGGTTAATGGGAAAATGAAGTCTGTCTGTACCCTTAACTACTTCACTCCGATGACTTAGTTTTTTTTTTTTATGCTGCCCACCAGACGATTTTTTGTCATTTATTATTTATTTCGAAATGGAGGGGTTTAAATAAAACTGTCTGGGGTTAGGAAGAATATAATAGAAAAATAAGTCATCGGCGTGAAGGCGTTAAGTACCAGAATTCCTCCTTCAGCTGAACAAAATCGTCCTCATTTCGGGGGATAGGGAGGGGACGGAGGGACGATTTATTTTGCTTATTACACTTTATTCCTAACACCTCTTCCTTAGCGATTTACTCAGGATCTTACTAATCTCGTGTACTCCTTTGTGTTACTGACATAGATTCCTTAAATAAGATAAACGCAGTTAATAAAAGGGCATATGCAAAAATAAACCGGCAAGGAAAAGTTGTTAGGGAGCTTCCTTATCCGACAAGCTTATAACCCCTCGGGAGGTTAGGTAACTTCCTAACACCTCTTCCTTACCGATTGTTCTTGAATACGGCTGGCTAATATCGCTTTGTTCGTTATGTATGCGGAGTGTGATGATATGAGAATGATTTAAGTAACACAGGACATAACGAAAAGGTGTAATCAGCAAAATAAATCGCCTAGGGAGAGGTGTTAGGGAGCTTCCTTTACCGACGACAAAATGACCCCAGGTATTTTATTGTTTAACCCTCTCACGATCGGAACAAGTCTATTAATTAAACGATAGACAGTTATAATCTATTGATTGAGTTATAGGAGCCAAGGAGTATTGACAGCATTACCCTTCACATGACCAGGAAAACTCTAGTATACCAGCTGACGCCAGACGATTTTATCCAGCTGAGTGAGGCGTATGAGTCGGTGTATTAACTCCCAGCTCGAAAAGTCTCTGCCAGCTGAAGAAAACCGTCTGTAATTGGGCACGAATATAATGTGGAAAAATTGTCGTGGTACTGAAGGTGATGGCGGAAATCGTACTCCCCAGACGTCCTTCATTCTTGCTTCCGACAGACGATTTTTCTCAGCAGGCCTTAGTTAGCGTCCTAAGTGCGATGTCGTCTTTGTAAAATTTCTTCGTACTTGACGATTTTAACTCAGAATGTAGCAAAAAAAAAATATTAAAGGGGTCATCGTGCTGAAGAGGCTAAGGCACGTATACTCGCAGGGTAAGGAGGCTCCCTAGCACCTTTTCCTAAGCGATTTATTTTTTTGGATATTGCTGGTTGATATCCTTTAGCGCATTGCCTGTTCTGAGTACGGCGATATTAGAAGGATGTATATAGCACGGAAAGGGACGGTAAGGTGTAAGAAGGATAATAAATCGCATAGGAAAAGGTGTTAGGGAGCTTCCTTAACCGACGAGAATACGGGCCTTCGTCGCACTCGCAGTGCTTGTTGGGTAAGTTTGATAATAATGATGATGATGATGATGAAAAGCTTGGAAATTATATTGATGATGATGATAACCTGCCCCCATAGATAATGTATCCCTTTCTTTCTCAGTTCAGTGGAGCTCTCGTAGTGAAGAGGTTTGAAGCAGTCATTAAACCCTCGTCAAAATAATAATAATAATAATAAGAATAATAATAAGTCCATTTCTCTCCAAGTAATTAATATATACAGTAATAGAATTTGTCCATTGTATAATAACTTTAACAAATTCACTCTTTAAAATTCAAATCTGTGCCGCTGAATTCATATATGTATACTGTATCGTGCAAAGGTGGATAGTTGTGTGCGGGAGTTGATGTCAGAGCTTAAATTAGTGGGGCAGAATGCAATCATATGAAATAATTACAGTCCACTCAGATATCAAAGACCCGTCCCCACATGTCGAGCTATTGTGACAGTCATTTAAGTCCCATCTCAACTTACTTCCCAGGCAACTGTGATACATACCTTCACTAATTAACCGTTTCCATATCTGCACCGGGGAAGGGAGAGAGAGGAAATGTCATAACTCCAAGAAGCCTCAAAAATGTGTTTCTCTCTCACTAACCCCGCCATTACTCCCTCTCACTCAGGGTGGATGCGGGAGCGACTCTGCGCACCATCTATTGGGAAAACCAGGCACTACCCCTCACGGGCTCAACAAACCTGGCTTTGGGTACCAATATTTACGAATGTGGTGAGTAGATTTATTACTTTCGTATGTATTTTGAGTGTATTTGAGTGATACTGATGGCCTGGGATGCGTTGTTAATATGAGAATCCCTTTCATAGAGGTGCGGTGGATGGAGGGATGCGCGGGTGTCTTTGTAGCGGGGTCCTATAAGTGTGAGAGGGAAATGCGCGTCTGCTCATGTTGGATCGCTTGCTTGCCTGCCTGTCTGCCTGCCCATCCATTTACGCCTCCGCCTGCTTGCATGTCTACCGCTTATGCTCATTATACCCGTCTCATTTCCTCCTCAAGCAGTTAACACCACTTTAAATCGCTGCACATCCCCTAGTTTCACCCCGTTAAATCCTGCTTGCATAAAAATCCTACTTGTTTATACCTTAACCTCCCCTTGCGTGCCTGCCTCCCTGCCTATCTGCGTACCTACCTAGCAACCAACCTATTTTTACACCTGCTTCTTTACCTAACCCGTCCACACCGCCACTACGATCGGTATTGCGTAGTAACGTGGATATTTTTCCCTCTTTTTCTCGTTTTCTTTTGGCCGCCTTCAAAATCCTTAGAAATGATGAGTGATTTTGGTTGCGCTGCACTGCCCCTCAGGCAAGCATCCTGATTCTTTCCTTTATCCGTTTTTCTCCATTTCCCCTTTATTTTTTTTTTTTTTTATTTATTTATTTTTTTTTAGGGTGGTTGAAGAATGACAAACAGAAAACGGTAGGATGTTATACAAGGAAGTAATATACTAGGCCATTCATTTTTAGTTAACACACACACACACACACACACACAATCAGGCTGTTTTATCCCTGTCCGTCTGCCTCTCACTGATGATTTTTGGACGCGAGGTGCTTCACGTCAGTAGTAGAAGGACTCAGGACCCATATACATATGTATGTATATGGGTCCTGGGAGGACTGAAATTAAACGTATTTCGCGGGATTGAAGGGGTTAAGTTTGTTCCGTGTTTATGTGGCAAAAAATCGTCCTTTACCATTATCCTTGTGCCCTTAGACGTAGTGTGTATTTTGTATTTGCGGTCTCCAGACGATTTTCTTCAGCTTAGGAGAGATCCGTCGAACTGAAGGGGTTATGTCGCCTTCATTAACGCCTTCAGTACGAGAGGTCCTTCCTGTAGTGAAAAAAAAAAAAAAATCGTCTGGTTGGAGAGATGGTGAAACATAAGTGACGCTATTACCCCTTCATTACGAGAAGCTGAATAAAATCGTCTGTCGGTAGCAGGGGTAAAATGGGGTTGCGCTCGAGGGGGATTTTCCTGGCTGAATAAAATCGTCTGGTGGTAAAATGAATGAAATGTAAAAGATGGCTTGGTACTGAAGGGGTTAATGGAGGATTTATACTAGTAGTTCTTTTAATATGAAAATCGTCCCCAAGCTGCGTAAAATCGTCCGCTTCTGGGCACAGGAATGAAGGAGGTACGTAGACAGGTAGGTAGGTAGGCAGATAGATAGATCGATAGATGGATAGACAGGTAGATAGGGAAGTATGTAGGTTGGTAGGTAGGAATGGAAGGTAGGCATGGACATAGGTAAATAGGCAAGATAGATAGAAGTTATGGTAGATAGTTAGGAAGGTAGGTTAGGGAGAGAACAAGTGCCTGATAGTTAGGAAGGAGGTAGGTAGGTAGGCAACTAAGAAGAAAGGTACGTAGGTAGGTGGGTAGGTGTGCAAGGGAAATTGGTAGGTAGGGAGAAAGTTAGGTATGCTCTGTTAATAATACTGTACTGTACTGTAATAACTTGTACTCCTTCCTCACCCCTTTTTTGAGTACATTTGCGATTACATTTTCAAACTACTGTGTTATTTGGAAGGGGAAGTGGGGGCGCTCTTTAATAGTCCCCCCTCTCGGTATTATATTTGCTCTTTTTCTCTTTTTTCTTGTCATTTTTCGTAGCGCTTGTGTAATGAGAGAGAGAGAGAGAGAGGATGTGAGGGATTGTAAGAAAACGGAGGAAAATGTAGTTGATTGATTGAGAGAGAGAGAGAGAGAGAGAGAGGAATGATAGGAAAAAGGAGAAAGCATAAAAGGAATTAGACAAAAAACAGAACGATGAGATAGATACAGTAGGTAGGTAGATAGGTAGGTAGGTAAGAGAGAGAGAGAGAGAGAGAGAGGGGGGGGGAACAGAAATTTCCAACCAACCACTCCAAAACATTTTTTTCCTCTCTTCCTACAAACACTCACAGACTCTCTCTCTCTCTCTCTCTCTCTCTCTCTCTCTCTCTCTCTCCTTTTTCCTTTCCTAGTAGGGACAACTGAGCTACCGTCTTGCAGTTCCTCAAGCAATTCTCTTTCCAGGAAGCTGAACAATGGCCCAGATGCAGAGGGTTGTAGAGTTAATGCTTTCTGGAGCAAGCACTCTCTCTTTTTGCTCTCTCTCTCTCTCTCTCTCTCTCTCTCTGTATGTGTGTGTGTGTGTGTGTGTGTGTGTGTGTGTGCTTTCCTTCATCATTCTGTTATCTCTTTTCTTTCTTTCAGGTCTTATTTCCTCTCTTCCTTCTTTCAGATCTCCTCTATCTTCTTTCTCTCAACCTGTTTCCTTCTTCACTATTTTTTCTTCCTTTTCCCCTTTCCTCGTCCTTCTGTCTCCGCTTATTTATATTTTTTTCCTGTCTACCTCCTTTATTTTTGTTGTCCTCTTCGTTTGTACTTTCTCTTCTTCCTCCTTTCCATTTCCTTCCCCCTCCCCTCTCTTTCAGTATATTCTTGCTCTCTTTTCTGTCTCTTATTCTTTCGTCTGTGTCTTCCTTATCCCGCATTTCCTTCTTCCCTTTTCCTAATCTGCACACATCTTTCCTTGTAGTTCCCTCTTTTACTTCTTCCTTTTCTTCTCAGTTTTCTTGTCTTTTCTCTACTTTTTTTCTCTCCAATTTTTCCAGTTCTTCCTCTCTGGCGTTTCTTTTTTTCCTTTCTTTTTTTTTTCCTTCTTTTACTGCTTCCATCCCTCCCTCCCCCTTCCTTTCTTCCTTCCGTCTTGCTTTCGTTCTTTTCTTCCTTTCCTTCCTTCCTTCCTTCCCTCCTCCTTTCTCTGTTTCCCTTTTTCCTTCAGTCTTTCTATCCTTCCTGCTTCCCTTTGACTTTTAACCCACCGTATGGTCGAAACAACTCTAGTATTCTGTTCCTGCTGACGTTATGTTATTTTTATTTGGCTGAAAGTGAGTTAAAGGAGGCAGAGAGTTCATATTCCTTCCTTCTCCCTTTTATTCTGGTGCTCCCTTGCCTCCCCGTCTAACCATTCCTTCATCGATACATCCTATACTTTCTTTATCATAACTTGGTCCAAATATTCGTCCTTCTGCAGTTTATTCCACGAGGGTCAAAGGCAGAGAAAATAATGCCGCGGCTGTATATCCTTTCCATAGCACCAATTCGTGACTAGCATTATATTCCGATGTTAACCTATTTCTACAGCTGAGCATTCAAGATGGCGATACAATTTTAAGCCAGGTTAGAGTAATAAGAGTATAGATACCTCAGTTAAAGGCCTGTTATCTTTTTTTTTTTTTTTCGCTTAGAGGGAGCAATCTAGCGGGTTTCTGGCCTTTGGTTCCTTCTTCCTTGCTTTAAAAAAATCGAAGTTGCGAATGGGTCTGTAGTATATTTATTTCCTTTGTTCCTTTTTTTTTCCTCTCTTCATTCTCTCTAACCCCTTCAACCTGACGACGTCTTTTTTGTTTATTCTTGCACCTGCTAGAGAATGTTATATAGAAACAAACCCTAATAGTGAGTCGATATGGAAATCGGTTATCTAAAAAACGGGATATAAAAATGGGATATATTAAAAACGAGGTATATAAAAATGGGATATACAAAAATGAAATATATAAAAATGGGATATACAGAAATGAAATATATAAAAATGGGATATATGAAACAGATATATAAAAATGGGATATATAAAAATGAGTTATATAACAATTGAGATGTATAAAATGGGATATATAGAAATGGGATAAATGAAAATAGGATATATAAAAATGGGGTATATAAAAATGCGGTATTTTTATAAAAATGGGATTTATAAAAAATGAGATTTATAGAAATGGGGTATTTAAAAATAGGATATATAAAAAATGGGATATAAAAAATGGAATATGAAAAGTGGAATACATAAAAATGGGATATGTAAACTGAGGATATAAACATGGAATGCCTCATATAAAAGATAGCCAAACTGTGAATGGCATAGTAAAGTCTTCCTAGCCACTCCACTGCCTAAAATCTCTCCAGCTAAATAAAACTGTGTAGAGGTAGGCACAAAATAATTAACCTTTATTTATTTATTTATTTATTTATTTGTGCACTTGTTAATTTATTGGGTAGTTATTATGATTTCTTGCCACTATTAGATTATTATATTCACATTAGAAAAAACCCCTAGTGCATAATACGTTAAGCCTCTACAGTAAAATCGCCTGGTTAGCAAGAATATACTAAATAATATATCACCTTATTATTAAAGGAGTTAAAATCGTGTCTTCAGATTCGAGGGGTTAATGTTTTTTTCTCCTTTACTTTCCCATTAACTTCTGTCTCTTCTTGCCTTTTTTCTTCCCTGTTCTTCTTTATTCTTCGTTTTATCCTCTCTCTAGTTATCCCTTACTCCCCTCTTCATCTTTTCTCTACCCTTCCTTTATTTCTTACCCTTCTGCTTCCCCAATTTTTTCCCTCTCTCATGTTGTTCCTTCCTCCCCTCTTCCCGCTCCTTCCTTCATTCCATACTACTCTTTGTTTCTTCGGTTCCCTTTCATTCGCTTGTCCCTCTTTTCTTATTCTTCTTTTTATCCTCTCTCTAGTTACTCTTTCCCCTTCCGTCTTTTTCCCCTATCTTTCCTACGCGTCTTGTTCTGCTTCTCTTATTTCAGCTATATTACTGTCTCATTCGTTTTTACCTTCTCCTATCTTCCCTTTATCCTCTACTTCCCTTATTTCTTCTTCCTCTTCCTTTATAAACCGAGTACAATTGTCTGGTGATAGAAGATTAAAGACAAATATTATGCCATTTCCAAGGTTACTAAATATCTGAAGGGAAATAAAAGAGACGCCATCAGATTTAAAAAGGTGAAAGATAAAGTCGTGGAAGATTAAGTTAACATATATCAGTTAATAAATAATGCTTTGGTTAATAAATAATAATAAATAATCCTGAATAAAGATAAAACAGACGCCACCCCAATTAAAAAGTTGATAGAAAAGCTTGAAGATAACTGATATAAATTAGGTAATAAATAAGTTAGGGTGTTAGACAAGAAATAGTGGTTTTAATTAAGCTGATAAAATTGTCTGATGATTGAAGAAATAAGAAAAACAAAATGGCATTTAGGGCTGGATAATTAAGTCAAAATAATTGGATAACGTTAACATAAATTGGTTAATAAATAAGTTAACTCACCATTGAAGGGGAGGGTGTGGTGTGTAGAGACTTTTTTTTTCTTTAATAATTGAGCTGAGAAAAGTTGTCTGACGGATGAAAAAAGTAAAATAACAGACACCATCCCACGTCAGAGGTTGATAAGTTAGTCTTCGATAAATTGGTTGATAAATTAGTTAGCTCTCATCATTGCCGGGAAGCGTGTGGTGAGAGGAGAGAGAGAGAGTAGCTTTTTATTTTATTTAGTGATTTATTTTTGGCGACATTTACTCGTACCCCTCGGCCACCACCTCCTCCTCTGTCAGTTTATATAAAGATGGGTGATGGGCTGTGGGAATTATTGATGGGCTGGGTTGGGGTTGGGGTTGTGTGTTTGTTCTGTAGTTTGTGTGTGTGTGTGTGTGTGTGTGTGTGTGTGTGTGTGTGTGTGTGTGTGTGTGTACAGGTTTTTCTTGTGTTGTGTGGACGGCTTAGTCAGTGTTATCAGTGGCTAACCTGCATCATTTATTCATTTCCTACTCCAAATGTCGCATCCACGCCCACACCAGCCGACTGAGCCGTCCCCGCAATACACAAGGTACTGAGTTTCTAGAGTAGCGCTATTTATGTGCCATCTTGTTACATACATACATATATACATACATACGTACGTACCGTACATGCATACATGCATACATACATACATACACAATTGTCTCTTTTCTCATTGTTTATGGATCCTGCCTCACCCCCAAGTAGAGTTTGGGTTAGTAGTAGTAGTAGTAGTAGTAGCAGTGGTAATAGTAGTAGTAGTACTAGTAGTAGCAGCAGCAGCAGCAGCAGCAGTAGTAGTAGTAGTAGTAGTATTGTTGTTGTCAGTAGTAGTAGTAATTCTAGATCATCGTACTGGCAGTCGAGTAGAACCAGAATTATCACGAACTCGTTACGAAACATACTGACACACTGACACACACGCTGCCAAATTATCGACCCTCTTGAAAATGGAAAAAAATAAAAAAAGTTGTCACCCATCACTTTCGTCCTGTCCCCAACATTCGCCACGGGGAAGGGGGAGGAATGCCGAAATGCCGAAGCTGCCGAATCGTCCTGGCGCCGTACCCTCCTCAGCGCCGAGTCTTCCCACACGAAATTGGCCTTTATTATGAATTTATTAGCGGGCAATTAGGGCTCGTGTTGACCCTTAATCGTCCATAGCAGCGCCTGATGAGGTTTGAGAGGGAATTACGCTGGCTTTGTGAGGGTTTTATTGGCGGGTTTGGGGTCCTTCTGAGAGACTTTACGGCCAGACACGTCGCCTGGCTATATCGCCCAGTATACCCGCCCACACCGCCCACGTTTGCATTTATCCCGCCCACATCGTCTATACTTCTATCCCTCCCTAAAATTTCCACTCACACCGCCCATATGTATTTCTGTCCCGCCCATATTTGTCTCTTTCCCTCTCACTGTTGTCCCCACCCGACCCACATTCTCCTCCACATTGCCCTCCTTTATCACCCACACTGCCCACATTTGGCACCCACACTGCAGCCTCACAAATTCCACCCTTACTCTTGCTCTCTCGCTCTACACCCTCTTCTCTCAGCTGTCCTCACCCATCTTTTACTAACCTACACCCTCCCTCACTCCATCTTCACCCACCCACACCCATCACCACCCACCTCCACTCCATTTTTACCTTCTCACCTGCCCTTCTTTTCCCATCTGCCATCTCATTCATCCGTTCACCCTCCATCTCCCCCATCATCATCTTCCTTTGCCCTCATTTACTGTCACTATTTTCACCCATCTCCTCTCACATTCACCACAGCCCCATCTTCCCTCACCCTTCGTCACCCTCACCCATCATTGTTCCTCACCCTCACCCACTCACACCTACAATGCGTCACCATCACCCATCTTTACCGTCATCCCGCCATTTCCCCAATTTCACCCTTTCCCAGTCTACACTTATTTCCCTATCCTCATCCATTCCCCCATCATCCTACCTTCACCCATGCCATCTCTAATGATCCCCAAACACTCACCTTATTTTCTAGTATTCATCCATTTTCCCCCATTCTTCAATTCTTACCCATCCCCCAGTCCTTCCCCCACCACCCTGACCCACCATTCTCTGATTTCCCCCACCCTTACTCACCTTTTCAGTCATCCTCTCATCCCACCTTCCCCTCACCTTCCCTCAGCTTACCCACCTACTCTCACCTTCCCCCCTTCATTAATTATGTCTTCCTCTTTACTTTCCCACACCCTCACTTCTCTCCTATCTTCCCTATCCTCATCATCCTCAGTTCCCCCTACTCTCATTCCCACACCCACACTCCAGCCCTCCTCCTCTCACCCTCCCACACCTACACTCCCCAACTACCTCCACACTAGACACACACACACACACACACACACACACACACACACACACACACACACACACACACACACACACACACACACACACACACACACACACACACACACACACACACACACACACACACACACACACACACACACACACACACACACACACACACACACGCACAAAACCATAAACCCCGTCGTACCCCCAGCCACCCTCCCTGCCAGCCCCAAACTCGTGATATGTGAGCCAGTGTTTTATCACGGGACTCCCACCCAACTAATTTCTTCATTCTGGATATTAAGCTAATTTTGTGGCGGGGGACTGTGTGTTTTGCCGGCTGGGTGCGTGTCGGGGTGGAGATTTGTGACCTCGCCCCGTGAACGTAGGTCAGCTGAGGTGAAGAAATGATGGGGAGGACGCTTCTCATCTCTCTCTCTCTGTCTCTCTCTCTCTCTCTCTCTCTCTGTTTTTTTGGCCTAATTCTAAGTTAAATTGAGTTTTTCTTTTACTGTTAAATGATGTGCTTGGATTCTACATTTCATTGTGGTTTGTTTATGCATTGTTTTGAGCAGAGGTCATGGGAGGTGGGAAAATGGTGTTGATAACTTGTCCTGCTTTGGCGCTTTCCTTCTTGTGCTTGTCTTTCTGCTTTTGTGTTTTTCCTTTCTTATTTCTATCCTGAATTAAGATGGGTGAAAAATGTAGATAGCTTTTCTTTCCTCCTGTGTGTTTTCATTTTTCTTGTTTTCATTTTCCATTTTCTGTGTTGAATTTAGAGGGTTGAAAAATATGGATGATTTGTCTTTCTACTTTTGTGTTTTCCTTTTCTTGCTTATAAATTTGCTTAGCCCATTGAACAAGTAGAATTTGGGTAATGGTGATAGTGTTCTTACTTTCCCCCATTTTGTGTTCTCTTTTGCCCAATTCCATGCCAATTTGAGGTGGGAAAATGACGTGACTAACTTCCTTTTTCATCTTACTTTTTTTCCTTTTCCTATTTCGGTTCCATATATAATGATGTTAGCTTTACCTTGTGCCTTTTTTCCCTTTCTGTTTCTGTGTTATGTTAAAGTGAAAATACGGAATGAACTCCTCTGTTTGCGTTAGTGTTCACATTCCTAACTTGAAGCAGGAATAGAGGATTACCGTAAATAGGTAAAGTATAAGGAGGGCAGAGTAAAACTGGGCCGCGCATCCACTTTACCTGTGCATAGATAGACAGGTGGGTAGGTAGGTAGATAGATAGATAGATAGATAGATACATACATACATAAATACATATGTAGGTAGGTGGGTAGATAGATAGGTAGGTAGATAGATAAATAGGTACAAGTCCAACCGATCCCTTTAACAGTGTCACTGATGGCTTTCGTTGATGCATATAAAACGCAGTTACGATAAATACAGCAATATAAACACAGCCATAAAGACACCGGTACTCACGGCAGGAAGAACGAAATTTATCGACGTGGAAGTAGGGAATCAGGAGCTTAGAAAATCAGATGAGAGAGAGAGTATATATCCACCAAATGTTACCTAAATGAGACAAGTAATTAGCAAGGAAGTGTGTAATTATTGACGAAGGTAATGAGAGAGAGAGAGGGAGAGTCCATAAAATAACTGATGAAAAAAGCCAGTTGACAGGGATGTGTAAAATTACGAGTTAAACAATGTAGAAAGAGGAAAAAATAACCCTAGAAAAAAAAAAGCAACAGATTTAATATTTACGCAGAGTAACGTATCATACGGGCAAGTTGAAATAATATAAGCAAGTCCCCGTTCTAGATGCCACCCGTTTTCTGTTGTGCTAATTCTTTTGTTTACTTTCACCGTCTGTCTGTCCATCACTCCATCTTTGCTACCGTCAGTCCTCCTATCCATCCACTTCCATAGTCACCCAAGTCTTCCAGTCCATCATCTACTCATCTATCTACCTCTAGTTATTTTGCTCTTCTCCATTCTTTTTCTTATCCATACACTTTTCCTCTTATTCATCCACTCACTGTCGTTTCTTTTTCTCACTTCACTTTCACCCACACCAGTAAACTCTTCTTCCCTGGTCACACTCCTCTTCACTCCCCTTCTTATATCCTCTCCATCCACCCATCATCTCCGTCATCCTCATCCTTGCCTACTTTTGCCTTCGCACAAGCCTTCTCCCTCACTCTCACCTTCCTGTTGTCCCTTCTTCCCTCTCACATCCTGCCTCTCATCCTCTCACCTCCAGCCACCTTCCTGTACCCCTTTCCTATCATATCCTTAGTTTCCCTCTCGCGCTGTCCCTCCTTCCCTCCCGCATCCTCACTTTCATTCTCCATCCCACATCCTCATCTTCACTCACTACCACTGACTCATTCATACCTTCATGCTAACTCTCACCCTCACTGCTCTCACTGTTCATCTTTCTCTCCTTTTCTCACACACTTTGATTAGATGTTAAAGAGAACCTGTTGTTTCCCCAAAAGATAGTTTTATTTTGAACCAACAGACCTTATGCTATCTGTACTTCCTATATGCTCCATTGTACTCCCTCACACTTCACTCAAACTCACACCCTCACTCTCACTCGCTCACTTATTAACTCACTCATTCACCCTAACTCAACCTTACACCCTCTCTCACTCACACCATCACCCAGAGTCACTCACTCACTCACTCACCCTCACTCAACCTCACTTGAACACAAACTCACACGATCACCCTCACTAACACCTTCATTTTCACTGCGCCTCACTCACTCACTCACCCTTTCTCACACTCACTCTCACCTTTCACCTGAGGAGCCGAAGACGCGCCCATCCGTGAGTGCAGGTAGACAACAACTGCTTGGCAATGTTGAGAACTGGGGGCCGTGGGCGGAGGGGGGGTGAAAGGGTAGATGACGAAGACGAGAAGGAAGAAAGGGAGAGGGAGGGGAGGATGGCAAGGAAGAAGGGGGGTCGGGAAAGAGGGGGGAAAAGGAGGAGAGTTGGGAGGGGGAAGAGGAATGGATGAGATGGACAGAGGGGGAGGGGGATAGCGAGGAAGGGGGGTTAGGAAAGAGGGGGAAGTTGCAGGCATTGAGGGAGGAAAGATGGAGAGTAGGAAGGGGGAACAGGAATGGATGCGAAGAGTGGAGGGGGAAGGGAGAAAGGGTGAAGAAAGGAGGGGGTTGGGAAAGAGAAGGGGATGGGAGGATAGAGGGGGATAGAGGGAGAGTAGGAAGGGAGAATGGAAATACATGAGAACGACAGAGGAGGGAGGATGGGAAAGATGGAAGGAGTTGGAGGAAGTGGAATGGGGGATAAGGAGTGGGAGGAATGGAGGGGGTGAAAGAGGTGTTGGGCTGAGATGGAAGAAAAGGGGAGAGAAGAGGAGGTGTAAAGATGGAGGAAGAGGAGGAGGTGAAATGATATATTATGAAGACGGAGGAGGAAGGGTGGGGACGAGGAAGGGAGGAGAGGAAGGAAGGGAGGGGAGAAGGCGGTGTAGGAGGATTATGCTTTGACATAGCCGTCTCTCTCTCTCTCTCTCTCTCTCTCTCTCTCTCTCTCTCTCAATAAAATTCATCAAAGTAGCACAATTTTTCAACAGCGGAAGTTTTAGCGACAAAGAATTACCAACCAAACCAAAACGTGCAAAAAAAAAGACTATCAGTAATTTTAAGTACATATACTCAATTCTTCATAAATACATCGAGCACATATCTTTTTGTTATTTCTAGTTTTTATTCTTGGTCGTGAAGTGTTTGGCAGCAGTATGAGTGAAGAAGAATTTATAAAGCATTCCAACAGGGAAGTGAAGTTTAAGAAAGTTTAATAAGTAGGGACTCAGAAGGTCAGTGGCAAATAGAAAGAAGAGCGTCGGTGAAAGGCCATAACCCAGAGGAACGTCACCTATAGAAATAATACACAAGTTTATAGAAATTTTCGAGAGGAAATTTTAACTTGAACTATAAACACTGTAGATAGGTCTAAAAATTATATAATCTGACATTTTATTTACTTAACTCTTGAATTTGTTGATTTTTGTTGATTTTTTTTTTTTACCATTAGCTTATTCGTGCTGCCTCCAGTCAATTTGTTCGTCTTGGGGGAGGCCTTATGTAGTGAAGAGATTAGAGAAAGCTTTATCTGACCCGTCATATTTGAGAGTCTAACTTGAAGCGGAATAAAATCATCTGGAAATACCATAAAATTAATAAGGTACAAAAGACGCCATTTGATTTCCTTTTATCTAGGTGTAGGTATAGTCTTGATGCTCCGTTCCCCTAAGCCCATCAGTCCGAAGTGATTATGTGTGCTAAGTCGTGATGTAGGTCTCGCAGCACACAATCCACTCCATAAACTAACCAAATACCAGGGTCTGAAATTGTTGTACTGTTGACTTTCCTGATGTAAAACGGAACTCCTGAACTGCCAAATATGCTTCTAAATATGCGATGTCTTGATTCAGGTTGTTCCGATATACAGCGTTAAGGTTTGGGAGTGTAATGTTGCTTAGAATCTGAAGAGGTAAATGTGTGACTTCTTGAATGGATTTGTGTGTGTGTGTGTGTGTGTGTGTGTGTGTGTGTGTGTGTGTGTGTTATTTTATTTTTTAAGATGAAACACATAACATTGGATTAAAGGCAAGGATGGTGTTTCTTTTCATCTCGTTTACACGTTCGCTTTCCACTTATCTCCGTTCCCATGTGCTGCCAACACCACATACTGATCGTGTGGAAGTCTCTCTCTCTCTCTCTCTCTCTCTCTCTCTCTCTCTCTCCCCACATGGGCTCGTATTCTCATCGGTTAAGGAAGCTTCCTAACACTTTTCCCATAGTGATTTATTTTTTGGATATGACTGGTTAAAATTGTTTCGTTCCTTCATTTATGCAGAGTATGGCGATATAGGAAGAATTTGTGTAACCTAGAATAGAACAGTAAGGGGTAATAAGAAAAAGATAAACCGCTTAGCAGAAGGTGTTAGGGAGCTTTTTTTTAACGTACGGGAATATGGTCTTCTACCTCGAGGCACGGCAGCTTCTCAGGATTATATGACAGTCGCCTTAAAGATTCCGCTGCGCTTTCTTAGGCTTCCCTCCCTGATCAACATTGCAAGTATCAGGTTCACATGTGCCGCCTTGCCTTCGTACGCTGGCTGTGGCTTCGGCTTTCGGTGCAATTTGCTTTCTTTACTCGTTACCCCTTCACCGTTGCAAGAGTAAATTTCCTTCCCTTCCCTGATCAACATTGCAAGTAGTAAGGTCTCATTTTCCGAGTTGCATCTGGACACAGGCTCAGGGTTTCTTTGCAGTTCGACTTACTACGCCTACCCCAGCCACCGTCCCTGATCAACATTGCAAGTCTCACAGGTTTACATTCTCCGCCTTGTAATTGGACGCTTTGGCTTTGGTTTATGTTGCAATTTGTGTTATTCATTCGTGACCCCCCTTTGTGGAAAAAAAAAATTGAATACAGTTTTTTCCCTTCCACGGTCAGCACTGCAAATATCAGGTTCACATGTACTGTTTTGCTTTTGGACATTGACTATGGCGAAGGTGTTTGTTGCAATTTGTCCTATTTATTCCGACCTCCTTTTTGCTAGATATTTGCTAGAGAAGGTGTAAAACTGGAGAGGGAGAGAGAGAGAGGACGCCATTTTATTTTACTCTTACTACCACCACACAATTTTATTAAGGTGGGGAGAGGGTAGGAGGTGGAGGAGGGAGAAAGATGGGGGAGAGGGAAAGGAAGAGGAGGAGGGGGGAGAACGGAGGTAAGGTTTGGTATAGAGTTGATTACGATAGCGTGTTTTTTCGTATATTCACGCTGACTCCAGACGATTTTATTCAGTTTAAGTAAGACCTCGTAGTAAAGGCATAAAAAAATAAATAAATAAATAAATAAATGAGATAGATATTCCCTCCAGATCGATAAATCCCATCTAAGATGAATAAAATCGTCTGGTGATAAGAATGAATCCAAAAGTATGTCATCGGACTGAAGGGATTAAAAATAAACTTGGTCTTGTGGTTGAAGGGGCTTGGGAAAGTGAGGTGTGGGAGGAGGGAGGGAAGGCGAGAGAGTTAAGAAAGAGGGGAGGGAGAGGAGAAGCAGATGAGGGAGGAGTGAGGAGGAAAGGGAAGAAAAGAGGCAGGTAATATATGGATAAGAAGAGGGAAGGAGATAAGAGTGCGGAAGGAGGGTGAGACCGGGAGAAGGGAGGGGGGAGATGGGAGAGGGTAGGAAGGGTAGGGGGAGAGGAAACACTGGTTAGGGAGGGGGGGAAGGGGAGAAGAAGCAGGGGAGGAAAGGAAGAAGGGGGAAGATGAGAGGTGGTGAGGGAACACTGATAAGGGAAGAGGAAGGGGAGGGAGGCAAGAAGCAGGGGAAGGTGAGTTGGAGGAGAAGAGGGAGATTGAGCACGAAAAGAAGGATAACAAAGATAAACCCTTCTCCCACGATGGCGTCTTTATTGCTTATTCTTACTACTACCTTGTGATTTGGCTCAGCCCTGGACAGACCCTTTGAACGAGAGACTGCAACCTCTTTACTAAAATTACAGATTCCCCCACAGAATAAATATTAAACTCGCCTGGGGATACCAAAAACACCCCTCTCCCTCCCCATCAAATAATAATAATAGTATTATTAATAATAATAATAATAATAAAAGTCTTCAGCATATAACTAGGATTTATTTTTATATTCTTGCTCCCACGAGACGATTTTACTCAACTGTGCAGATTTTTTTTTTTTTTTTTTTTTTTTTTTTTTTTCCGAATTGTAGAGGGTGGATATGCACAGTACCGTTCATATATATTTAATGTTCTTCTTCACCTCTGCCGGACGATTTTTCTTGTGTTGCGGGAACGGCTCGGTTAGCGTTATCAGTGTCTATTTTGCATCATTTATTCATTTCCTACTCCCTCTGCCACACTCACGCCCACACCAGCAGACAGAGCCGTCCCGACAATACGTAAGATACCCGCCATGTGAGTTGCTAGTGGCGTGCTGTATACGGATCACCCTGTATGTTTTGGATAGATAGATAGGTAGGTAGATAGATAGATGGATGGTTAGATAGAGACCCGCCGACATGTCATAAAAGTACCCCCGCTAATACCAATACACCAGTCCTGTATGAGACAGCCCTAGCATGTATTCAATATGGACGGTGAGTGTTAGCGCCGAAGTGGTGACATGTGGAGGTGTAGGAGGACTACTGGGCCTTGGGATAGGCTACTGCCCCCGAGATATAGGCCCTGAAGCCTTTGCCCAGAGTCGGGGAAAAAAAAAAAAAAAAAAAAAAAGATAGGTAGGTAGGTAGATAGATAGATAGATTGATAGATGGAGAGAGAGGGGGGGAGAGAGAGAGAGAGAGAGAGAGACAGAGAGAAAAAGAGAGAGAGAGAGAGAGAGAGAGAGAGATCCATAATAACCCCTATACTAAAAAAAAAAAAAAAATCCATAGAATTAACAATAAAATCGTCTTGAGGTACTAAGAATAAGCGCCCCAAAAGACGTCATCGTAGTGAATGGGTTAAGATGGTAAAAATGATAAGTGGCTGAAGAAAAGGGCTGAGTTGATGCGGTAAAGGGGGAACAATGGGATACGAAGGAAGGGAGGGGAAAAATTTGGTCAGAAAAGGATCGCGTAGAAGAGGGAGGTGGGCGGGATGGGAGTGGAAAGGTGTGTGTGTGTGTGTGTGTGGGTTGGATGCGGGAGGGTGAATGGGGACAGGGGTGGATGGGGTGTGGGAGGGGTGGGGTGGATAGAGTGGTAGAAATGAAAGGGTTGAGGGTAGGGGGACGGGTGGGGAAGGATGGGGTAGGGTGAGGATGGAAAATGGAAATACGAAGATCAATGATATGGGAAGGAAATGAAAGCAAGGAGAGAGGGAGGGAGAGAGAGAGAGAGAGAGAGAGAGAGGGGGGGGGGGAGGCGAAGAGAAGAGAAGAGGTAGGAGGAGTAACCCGGACAGCTAATAACAAAAGACGTCTGCATGAATTATATGCACAGGGTAAAAATTGCGACAGAAAGACAGGCAGACAGACAGAGAGAGACGGGTTGGCATTGAAGGAAGGGTAAGGGAGGGGGAGGGGGAGGAGAAGGGTAGGGGTAGGGGAGGGAGAAAGGAGAAGGGGCAGGGGGAAGGGAGGTGATGAAGGGTGATGGGCGGAGACAAGGAACAATAAAGATGTGGAATGAGTGAAGAGGGAAGATGAAGGAGAGAGGGAGGGGCAGAAGACGGGGAGTGTGGATGAAGGATGGTGGAAGTGGAAGAGGAAGAGGCGGAGCACTGGAAATTATGCGTGAAAGATGATGATTATAATGTTAGTTATCATTATTACTTCCTCTTATCATTGTAGCGAGTTTACATTAGCCTGACAAAGACCCCAAACCCATATAAATTCGGTTGATAGCCAGGTGTAATCAGACTGGATGGCTGAATTTACTATACTCTGTTCACTTTCACTTGGCTTAAAATTGCCATCTTTTCGCCTTGAATGCAACTTTAAGAGAAGTAAACCCAAGAATAAGCCAGTCACGAAGAAGTTCCATGGAAAGGATGTAGAGCCGTAGCATTACCTTTCTCTGCCACTAAGCGACGTGAAATAAGCTGCAAAAGGACGAAAATCTGGGCCAAGTTAAAATGAATGAACTATAGTAACCAGGAAGACTCCACCTCGTAACCAAGACACTGAATTTCATGTAACTCCGACGTAGTATTTAGGTTGGGGAGAATGACTCAGTGTTGTCATGTGAACAGAAACCTAATATACATTCTCTTTTTGAGCATTCTACTCAGTTGCAGTTGAAATGGTTAGGACAGTTCTTTGTAGGCCAACAGTACAAATAGGGCAGTTTTGTCAAGTATTTAATTGGCCAACAGTACACTTATGATAGTTTGGTCAGTTCTTTAATACTCCAACAAATCACTTAAGACAGTTTTTCAGTTCTAAATAGGCCAACAGTACACTTACGACTTTATGCTGGTAAGCGCCGCAGGATATCAGTCTGGCAATCATTAAGGGGATATGTTCAGCTGAGAGAATCCCAGGCATCATAACAATTAATCTTTGACTGCTTGATGTTTCACCCAGCCAAATAAAATCGTGTGGCTGGATGCCAAAGCTGGCCGCCCAAGCTAATGAAAGGGTTACCTGTGATAAGTGTGGATCGTGAGCGGTTATTGCAGCCTACAATTTGCTACGCCGCTATCATGTAATGTTCTGTTAGGTTTACGTTTATCAGTGTGTGTGTGTGTGTGTGTGTGTGTGTGTGTGTGTGTGTGTGTGTGTGTGTGTGTGTGTGTGTGTGAGAGAGAGAGAGAGAGAGAGAGAGAGAGAGAGAGAGAGAATTTGTGTTGACTTTTGGCTGTCTTGTGATCTGTTGTTGGTCCTCAAGATATATTCATCCTCCAACCTCCTTTTCCTCGTCCCCCTCTTCCTCCTCCAACCTCCTCTTCCTCCCCATCTTCCTCCTACAGTCTCCTCCTTCTCCCACCCCTACTTCCTTCTGCTTACTGAATAATTTCCAAATTTGCAGACACATACACAAACACCACCCGTCGTATCTTCCCTCTCCTTCCTCCTCCTCTTCCTTCCTTTTTCTTTCCCCGTTCTTTCTTTTTCATCCATTCTTTCCCTCCTTCCCCACTCTCCTCGTATCATACCCCACTTCTACCCTCGCTTTGTTTCCCCTACCATCTCTTCCCCTTCCTATCCGTCTGTCTTATCATTCCCCCTTTACCCTCCCCTCTCTCCGTTCCCCCACCTTTCCTCATCCCTCTCCTTCCTCCCTTGTTTTACTGTCGGTGGCCGGGGGGTGGAGGGAAGGGGGGTCAAGCGGACAGAGAACCCCGAGGGAAAAAAAATTGTCGTGGGTCGATTCCAGGTGAGAATTTTTACAGCCGGACGCCACCAGGTGAACCTCTGCCGCCGCCACCGCCACCGTCCCGCCTCGCTATAACGGCACTGGCATCAGCTTCGTCGTGGCATCGGTTTTTTCGTTGTGGGATTAGTTTCGTTGTGGAAGGGCAGAGAGAGGAAACTGAACTGAGAGGCTAATGGACAACTCGTCACGAATGAGATGCAAAAATTACGCACTGTCTCAATTTAAAGCAAGTTTTTTTATTGTATCGTTTGCATATTGTACGTAGTCAGGGAGAGAAACAGTCAGTTAGGTTGAAAAATAGTTGAGCAAGTAGGGAAATAGTCAAAAAAAGATCAGTTTGGGTAAGTAGAGTAGTAGTAATTCAGGTCGTGAAATAATTAAGCAGGTAGAGAGATTGGTAGGCAGGTAGAGAAATAATCTGAAAGGTAGAAGGATGGAGATGTAAAGTAGCATGGAAGAATGAACAGGTAGAAACAAACGTAAAAGTTAGAAGTAAAAAGAAAATAAGAAAGAAAAGTTAAATAGCTACAAATAAGCAGATGGAAAATAAAGAGTAGACATTAAGAGAAAAAAAGTGGAAATATACATAAGAAAAAAGTAATCTCAAGATTTTAACATAAGAAAAAAAGTTCCAGAAAAATAAGACAGGAATAATATATATGTATAAATGAATAGAGACAGACATGTAGGAAAAAGATGAAAAAACATCAGAAATAGATAGGAAAATAAACAATGGAAAAAAAAATAAAAAAAAAATAGGAGGATGAAATACAGAATGGGAAAAAAATACGCAAGTGGAAATAAGGAGATGGAAAATAAGAAGATGGATACAAACAAAGGTAAACACATGGAATTAAACACAAACTAATTAGATCCAAATAGACAGACAGAGGGAGGCAGGTGGAAAAGTAATAAATGAACACCAGTCAGAAGTAAACACATAACCTAGAACTTTACAAAATCAGCTTAAAAATATACATAGGAAATATATAGAAGGTAATAAATGTAAATAGACAGAGGAAATAACTAGACAAATGAGAAGTATTGAGAGGGAAATACTAAACCCAGGACGTCATTTTTATTTTTTGAGTCATGCCGCCGTGGACAATTTCATTTCACCTAGGGGGAAAAAACACACCCTGGACTTGAGGTGTGAGACAGATGTATATTCCCGTTCGTTAAGGAAGCTCCCTGACACCTTTTCCTTGTTGATTTATTTTGCTTATTACACCTTGCCGTCCCCTTCGCTTCTTCCTTAGCAATTTATTTTGCATATTACACCCTGCCGTCGTCTTCGCCTATTCCTTAGCGATTTATTTTGCCTCTTACAGCCTGCCACTCTCTTTTGTGTCTCTTAAGTCAGTCCAGGATCACCATACTCTGCATTAATGCCGTGCAAAACGATATTAGCCAGCTGTATCCAAAAATAAATCGGTAAGGAAGAGGTGTTAGGGAACTTCCTTACCCTTCGAGAATACAAGCGTTAACCTTCATCACCTTCTTTGTAAACTGAATAAAATCGTCTGATAGTAGTAAGAATAAGCTACAGAATGACACACGGGCTGAGGGGGTTAAGACAAGCAGGGAAATATTGAAGGATATGGCTAAGCAGAGAGAGAGAGAGAGAGAAATAGGTAAGGGTAGATAGGAGGAGGGTAAGGGCAGAGGTGGGAGGTTAAGGAGGGGGGAGGTAGGATAGGGCATGGGAGTAGATGGGGGGGTTAAGGAGTGGGGAGGGCAGGGTAGGGGAGTAGAGGGGAGTCAGGGAATGGAGGTGGGCAGGGCAGGGCAGGGCAGTAGACTTTACGACCCCCCTGCCATAAAAACAGCCTAAACTTCCATTCTGCCTCTTTTGTCAGTCACCCAATAAAACTCCCTCTCTGTGGATTTTTCGGATTAGGGAGAACCATGCAGGGAGCCACAGAAGACGGCCTGTGAGTGGGGAATGATGAAGAGCAAACGAGAGAAAGATGGAGAGACGGTGGTGGCTGTGAAGGCGATGTTTGTTTTGCTTTGTATGTGGATTTTAGTGGCATTTTTCCTTGTCTTTGATGTCCCCATAGTTAAGAATGTCAAAAGATTGGATGATAAGAGAGGTCACAACAAGAGTAGCTAGTGATGAATAGTGAGGTATGGTAGATCTTAGGCGTATTCAGATGGTGTTGTGATTCTGGCTAATAGTGAATGGGATATATGTAGGTTGGTTTGGAGTCCATGTGTGTGTGTGTGGTGGGGTTTGAAAGTTATTGCAGGTAAGAGAAAAGTCATGGTTATAATAGGTGATTCACGGAGCGGTGTGTTGAAGGGAGAAAGACATGGATTCTGAGAAGAATGTGAGTAGCTTGTGAGAGAGAGAGAGAGAGAGAGAGAGAGATGGGTGAAGTGCCGGTATGTGTCTAGATGCATATAACAAGAGCTGCACCCCTTTTTAGCGTGACAGTGGACGAAATGTTCTCTAGGGACCCAAATCTGGTTGGACGATGTCTCAGCCAGTATGTATGTAAACAGAGGCAGGGAAGCATGTCATCTGGAACAACAGTGGTAATATTGTGGGATTGTATTTGTCATTATTATTATTATTATTGCAGTATCATCGTCATCATCATTACCACTATCATCATCATCATCATTGTTATTATTATTTTTATTATTAGTATTGTAGTAGCAGTAGTAGTAGTAGTAATAGTAGCACTAGTAATAGTAGTAGTGCATCCGGACGATTTTACTCAGTTTCGGATAGACCTTTTGAACTAGGGGGGGTTAGAGTCAGCCACCATTAACCCCCTCACCACCATAGGGCGCTGAGTGTGGAGAAAATCCTCTGTTAGTAGCATAAATAAAACAAATTACGTCCTCGGGCTGAAGGGTGTAAATTGTGTATAATGTTTTACTTTTATTTTCACTCATTCCGTTACCAAATAATGAAAAATAATGTGAAAAATGTGACTAAGAAAAATTATTCATGATATTATTTTGCTGCTCTGATGACAACCCTTTCAGTACGGTGACGGCTTTATATTTCGTTACTGCCTCCTCCTCACTGATCCATCCCCTCCCCCTGGTTTCCCTCCCCCTCTCTGATTTATCCCCAACTCCCGAATCCCCGTCCCCTCTCTGAATCAACCCCTACACCTGGATTCCTCTCCCTCCTCTGAATCACCCCCTACACCTGCATTCCCCTCCCTCCTCTGAATCACCTTCTACCCCTGGATTCCTCTCCCCCCTCTGAATCAGCCCTTCCCCCCCTGAATAACCAGTGAGGCATGTATTGGGGAAGGAGGGGGGTGGTTCTGAACTGAATTATTGGCCAGCCTTCCTGATTACCCCACCTGTCTCATTGCTCGCCACGACATCTCAGGTAATTAAGCAGTACAGAGGTGATTAACAGGTAAACATGTAATTAAGTGTCCAGGTGTATGTGGGGGAGAATGTGACTGTGTGTGTGTTGGTGGGTGGGTGGAAGTGTGTGGATTTGAGAGAGAGAGAGAGAGAGAGAGAGAGGATTTCCATAAATGTGAGTGACTGCGTGTAATTGGAAGACGGAAAGTTTCAGAAAAAAATAAAAGATGGCGTCTAATTGTGTGTGTTTGCTTGTGTGCCTGAGCTTGCGTGCGTGTGTGCGCTTGCGTGCGTGGCCAGGTCAAGGGTCAGTGTTGCCGAGGTGTGTAGGAAGCCCCTTCCCCCCAACCCAAAATCAGTCCCCCCCTCCTCCAATTGTAATCCCCCTCCCCCATGGATTCCCCTCCCTTTAATTCTCTTTCCTCTCCCTACACACCCCTCCCCCTGCACCCCTCACCCCTCCCCCTGCGTCCCTACCTCCCCCCCTCCCCATATCCCTTCTCCCTCTTCTTACACCCCTTCCCCTCTACACCTCTTCTTGGACCCCTTCCTCCCCCAGGACTCTTTCCTCTCCCTGAAACTGCCTCTTCCCTTAAATCTCTCCCCTGGACTCCCATCTTCCCATGAATCCACTCTCCCCACTTCCCGAATCAGCCCCCAAATCCCTAACCCCTGAGATGGAGAGTCATCCTTAAATCCTCTCAGCTTTTTTTTTTTTTTTTGAGCGTGTATTTTGGCGTGCCTCGAAAATGAGAGAGAGAGAGAGAGAGAGAGAGAGAGAGAGAATTTGTTTTGTATTATTGTCTGCTTGTTTCTCCGTGTGTATGTAAGAAGTGTGTGTATATACACACACTTCGTGTGTGTGTGTGTGTGTGCGCGCGTGTGTGCAGGTAAACAAAGCTGGAGGTTCATGTGTACCAGGCCTGTAATCTGCGATCCTTTGGTTCTTTGTCTTCTAGTTTCTCTCTCTCTCTCTCTCTCTCTCTCTCTCTCTCTCTCTCTCTCTCTTTCTGTATGTGTGTGTGTGTGTGTGTGTGTGTGAGAGAGAGAGAGAGAGAGAGAGAGAGAGAGCCCTCTTTCCTCACCACCTTTTCTTCAAACCTTACTCTCCCCACTCTTCCATCACGCCTCTATCCTCACTTTATTTCTCCCTTCCCCTATTCCATCTTTCCCTATTCCGTTGCCTCCTTCATCCTCTGTTCCACACACATCCCCTCCACTGCCTCACCACCATTTTTACCCTTCCACTTCACACCCCAACTTCCCCCCTTACCAACTTCCCCTTCCCTCTTATTTCCTCTGTTAAATTCACCCCAACGCACCCTTCCCATCTTTCTGTTTTCCCTTCGTCCCCACTTCTATTTCCATCCTGTTTCCCTCACTCCCCACCACATCCTTCCCCTTTCATTTTTTCCACCCCTCCCCAACCAGCCTCAGTCATCTCCTATCCCAGTTCATCCAGTGCATCATTTTCCCCTACACCTCCATCTGTATCTTGTGTTCCTCCCTTTCCTTTCATCATCTCCCCTGCCACCCCAACCAACCCCTTCCATATTTTTTTCTCATCCCTCCCCATCTGTTTCCCCTCTCACCCCCACCTCAACACCCTTTTAGTCATATCAGCCCCACCTCTCCCATCTTTCCTCTCCATCCACCTCATCTTTATTCCCTCTCACTCCCTCCCCCCTCCAGCACCCACCCACCCCAGCCTTCCTCCTTCCTCCTTTTCCTCTCCTTCCACACCAACTTTCCCCTCCAACCCCCTCATATTGATCCCCCCCACATGATATAATTGACCGATGTATCAAAAGTTAACCCCACATCATCAAGCTGTCAGTGTGCCCTCAAATCCCGCCCCTTAGTCTGTCTGTGCGGCCCCGGTAATGACCTTAGTGATTGTTATTGCTTGAGGTTTAGCTGGGGTGGGTGGGGGAAGGGGGGGTTTGGCAGGGGATGGAGGGATGTTGGGACTTGTTTGTGTGTAGGAGGTGAGGTTTTGTGGGTGTGGGTCGGTTTGTTTGTATGAGTCTGTATCAATGTTTGTATCTTTGTCTGTGTCTGAGTTGTGTCTGTGTGAAGATTGGCAGAAAGATATGGTGCAGACTGAGTGAAAAAAACAGTACCGAGAGCCTTCAAAAAAAGTAATGGAAGAAATGAAACTAAAAATGCTGGAACAAGAAAACTGGCCATTTAAGTATGTGAATGTGATTCTCGTGTTTTGATATACAGCTAGACGGGATCTCCACCATGCATAAACATACATGTTCACGCACACATACATCCGTATACATTCGTACACTTTATATATGTGTGTGTGTGTGTGTGTGTGTATATATATATATATATATATATATATATATATATATATATAGTGTGTGTGTGTTTGCATTTTTTTTTCTTCATCCCCTGTCACCGTGCCGACTCCCTTGCTTGTACCATTTGCCTGTTTCTTTGTTTACCTCAGTGGCGAGTTTTAGATTTCCTCTCCCCTGCTCCCCTCCCCTCTCCTCTTCTCTTTAGCCTTCCCATATACAAGGTTTTTCTCGCCCCCTCCCTAATTACATGATGGGAGGAGAGGAGAGGGGAAGAGAGGAGGAGTGGGGGAAGCAGTGGAGTGAGGAGGAAGAAAGGAGTGCAGAAGTGAGGAGAAGAGTGCGAATGGAGAACGGCGTGGAGGGGAGGGAAAGGGAGAATGGGGAGATAGGAAGGAGTGGAGGGAGAAGGGGAGAGAAAGTAAAATGAAGGGAAGAAAAGGAAAGCATCTGAAACGAAAGTATGGATAAGAGGATAGGGAAGAGAAGGGGGGAACTGAGAGGAAAGGAGAAGGGAAAGGGAAGGCAAGTTTCAGCAAAGAATGAAAGTCCTGAAAGCAAACATGTAGGGAAATATTACAGCATAATTGCACTGACTCAAAAGAAAAATGTGTTTGTCATTCGTCGACTTAAAAGTAAATTTCGTCACAGTAATATTAAAACTTTTGTATAAATCATTTAAACGTTACTATTTTTTTTTCCATGGTGGCTTAGAGATTATCGCATTCGTCTTTTTGGTGGCTTAGAGATTATCGCATTCGTCTTTTGATCAGCCGTGCCATGAGTCTTGGTTCGATCCGGTTTTGGCGAACATTTAAAGTAAGTTCTATTAGTGTGTAAATCAGTATGGAAGCATATACGGTTACGCCTTGTTTTTATTTATTTATTTTTTTTCAGTGACATGGAAAGACCCTGCGACACATACATATCTCTTACAACACCTCCACTTACACCTCCCTCTCCATCGTTTCCTCCTCCTGTCCGCCACACGCACTTGGATTGTTGTTTTGTTGTCATAGTTAAGTATATGTTAGATCACGGTGAGAGCGTCAGTCCTCCTTCCGGGTCTGGCAGTGCGATGATAGAGGCGCAGATAGAGGGATTTTTAGACAGATAGATAGGTAGATGGATAAAATGATAGACAATAGATAGACGATAAAATATTTGATGGGTAGAACGATAGACAGACAGAACTACAGACCAATATAATAATGGATAGACTGATAGACGAATAGAACGATTGACGGATGAAGTGATAGACAAATAGAATGACAGGCGGATAGACAGAAGAGGGCAAAACAGGTCACCCCCCATACTTCCCTCCAGTGACATCGCCTAAGACCACAAATAATCACAAACTCTAGTGAGTGTAAACAAAACCGTAGAGGAAAATTAAAGAAAAAAAAAGCCACAAACCGCAGACGAAAGTGCCAAACATACCGCCAGGAGTGAGAGAGAGAGAGAGAGAGAGAGAGAGAGAGTGCTGGCGGGAGGGGAAAGTGGGAGGTGATAGGAAGAGTAGGAAAGGGGAGAGTAGTCACAGGAAGCGGAAGAGGAGGAGGAGAGGAAGTGAGAAATAGGGGGAGTGGAAGAAGAGGAGCTGAGGGAGGAAGGGAAGGTGAGCAGGAATGAGAAGAAGAATAAAGAAGAAAGAATGGGAGTAAAGAAAGAGGAATGTTAGGGAAGAAAAGGAAGGGAGGGGGAGGAAGGGAAGAAGAAGATGAGGAAGGAAAAGGAAGGGAAGAAGAAGATGAGGGAGGAAAAGGAAGGGAAGAAGAGAAGTAGGAGGGGGAAGAGAAAGAGGAGGAGGAAAAGGAAGAGAAAGAGGAGAAGGTATGAGGGAAGAGGAAAGGAAGACGAAGAAACGGATGTGTACACGGGACAGACAAATATTCAGGCCTTTACGGCACTTTTACTGCGTGTAATTGTGAGCATTATTGTCACGCGGTATGACGGATGGCCACCAACACCCGCCCTCACCGCCTCCCTCGCTAGTAAACCTCCTCGTAACTCCAAGGGCAGGGGGTGAAGAGGGGGGGGAGGAGAGAGATGTGTCCGTGACTGTACTTACGATGCTGTGATCTCTTGAGACCGAGGATGTTGTACTAAGGCATATGTTTTTTGTGACCGGAGGCGATTGTAATTGGTATTAAGGGTGCGTTAGTGGAGGTAGGATTAAATGTGAAAGATGATCTGTTGTTGATGTGATTATTATTATTATTGTTATTATTATTATTAATATTTATTATTATTATTATTATTCCTCCTCCTCCTCCTCCTCCTCCTCCTCCTCCGTTTCTATCGTCAACTCTTCCACTCCTTTTTGTTTTCCTTCAACACTTCTTCCTCTTCCATCTCTTCCCCCCTCTTCTTCATCTTTAAAATATCTCTTGCAGTATCTTCATTTCCTCTTCCTTCTTCCTCCTCTTCCTCCTTGACTTCCTCTTCCTCTTTTTTTTTCTTTCTCTCCTGATTCCACTCATCGTCGATTTGTACCTCTTTCTCTTCATCTTCCTCGTCTCCCCTCACTTCTTCCTCCTTGTATAAGTTCTTAGCAGTCCCCTTTCTCCCTGTACCTCCTCTTCAACTCTTCCTCTTGAACTCATCTTCACCATTTTAAAACTTCTTGCAGTCTTTCTCTTTATTCCTCCTCTTCACCACTTTCTCCTCTGAAGCTCATTGTATTTTTCATTTCTCTTCTCCTCCTCTAAATATGTCCTTCACTTTCTCTTTCCCCTCGTCCTCCTGTACCTCCTCCACATCCTCTTTTTCCTAACTTCTTCCTTCTTTTGGCACTTGCTGTCTGCTTCCTTTTCCTCCCCCTCCCGCATCTCATTCTCTTTTTGCTAATCTCTCACTTCCTCTTCATTTTAATATTTTTTGCCGACTTTTTGTTCGTTCTATGCATCCTACGTCTTGGCATCTTTTTCTGCCTACTCCTCCCTCATTTCCTCCTCTGCATAATCCTGCTTGCAATCTTCTTCCTTAACCTTTCTCGCTTCCTCTTCGTTTTTATACGTCGTAGGGCGTTCATATCTTCCTTCTCTTCCCCTGCTTCCTCCTTTCGTCTCACTTCTTCCTCATCCCTTACTTCCTCCTCCATGTAGCGCATCTTGAAGTCATCCTTTTTGTAGCTTCATGTGAGAAAGGGATTAACTTCTTCAACCCGAGTCTGTGATATACTTTTTCTTATGCACTGACAGGCGATTTTATTCAAGGTGAGAGACCCATGGAGGCGAAAGGGTTAATGAAGACTACATCAGACGCCTTAATTTTAAAAGTATCTATTGAATTTAGTAAAATATTTTGGAGAAAGAGAAAAAAAATTGTCTCACTGGTCGACCACGTTACCTGCGTCACTTCACGAAATCATCCATCTTTTTCCATCTTTTTTTTTTTCCTGTTCCTTTCTACATCCTCTCTGCGCATCCATTTCTTCCTTTTCCTTTTTTCCCCCGCCGGATGCATGCAGGCAGGGTGACTTAGCGAGCACCACTGAGGAACCAGTGCATGAAAAACAAGCTCACAGGAAACACTCAGGTATGGAGAAGGGGTGAACGTAGCACAACACGGCAACTAACACAGACAAGGGCGTGAACGTAACACCTGAGGAAAGAGATAAACTTAGCACAACTCTACTGCAGGTACAGACAGGAATGAAGCAGCCGAAGAATAAAGAAAAACAAGTAATTGAAGGAGAAGAAAAAGGTTCATAGGACAAAGCAGTAAGACAGGACATGGGTAGATCAAGAGGTGAACGTAACAACTGGGATGATATTGCGAACGTAACCGCTGCATAAACAGGTGAACAAAGCAGCTCAGAAAAAGAGGTGAAGGGAACTCAGCACTGCGAGATACATATATATTAATGAGACACATGTAAGAACCTACCACGCTACCAGTCACATTAGCCATCACAACTACCACATCACCAGTCACATCAGCCACCACAACTACCATACCACCAGTCACATCAACCACCACAACTACCACACCACCAGTCACATCAACCACCACAACTACCACACCGCCAGTCACATCAGCCACCACAACTACCATACCACCAGTCACATCAACCACCACAATTACCATACCACCAGTCACATCAGCTGCCACAACTGCCACCCTCGCATCCACCACCACTACCATCACAACCACCACCACCACACCTACCACCTTCAGCATCATAGCCACCACTACCACCATCAGAACCGCTACCCATACCACACCATTACCAACACTTAAATCCACAGATACTACTACCAACAACAACTACCACAACCATTTCCACAACCATAGCCTTCACCACAGCAACCACCATCACAGTTACCATTCATACCACAACCGCTACCAACACCAGTCATCCTAACCCAATCGTCATCAACAACATCTACCACAACCACAACCAGCACCATACACGCCACCACAATCACCACAGTCTGCACCACACATCCACCACCACGATTATCATCATAGCCACCACCCATACCACAACCACCACCAACACCACCCCTACAACCACATCCTTCCCCACCACCACAGCCACCACCTGCACCACCACCTGCCCCACCGCCACAACTACCACCATTAGCACCACAAAAAAACACCATCCCACGGGAGAGTCAGGCGGGAGGTGGACATCATCATCATCATCATCAAGTGTGAGAGGCAGAGAGTGGAGTGAGAGGCATAAAGCTGTTTTGTGTCAGGTTTTATACACAGCTGCACCTGGGAAACAGAGGGGCGGAGGAGGGGAGGGGGAAGGGGAGGGGAATGGAGAAGGGAGGGGAGGGGGAGGAGGAGGAGGGGAAACGGGGAAGATTAAGGAGGGGAAGTAGTAGGTGTTTGTGCTTGACTCCTGTGATCAGTCTGTTTTAGTTACACATCTTCCTTCCTCCTTCCCTCTTTCTTTTCTTCCTTCCTTCCTTCCTCGTTATGTGTTGTGAATTGTCTTTTTCTTGTATTCTCTGTGTTGTTTTGTGCTCTGTGTGATGTGATTGTGTGATGTGAAGTGTTCTATATGTAGTTTTATGATGTGTTTTCTCTGAGAGGCAAAAAGTTCTCTGTCACATATCACAGAGTCTTACCTGTTAAAATGAGGGAGGGTGGTGGGGGTGGAGGTGGGGATAGGGGGAGGGGGATGTGAGGGAAGAAAAAGGTGTCTACTTCCAGATGCTATGTGGTGTTCTGTGGTGTTAGTGTGATGCTGTGTGGAGTTCTGTGGTGTTGGTGTGATGCTGTGTGGTGTTCTGAGGTGTTGGTGTGATGCTGTGGTGTTCTTTGGTGTCAGTGTGATGCTGTGTGATGTTGGTGTGATGCTGTGTGGTGTTCTGTGGTGTCGGTGTGATGCTGTGTGGTGTTCTGTGGTGTTGCAGTAGTTCAGTGTATTGGATGGGGTGTTGTGTAGTGTTGTGCGTAGCTAATGGTAAATATGTTCAGATGAGGGAAATTGTAGCCGTCACGAGTAAAGAGAGAGAGAGAGAGAGAGAGAGAGAGAAAGGAAAAGAGGGGGGTTCTATAATAGTAATCCTTTCAGCGCCATTGTTTGACTGATTTTATCCAGATTAACACTTAGCTCTCTCTCTCTCTCTCTCTCTCTCTCTCTCTCTCTCTCTCTCTCTCTCTCTCTCTCTCTCTCTCAGCTGAATAAAATCGTCTGGCGTTTGTTGGAATACAGTGCTAGTCAACTTCCCACCGTGAGAGGGTTCTAGTGACAGCATTAATGGGAACTGATTCTGGCCTGTTATTACGAAGGGTTTTCTCCAGAGTTAATTCCATCAGCCTGTTGACGTATTTCCCGCCTTATTCATGCCATCTCCGGACGATTTTTTTGACCTTTGAAGAGACAGTTTGGACTTGATATGTTAAATACAGCATTCAGTAACCCATTCACCACTAGCGGTCTGTCCGAAATTGAATAAAATAGCTAAGTAAAAGTAAGTAAATAAAAGAAGTAGAATAAATACATAAAATAAGGAATAAATTTCAAAATACGCCATTGGACGTAAAGGTGAATGAAATCGTCTGGAAGTAGCATGGAAAAAAATAAATAAGTAGATAAATAAAATAAATAAAGGAATCAAAGGTGTCCACTGGCTGAAAAAGTAAACCTTCTTGATTATCCTACCTACCTGTCCTACGGTCCGTATTTTGAGTGGCTTTGAAGATGTCGTAGCACCTCTTACTCAGCGACTTATTTTGCTTATTGCCCCTTAACGTGTATGCCACTTATACCCCTTAAATATCGACATAAGTACCATGTTACGGGGCCATTGAGGTGTGATGTGCAACATGATTCGTCCACCAGTCTGTCCCTTTTCGTCCCCTACCTATTTCACTCAGTTTCCTTTTTATCCCATGATGGCAGTTAAATAAATAGATAGATAGATAGAAAGCTGTATATCACCTTACTGAAATAACTAAAACACAAATTAATTTCCTCCACAGGCCCCACTTCCCCTTCGCTCCCTCCCTGTACACCTTTCAGCCAGTTTCCTTTTACATTATTTCGAGGTGGCAGTTACCCGTCGCAGTAATTCAGGAGGCGAACCGTGAATCACTTAGCTGGGGTTTACGAGGGAGACTGGTGCTTGCATCTCACTCCCCTCATTTCCACGCATTTCCACTTGGAGGAGAGGAAGTTTTACCTGTGGGGAGGTTTGTGGGGTGTGGGGTGGGTAAAAGAGAGTGAGAGAGAGAGAGGGAGGGAGGGGGAGAAAATGTGTGTGTGTGTGTGTGTGTGTGTGTGTGTGTGTGTGTGTGTGTGTGTGTGTGTTATCCTTTTTTACTGTTTCCGATTCTTACCCATCTTATCTAATAGTGATGATGATGATGATGATGGTGATGATTATGATAATGATGATGATGATGAGGAGGAGGAGGAGGTAGAAGAGGACAATGACGATGACGGGAAGGAAGATAATGAGAATAATAAAAATGATGATAATGATGACGAGAAGAAAGTGGGAGTGACTGCGTGGTGGGTGCAATTTTGTAGGAGTGAGTTGCTGTGATTGCGTCGAGGATGACACACGTATAGAGGAAAAAAGAAAGAAAAAAATAGGGAGAAAATGGACCGGCGCATCATCTTCGTGAAGCAGGAAAAAAATGGAGAGAGTTATACTTACTCCTGGTTCTCATCATTCCATATTTACCATTGCGCCGCCCCCCCCTCGAGGAAGGTGTTTCTATCCCTGTCTATCTGTCTGTCTATCTACTCTGTCTATCTGCCATCCATCTACCCTATCAGGAGCATAGGGGCCCTGGGCTAGGCTACTCAGTCCTGACATTTGAAACGAAGGAAATCATACTCGCTTGCCTTGTGAGTGGCATTAGGTGAGCAGTAAGCCCTAGCCTTTCCTGGGATGTAGGGCCCTATCCGATTGGAGGGCCTTAAACAGCTAAACCACCAGGCGTCATTTGGTTATATGGTTACCACCCGTCGTAGTAAATGGTTTCCAGCGTTACAGTAAACCATTTGGCTTGCTCTTCAGCGTAGAGTCACATGAAGGCAGCTCTACGTTGAGTTACTAGATGATGGAAAAAGATACATTAACCTAACATCCTTACCATAAATTCTGCTCCCAATTCCCAAGTTCATCAACCCCATTGCTCCCTGTTGTTCCCCATTGTTCTTCATTGTTCCCCATTGTTCTTCGCTCACCATTAATACCTTCCCTCACTCCCTTTTTTCCCCACCCTTCATCCAGTCTTCCATACAGCTACACAACTTTTACCAAACTTCAGAATCGCTCAGCTGGGGACTTTGTTGTCTCTCGGTATCCTCAGCATCATTTATTTATTTATTTTTATTTATTTATTTCTTTATCCGTGGTTTGTCGTGGAACGATCGCATTTTTTTTTTTTCGAAATCAACTTCTCAGACTTTGGATGTGCTGAACCGACTCCATGCTTCCTTTAATCCTTTACCAACCACACTAAGATAACAATAGCCATAGTGCTAATTCAGAAACCCATCGCACCCAACTGTTCGAACCCTTTTTACATTTTTCTTTTTCCAGTGTACAGTTTGCCTCACCTCACATCCCGACCACCCACACGAGGCATGAGGTGTGACGATTTTTACGCCCCCATTTCTGCCTTCCAGCCCAGCCAATTAGAGTTTACGATCATCTAGCCATATCAACATCCGGTGGGGTAGGGTTGGGGGGGAGAGAAGTCCAGCTCATGTTCCTCCCTCCATCCTTTTCCACTCCCTCACCCCCCCCTCCCTCCATCCCTTCTTGCTCACCCCTCTCTCCCCCATCCGCTTTCATCCATCCTCCCTCCCCTGTCCCCCATCCTCTTTCACCTCTACTTCATTGTCCTTCACCTCTCCCCTATTCCTTCTTCCCTAATCCCTCTTCCCCACCCACCTCCTCCCCATCCCCACCCCTTCTCCTCACCTGCTTCTCCCACCCATTCCCTTCCCTCCCCCTCACCTGCTTCTCCCACCCATTCCCTTCCCTCCCCCTCACCTGCTTCTCCCACCCATTCCCTTCCCTCCCCCTCTGTCTTCCCCTCATCTGCATAATGAGGGTAAGGACTGCAGCTTCTCTTTCCTCCCACTCTTCCCCCTGTTTCCTCTTCCTCCACCTCCTCCTCCTCTTTTGTAATATCCAACTCCATCGTTTGATAATCAGGGAAAAAAAAAAAAAAAAAAAAAAAGCGTAACAGAGGAGTCCATACATCAGTTCAGGTGTATTAGGTAAAGTGTGTGTATTAATTCATTTGCTTCACAATATTTCACCTGTCAGTATTCCGCCTCATCCACTTCAATCCCTTCAACCAGAGGACCAAGTTTTTATGTTTTTGTCATCACGGGACGGGCGTATTTACCTCAGGAGAGAATTTTAGAACTGGGATTGTATGGGAGGGTAGGTACAGTATAGTCGTCAATTACCCCTTCACCATTACACCTCCTTCCTAGTCAAATAAAATCGTTTGGTAATTATCTGAGTAAACTGAAAATGCGTCATCGTAGTGAAGTTGATTTTCAGTTCATGATTACGAAATGTGGCTGAGAATAAGGGTCGTATTCTTAGTCGCTTTTGGAGATTTCGTAACGTCTCTTCCTAAGCGATCTGTTCTGCCATTTACATCTCGGTATCCCCTTCTAGGTATGATTTGTGGTAGATTTTTTTTAAATTAGTTCTAAATTTTAATATGTACATCAAACAATATCTTTTTCTTCCGATAATATTTTCAACCCCTCCGTCAGAGAGTGTCAGTTCATAACACCAAATTCCAGCTGAGAATAAGACTCGGGCGAAGAACTTTTGGCCTGTTAAAATATTCATGTGTAAATTTTTCACCACGGCCATTATTAAAATCCCCCGCCCCATCCCGCGTTCATGAGTTATGGAAGATGGGGAATCAAAGTTGGATGCAATGTGTTGTGTGTGGCGGCCCTGGCTTCATTAATTACCTGTGTGCCGCCTCCAGGTCTTTCATGAGTAGGGATTAAAGTTTTAGAGACACTGCTGGTCTTGTTATCCCCACACCCCCCTACACAGACACACGTCCCCCCCCCTCTCCCCCCTCCTTCCTCTCTCCCTAACCCTTCTTCCTCCCTCTCCTGTGTACTGCCCCTGACACCACCTATCTCCCTCTTCATCCACCTGCTTTCTTCTCCCCAAACCTAGCCATCTAGCTTATCCTCCTCCCCTACTTCCTCGCACACCCAGCTGCCCTCTTCCCCCACTCTGCTTTCCAGCTGTCTTCTCTCCCCACTTGTCTCCCCAGCCCCCTTCCCTCACCTTTCTTCTCCCCACCACTTCCACCTACGTCACCTTCTTTTCCCACCTGTCTTGCCAACATGCGTCAGAAACTGTATCCCCGCCCACCAGTCAAAACACACACACACACACACACACACACACACACACACACACACACACACACACACACACACACACACACACACACACACACACACACACACACACACACACACACACACACACACTAAAATTACATCTTTCCTCATACCCCCCTCCTTGCTGAAACACTAGATTCCTCTCCCTACACCATACATAATAATTCACCCCTTATCCCACATCCTAAATCCCACCCATCCTCCCTAAATCCCCACCATTCTCCCTAAATCCCACCATCCTCCTTAAATCTCCATTCTCTCTCTCTCTTAACCCTTTACCCCTTCAACCAGAGGACGTCCTTTAAATCGTATGCTATTCCTGCTTTTCCCTTAAAAATATCCCAAGTCTCAGTTACCCTCCCACCACTCTTCCCTTCTTCACCCCATACCTTCCTTTCCCCAACCCCTCATTTTTCCCCATCTCTTCCCTCAACCCCTTCCCCTCAAAAAATCTTAGCCAAAACTCAATTCCCAACCCTATCCCCAGCTAGTCTTCCCCACTCCTTCTCTTTTGCATCCCCTTATCCTGCTCCTCCCCCCTCACTTCTTACCCTCCCCTTCCTCCACACCCTTCCCCTTCTCTTCCCCTTTGTCTCCCTTCCCCTCACCTTTCCTTTCCCATTTCCCTCAACCCTCCTCTCGCCTTTCCTCACACTTGACTCCTTCCCTCCGCAGTCCCCCTACCCTCGTCCCCTCCCTTTCCCCTACCTTCCCTCCGTTTCACCACTCTTCGTCCCTCCCCCACCCTTCCCTTCAGCCCCACCCTTCCCTACTTCCCTCCCTTTCCTGTATCCATTTCCTTACCCCCATCCTCTAATCCTCCCCTCTCCCTCTCCTTCCCCCTCCCCTAAAACTTGAGCAAAGCGGCCTGTAGAGGTAAATGTCAGGCGTGAATTGTTCAGCCAAGCTCCACCTGAAATGTCGGGTGTTGCTTCATGTGCCTCCCACCCCGTGCACATCTCCCCCACTCCCCCCTCCCCCATCTCCCACTCTCCCTCCTCTTCCCTTTGCCCCCCCCCCTCCTCTACGCCCTGTTTACCCCGTTCCTACTTGATGCGCACACGCCTGGTTGCTTTTGTACACACACACACACGAATACACAAACCCCATTTTCACACCCACACTTATATTCACGCCCATATGGACACACACACACACACACACACACACACACACACACACACACACACACACACACACACACACACACACACACACACACACACACACACACAACCAACTATGCATCATCATGAATGCTGAGTTATATCGACAGATTAACACTAAAGTATGAAGCTAGTCACGAAGAAGTGTAACAGAAAGTATGTAGAGCCACAGGTTTGTCTTTTTTGCCACTGAAATACGTGAAATAATCTGCAAAAGGAAGAAAATTTGGGCCAAGTTAGAGTGAATGAACTATCGTGAAGGGGATGATGAAGGCTGGATCCCCCTCCCCCACAGCTCGACAAATCACACCTGGGCTGAATAAAATCGTCCGGAAGTAACAGGAATAAATAAATGAGGTCATGGGATTGATATGCTTGGCCCCTTCAGTACGGCGATTTCCCTCTTGATTTACTGTTGACATTGTTAGACGATTTTATTTAACATTTCGAAATTTAGGAGTTTTAGATATAGCCTGCATAGATAGATAGATGGATAGATAGATAGATAGATAGATATTGCCTGCATCAAACCCCCTCACCACAAGACGTCCCTTAGTTATATGAAAATCGTCTGGTAGGAGAAAGAATAAACCAGAAAATTCGTCCCCGGATTGAAGGAGTTCGTGGGTGTGGTGCCTTTTATTTCCCTCACTGCGATAACATACTCCCTCCTCATCCTCAGAAAGGAGGATGGTAAGATGCAGGAATAGAGCAGTAGTCAGTCTGCAGTCCACTGGGTTCACTGCCATATGAGCTTGAGATTGTAACTACTACTACTACTACTACCACCACCACAGGACTTTTTTTTTTCAACTTTGCACGGACCTCTAGTTGTGCAAAGTATGGCTTGTTGTGTAATCTTAGTCTGTCTAGCCGAGCAGACCCATCTACCGCATGCAAGCAGCCATCCGTGTAGGTCCGTCCCCTGCTTTTAACCGATCTTCCCCCTCCATTCAAAAAGACACTCCTAAGTTGAATAAGTGATCATGAAAATGCAGATTGTGATGATGATGATGGTGGTGGTGAAGACGATGATGATGATGAAGATGATGATAATGAGTGATGATCTTGATGGTGACGTTAGTTGTGTTGATGATGATGGTGGTGGTAATGATGAGAGCTTTGAAAATGATGATAGAGATGATGATACGTACTATGGATGCTGATAATGATGCACAATAGATGATGATGATGATGCAGAGTAGATGATGATGATGATGATGGAGCGTTCTGTTTACCCTCATTTATCCTTCTACTTTACCGGGAACTGGCGTCGTTCACTGCTTCTTGGAATTCTCTCTCTCTCTCTCTCTCTCTCTCTCTCCTCATGAATCTGAGAGGATTCGCCTGCGCTGAATAAACTGTCTTCATCTGTCTGTTTATCTATCTGTTTATCCATGGTATCTATCAGTCTATCTGTCCATATCCATCTATATCTATCTAGCTTTCTGTCTGACTATATGTATCCCTGTCGATCCATCTATCTATCTATCTATCTGCCAGTATATCTATTTATCTGTGTATCTATCAGTGTCAGTATATCTATTAATACATCTGTCTGTATACATATTAAACCCAGCAGTGAGAGAGGTGTTTCCCACGCTGAATAAAATCGTCTGGCGTAATTCACAAATATTAATGTCGTGGTACAGCAAGGGGGTTACGATTTTTCAATATCTTAGCCTTTGACGACGACAGAAATCTTCAGTACTTTATTTTTTATGCCACAAGACGATTTTATTCAGCACAGGGGTTGTTCCTGGCCGTGGGAGGGTTGGAAAGAGTCCCCGTAAAACCTACCGACCAGCACAGTAGTAGTAGTAGTAGTAGTAATAATAATAATAATAATAATAATAATAATAATAATAATCTTGGACGTAAGACATTCAGTCCGATGAGCCTGTTTTTTTTAATGACACTTTCAGACGATTTTCCTCAGCCTTAGAGAAACTTACGGAACTGCAGGGGTTAGATGTGGCCTCATCAACACCTATAGTATGAGAGGGCTTTTGTGCAGTGAAAAAAAATATATATATATACATAGTCGTAGAAAGAAGAAAATGGAAAAATACCTTACTGTCGTACGAAGAAGAAAATGGAAAATTATTTGTGGAGTTAATCTTTTCTCCATCGGGCAATTTTTTTTTTTTTTTTTAAATAAACTAGAGTGGCTTTGCGTTGATTATTGGCACTCTAGGTCGTATTCTCAATGGCGTTGGAGATTTCTCAACCCCTTTTCCGTGGCGATTTATTCTGCAGGTCGACGCAAAAATCATATAAACATGCAGGATAATATTAAGGTGCAATAAGCTGTGCTAAGGAGAGACGCCTTCACGTGGTGGCACCGATCTATCCAGGCGGCACAACCGCCTACTTTCTACAGATGTCCCTTAGCCACTTCCATATCCCACGAAAGGAGGAGGATAGATTGCAGGAGAAAGACAGCTTAAGCCTGGAGTCCACCGAGTTCACATTAAGACGAATCATGGACCACAAGAACAACGAGGTGGGATACGCTAAATAAATCGCTAAAGAAAAAAAAATGCGTAAAAGCCGACCCCAAATGTCAATAGGCCAGTGGATCTCGGGGATATCTTGCGAGGAATCAGTGCCGCACACATGAAACATTTTTTGATATCGAATTGAATCGGTGACGCATTTACTGAAGTCTTTAATATTTCATCGGGTTGAATCTGTGACGTATTTATGACGCATGTGTGACCCAGATCAGTGACGCATGTGATGTATCTATGACGCAGATCGGTGATGCATGTGTGATGTATCTGTGACGCAAATCAGTGACGCATGTGTGACGTGTCGATGATGCAGGGAAGGGTATTGACAGTGTTCTCCGCATCACTTGAGCATCATTGTGACGCACTTCATCCGTCACTTGCAAGGCCCACACCACCCGCAGTGCCTCTCACGGTATGGAAAGGTTATCTCTCTCCATACATTTTGCCTTGTCAGATTTTTGTGTTATTGCGTATTTTTTTCTTGTGGCGTTAGACTGTGGGTGTAAGAGAGTGACGCGTGCTTACTTCTTTATTGTTGTTGTTGTTGTGTATCTTTTCTTCCTTTCTTTTTCTTCTATTTTCTTGTTCTTCTCTTCCCTCCTCCTCCTCCTCCTCTTTAGCTTCTTTTTTAGATCAACACTGTTTTGAAATTGACCATCGGCTCGCTCATATCTCCCTCTCTCCACAGGGTGTACTCGTTCTTTGTTGACCCACTGCCTCACCATCTTCCACGACGCAGGTAAGTGATCAATGAACGCACTTTCTACATAATCCCTCAGTGACATGTTGCTTTATTCTTGCCACCACCAGACGATTTTACTCAGCTTTGGAAGGATCTTTAGGCGTGATGGGGTTAATTGGGGCTGCGGTACATCTGTCTCTCCTGAGCTGAGTAAAATCGTCTAGACGGCAACAATATAATAAAAAAAACCGCGGCAGTGGAGGGAGGGGGAGGTTGATGCTTGCTTCTGAGATTGTTTTTATCATACTCAGTGGGATACATTCCTTTCATTTTTTCTTTTTACCCATGAATTACAGTGAGAGAAACAAGTATCTTCCCAGTTCCGTTTGAAGAATTACGACAGGCGAAGTACAGTGAAAAGCATGTCTCTCTTAATGTGTGTTTCAGTTGCATCAATTTTTCCGCTATGTATTCGTCAGACTTTGGGAAGATACTTGCGTGTCTCGCTAGTCTTGTTTGTAAATATCCCTTCTACCCTACCTACCAACCTACCTACTTACCTATTCATTCATCAGCTCACCTGTTGCTGCCTTTTCTGTCTCTACCTATCTGCCACCCTACCTGCCTATACCTTCTACTTCCCTACCTACCTATACCTGCTTACTTACCTACTTACCTATCAATCCATTTATCATTTTACCTGTTGGTGTCTTTTCTGTCTATCTACCTATCTGCCTCCCTGCTCTCCTACTTGTCTGCCTATCCATTAATCGATTTATCTGAAACAATCTTTTCTATCTACCTATCCATCTATCTTTATACCCATTCACTGTCACGATACCTCAGATAAAAAAAAAAAAAAAGAGGCGAACAATTTCTGGTCCCTATTCAGTAACAAGTAACTCAATCGAAATAAAGAAAAAATCGATATAAAAAGGAACTGCGATAAAAACCAAGAGGGCGACGCAGGTAAAAACAAAAAGTCAACACCTGAGCAGCTTCCCACTTCATTAATCACATCCTCAGTCTGTGTGTGTGTGTGTGTGTGTGTGTGTGTGTGTGTGTGTGTGTGTGTGTGCTTTGTTTCTCCGTTCCCTCATTCTCTCTTCCTCTCAATTTTTCCTTTCCCTCCACCCTTCTGTCACCTACCTCTTCCATTTCTGTTCCCCTTTTTTTCTCTCCTTTTCCATCCTCTCTCCCCCCCTTATCCCTACCCACCCCCTTGCTCTCCCCTTTTTCTTCCCTCCTCCTCCTACCCCGTACTCTCCTTTCTCCCCCATTTCTTTCCTCCCCTTCCCCCCTTCCTACCCTCTCATCCACTTCCCCTTCCCCTCTCCCTAACTACCTCGACCCTTTCCCTTTTCTTTCCCCTCTTTCTTCCCTCATCCCCTACCCTGCCCCCCCTTTCCACTTACATCTTCCCCTCCCCTTTTAACTTCATCATTGCTTCTACCAGATGATTTTACACAGCTTAACGGGGGACGGTTTTTCGTGGAGGGGTTAGTGAAGGCTATATCCAATCCCTCCTGCTCGAAAAATCTCCCCTGACCTGAATAAAATCGTCTGGAGATAGCAAGGAGGGATTAATTTTTCCGTCAGACATCCCATTCCTCCTTCTGCTATGTTGTTTTGTCCCCTCACTTCCCCTTCCCTCCCCTCCGCCTTCCCTGCTTCCCGTTGTTCTCTCTCTCTCTCTCTCTCTCTCTCTCTCTCTCTCTCTCTCTCTTCTGCTTCTTCTTCCTTATCCCCTTCCCCTTAGTGTATTCTACCTTTCCCCTCTTTCTCTTCCCCTCATCCCTCCACCATCAGCTGCTCCTCTCACTCCCGGGCCTTCTCTCCCTTCCCTCTCATTTGCCCCCTCCCCCTCTCCCCTTTCCTCCTTTTCCTCCTCTGATTCCTTCCTCTTCATTATCTACACCTTGTTCTTCCTTTCTCCCCTCTTATCACCTCTTCCCTCATTTCCAGGCCTTGGCTTTCACCCCCTCCCCTCTCACACCCCTCCCTCTCCCTCTCCCCCTCTCTCCCCGCGACACCAGCCGAAAGGTCAAGCTGTGTAATGTCACCGAGAGCCTGACGTCACCTGAATGATGTATGGGGAAGGGGAGGGGAAGGGGAAGGGGAGGGGAAAGGAGAAGAGAAGGGGAGGGACAGAAGAGGGGAAGAGATGGGTGAGGAAGAGCGAGGATGAGGTAGAGGAGGAATGTGAAGGGAGAGATAAAGGGGAGATAGGGAGGAAAATAAGGAGGAAAAAGGAGTTGGGTGAGGAGAATGAGGAGGAAAAAGGGGTTAGGTTGAGAGAAAAGGGGTAGAAGAGGGTGAGGGTGATGGGGGAATAGAAGAGAGGAGATACGAGAAGAAAAGAGAGGGGAGCGAGCTGATGATAAGTGAAAAGGAAGCGAGGGTCGAGTGAGCAGAGGAGAGGAGGGAAGAAGAGGAGGAAGGCAACAGAAGAAGGGGAGCAGGGGAGAAAAGAAAAGGGAGAAGAGAACTGGGAAGAAAGAAGAGGAGGAGGAGAAAGGAAAAAATGGAGAGAGAAGGCAATTTGTCCCATAAACTTACGGTATTAAACACGAAATGCTTAGTATCATGTGACAGGAAATATATGCCATCAATTTTATGACCATTGCCCTTAGTATAACTGGACCGATCTACTGTGAGATATTTTTGGACATTCAAATTATCATGTTCTTGGAAGGTTTGCATCGTGGAATTTACTTCCCCCATAATCTACGTCTAGTTAAGTTAGACAGAATCACTCCTCTCAGTCTTCCTCATATGATTTATTTCTTAATCTAGGTGTCATTTTTATCATCTTTCGCTGTACTCTCAATTTGCTTCATTTTTTTTTTTAATACTGTAGTTTGTCCGGAGCTAGTCACAGTATGTTTGCGTTTAGTAGGGAATTATTCAAAGTGAAGATGATTTTTTGGATTAAATTAGAATGACTATGAATCCGATCAATTTATATGATGTTTTTTCGGTTTCAGATCATTTGTTTCTGTTATTCCTAAGTCTTTTGCTTGATTTACTTTATAGTGTTGAATATTACTGATAGTGTAACTGACTTTTGTTTTTGTTTTACAACTGAAGAGAATGAAAGGAAGTACAAGGAGTTGAGGAAAGAGAGAGAGGAAAGGGAGGAGGAGATGGGAGAGACGAAAAAAATACAATTGGAAGAACATTGGGAGAAAGGATAGAAAAAGGGAGGAGAGGGGAAGAGGAAGAAGAGGTGAGAAAGGGCGAAGGTAGAAGAGGAAGAAGGAGGAAGAGCTTGGAGAGGAAGAAGAAAGGGAAGACGTGGAAGGAAAGAAGACGGGAAAGGAAGAGAAGGAAGGGGAGGGAGGACGTGGGTGGAAAGGAGGAGATGAGGAATAAAAAAGAGAAAGAAAGAAGAGAAACAAGGAGGTAGAGGGAAGAAAAGGAAAATGGAGAGGGATAGCGGAAGATGAGAGAGAGAGAGAGAGAGAGAGAGAGGCTAAAACTCTGTCGCTCGCCAAATGTCACCTCAATGACTTATTACATCAGACATTTCGTTGATTAAGAGGGACTTTTGTGTGTGTGTGTGTGTGTGTGTGTGTGAGAGAGAGAGAGAGAGAGAGAGAGAGAGAGAGAGAGAGTGTGCGTGTGTGTATGTGTGTGTGTGTGTGTGTGTGTGTGATAAACGGCAATGTAAATATCAAGAAGAACTGTCACAGTACTGTATTATGGTAACAAAAAAATAAACACACACACACACACACACACACACACACACACACACACACACACACACACACACACACACACACACACACACACACACACATTATACTTCATTACACTACACAGCACAACGAAACACAACACAACACCAGAACACTACACAAGACATCACAGTATGACATTACGCCGCTTACACCCACACCCACTCCCTTCACAGCAAATGTCACAGCATACACCCTACACCACTCAGCAATTCCTAACATAGATTTACCTGAGCTGGGAATACGTAAATTGCAGCCCTCAGCAGACAGGAGCACATCCACACTCTGCTCTGATCTGCTTTGCTCTGCTCACATTCTCATCTCTTTTACTCTTTTCTCTTTACACTACGCTACGGTACACCACACCACACAACTCAGCTCAACTCTACATTACACTGCACTACACGACACTAGCTTGTTCTTCTCTGCTCTATCCTGCTTTGTTATGCTGTTTTGCTTTCATCTACGCTACTCTATCTTGCTGTACCGTATTGTGGAATCGTGCTTTACTTTATTGTACACATCTTTTCATTAATATGGTCTTCATTGCTTTACATTTCACTCGTGTTCTATTCTACTGTGTTCAGCTCTACTCTCTGTTACACACACACACACACACACACACACACACACACACACACACACACACACACACACACACACACACACACACACACACACACACACACACACACACACACACACACACACACACACCACAATCACTCAACAGTCCCCTTCACACGTTGACAAGAGCTGATACAAAGGAAATTACAGGCTTAGGGCGACAGGAAGGAATCAGCACAGCCAGACCCCTTACTGAACACCACACAGCTTACCTATAATTGCCCCCTGGAAAATCAGCCAATATCTGCTGTTTCTAGTATGGGATATTACTCTCTCATATCTCAACGGCGTGAAGTATGGCTCTTTAATCTCACATCACCCTGGAATATTGCTCTCTAATTTCATATCTTCCTGGAATATTGCTCTCTGATTTCTTATCTCCCTGGAATATTGCTTTCTAATTTCTCTTCTTCCTGAAATATAGCTCTTTAATTTCTCTACACCCTGAAATATTGCTCTCTAATTTCATATCTCCCTGGAATATTGCTTTCTAATTTCTCTTCTCCCTGAAATATTGCTCTCTAATTTCTCTGCTCCCTGAAATATTGCTCTCTAATTTCTTTTCTCCCTGGAATATTCCTTTCTAATTTCTGTGCTTCCTGAAATATTGCTCTCTAATTTCTCTTTTCCCTGGAATATTGCTCCATGATTTCTCTTCTAGCTGAAATACTGCTCTCTAGTTTTTCATCTCTGTGGAATATTGGTCTGGAATATCCTTACTTCCTGGAATATTGCTCTGAACTCTCACTTCACGCTGGAATATTGCTCTCTAATTTCTCATCTCACTAGAACATTGCTCTTTAACTTCTGTACTCCCTGGAAATTCGCTCTGTTACTTCTCTGCTTCCCGGAATATTGCTCTTTAATATCTCATCTCCCTGGAAAATCTCCCTGGAATTTCTCTGCTCCCTGAAATATTGCTCTTAATTTCCCTCCTCCCTGGAATACCGCTCAGTAATTTCTGAACTTCCTGGACAGTCACTTAGAAGCATTTCCGACGGGTATATCGCCTGGACTCCATAATTTTGCGACGGGTATATCGCTTGGACTCTTTATTTATTCTGGAATATCGCTTGGAGTCTGTAATTTCCCACTGCCTGGCATATCACTTGGACTCTGTAATTAATCCACTCCATGATATATCGCCTCAGCTCTAGAAGTTATCCAGGTCTATAATTTATCTAGCTCTATAACTTACCCAGCTCTATATCTTACGGAATATCGTCTGGACTCGTATTTCGGCTGGAATGTTGGATGGGTATAATATCTTCGCTTCGTGGATTCTGGTATTTCCATATCTCTTCAGTATCGCCTTGAATCTGTATATATAATTTCTCGACTGGAATATTGCCTTATGTCTATGATTTATCTTGTTCTCGTCGGGTAAGGAAGCCCCCCAACACCTCTTCCCGAGCGATTTATTTTTAGATATGGATGGTTATTATCCTTTTGTACGTTATTCATGCAGTGTATGGCGATGCTGGAAGGATTTATGTAACACACAAGTGGATAGTAAGGTGTAATAAACAAAACAAATCGCTTAGGGAAAGGTGTGAGGGAGAGAATACGGGCCCGGGAGTCTATAAGTTGACTGGAATAACGCCTGAACTTTAAATTTAATCTGCTTGTTGGAAATCGTTTGGACTCTGTTTTTCTCAGCACCTATAAAATATTATCCTCTTATCTCTGCCGAATCTTGCCTTATCTTTGACATTGTCTATAATCTATTCGGTATGATAATTGCCTTTTTATTACCCGTTATGTGTTACTCCGCGTTTGTTTGTCTCTCTGTCTGTCTGTCTGTTAGCAGGATTACTCAAAATGTTATGAACGTATTTTGATGAAACTTTGTGGAAGGGTGGGCCATGAGCCAAGGAAGAAAGTATTAAATTTGGGGGTGCGGATCCGGAGCATCCTGCACAATATCTCCGAGAGTTCTCGGTGAATTTCAATGAAATTTTGCGGAAAGGTGGGCCATGGACGAAGAAGGAATTAATTAAATTTTGGAGGAGATCCGGATCCGAATCCTTTTTAATGTCACTGGCATTGGCGGAGGCATCCGCTCTTTGAGTGCTTTCTAGTTTTTACTCCTGTTATACGTAGGCAGTTTTACTCAAGGTGCGAGATTTTTTTTTTTCTCTGTATCCTTGTATATCACTGAGTCAGTAATAATCCACATCATTAATCATCATCATCATGATCATCATCATCATGAGAGTAATGATGATGATGATGATCATCATCATTGTCATTCAGTCAGGTACAGTCCATCTACTGCATAATTCGGCATCCCCAGACGCACCTTCCGTCAGCTGTTTCCTCCCAGATCTCACAGGTCATTCCTTCCCTCCCTTTAGGTCACACTATCACGTAAATTATATCGGTATCGCCTCATCTATAATAATCTGTAATTGCTTGTGGTCTGTCTGTACATTTCTTCTTCCACTTGATTCCCCAGCCATCCATAATATAACTTCCTTATCCTCCTCCTCCTTAGTCCTGCGTGTACAGTAGTTTGTAGTGTATAGGAGTAATATCACAATTTTTGTCACTGTAAAGGTGCAAATATGTTTCGAGCATTAGTGAATTCCTTTGGGAGAAGACCAGGTTTTCTTCATCATCATCATCATTGTTGTCGTCAGCGTCACCCAAACTATTATCCCACTATAATTTACTCATCATCATTATCATCATCATCATCATTGTTGTCGTCAACGTCACCCAAACTATTATCCCACTATAATTTACTCATCATCATTATCATCATCATCATCATCATCCGAATTATTATCCCTCAATAATTTAGGCAACCCTGTGCCTTATCGTTTACGGTTTCTATCTTCAAAATTATTCCACAGATCCAGCATATCCCTCTCCCTCTGTTCGCCCTCAACTCTATCAGTACATCATTTAATAGCAAAATTTTCTATACTTCCTCTTCTCCAGGACTCTTACTTTCCCTTCGATTCTTAAGTTACTCTTCCTGTAAATTTCCCGACCTTTATTCCCATCACCTTGACTATAATAATCTCTATTTATCTTACTGTTAGCGATCTTCTGTCTTACTCTCAACATTTATTACTCACAAAATCTCTCCTTCTATAGTCAGATGCTTTAATCTCGTAAGGTATGGCCACAGGCAATTCGCCTCCATGTCGCCCTGTCCCTTGCCATGACGTTGCCCTCCCCCAACTTACACCCCCGTCTCTCATGTACCTCTCCACTCCATCCCTCAACCTCATCCTCGGCCTCCACTCTCCCTTCCCCCCCCCCTCCACGTCACTCACAATCTCCTCGTTAGTCTCTCACTCTCCACCCTCTCCATATGGCCAAACCACCTCAGTATATTTCTCCTGACGCCTTCTATCACTTCCACATCTATACCACAACCCTCCTTCACTTCCTCAGTTGTCAATCAGTCTCTCCATTTGACTCCTCGTGCTCCTTTTACGTAACTAAATACTTTCAGATATTCAGTCCCTTGATCTCCCGCTCTCACAGTGTAATATCTCCTAGCACAAGTATTTTCTCCATAATAATAATAATACTATAATCCATGTCCTCCTCCCTTAACCAAGCTGTCGTTTTAAGTAATTTCACAGATGTACCCTCACTAGCACCCCATCTCACAGGTGTCGCGTCTGGCCTGCCCTCTATAATTCCCATGGCCTGAATATCATGTTAATTGTATCATCCATTTGTTATTTTATCACCTACCTTCTATGATCCTCTTTTCCTGGACTCTTTATAATCTTCGTCTACAGTAGTATCCCCTACCTTCTGTTATTTCTCTCTTATTGATATCACTAACCCTTTATTTAAATCATGCAGTTCATTTCGTCTATATTTTATCTCCTACCTCACTGTTACCCCCTAAAAATTCCACAAAGCCAGTCCCTCCCGCACCCACTCATGCTGTATAATATCCTTTGTCAATAATTATTTTCTCTCTCCATCACATATCACTCACTATAATAATCCCTCTATAACTTATTTCATCATACCTCACTTTACACTCCACAGATCAGGGCCCTCCTTAATCACGTAAATTATTATTTTTTCTATCCTTACCATATTACCCAGACTATAATAATACTAATACTAATACTAATAAATAATAATAATAATAATAATAATAATAATAAATAATAATAATAATAAAATAACAATAATAGTAATAGTAGTAGTAAATGATGGTAATAATAATAATAATAATAATAATAATAATAATACGTCAGTGATCCATCTTCCTACCGTACATTTCACGAGCTTTTACTCACTAAATTTTTCGACATTCAGTTTGCTCATATACTCTTATTATAGTACAGCCTAGTATCAGTGTATTCTGCCACGTCACCCTAGCTGTAAGTCTATTCTTTTACTTATTTCACAAGCTATAATAACCTAATCATCCCAGTAATTCACCAATAATTCTGCCTCTCGTGCCTCACTTTACACCAGCTGTCGTGCCCTGAATAATTCCACAGTTCCAGCCTCTGCCTCACACACCCACACCAATTGTCTTGTCTGGCCAGATTGCTACTCACTGTGTTTTCACCAACTTCACACCAAGTCGGATTTCAAGTTTTTTTTTTGGGGGGGAGGGGATTTTCACGCTAGATTCACCCATGGATTTTATTTATTATTTGTTTATTTAGTTTTTGAGGTTACCTGTCTCTCTTGCTTTTATATATATATACTTTTTTTTCATCGCTTTTTGGAGGGTATATTGTACTGTTTGCTGACTTTTCCTCTTTATTATTTTGGATTTCACAGTAAGCTTCTCTCTCTCTCTCTTCCGGATACTACCTGATTGAAACCTTATCGTGGAAGGAAGGGTTGGGATATTGGTGATGATATTGATGATGATGATGATGATAATGAACTTCTCTTAACCATTACTCGCTCATATTTTATTTGGGAATTGTTATATATTTTCGTGTTTTTTCACAATTGCCACATACCATTATACAGTATTATACAGTAACCATAGTCTATTATTATTATTATTATTATTATTTGCGGGTGTCTTCTCCAGCTGCTTTAAGAGATGTATTTGATTTTCCTGTAAATTATTGTTTTATTATTCCGTCCGTAAAGCAAACTTGGCTCAGTTTTATTCACTCAAGGACGCTTTTCTGTTTTTCATTTTTTCATTTAGATAGATAGATAGGTAGATTGATAGATAGATGGAGAGACAGACATCAGACATAGAGAGATATATAGATAGGAATTTCTTTTTAGGAGTCCACACCAAAAATCGCTCACAGATATCTCTCTCTCTCTCTTTATTTCGGTCTTCTTTTCTTCCACTTCCAAACTTCCCTAATCGTTCTGACACCGTCCCAAGGCGCCATTGACTCTCACTTCTTATTTTTTATTCCGTGCGCTGATTCTCTCTGTCTTTTTAACGCTCTAACAACGCCGTCTGAAGTGCGGTTGGGTTTGGCGTTGTATCTTTTCTACTCTCTCTCTCTCTCTCTCTCTCTCTCTTCTGCTTTCCCTCATCTTCCTCCCCTTTCCCCCCACCCACATCCTTTTCCTTCTCCTTCCCCTAACCTCCCTCCATCATCCCCATGCTCCCCTACCCCTTGCTTTCCTCTTCCCCATCCTTCTTCATTTCTTCCCCTCACTTTCTCTTGCTTTTACCTTCTTTCCCCTTTCCCGCCTCCTCATCCTCCATTCCCTCACCCTTCCATTCACCCACTTCTTTCATTCCTTCCTTCCTTCTTCCTTCCTCCCTTTCCCCTTTCCTCTTCCCTCTGTCATATTCCCTTCACCCTCCTCCCCTTCCCTTCATCCTTCTTCCCCTTTCCATCACACCCCTCCTCTTCCTCCTTTCCCCTCCCCTCCCCTCCTCCCTTCTGCCATTCCCCTCCTCGCCCCTTTGCCTTCTCTTCTGACCTCCCTTACCTTTCTCGTCCCCCATATCCTCCCCGCCCCCCCCCTCCCCTGCCACCGCTGCCCGATGGAGAGAAAGGTGAGAAAACTTTACCTGTTGAATAATATAGGTGGTCAGGCGAGGGGGGCGAGTTCCCCTCACACGTCACCTGTCACCGCTCACAGCCCCTCCAACCTCCCCTCCCCTTCCCTCTCATCTCCCCTCCCCTTCCCCCATCTCCCCTCCCCTTCCCCTCATCTTCCCTTCCCCTTTCCTACCCCCCTTGCGTCTTCTGACTTGTCTTACCAATTTCACACATCTGACTTCCACGCTGACTCCTCTCCTTTCCACACTTCACCTCATTTCTTTTCTCACTCCACCCACCTGACTCTAACACCAGACTCGATTCAAGTTCTCTCTACATATCTGACTTATTCTCTGCACGTCGGATACCGCTGTCATCTCCGCACACCAGACTCACTGCTCTTCACCAGCTCATATGCCTGACTTAGCTGTCCACACACCTGATTCACGCTGCACACACACAACGCACACACCTGACTCAATTCTTCCATCCACACATTTGACAGTCCTTCTCTTCCAGCTGGTCACCTACCTCACAGTACGTTTCCACACCACACACCTGATCCAAAAGCTCTCCCTTCCTCCGCCACACACCTACACACAACAAGGGTTCTCTCCACACACCTTTTTTTTTTTCTTTCTTTTTTTTTTTTGCGACCGACTCTGGGCATAGGCTGCACAGCCTGCTTTCAAAGCCCAGTAGTCCTCCTGCGTACCGCACACCTCTACATGTCACCACTTCGGCGCTAACACCCACCGTCCATACTGAACACATGCTAGGGCTGTCTCATACAGGACTGGTGTATTGGTATTAGCGGGGGTATTTTTACGACATGTCGGCGGGCCTTCTGGTAGATCAGTAAAGTCTGATTTTTCTGAAATCCAAATCCTTAAACTGTTCCCTGCCCCAGCGGGATTTGAACCCGGGTCCGTCAGGACTGCGGGCCAACTCTCTACCGATTGAGCCACCTCGTCAATCACACGTTATTATAGCCTACTCATTGTTCTCCCTTTACGTAGTGAATGAAAAAAATCTTATAGCTTGCCTTGAAAATGAAGTAAATAAGTTGTAATCTCACAATAACTTTGTAGTTTGTTGTAGTGAAGTTTTGTAGATCAGTTATACATATCTTAGACTCGTGAACGAGCGGTTGTAATACTTGAGTAGTTTTGTAAGTAGATAATCTTCGTTCCCTTTTTGTCATGCAATGACAGGAGAGGTAAAGATTAGTATGGGACTATTTTTATTTGTCTTGGAAATATTAACAAAGTCTCTCACACACGAGTGAAGTATAGAGTCCCGCGAGCTAACCTCCCTGTCTCTCTCTCTCTCTCTCTCTCTCTCTCTCTTGAGAATACATGTGTTACAGAGCACATGAAAAATTAAGTAGACAAGTTTAAGATAATAATAGGGATTGATAACAGGCAAAAAGAATAATTATGACAGTATGGGACGCGGGTAGGTATAAGAAAAATATTGAGTTACCTGCTACGTAGAAGGTGTATGAAAAATATTAGTTGATAAAAATATTCGGTCAGTTAATTGTTACATAAATAAGTATTAGAGAAATATTTGATTAGGCAAGTGTTACGTAGATGAGTAAAAAAAAATACTAATTGCTATAAATATTGCGTAAATTGATATAAAAGTGCGCAAATAGGTAAGAGTTACGCATATGAGTGTAGTGAGTAAAATATTAAAAATGATGCCAGGTAACTGTTACGTAGAGAAATGAAAAGAGTGAACTTAGATGAGAAAATAGTCACAAGTGGAATGTAAATATATATACGGAAAGAGCAAGGCTAGATAAGTAATTGAAAGAAAAATGTCAGGACTAGATGTCACGTCGATAAATAAAAGGAGCGAGTAAAGTTAAATAAGAAGAAAAAGAAAGAAGACTAGACAAGCATTAAGAAAAAAAGACAAAACGAGCTGAGTGTCCCAGGAATAAATACAAGAAAAGAGTAAAACCAGTGGAGAAACATCAGAAAAAACGCGACTGGATAATGTTACAGGAAAGCAACACGATGAGGTAAGTGCCAGGTAGATGAATGTAAGAAAAGTGTAAGGACAGGAGCAAAACGCGTCCGGTCAAGCGTTCAGGAGGGCTGGACAGGCTAAGTGCTACTGGGATGAATATAAGAAAAGATCCAGACCAGGTAAGTATTGGGTAGCGTCCGTAGTGCCCCCTGACGCGATTGACAAGTGAGGTGTGGTGCTAGTGGATGACAATGGTGAGATGCAGTAAATGACCACGTGCAGTAAATAACCTAGGGCAGTAAATGACCACGTGCAGTAAATAACCTAGTGCAGTAAATGACCACGTGCAGTAAATAACCTAGTGCAGTAAATGACCACGTAAAGTAAATAACCTTAGTGCAGTAAATGACCACGTACAGTAAATAACCTAGTGCAGTAAATGGCCACGTGCAGTAAATAACCTAGTGCAGTAAATGACCACGTGCAATAAATAATCACGTGCAGTAAATAACCACGTGCAGTAAATGACCACGTGCAATAAATAATCACGTGCAGTAAATAACCACGTGCAGTAAATGGCCACGTGCGGTAGCCTACATTGTGCTGTTTGTCATTCCTAGGCTCTTAGCTGGTGAAGGAAGGGTCGTCTTGCATTGTTTATTCCTTATATTACCATTTATTTATTTATCATTTATTTAGGATCTTGCTTGGTGAAGGAAGGGTCGTTTTGCATTATTTATTCCTGACATTACCACATTTTTTCCTTTTATTTTTATTTTTTTATTTCGAGTCTTGGTTGGAGAAAGGGAGGATTCTCATTTAATGTTTCTTCTTCATATTACCAAATTTTTCTTTTATTTACTTATTTAATGATTTTGCATCTTGGTGAAGGGAGGGTCGTCTTGCCCTGTTCACTCTTGATATTACCACTTTTTAAATTTATGTGTATTTATTTATTTATTTTCAAGCATAACCCGTTCACCACCAGACTCTATTCTATTCCGAATACCTTGCCACAAGACGACTGATGGTAGGTTGGGGCCCCTCACTATCCACTCACCCGATGTAGTACTGCCTTCAAGTGACATGCTGAGTGGCAAACCAAACTGCTTCTTGTACCTAGAAGAATATTTACTACCAGCTAGCACCCGGTGGTCTAATGGGTTAAGGCTGTCTGACCGGATGAGGCCCATGATGGTTTATTTGTGTAGTTGATTTAAATGCACGCAGTGACGATCAGGGGTGAGCGACTGGTTCATCTTACCCATAAAGTCAGAACTGAGAAGCCTAACCCAGGGCCCCTACACTGTAAAGTAAGGGGTGGTATAGGATTGGATGAGGATGGGGAGGTGGAAGGGAAGGTATGGGGGGAAGGAAGAGGTGAGTGAGTAAGTGAATCTCAGGTGGGCGATAAGGAAGGTGTGGGGGAGGAGGGGAGGTAGATGAGTGAGTGAATAAGTAGTGAATGTCCGAGAAAGACTGGGCAGAGAAGGTATCGAAGGAGGAGGGTATGGAGATGGAGAACTGGTAGAGAACAAGAGAGTGAGTGAGTGGGTAAGTGAGTGAATGAGTGACTGAGTGGCGCATCTCTGAGAGGAGGTGGGGAGCAAGGAATATATGAGTAGACAAATGAGTGAATGAGTTCGTTAATGGTGTATCACGTAAAAGATAGGAGACCGAGTGAGTAAGTGGTGAATCTCAAGTGTTGGTGGACAGGAGAGGTATTGGAGAAGTGAACAGATGAGTAAGTGAGTGAGTGATGAATCCCAGAGAAAGGTGAGGACCAGGTAAGGTATCGGAGGTTGAACAGGTGAAATCCAGGTGAGTGTGGTGTGGTAATTGGCTTCCGTTGACGGCCGTGGCACCTGGCATATCGGATACCCTGAAACATAGATGCACACTTGCCCCCCTAATCTCGTGGCACCTTTTCCTGACCGATCTATTCCTCTGTGGTGGACGTAAATATTTTCCAGTTTGCTATTTTTGCACCCGATATAGAAAAGATGTAAGTTGCATACGAGATATAGTAAGGTTTAATACTCAAAATAAATCGCTGAGGAAAGGGTGCTACGGGCCACTAATCATATATATGTCCTGATAGGGGGTGTTAGCAATTTCCTCTATACTATTTATGCAGAATACAGGCTGACCAAAAAATAATGGTACCAATTTTGTGGCTCAGAAACATAATCGAAACAACTTTTGAGGTGTCTCTTTGTATGTGGATTTTGGAGAGACGTGTGTGTGTGTGTGTGTGTGTGTGTGTGTGTGTGTGTGTGTGTGTGTGTGTGTGTGTGTGTGTGTGTGTGAACGTTTTACTTATCGACATAACGTTACTTAACTATATATATATATATATATATATATATATACAACAGCAAATAATGTGTCATCTTTTCGTAGCTCTGCAGGCTCCGTAATATCTATTCCTTTGCGATTCATTTCTACGTATATCATCTTGTTCTTCTCGTGCATGCAGTATATCCTGTTTTTCATAAGGTATAACTGAAATAGAGGAGCATATTTTGGTGTAGTATAATAAGTCGCTTCAGAAACGGTGCTAGGAAGGATAAAGTGACGAGATTATGGCCTGTTAAAATAACTGTCTTGTATTATATTTCTCCAGCCTGTGTCGATAGGTAGGTGTATAAGTGGATAGGTAGATTTTGAGGTAGGCAGGTAGGTACAGGCAGTTAGGTAGATACAGGCAGGTAGGTTGGTAAGGAGGTGGTTACAGGTAGGTAGGTAGTTAGGTCGGTAAGTAGGTAGGTAGGTAGATAGATAGATAGATACCTACCTACATACATACATACATAGAGACGGACGGACAGACAGAAAGATAAATAGCTAAGCAGATATTGAAGAAAATATAAACCTGTCACATGCAAAACAAAATCACTGAAAAAAGAATTAGAAACCCACTGAAAACCAACTAGTAAACACGACACAGACAGAGACGAGGAGAGTGAGGCGAGGCATAGATAGATAGATAGGTAGATAGACAGATAAATGATAGATAGTAAGATATATATATATATAAAGGTAGATAGGTAGAAAGAGAGTAAGAGAGAGAGATAATAGATAGTAAGAGAGAGATATAAAAGATAGATAGTAAGAGAGATAGATAGACAGATAGATAGTAAGAAGAACATACATAAAGATAGTAATAAAGCGTCATACACAGAACAAACTCACCAGAAAAGAACTATGAGAACACCACCTTCAACAAACTAGAAAAAAAAAAAACAGAGACTGACTAGGAGAGTAAAACTGCCTGGGCCATTTCTTTTGCATGGAGGGGGGAGAGAGAGTGGATGATTGGCTTCCTGGATATTTTTTGAGTTTTTTCTTTTCTTTCTCGGTTCAAAAACGGGTGCGTGAGTGGGTGTGTGAATTGTTAGTGAGGGGGAATTGGGTGGGGCGTTGGCTGGTTTTGTGGCTGGGTGGAGGGAGAGAGAGAGAGAGAGAGAGAGAGAGAGAGAGAGAGAGAGAGAGAGCATGACCTTCCCGTCTCTACATTTCTTTCTCTCTTGTCTTTTTCACTCTTTTTCATCCTTCATCTCATCTTCCTCATATATTTCTTGATCTAATTGTACCCTCTCTACCTTTCCTCTTTTTCCTTTCCCTCTCTTTGTCTCACCGCATTCTCTTCTGTTTCTCTTTTCCTTCCCCTTTCTTTTCTCCTCTTTTCCCATCCCTCTCCTGTCTTCCTCTCCCTTCATCTCATCTCCTTTCCTCTCCCCTCCCGTCATATCTTACCTTTTTTTTTTATTCCGTCATCTTTTCATTTAACTTCACCCCATCCCCTTTCTCCCCCCCCCCCCATTCTCCCCGCTCCTCTTTCCCTCACGCCTCTCCCCCTTTCCCCTCTGTCCCCTGTAGCCGAACTTTCTCCCCTCACAGTTGTCATCCCCTCTCCCCTCACTTCTGCCTCTTGCCCTCTTCCTCCCTCCCTTCTTTCTCCCCTCCCATCTTCTACCCTCACCTCTTTCCCCTCGCAACCTTTCTGTACTTCTTTCTCCTTTTCCATAGTTTCTGCCCATGTCCATTATTTCTCTCTCTCTCTCTCTCTCTCTCTCTCTCTGCCCTACCTATCTAACTTTCACCCCTTCGCTCACCTCCCGAATCAGTCACCCCAGCCCCCAGTTCCCCATGTCCCCCTTCCCTCCCTTCCTCTCGTCATCTTCCCTTCCCCCTTCCCTCTCCTCAGCTCCCCTCTCCTCCCCATCTTTCTTTCCCTTTCTTCCTTCCTCCCCTCTTCTTCCCTCCTCTCTCCATCATCCATTTCACTTCCTTCCTCTCATCATTTCCCCTTTCCCTTCCCTCCTCTCATCATCTCTTCTCCCCTTCCCTCCTTCCATCATCTCCCTTCCCTTCCCTCCTTCCATTATTCCCCCCCTTCTCCCCTCTCATCATCTCCCCTCTCCCCCCAGGTGTTAAAAGGGCATCATGCAATAACCAGGCCACAGACAGGACGTTTGGCCTTTTCTCACTGCACACGACAAGAGTTTCCGTCCCCCCGTCTCTCCGTTCGAGTCTGCTTCTTCCATCCACTATACTCCTCTCCTCTACTAATATCCACCTCCTACCTCCTCTCTTTCTTTCCCTCCTGTTGCGTCTTTCTTTCCCTCTTGCATAATTTCTTCCTTTCCCTCCTCTTGCCTCCTTTCTTCCATTCCCTCCTCTTCCCTCCTGTCTTCCTTTCCTTCCATCCCATTGGTTCCGTCTCTCCCATCCACTATATTCTTTTCTTTACTACCATGCACTTCATTCCTCCTCTCTTTTCGCTCTCCTCACTCCTCCTCTTTTTCTTTCCATCCATCTACTGTACTCGTGGGGTTTATTTAAGAGACAAACCTATAAACCATTTCCTATTATAATTTGTTTTTCTTTTCTTTTTTTTCAGAACCTCCTTTCTCACGTTGTCTTCCCACTCTTATTTCTCATCCTTCCTTTCGTTTCATTCTACCCCTCTTCTCGTTCTGTCAATTGCCTCCGTCCTCTTCTTATCACATTCTTCCCTTGTGTAGTTCTTTCACGTAGCTCATTGCTAGAATATGACAGTACTGTAGCTCTATATCCTTTTCATAGCACTTCTTCACGACTGGCATCGTAGTGTTAACTTCTTACAGAAACTTAGTAATCAAGAGGGAGAGGTGGAATTTTTTGTCAAATGAAAATACTGTTAACAGGGTATAGGCTACATCCTCTTCGCTCTTCCTCTTAATTGTTATATACTACATATTCTCCTCTTTCCTTCCACCTAAAATTTAATTACTTCACACTTTCTCGCCACTTCCTCTTGCTAATTACTTTAGTTACTACACTGACTTCCTCCACCCATTTTGTTAATGGCATATTTTACACTCTTCATCCTCACTTCTGTTTGTGTATATATATATATATATATATCTATCTATCTATCTATCTATCTATATATATATATATATATATATATATATATATATATATATATACCGGTGTATATAATATGATACATGTAGTGCCATTCCGATAGTCATAATAGTGCCATTCCGCCAGTGCCATTGTGCATCTCCGTCCCATCGCGGTGAATCCCTCGCTGCATAAAACAACATCAATTACTGTCACCCGCTGCACACCACTCCTACTGACAACCAGCGGGCAAGGCGTGTGGGTAAGGTGGGGGGGCACTGGGTTTGGGTAAGGGCGAGGTAGGAGGGATTGGGTGTGGGTAAGGGGAAGGTAGGAGAAAGGAATTGTAATACACACAGGTAGCTGTACTTAGTGTTCAAAGGATACGATAATATGATAGATGATAAGTATTAACGGTCAGCCAATCACAGTAGGCTAGAGATATTGACTCCAAGGTTATCGACAAGTTCCAGTCGAGTTAAGCAAATAATTCTTCAGTACGGCTGTAAACATGAAGAAAAAATTACCTGATGACGGAATTGACTGTGGGATACTGTAATGCAAACAGAATTTAAAAGTTGCTTGGATGAGGGTCTAATATTGATCCCCACAAAACGCGTTCATGTTGATTTATAGAAGAAATCTGAAATATTATTGTACTTCTCTAGAACAGGTTAAACAGGACACAGCAACAGCGCAATATAGTGATGCACTGGCTATAACAGTTTTCCTTGACGTGTTAAAATATTATTGAGTGTATTTTCATTGTCCATCCTCCTTTTTTTTTTTTTTCCGGTACTCTTGAGATCTTTGTTTTTCCTTTCTTATTGGTTTTGGCTGGAGTGGATGAGGAGCCTGCTCTTCTTTGCCATCATTATCTTAGACTCACAGAATAGGTATCGTAGTCTTAATTTACTCCATAACGAACAGCATGGAAGGGACTGGTAAGTGTATTTTTGTCTGCTTTCCTTTTATACCCTCTTCTTCCTTCCTTCCCCCCTTTCCCATCTCTCTTCTATCCTCCCCCCCCCCTTTCTTCCTCTTCCCTGTGTCTTCCATCCGTCCTGTTCTTCCATATCTCACATCTTCCTATCGCACTGCTCATTTCCTCTTTTTCCATCACAGATTCTCCCATTATTCGTATCAGTACCCGTCATCTCTTCTATTCTCCTTGATTCACCCTCTTTCTTCTCTTCCTGTGTTTTCTCCCTTCCTTTTCCTTTCCCACCTCCCTTGTCTTTCAAACTATCCCATTGAAAATCGCATTCTCTCTCTCTCTCTCTCTCTCTCTCTCTCTCTCTCTCTCTCTCTCTCTCTCTCTCTCTCTCATTTCCTTGCTTTTCGCCCAATTCCCCTTCCCCTACCCTTCTTATATCTTCTGTCTGTCTAAACTCCCCTTCTTCTCTTTATCATTCCCTTCCACTCTTCCTCACTTTCTTTTCCATATTCAGTACGTTTCTTCGTCTCTCTCCTTCTTTCCATCCTCCTCTCTTCTTGCCTTTCCCCTCTCCTCCTCTTCCTCCTCCTCCTCCTCCTCCTCCTCCTCCTCCTCCTTCCTCTAACCCCCCTTCATTCCTTCTTCCCCTCTCCACATGCCCCCTCCCCCCCTTCTCATTTCCTTCCCGCCATTCCCCCTCCCCCCCTTCTCATTCCCCTCCCGCCCTCCTCATTCCCTCCCCCCCCATAACCCCACCCCCAAACCCTAGTGACATTATCCACACCTCATTTACCTCACCCCCCCCTCACTGATGGGTGGGGGCAGTGGGGGGCAACCATCATCCCACCCCTAACAACCTCGTGTGTGTGTGTGTGTGTGTGTGTGAGAGAGAGAGAGAGAGAGTGAGAGAGAGAGAGAGAGAGAGAGAGAGAGAGAGAGAGAGTGTGTGTGTGTGTGTGTGTGTGTGTGTGTGTGTGTGTGTGTGTCAGCATAAAACATACCACACAGATCTCACAGTCGCAGTACAGTGCCTCGGCCTTCATAGGAAATACTACTCAGGCTTCCAGGAAAGTGAGTGTGTGTGTGAGTTCTTAAAATATTTTGCACATTACTCCCTATAAACGTCAGATAGTTATTTGAAAGAAAGGAGCATTGTGTGTGTGTGTGTGTGTGTGTGTGTGTGTGTGTGTGTGTGTGTGTGTGTGTGTACATAAATTACGTAAGTCTCCATCCTACACGAGTTATACTGTTGATAAAATGTTAGACAAGTGGAGTACAAGTGTTCAGAGTAGGTGGGTGACTGCGCTGACGTGTTCACATACACTTAGATCACTACACCTTAGTTTCATTGTAAGAAAGCGGAGTAATGTGAGTCAGTGGGTGAATGTGTGTGTGTGTGTGTGTGTGTGTGTGTGTGTGTGTGTGTGTTTTGGGGAGTATGTGAGTGAGTGAGGAAGTACGTGAGTGAGGAGTGTGGGTACGTGGATTTGGTTTTGAATGAGTTAGGGAGTGATTGTGAGTGATTGGTTGTGTAAGTGAGGAGTAT
>NC_137031.1:39452750-39602750 GCF_032717465.1 Coenobita brevimanus
TCTCACCTCTCCCCCCCTTTTCTTTCTTAATGTTTGTCTGTCTTTCTGTCTGTCTTTGCAGCTGTCTTTATTTATATCTGTCTGTCAACCTATCCGTCTATCTTTTGTATATATCTAACTATCAGTCTGTCCATCTGTATGTCTTTGTCTCTCTCGTCGTCTCCTCTTCCATCTTTTTGTCTTACTTTACCTTTTATTTACCTCTCTTTCCCATGACTCTTATTTCTTTGTTTCTCTTGCTTTTGCCTCCAGTTCCATCCCTCTTCGTCTGCTGTTCTGTTCACCGTCTTCGCATCTCCTCTGACTCCCGTCTTCTCCTTGTTCATCCTGCCGTCTTGACTTTCTTAGCCATCACTTTGTTCCCCCTCCTTTTTCCGTAGATATTCCAATTCTTGCTACTCCCATCACACTTTATTCATTCTTGCACCTCTCCTTTCATTCTGTTCCTCTTTTCATAGTTCTACGTTCTTGTCTTCCATCATTTTGCTTTTGTCCTCATCCATTTTTCTTTACCGCCACTCATTGTCCATCTTGAGTCTTTTTTTTTTTTTTTTTGCATCTTCTCCTTTTCTAATTCTCCTTTTTTACTGTATTTCCGTTGCATTTCTTTTTCCATCGTTCTTTATTCTCTCTGGCGTTTCCCCCCTTTGTTTTTCTGCTCCTCTGTCATTCTCTGCCTGCTCCCATCTCTTTCTCTTCCCTTCTTCCCCGCTTTCCCCATCCCTCCATATTCCCCTACATCCTCTCTTTCCATTTTCTTATCCCAGATTTCCTCACACATCCATATCCCCCCCTTTCATCTGTTTTCCTCCCCCTCCTGTTCTGTCATTCCCCACTTTGTCTTGATTACCCTATCCTCCCCCACCCCCCACCAATATTCCCCCTGTTCTCCGTTCCATGTCGCCCTTCCTCCTTGTCTCTTCCGTCATACACATTCTCCTTATCTCCCCACCCCCCTCTTCTAATCTCTGTCCGCCTTTTCCTCCTTCCCTTCCCTGTCTTTCTCTCTTGCCTTTCTTTCCCCCACATCTTCCTGTCTTTACTCTCTCATATCCTCCACTTTTCCTACTCCCTCCCTATCTTTTCGTTCCCTCTGTCTCCTCCCCTCTTTTACCTCTTTCCCCTTCCCCAACCTCTGTCTCCCCTTTCCTATCTTTCCTTCCCATTTCCACATCTTTCTCCACCATTCCCATCTTTTCCTCTCCCTTCAGCCTGACGATCCAATTTTCTCTCTCTCATTCTGTGTGTTCTTCTCCTTTCCCCCTCTTCCTCACACTCACTTCATCTTCTCCACCTCTTCCCTCTACCCTTTCCTCTCTCCTCCAACCTTGACGACTCCCTTGTACAGCCTTCTCCCCCTTCCCATATTTCCCTTACCCAAATTCTTCACCCCTCTCTCCCTTTCCATCTTCACTCTCCCCCTCGTCTCTTCTTTATTATCCCCTTCCCCCTCTTCCTTACCCTCTGATCATCATTCCCCACCTCTCCACCCTCCTCCTCTTTCTCCACCTCTTCTCCCTCCCCCCCTGCAGGAATGGGTGATTTCCTGCTGGAACACGGAGAGGAAGCTAGTATTTTAGTGGTGCCAGCGCCGCCTAGACAGTTTTACAGCCCCGGGACCTGACTCCGGGCGCAGGGGAGGTGCTCTATGGTGCTGGAGAGAGAGAGAGAGAGAGAGAGAGAGAGAGAGAGAGAGAGAGAGAGAGAGAATTATGCCTAGTTTTGTGTGTTTTGTTAATTTCCGAATGGCATAACAATCAGGTGATATGCTTCTGTCTTCATGTACACAAGAAATGGATGCATGGAAGAGCCTTGTAATCTGATCATTATTTTGAGACTGCATTAGGCCTTTATGCTAGATGTGCTTTAGGCCGGTATTATCGCTGGTTAAGGAAGCTCATTAACACCTTTTCACAAGCAGTTTATTTTGTTTACAATACCATACAGTCCTATCCTGTGTTACATAAATCCTTCCAACATCGCCACACACTGCATAAATAACGTACTAAAGGTTATTAACCACTATCAACCACTCAACCATGATCTTATGAATTCAACTGTATACTTAGTGGTCAGTTTTACCCATTGATGTGTGTATGAAGTAAACAAAAAACAAAGAAAAAAAGAAATACCAAAGTTTATGATGGCCACGGAAATAGTATGTTGGAGAATTAAAATATATCACACGTAGGTTAAAGGATAAATAATCGAGCCTATTGTAATTCATTTTAAAGGTACCTTACAGTTTAAATAGATATATGAAACGATAACATGTAATAATAATCTCCGTATATACAATTCACTGCTAGAGAAACATGCCAAAATGACAGTGATGTTTGTTTATTTCAGCACACCAGTAGGAAAATCGACGTAGTTCTTATATTATCATTTCTACCCGCAGACGATTTTTTTATTCAGCTTCAGGTGACTTTGTGGACGGGGAGGAGGAGGTTTAGAGGTCATTCATTAACCCATTCACTATACATCACTCTGAAGCTGAATAATATATTCTGAAGGAAGTGTGGATAGTGACGTACCGTATTACGTGATCATAACGAAGAGAGCAGTAAAATCTGGTTTGAATGTACCTCCTCACAGAATCATCCTAAGGCGTCAGTTTACAAGTTAGTGACAAGAGATATTAATATAAATAATATACTTGGCGCAGATATCACCACATAAAATCATCTGAAGTGTAATCAAAGGTGTCCGATGATAAGTCCACGAGTGAGACATCTGATGACCTCTGACCTGTAGAAGAAACAAGGTCAGAGTCTTCCTGTTCACCACTTAACCTTTGACTCAGCACGCATGGTGACTCTTGCTGATCGCCATTTTCTCTTGTAGTCTCTTCTTCCTCTCCCCCCTTCTCGGGAAGTACGACCTCAATGGAACTGTCGAGGGCAACTGTAGATGCCTGGCTTTGTTGGCCCGAGAAGGATGTGTTTTCTGACTCTCCAGTTAATTGTTCAAGTATCACCACTTCTGAGTCGTTATCTTGTGCCGTATTGTCCAGTGGTGAAGTGGAAGGATCGGAATGGTTGCTAATTGGTGATTGCCTAGATTCCGAGTAACTGGTGACTGGTATATGCCCAGATTCTAAATGACTGGTGACTGGTGTGTGCCGAGATTCTGGTTGACTGGTGACAGGTGTATGGCCAAATTGTGACTGACTCTTGACTGGTATGTGCCGAGATTCTGAGTGACTAGTGACTGGTGCGTGCCGAGATTCTGAGTGACTTGTGACTAGTGTGTTCCCAAGTTCTGAGTGACTGGTGACTGGAATGTGCCGGGATTCTGTATGGCTGTTGATCGTTGTGTGAGAAGGATCACCATCGGGTGCATCAGTGTTGGGGCTATTTACCGAGATGCACGCCGCTGGCACTGAGATTTCTTCCAGTCCCTCATGCCACAGTTGATTATCGTGTGCCAGACAATCCTCGTTCTCATTTTCATCTAATTCGTGTGATTCTGTAGGCATTTCCTCTCTTCGCTTCTTTGGGTTACCGTACATTAAACTATTTTCATTCTCATTTTCTATCAAGTCTTGCGATTCTGCAACAGTCACTTCTTCGCTTCCTTCCTCTTGGTTTTCGTGTCTTGAGCAGTCATCACGTTCATTGCATATTGAACCATTATTGCACTCATTTCCACCTAATACGTGGGATTCGGTAATGGACAGTTCTTCTTGTTCCTCCTGTTGGTAGTCGTACAGTTGGTCATCATTCCCATTTTCCCGTTCCTGGGATTCTATAACAAGCAGGCCCTCTGTTTCCTTCTCTTGGTTATCGTGTGTCAAGCAACAGTCGTTAACAGTTTCTCTTAATTCGTGAAATTCTGTAAGGTTGAGTCCTTCTCGTCCTTCCTCGTGGTTGTCATGCATCACACAGTCGTTATTCTTAGTGTCCAATCTTCCATCCTCTTGATTATCATGTATTAAGGAATTACCATCCTCAGTTGCCTCGCCTCCCTCCTCTTGATTTTGGGGTATCATACAGTTGTCATTCATCTTCTCCCTTCTTTCTTGTTGTTTGTCGTATATTAAGCAATTTCCATTCTCAGTGTCCCCCATTTCGTTGGCTGCTGTAACAAGCGATTCTTCCCTTCCCTCCTCTCGCTTATCTTGTAACAAACAGTCATCATCCAAATTTTCATCTTTTCTGTTCTCTTGATTTTCCCTTATCAAGTAACCATCATCCATGTTTTCCCCGCCTTTCTTCACTTGATTTTCGTGTGTCATATAACTGTCATCCATGTTGTCCTCTTCTCTCTTGTCTTTGTTTTTATGTAGCTCACATTCTCCAAAATCTCGGGATTCTGTAACCATCAGTCCCTCCCTTCCTTCCTCCTCCTTTTCCCTCACCTTCTCCTCTTGCCTCTGCTTCTTCTCCTCCCCGTTATAATGAGATAGTGCAAGTTGAGCCACCTCCCTGGCCGGGCTAACAACACTGCCACTTTCTTGTACCTCCTGCAAGTTGCGAGGGCTGAGAGCAACTTCCTGTGGCCCGCCGTCGTATGTAGCTCTGGGCCAGGTCGCTTCATTTATATCATTTCCGGCTTGGTTAACTTGGCTCAATTCCTCTTCAGACTCCCCCACATTTTCTGCCTCGTTTCCTAGTGCCGCGTCTACGAGGGTCTTGTCACCCGGAGTTGCCTCCGAGTTAGGAGATAGGGGGTTTGGCTGGAGGGGTAGGAGGTTTGGATGGAGGGGTAGGGGGTTTGGATGGAGGGGTAGGGGGTTTGGATGGAAGGGTAGGGGGTTTGGATGGAAGGGTAGAGGGTTTGGATGGAGGGGTAGGGGGTTTGGGTGTAAGGGTTGTAGGTTTGAGTGGAAGGATAGGGGATTTGGATTGGGAGATAAAGGTTTTCTGTGAAGGAGTATGGGGTTTGCATGGAGGGTTAGAGGATCCGAGTGGAGGGCTAGGGGGTTGGGTTCAGTGAGTAGAGGGTTCAGGTGGAGAGATTGTGGATTTGAGTCATGAGTTGAGGGATTCAGGTGGAGGGGTAGGGGCTTCGAGTGGAATAATGGGGAATGGGAGTCGAGGGATGAGGGGTTCAAGCGGATATGGTTTGAATCAAGAAGTAGGGGGTTCTCATTAAGGGGCACGGGGTTCGAGTCAAGAGGTAGGGGGTTCTGGCTCTCATCCCTGGCCCTCTTTGTAACCTTGATTTCTTTTAATGTGACGCCGGCCAGGTTTTCTTGTTGCTCGGGGTCCTCTTCCCTTGATGCTTCAGAGCGTCGTGAAGTACTGGCATTTTTGTTGGTTGGTAATGTAGTGTGTGTTTCCTCTGTACGGTTCTCAAGACCCAGAGTGTAAGCTTTATTTATATTAGCGTTCGTATCGTCGCTAGAATTAACAAGCTCTGAAAGTGTGTGTGTGTTTGTTTTGGTAGATATTTGAGGTGAGGTCACTACCTTTACAGCTTCGTTAAACGACACATCTTTCAGCAGTGACTCCGAGTTTTCTTCACAGCTGTCCGTCTCCAGATCAGTTTGCTCTCTTGAATCCAGCTGCTCTCCGTTCACACTGTCGCTCTCGTCTGACAGCACTTGCCCACACTTTGGTTGATGGGGTTCAGCTCTTCTGGTAGTTGCCTGAGGTCGCGGCTGTTTTGATTGTTCTCCGTTTCCCTGTGAAGATCGTGAAGCACATGTCGAGTCAGGATCTCTTTCGGTTAGCTTACTTGGCGATAATTCTAACGTCGGTGTGTATTCCCTGCCGTTTTCGTTGTGTTGTTGGTAGTTGGTAAGTTGTATCTGCTGGTGACCTTCGAGGAGGCTTAGTGACTCCTGGAGATCCTCATGTGCATCATCATCATCCATTTTTTCCCTATTAGCCTTTGGTAGTTTGGAGGCTAGTTGGGGTTCTGCTGTTGGTGCTGGTTCGGAAATGAGGTCTTCCTGGGACATACACATCCTTTTGCAGTCACGCGTGTCGCAATTTTCAGTTGATTTGTCCTGCACAGGAAAAACTTGACAGAGTGTAATACCATTGCTGATAGAAGACACCACTAACTCATTCACTCTTGCATGGGGAGTGTGTAGTAATTCATGGGAACGTTTTTGCAGTATTGGATTATGAATACCTTTTTCAGGTTTGGCAAATAAGAGTGTTGGTGTATGATCAGTGTCTTCAAATTCAGAGTGTTTTTGTGGGGAAGAGTTTTCATCCTCCTGACCTACGACAGAGCTCTGTTTTGGTGTTTGATAAGTTGAAACTGGAATATGTGAATCTGTGGATCCTTTGACATGGCGTGGAGGGACCATTTCGTTGACCTGAATGTCCTTCTCTTTTTCATAACATCCAGGAAGGTTTCCTTTCGCTGAATCGTCTGAAGGGAGATTTAGCGATACCAGTGCATTAATTCCTGCTTGATCTGAGTTTTTATCTGCCATTTCAGTAACAGGCGGAGTGGAATTGTTAGCTGTTGGGTTGTGATTACTTTCCCTCCCAGTGATTGTGGTATTCTCTTGGCTATGCTCGTCCGCATTAGGTTCAGTATAATCTTGACTCATTATTTCCAAGCCGCTGAAGTCCATGTCGTCTGGAATCATACTGGTGTCTTGTTCTTCTTCTTGAGTCATAGGGATCCCTTCTCCTTCATCTTGAGTCATATGGGTACACTTTTGTTCGTCATCCCAAGTCATATTGATCAATTCTTGTTCGTCATCTTGAGTCATATGAATATTGTTTTGATCTTGAGGTGTATGGATCCATTCTTGTTCGTCTCCTTGAGTCATAACAGTCATCTCTTGTTCATCATCTTGAGTCGTATGGATCCTTTCTTGTCCATCATCTCTAGTCATATCGATCATCTCTGTCTCGCCTTCCTGACTTGTATGGATCCTTGCTTGTTGATCATCTTGAGTCATATCAATATTATTTTGTTCGAAATCTTCTGGCCACCAATCTTCTCTGTCATGTAGGAGTGACCTGGACGCCTGTGAAATGGCCTGAGTGTTATCTGGGCTGTCCGTTATCTGCATGGAGACAAGTACATCGGCCACGGACAGGGCACATGACTCGCTGGCACAGTTGTGTGTAGTTTGGGCACCATGATGTTCCTTTGAGGGTCCCTGTGTCTGTTTAGAGGTCCTAACCTCCATTTCAGGAGCATTTAAAACATTTTCATCAGACAAGGCACATGGTTCGCTGGCTGGATTGTGTGCATTTTGAAGACCTTGATGTTCCTTCGAGGTTCCCTGCAAGCCCATTCCCTGACTGAAGCTTTGTGAAGACGATGGTGGTGTCAGGGATGATGGCAGCGCGAAGGTGGCCTGGGAAGATGTATCCTGGGTCAAGGCATCGGTGAGCTTCGTTATGGCGGCGTCGATCATATCTTGCGAGGCCAACCCTTCCTCATTCTCGTTGATGTGGGAAAGCAAGGAGAGCGCTTTGTTGATCATGAGGGTAGGACACGAAGGGTTTATCTGTTGGGTATCCTTGTCTCTGCCATCAGATTCGTTCATGTGTGTTCTGTTGATTATATTAGTGGGATACGGGGGTGTTATCGGATGTGGATCCATGTTTCTACCTTCATTTTCATAGATAAGTTTTCTTGCTCTGTCGATTAGATTGGTGGGACACGAGGAGTGTATCTGTTGTGTATCCATTTCTCCACCATCATTAGCGTAGTTATGTGCTCTGTCGATTATTCTGTTGGTGCATTCAGAGTTTGTATGCTGTGCTTCCATTTCTCTGTCATCTGTTTCGTAAATCAGTTCTCTTGCTCTCTGGATCAGACTGGTGGGAGATGAGCAGATTATTTGTTGTGTATCCATTTCTATGTCGTCAGCTTCGTAATTTAGTGCCCTGTCAGTTTTGTGGGTTGAGCAGTAGGAGTTTCTCTCCTGAATATCCATATCGCCATCCTCATTTTCGTAGACGTTATTTGTACCGCAATCATCCACTTCTCTCATCTCTTGCACTGTGTCGAGTCGCAAGTTTGTGGTGGGGATACCAATGAAGTTTGACTCGAGTGTATTTAAGGCCTGGCCTGTGTCGCAGTTCATCTCAGAGTATTCTTGGTAAGAGAGATGTGGCAGGTGATTCTCGGCGACATCATTATTTCCCAAGTCTTGGAACGGTGGCTCATTAGCAATGTAGTCAGACTGGACTGTTATTTGGCCAGGTGTTGGATATAAACTATTGCTGTTAGTGATCATTGTTCTCTGATACGGGGAGTCGTGTGCAGAACGTGAGTCAGGGTCATGCCAAGTACTGTCATCCACCTCTTGCTGTTCAAAGTCATTCTGTGTGAGGGACTGTATTTGACTGTCTCTGGCAGTTGGGGAGGGCCTGCACTCCATCATGGAGGCCCCGGCTTCGTGTCCTTGGCTTTCAGTTTGTTGGACGAAGAAGAAATGCTGGCTACCCTCGACGGCAGTTGGAGGGTAGTGTTGACTCGCTTCCTCTACCATATCCTCCCCTGTAAAGTCATTGAACCTGTCTACGGGTACCTGAGTGCGGTCAGTCTGATGGTGCAGGGGTAAGCAAGCTATGTCTTCTGCGACCTCCGGCGGGATTGCCACGGACTGGAGCTTGTGCAGGATAGACCATAGGTGATGCTGCAATCGGTGGCCCGCCTCCTCCAGTGTGGTGGCCTGTACAACACACATGGACGAAAAGGGTCAGTTCAAGGGGAAACAAAAACAAAACTTACAAAATGTAGCTAGAGCCGCGTTTATATATATATATATATATATATATATATATATATATATATATATATATATATATATATATATGACTTTGTCACTTCTATCCTTACCACAGTTTGAATATTCCCCCTTGAAAGAGCACAGGTTTTTCTCGTGAGTAAAATCGTCTGAGAGTTACCAGAGTCAGTTTTAAGGGCAGCCCTGCTCTTTACAGGGCAATGATGATATCTTCGTAGAGGGGAGGAATTTTCCATGGCTGAAGAAAATCGTTTGACGGTAACTGCAGAAGATATGTATAACTTTGGCCACTGCTCTCTAAAGCTTCTACGCTTAATGTAATTGAATTCCACATGAGAAATCTGCATGGTAGTGAATGTGAGGTTGTCTTTGGATGGAGTTCAAGGAAATTTTATTCCCATTCTGCTACAAGGCCACAGGAGAAATTATACTTAATTTTAGTATTTGTAAGTAACAGTCTCATTTTATGTAGAAATTAGAAAAAATATTGTACAATAGGTGACAGTCGTAGATCCTGTCACAAAATAGTAAATTAGAATGTCAAAGTTAGGGACATAACTCTTTAATACAGGCGAAACCAAGTTCGTGGTCTTGATCTTAACGGGTATAGTTGGGAGAAGAAATTGATACTTAATATATTTTTAAAAACGTAAGATGTTGCAATATGAGCTATTCACAGGTAATCGCCGAATGCCACGAGTCAGTTGTGTTGAAATTAACACGTGTAGTTTCAAGTATGACTGTATTTAAGTAAATATATGAGGAATGAGTACAGAAAAATGTTTGAAATATATATAATTTACACACACACACACACACACACACACACACACACACACACACACACACACACACACACGTCTTTTTATTGGTTTTAGTGGTATCTTTGTCTTACCTGCAGGTGGTTGAGGCATGACTGGATGAAAGCGGGATTTGAAGAATTCTGAAGGACTTTTATGATGGCTTGGCTCACGGCGGCCACCGCGTCCTCAGGCTGATGAGATAACGTAAGACAAGTGGAGTCAAAATTATCCCAAGATACTGAACTGTCAGATACTGCCAATTAAGGTAAGTTCAGCTTCATTGTGTAAAGGTAAAGTAATGTAAGATCAGGTCAGGTAAGGTGAGATAAAACGATCATATGTGAGATATTGTACAGTAAGATAAGATTCTTCAAGTGAATGAAAGTGAGTGAGAGAGAGAGAGAGAGAGAGAGAGAGAGAGAGAGAGAGAGAGAGAGAATGTCAACCGACAGGGTGTGAACAGTCAAGTATATATACAGTATGAAAGGACACACTACCAGTACCCGTTGTTAAAAGCGTTCCTGTTATTAGTTTCGGACGTTAGATTTAGTTCACACACCTCTCGCAAGACGAACACGTTATTAGAGCCAGACACCGTGATCATGTGTAATAATTAACCCCATCAGACTAAGACTTCTTTCATATTATCAGCCTAGCAGACCCCACCGTGTATACTCTGTTCATTTTAAGTAGGTGAAAAATTGACATCTTTCCACGTTGATGGCTGAGCTAGAGCAAAAGGTTAACACTAGAGTATGGTGCTAGGCAAGAGGAAGTGTTGTGCAAAAGATGTACAGCTGTAGTATTGTTTTACTCTGCCACTGATATACGGGAAATAGGCTGCAAAAGAACGAAAACCCAGGCCAAGTTCAAGTGAATAAAGCATAGTGAATGGGGTATTGAAGGCCATATCTAATCCTCAAACCCTTTCAATCCAGTGACGTGTTCAATGTTTACTGCCACCAGACGATTTTATTCAGCTTTGGGTAGAAATTTGCTAAGTGGAAGGGTGACCATATTTAACCCCTGTGGAAAAAAATCTCAAAATCGTCTGAAATTAACCTTTATAAAATGTAAAATACGTCATCGATTTGAAGGAGTTAAGCTGGCAAAATATCCCCAAAGTTGAATAAATCCGCCTGGAGACACCACTAATAATAATAATAATAATAATAATAATAATAATAATAGTGAAATAAAGTGTCTTGGAAGTGGAAAGAAAACACTGCAATAAAGATAATAATTGTACATGGAGAAAAAAGTCAAACGAAGGAAATAAATAAGGAACGAAAGAAAGACATACGAAAATGAATAAGTCTTGGGGTTGAAAAGAACTTGACACTAGATGCAAAGTCCACAGAGAAAAAAGTCACCTAAACTTGGCCAGAGAATTGATTATAAACTGCGGGGCGTATAGTTAACTGACCAAATAAACTGTCTGGATAAACGGAGAGTGAAATGTGTAGTGGCAGGCGTTGGAGATAATGGCAGCGTTTGGGGATGGTAATGTACAGGGTGGCTGGAAATGACATAGCGGTTTGGTGAAAGATGCATGGGATACGTTACGTTAGTTTGGAAAAGGCTGAGAAAACACACAGTGAAGAGAGGAGCAGGGAGAGAAAAACACACACACACACACACACACAATTGCTTGAATATGCAAGGATGCGCTGCGCTGTTTTAGAACTGATGAACGGAAAAGAAAAATGCATATCCAGAAAATGCAGTAATATTGAAAACACACACACACACACACACACACACACACACACACACACACACACACACACACACACACACACACATTCATTTGCTTGAATATGCAAGGATGCGCTGCGCTGTTTTAGAACTGATGAACGGAAAAGAAAAATGCATATCCAGAAAATGCAGTAATATTGAAAACACACACACACACACACACACACACACACACACACACACACACACACACACACACACACACACATTTGCTTTAATATGCAAGGATGCGCTGCGCTGTTTTAGAACTGATGAACGGAAAAGAAAAATGCATACCCAGAAAATGCAGTAATATTGAAAACAGAGAGAGAGAGAGAGAGAGAGAGAGAGAGAGAGAGAGCATAAACTAGTACGAGTAAGAAAAAAATATCACACGCAGGGTCTCCTGCCAATTTGCTTTGGAAATGGCTGAGAGCTGCGGAGTACATTCCAAATTTACGTGTTGCGGTAAACATTAGGCATTCAAATTACACACCGTCACAGCAATCGGACAGTTCACAACCATAACCACCTGGAAGTTAGTTGGCGTTGCGGCCCGTCCACTCACCTCTTATTACATTTGACCTTCAGGAATAAATAAATAGGTGTTTGGTGGTCTTGCTCCCCACCTTTGCTTCGCTTATTGGTCTTTTACAGGTGGGGGTAGTTGTCTTCCACGGTAGGCTGTTGTTATGTCACCTGGTAATGTCACACTAGTTCAGTCTGACCTTTGGGAAGTGTGTGTGTGTGTTTTGGTAGGATAGAGAGGGATTGGGGAGGGGGTGAGGAAGTGTTGGGAGCGTTTGGAATAGCATTGTTTATGTATTTCGTGTGTGTGTGTGTGTGTGTGTGTGTGTGTGTGTGTGTGTGTGTGTGTTTGTGTGTGTGTGTGTGAGAGAGAGAGAGAGAGAGAGAGAGAGAGAGAGAGAATTTCGAAGGCTTGGATGGTGAGTGAATAATATTCGGCTTATATACAAAGTATTTTGATGTTAAAGTCTTCTACCTTTGCGATCTCCTTTCCACGTATCTGATTCCCACCCACCCCATTTATCGCATAACATTGAGAAATGGGTTGATGATGATGATGAAGATGTGGGACGTGTGATAGCGTAAGATTTGGACAGCGGAGCGTTTCAATGTTAACCCTTTCACTAGAATGACTTTTCAGATATTGTACTTTCTTGCTACCTCCACATTATTTTACTCAGCTTGGTGAGACATCGAACTGGAGAGGTTAGATGTAGCCCTCGTTAATCTATTCACTACGAGAGGCCTTTCCTGAGCTGAATATAATTGTCAGGAGGCAGCAAGAATGAAATATAAATCGTAGTACTGAAGGAGTCAGTCAGTAGCCCACAGACATGCCATCTACTCATATCCTTCTGTAGCATTTGTAGCAGGCTAGTTTTATGTCATAGTATAGTATAACCAAAATGCATAGTGTAAAGATTTACCAACTAACCATTTTCGTGTTAGGGGTTTTCCCTTTGAAGAGAATCGTCAGAACATAGCCGGAATAAAATCCTGTTTGTGCGCACTGCTTGGGAGTATTACATCGAAATAGTTTTTAGTCTTTATCTACCTACCTAGGTGTACGTTTTCTTAATGCGATTAGACGATTGAATTTAAGATTAGGCACTTATGAGGAATGGTTGACGTGGTAAAAAAAAAAAAGTCTGTTTTCGGTGGATGATTTCAGTAACAAACTCAGAATTTTAGGGAATAACCAGTTCTAGCAGTGAACTTCACTATCTTTAGAATATAACAGTTTGTATTTATAGCACATTAGTTATACAGGAAATGCGTGTAAAACATTATAATGTCACGTGACGTAGGTTGGTGGCAGTAACGTCAGCATTGCATTGATAGCACCCGAATATTCATCAACGCCTTCTGATAATAACTGATGACGGGTAGATTATGAGACTCTGAGATGTAAAGGGTGATCCAGATATTGCGTCCCTTTGCTATTTTGTTTCTTTTTATTTAAGGTGGGTACATTGGTAACGCTGACCGAGTCACCTCCTTCCAAAGTTGCATAAAATCATCAGTTGGTAGCAAGAAGAACAGAGAGAGAGAGAGAGAGAGAGGGAGAGGGGGGGGGGATCGAACTGAAAGGGCTAATTGCATCTCAGGAATGGGCACACTACTGTGATATCATGTTCTTGGTGCTGTGGGCCTCGTAGTACCTTTTTCATAGCTATTTGTTTTGCATATTACACTTCTGTATTCTCTTGTGTTATTTATTTGCGGTATTTATTTTTCGTATCGACAAAGTTTGCCTCTGTAACGTACACTAGGATAACATGGTGTAATATGCAAATTGTCACTGAGGTAGAGGCTTTACGAAGCATCCTATGCCAACTGTTCTCTCTCTCTCTCTCTCTCTCCAGATTTTCGTCCTTTTGTAGCGTATTTCACGTAGCTCAGTGGCAGAAACAGATATTACTCTACATCCTTTCCACAGCATTTCTTCGTGACAAGCATAGTATTCTGGTGCTAATGTATTCTTATAGTTTAGCATTCATGATGGAGAGACGGCAGTTTTTAGGCCGTTAGTGTAATAGATGTATAAAATGCTGTCCCGAATGCTGTTCGGGAAGGGATGGGGGACAGATTTGTCCGGATTCTAAGGATGCTTCAGAAATTGCCTGAATTTAGATTTAGAAAAATATTGTGAAATTTTTGATATGATAATCGTACGTTCAGTCTTGAGAGACCATTATAAGTTCAACCAACTGATATAATTTGTGTTGACCATCATGCTTTATAGTCACACTTAGGCCCAGATGTAAGAACGAGGCTTGAGTCGGAATTGGAGGTCGGGCATGGGACAGTCTTAAGCTCTGGTTCATGACTAACACAAGTCGGGCTTACCCAGCTTGACCTGCTCGTATGCTGAATAGAGACTTAAGTCTAACTTCACAAAGCCGGACTAAGTCGCGAACTTGGAACACATTTGAAATTTTTCAAATTAGCCAGTCACAGCGCCGACTTTTGAATATCAGATTTAGCAAGCAAGGCAAGATAAACCAAACGAGATATATGTGTACAAACGTTTAATAGATGATACCTATAGTCAACTGTCATTATCTGCAGGGAAATTTTGATTACCGAGGCTTGGTTAAGTCAAACCTTAGTTTTCAGATACCTGTATTATGAAAGATTACTGTAGCCTGTGTGAAAATGCTTGCTTTACGGTATTTTGCGTAGTAAGATACAAGATTTATCCAGAAATAATTTTACGTGAATATAGCTAGATAACATAGCTCTAGAGAATAGGGTTACGTGAAACTGGTGTGTGTGTGTGTGTGTGTTTTAAATCATACAACCAACTGGAAAGGAAGGTGTTGTCCTTTTGCAGTCTACTGGACAGTTACCGTACAGTAGGGCATGTCTATCACTTTCGTCACCTATACATCATACCAGCATAATCCTTACTAAAAGAAACATAGAAAACCTCTCTCATCTTTGGAATACTGGCCAGCAAAGTATATGTGAAAAAAAAAAAGTGAAATATGGTGCGAACTTTTGTCTCTAAATTACAGTAACTGTACCACAAATATTCCAGATATTTTGCCTGATACGTGCCACACGACTATGTCTTTGACATAAAGATAAATTGCAGGACAGGGTCAAAAGATGGCATCTAATATACCATCTTTCTGTAGTGTCATTACCTAAGGACAAATACCGCAAGACATACCGCAAGGAAACTACTGGTATAACTTCTTTCAGTTCATAAATGAAATAAAATTAGTATAACTTCTTTCAGGCATAAATAAAATAAAGTCAAAATAATATTGTTGGCTGTTCTACAGTAGTCTGTCTGAACGTGCGATTAATTACACACCTGTAATTGTCGTATAGGCATTGCTGTTATGAAATTTAGTGGCTCCCTTGTGACGTCTGTTGTCGGCTGTGCCTGGCTCTTCCCGCCAGAAATCTGCGTTTCATCACGGGTTCGTATGAACATATTAAACCAGGTGAAAAGTCATCTGTGGACTTGCAGTCATCCCTTATTAAGAGAGTTATTTTTTTTATTTCGGTCAGTATTGTTGTTTTAGCTTTTGTATGAGCTAAAAATAGCTTGTATTCTTTGCACTTGATCGCCTTTCATATATGTTTACCTGTGACGTCACGAAGGTTCTAGCGCCAAGACGAATTTTTGGTGAGCACTGCGTATATTTTATTGAGTATGCTCTTTAAGACAGTAATATGCACATTTTACCTTTTCTCTTCGGTTTTAAGTGTATTGCGTGAAGCAGCGTATCATAAAATACCATTGATAATTAGATGATAGCAGCATACCCGTTACCTCAACAAGTTCATTCATGATCAGCTGATCGGTCAACACATGAAATACATTGTTAGGTTTGAAAGAATCAGCATTAATTAGATCATTGTCTGAATCACGGAGAATTTCAGTGGAAATATAATTTGTTTAGGTCGCATTGCTGACCATCTCCAAACCTGCAATCCCATCGTAGAGGCTTCACATGACTTACCGGTACAGGTATATGGAGATTTTGTTGAAGGGAAGCTATAGGAATTACTATCCCAGCTGACCCATGCAGTCATCTAAGATGTTTAATTAATATGGGATGTTCTTATGCTTTCTTGTTATTTTCAGTTAGTAGTCATAGGCATGACTCGTACTTTTTTTTTTTTTTTGTAACACTCGTAAAGGAGTTTTAGGTAACGGTAGGCTATTTTCGGTGGTTGTCTAAGAGAGTTCCCATGCATATAATTTACAGTTGTATTTATTTATCAATAGACAATGCATTAATGATCATAGTGATTGGTTTTAAAAATAGAGTGATAAAATCCCTTCAGTTTTATACGCAACCACGGCAAATGGCCCACCAGCCATGGTGAGCTTTCAAGTCGATTCAGCCCCAAGGTGAATGTGTGGCCTGTTGCTTTGCCCTAGTTAACCTGACCAAACAACTTAACCTAACCTTACAATCTGGATTAATATAAATTAGCCTTACATACAGTAGCTTATTCTAACCAGAAAAGCTTACGAGAGGAAAGGGATTTTGGTTGAATTGACCTACTGACCCCCACGGGATGTCACCACTAGAATAAGATAACCATCCTTTAGTAACATGTAAATTATTTCTATGTCACTTGTGTTACACAGATGAGTTATACAGTATATTGTAATTAGCACACTACTGGTAATCTGTTGTCATGAAATTATGAACCTTTGTTAATGGGAGCTCTCCTAGACTTTGTCCCTATAGTACTCATATTTTCATACAGCCATGGAACCTTGGGAATACATGATCAATGGATTTAATAATTCAGAGAAATTTTTCTTGTTTACGTTATATTTCCATCATAAATGAATCATGAGTTTCAACGAACAGTAGGTTGTGAGTGTGTTTTCACCAGTTACTGCGCATCATGGTGCTCTTGTGCAAATTTGAATTAGGTCCAGGATGTAGAACCAAGGATTGTCAGGGTTGAATCAAAAGTAGATTAGGTTGTGAGGTTAGGTTGTAATTAGATTTTACCATTGTACAGTATCACAGTGTATTTTGACCTGTTTTGTTCAAAAATAGGGGAAGACATGAAATTCTTGAGGTAGGGTGGGAGGAAGGGAATGAAAAAGCCATCTGATCAACTAATTCAGAACACCGCCCAAAGACAGAGCTTGCTTAGTGACCTTACCCAACCACTCATAACATCCAGTCATAACATTAGCCAGTAAGTACATACAAAAGGCACAATTCCAGTGGTAGATATTGTGTAATGTACAGTAACACAACCATCATAGCTGACTATTGAAGGAAATAGAACTGTGACTTTGCTGTTAAAACAATAATAATGGTGTAGCATTACCAGCTTAACATTTAGTGATAAGGACTGCAACTTAGAGGCAGTTTTTAATGCCTAGTGGGAAGAAACCTAACTGTATTATGGAATTTTTACAAAAATGGCAGGAAATCTGAAGAATTATGAATATATTAAAAAAGGTTGGAGACCACATTATCATCCTGGTAGGCTATTTGATTGTCAGGTTTGTGACCATTATAATCGATGAAATCTCATACAGTACCTTGCTCAATTTTAGGTTATCAATCGTGAATAGTGCTTATGTGATTTTTGCAGTTCCCATGTATGATGGTTCCATTCAGATGTGCCACCAGGCCTCTTTTGTTCATCAACAGTGGTTCTGTTCCTAAGGAGCTGTCAGTATGCAAATCCTGTTGATACTGATTTTCTGATGGATGCTGTTATGTACCGTTAATCAGTACATACCGGTAATTCTTGTGAAGCCACCCATGTTTTAGGTTAACATGATTTTTAAATACCGTAATAAAAATACATATCCATTATACATACCATTCTACCATAGGCCTGTCTCATGTGCATTAAATACCGGTACTTGTTCAGGTACAGGCATTAGGAATAGCCTATTGGTATTTATTAAAAGTGAGAGTAAGATGCATAGATGGAAATGAGTAGAGACTAAGCAGGTGACTTATGTAACAAAGGAGGTAGACTGGCACTGTAAGCGTGCATATTTACATAAAAATTCTATTATTTTTCACAGAAGAAGCTACAGACACTGAGAATATTTTGTTATTAATTAAAAGTGAGATGTTTAGGTGGTAATGAGTAGAGCTGAAAGCAGAGAACTAGCTACGTTGCTACATAACACAAAGGAGACAGGCTGGCACTACCAGCATGTATGTTTACATAAACGTTTTATTTTGTTTTCCACAAATGGAGCCCTGGAACTGAGAATATTTTGTTGTTTATTAAAAGTGAGTGAGATATGTAAATGGAAATGAGTAGAGCTGAAACCGGTGATTGGCAGGTTGGCAAGACACTTCCAGTTTCTGCCTTGGAAATAACAAGTAATTTTTGACCAAAATGAAAGAAAGAAAGAAGAAAGCCATGTTGAAACAGTAAAAAATCCCTTTGATAATGAGGGAGTACTGTAACTTTTTTCATGTAAAATACTGTACCTTTAGTTTGTGACTTGAAAAACATGTCAGATAAGAATGTTAACCCAGGTGGAACTCATGATGCTGCTGAGAGTGTTGAGGGCTAGCCAAAAGGGCAAGGTGTAGCCTTTTCCTTGATATTCATTTTGACATTGTTAAACACCTTACCTACAGGCATGGGGCAAAGACGATTCCAGAAGCCCTTAAGCTATCCTGGTGCCTCACTACATTGCTCTCCTGCTGCCTCAGTGTATAGCTCCCTACCTGCCATACTACTGCGCACTCCCATGGCCTCACCACTTCTCTCTCCATCGCTCATTACCTCCTGACCACCTGGAATGTGTCCTCCAGGTCCTCCAGCTGTCCCCCAGTCAAAAGAGAGGGGAGACAACCCCTGGTGGTGACTCAAAACTGGCTTTGAACATACTTCCTGTGGGTACCAAAAATTTTTTTTTTTTTAGATTTTAGGTAATGTTGCCCATGGCCCTCAGTTTATCCCCATTGAACCCATGTCAAATTAATGTCAATTTACAATCAGTTGGTATGCAGTCAGCTCATACGTAATGTAACCCTTTTGTAAATTGGGTCATAACTGTTTTCTAGAGATTTTGGCTCTTGATGTCGGCCGACACATGCAAGCATGTTGGAGCCTTTAATAACGAAACGAAAACGAAACTTGATGTAACCCTGTTGTAAATTGGGTCATTACTGTTCTGTAGAGATTTTAAATGTTTTTCTACTGACCTGCTGGAGATTTTTGTATGTAGCTGTGTTCTAGCAGTTTTGAGAATGTGTTTTGCAGTATCTGTGGCCTGGAATTGGCAGTCCGACACTGCTGAAAGGGTCAGTTATTGCTGAATGATCCATTTTGTATGAAATTTTTTGTTGAGAATTTGGTTAAACAAGAATACATGTTTTTGATATGCAAAAAATGGCAGTTTGGATATCAGTTGTTCGGGTACCCAGGGTTGTGTGTACGTATTTTGAGATTATTCATTAATCTGCAAATAACCATACTCAAATATAGTCAACCCAGTTTTTATACAGGGCTGCCTGTAATGTATTGTATGTGAGCTGGAAACAATAGCTCTCTAACCCTAGCCAGTTTGCATTTGCAGAAAATTTACCATTGAAGGGAATGCCCTTTGAAAGTTTGATTAAATATGGCAGCTGAAGAAAAAGAAATTGCATGAGCTGTGTAATTTGGCAGTCATTCAGTTTTATCTGAAAAGGGCAGCTCGATGAATCTTGTGTTTGCCAAATTCGAAAGCAGTACACTAAGAAGAGTTGTGCCACTTTATTCTTGGACCAAATACTGGTATAATTCCAGTTAGACTTTAAATTATCCATTGTCGCAATATCTGGCACTGCTGGCTCTGCTCTATTAAAGCAGTATCTGGCGAAATTATGCAATATGCTATGCCGAAACAGGACATAACCAGCAGTTCTATGCAGTGTCTGGCGTTGAGGTGTACCATATCATCTGGGTTGTAAATGGTAGCCAACCGGCATGTACAGTATTACTGTATTACTGTGTTTTATCATTATTTATTGTATTTTGTGCTTAATTTTCATCTTTTACTCATGGGAAAGTTTTTACGATAGAGGTTCGAGATGAATAGTAACGCAATATCTGGCTTGATGCCAAATATTGAGCCAATGGGGGTTCTGTGCAGTTCCAGCATTTTACTTTAACTGGCGTAGAGCTAGGCTGAATTATTCCGGATAATTGAGAGTTTACTGTATATGGTATTTTACCATTACAGCTCCCAGTAATGCTGAGTACTGAAATGTGGATGTGGTTTGTAACTGCAGGTGTATTATTTTTTTTAATTTATTTTTTTTATTTTTACTGTAAGGCAGAAAAATATATCAGTTTTAGAAATTATGTCAAACAGTTCGTAAGTACCGGTACAGTGAATCCAGTGTTATTGTTACAGTTATTGTTGGTTACAATAAAGTGATCTGGTGGTAGAACTCGCATATCCTGTCAGAATGTGCCTTGATCTGCATGCGATGATTCAAGTCCCCAAAGTGGTTAGAGGTTTTTCCCTCATGTAAGTGATACCAGAGGTTGATTCCCTACTCTTAAATGTTCACAACTACGGTAGTCTAGCTTGAGGTCTCTTTGCTTTGAAGAATTCTGTTTGTATTTATTGTTATTATATATTTATTTTTTATTGATTTATTTTGCTAAGACATATTGTTAACTTCTAACTCTGAGAGGGCAGCCAGATTGGGGGGGGGGGAAGTAGTGAAGGGGATAGTGAAGATAGTTTGTGACATGATCAGTTCTATCTATCTGTCTGTCTATCGCCAGACACCATAATCCCGTAATGGGTGGCCATTTGACACTGAGTTAGTTGTTTTACAGGGAGGGGCACCAACCCTCCACCAACCCACTTGTTGACACGTAGGGAGCACGTATGGTTTGGTTATATGGTTACCAGCCAGCGTTGTAAATGGTTTCTTGGCTTACAGGAAACCATTTGGCTTGTCACTCAATGTAAAGCCACCTGTAAATGAAAGAAAAGGAATAAGAAATGACAGGAAAGATAGGAGAAATAGAAAGAGAGGAGGGCAGGCACAGAAAAAGAATGATAAAAGCTAAGGAAGTAGGCAGCACTACATCAGGTGAGTGGATGATGGTCGCCACCACCTACCACACGGTAAAATTTTAAAACAGTACAGTATAATAATTTGGTAACGACAAGATTAAGAATATAAAAAACAGTAAGTTTTACTCCTGTGCAGCCATAGACTGTATGGTGTGCAGTAGTTTTTCCACTATAGTCTTTGATCTTTATTTAATTATTAATTAATTTATTCATTTTTGTCTGGTCTACAGAAAATGAGGGATCATGTGGGAATTAGGGGTTTTGGGTGGAAAGCAGAGATGAGCACTGGTATCTATAATTACCATACAGTAGAAGTGAAGTTGAAACTCATTTGGATTTGCAACAAGAAAGCATTAGAAAAACATTTATTGACTACTTATAATGTTGAGTTTACAAAATCTAACCAGTCCACAATTATCTAACCTAACCAAACCTAATACAGTAACAGACTATGTACCCGGTTTTCTCCTTTTAGAGCGAAAATGCATTAAAGAAAAGTTGCTCTGAAGTATTGCGTTGGTTGATTTCATATCTAAAATTTCCAAGATTCTGTGGTTGTATAAAAGTGAAATAAAACCAGTACCGTAAAGTATGTTACAAGTAAATTCACCTCTTTAACCAAAATACAGCTTTTCTCATATATTTTATTCTTGCTATCTCAGATGATTTGTTCAGCTGTAGAGAAACCTTTTGAGCTAGAGAAATTACATACATACATTAAAATGCACCATGCTTTGGGGTTGGCCATGGTACAGCTTGTTTCCAGTGAACTGGAAGCTGTTGAGGGAATAATGAATGTGTAATAATTGTAACAGTCTGAGAGTCTTAGTGTGGACTTTGCTTATTTATGGCTGAACATTCTCTGCCTGAGAAGTGCAATTATGTGGATTCTTAACAAGCTTGTAGCCACGCTTCACTACTGGTCATGATGGTACCGATAGTTCTCGGGATGATGTTAGCCGTCCATTTACTACTTTTTGAGGAATTAACATGCCATCATTAAACCTTTCACCACCAAATGACCTGTAAGCTGACTAAAATGATGTAGTAGCAGGAAGAATAGGCTACAAAAATGCATTGTGTTAAATGGGTGAACATCTTTTAAACATTTAACTACACTGTATATTTTTTTGCATAATTTAGATATGAAAACTTGTGTTTTGCTTCTGCAGCACTGTACTGTAAAAGGTAGCAGTAGCCTACAACATCAATATACTGTGTGTATGTGTGTGTGTGTGTGTGTGTGTAAACTTTAAAGGGATGCACAATTATACAACATTGTGTTTTGAATTTAAGTGACATTTCAGTGTAATTGTGGCATTTTCTGGTGAGTAATAAAAAAAAAATAATAAAAATGATAATAATAAAATAATACAATAAAATTTCACCATAACTGACTCACTGGAGATGCCTGATCCGATAAATTTGAAAATCCGTAATATCCGATGGTCCCCCCTAAGCTTGGATTATAAGCACACGTTTTTGAAAATAAATGAGTACAATAACCTACTCTTAAAAAAAAAAAAAAAAAAAAAAAAAAAAAAAAAAAAAAAACTACCCATTTCACACTAACTTGTCTCATAATTTCACCCTTTTGCATTGTATTTCACATCTTCGTCACTGCACTTCTTGTTGAAGCACATTAATTGTGTCTCATATAATGGACTTTCTTTGTTATAGCTGACAGAATTCCTTTGGCTTCTTAGTGCCCATTAACTCCAATATCCATTCTGTTGAGGTATATCAAATTACTGGTAAGGTTTTATTGTAATACAGTAATAATCTATCTATCTATTGCCAGACGCCTCAATCCCGTTTGGGGTGGCCACAAACAAATCGCCTCCAAGTCGCCCTGTCCCCCGCCATTTCACTGCCCTGCTCCCAACTCACACCCCCCTCTCTCATATACCTCTCCATCCCATCCCTCCATCTCATCCTCGGCCTCCCCCTCCCTCTTCCCCCCTCCACCTCACTCACTTACACTCTCTTCGTCAGTCTTTCACCCTCCATCCTCTCGACATGGCCAAACCACCTCAGTGTGTTCCTCATAACGCTTCCTATCACATCCACATCCACACCACAACGCTCCTTTATATCCTCATTCGTCAGCCTGTAATAATAATTATAATAATAATAATACAGTACAGTAGTAATAATAATAATAATAATGATAATCATCATCATCATGACCCTTTTTTCACCTAAACTTTGGATGAGATAGGATCTAGAAAATGAATGGTAAAGTACTGTACAGATGTAGGGGTATTCATCCATTCCATCCATAATCCAATCCTACATTGCCCCACGAGGAGCGTAGGAGCCCGGGGCTAGGTAGTTGGTCCCGACATTTAAGATGAGAGTGACCAGCCACACTCATCCCTGAGTGGCATTACATGAGCAGTCAACCCCAGCCATCCCTTGAATATAAACCTTCACCAGCTCAGTCCGACTGGAGTGCATTAATTACCCACTAAAATTTTATATTCCATTCTTTATTGTACTATCATCTGAGTCATGTATAGTTTATTTACATGCTTCATATCTTCATTTTGAGACTCTTCGAGAAACTTGGATAGTTTTTGTTTTATTAGTTTTGTGTCACCTTGTTACTTGAAAGTAGTTGAAATGCTAGATTTCCCCCCCCCCCAACTTTGTGTCACTGGGTGTTACTTGAGAAAGTAGTTGAAATGCTAGATTTTTTTTTTTTTTTTTTTTTTCCTCCAAACTTTGTCACTAGGTGTTACTTGAGATGGAAAACTTGTGGTGATCTATATTTTACAGGCTTTTAGTCACATCAGTATTATTCATGACCATTAGAAAAGTAAAGCCAATTTCTTTGTATTGTGAGCTGTTGCCCCATTATTATTCAAGACCTTTAGAAAAGTTCTGCCGGTATTGGTTTTATGAACTTTGTGTCACCTTGATACTGTCGTACTGTATTTGAGAACAGTGGAGAAGCTGAGGTAGTTTTCATTTTATGATTGAATGGTGAGGTATTTGAATTGATGGAAGATTTCAGTTGTCTTCTGTGTATTGGTAGATGAGAGAACCAGATGTGTAAAAGGTGTGGTAAACAGAATAGCTCTAGGAAGGGTGGTGGCTAGTGCTGTTAAGTTTGATGTGGAACAAAAAATTCCGTATTGGTGCTTGAAGGTTTCCTGTGGAAGCCCAAGCACCAGCAGTATTGTATGTGAGTTGAGATTATGTGGCTTGAGTAAGAAAAGTCAGCAGGTGAGATCTGTTGTAAATTCAGTGTTGGTTGTGTAAAATAGCTGCTGTTGGTAGGGAAAGAAATAGTGATGATATTACCTCTCAGTACTGCGTGAAGTTATAATGTTTAAGTTTATACCTTTTTATCAATTTCTGGTCAGTTTTTGGGTATACAGTATTACCTGAGCTACCGTAAGTGAAGTAGTGCACATTTCTATACTCAAGAGATTCACATTTACCTCCTTCCCCATCGCTTATTGTTTACATATGACCTGTTGGGTGTGATTTTATGCATTTTATGAAGTTTTCTTATTTTTATATATAAATATCATCATCATCAGATTAATTCTGTGCTTCACTGATCCATATTGGTAATATAGTAAAAAACACCCTTTGTTGAGTTTCGTGTTGGGTATGAATTATGGTTTGGTAGAGTAAGGCAGAATCAAGAAAGAGTAGGGTGTAAGACTAGGTGAGGCAAAAATGAAGTCGGTTTTGACTTAGTAAAACAGGAATTGGAAGAATAAAGTCGGGTGAGGCAAGATGATGCAGAGTGAGAAAATGAGATCGAAAGAAAGGCAGGGTGAGACAAGCATAATGAAGTACTGTACTAGGGTAAGGCAGAGTGAAGACAGAATGAGGAGAGTAGGAAACGGAGGCACGATGAGGCAGTGTGAAGTAGAATGAGGCAAGACAAGGACACAAGTAAAACAAGTTGAAGCAGAATGAGAGAGAAATGAGACAAAGTGAGGCAAGATAAAGTGGAATGAGACTAAAGTGTTACAGGGTGAGGCAGAGTGAGACTGGTGGAGGGAGATTTAAAAAAGATGAGCTAGGGTGAGGTGAGGTGAGGCAGGGTGAGGCAGAATGAGGCAAAATGAGGCATAAATACAAATAAAACCAAGTAAAGCCTTAGCATGCCGTAGGGAGGGAGGATTAAGAGATTAGACCGAGGCAGAATGAAGTAGAGTGATGTAAGATTAAGGCAGGGCGAATTAGGAGGAGGCTGATTGAAGTAGAATGAGACAGAGTGATGTAGAGTGAGGCAAGATGAGGCAGGGTGAATTAGGAGGAGGCTGACTGAAATAGAATGATGCATGTTGTCTTAGAAGAAGGCAGAGTGAGACAGAATGAGACAATGGACATTAGAATAAGATTGAGTAAAGAAGAGTGAGGGAGGGTGAATTAGAATGTTGCAGAATGAAGCAGAATGAGACAGGGTGCACGAGATTGAGCCTGAGTGGAGGAGAGTGAGGCAAGATGAGGCAGGGTGCTCATTACTGACGAACAATTATAGTGCCGGATGACCCACCCTCCCACCTCACCTGATACCATCACTATTGTCTCACACCCCACCCACACCACCGCCCACCCCCACCCTCATTCCCACCCACACCCTCATTCCCACCCACACCATCCCCATTTCCACCCAGTCCACTCCCATTTCCACCCAGTCCGCTGCCATTTCCACCCAGTCCACTACCATTTCCATCCAGTCCACTACCATGTCCACCTAGTCCACTCCCATTTCCACCTAGTCCATCCCCATTTCCACCATTATCCAACCCACCCACATTACCATTTCCATCTACACCATCCCCATTTCCACCCACTCCATCTTCATTTCCATCATCATCCACCCCACCCACATTACCGTTTCCACCGCCCATGTTATCCTTTACTTCCACTCTCCCTGCTTCACCTCTTGCACAGCTCACCTTGCTTTCATTACGCTTCTCCTATCTCACTCACCCCTCCCCTCTTCACTGCTCACTTCACCCCCCAGTCATTCTCATTTCCACCCACTGAAACCTCATCTTCACCACACCACCCTGTCTACCACCCACTCGTATTCCTTCCTGCCAACCTCCACCCTTTCCAATGCCAACTTTATCTTCTCTGCCGCTTGCCTACTCTCTTTTCCACCTCCCGCATCTCTTTCAGCACCCTTATGGCGTCATTTCCACGTACCTCACGCTCGTCACTATTTCCACTGTTGATCTCACCCTTTTCACCCTTTTCTTAACCCACCTCTTATACACCCACCCTGCCCACCTATCCTTTACACGGCCCACTCCACTGTCATACCCACGCACTACGCCCTTACCACCCAACCCACCCTCAATGTCTTCATCAAAATTACAAACATAACCCCCACCTCACGGACGCACACCTTTCTGAAAGTGTGTACCAGTTTATCAGTGTATGTCTTTTCCATTCGCACTGTTGCTGAACCCTTTCCTTCACCAACACCTCCCACGGCCTGGCGACATATTTTGTACACTCTTATTCCCTTTCTTACACCCACCAACGCCCACACCCTTGTCACACCCACACCCACCTTCCTCGTCCATGGCATCACCACCCACATTCTTTCCGTACCTTTTGCTACATCTCATCTGACACCCGCCCCTTAGATTTTTCTTATTTTTAACTTACCAACCATCCACACCCTTGCCACCCCCACATCCACTGTCCACATCCATTTAACATCCGCACCACCCACACCCATGAGACCCCCCCACCACTATCACCCTAGAACCTTTGTCACCTCCACACCCACCACCCACACTTTGAGTACACCGTTTCTTACATCCCATCCACCTTTGTCACCCCACTCACTCATACCACAGCCTGCCCTACCCCGCCCACTCATGTCAAAGCCCACCCCACCCCACCCACTCATGTCACAGCCCACGCCACCCGCTCGTCACAGCCACAACAAACCAGTCACCTCCACACCCACCACCCGCAACCCTGTCATCACCACCCACACCGCTCCACACCCTTGTCATCACCAACTACACCGCACCCGCAGTCCTCATCACGTCACAACCACTCACCGGTGTTGATTTCTTAGGCATGTTTGGTTAACATTATTTGGGAAAGAATTAACATGTTTAAAAACCGAGTATAACCATGAGGAACACGCCAGTCAGCTACGGAGTGTGTGTGAGTGGAGGTACAGTAGTAATTATGTGGGATTTGATTTTGTTGTATGGAAAATCTCTAGCTAAGTCCCTGTGCTTGAAAGTGTGCAGAAATGAGAAAGGGTGTTACAGGTTTCTCTGCTGGTCTGCGGTGGAGGAGACTGTACCACATATGTGTTGGAGTGTGTAGTGTGGCAGTGTGAGATATAACGTGTCTGTGCTAGGTGTGGGTGTGTGGTGTGAATGTATTAGTGTGATAGTGGATGGGGTGGCAGTGTGAGGTATGGGCTGTTGTGCGTGACTCTTCTCGTTCCCTCTACTTAATGCATTTTAACTTTCAGCTTTGTTGTGCTATGGCTCCCACCAGACCCAAGATCTAAAGACTTACCAATATGTTCAGTTTTGAGAGACCCCGCGTAGTGAAGGGGTAGGAAACTGTGTATTGCCCCTTGAGTACAGTGTCATTTTTTTTTTTTTTTTTTTTTTTTTTTTTTTGTCCACCAGACTATTTTATTCATCTTTCGATAAACCGTTTTTAGAAGGGAAGTTATTTTGTTGACGCACTTTGGTTACATTTCCGTATGTAAAGTTTCGTAAGAGTAGTTAGTTTTGGCATTGTAGCTTTAATTTTTTGTGGGGAATTATGGTTAGGGTAATGATAGTGGTGATATTATTTTGATGCTCTGGCGTTTTGCTTTTATCAGCATTGGATGCCATTCTGAATTTACGTGAAAAGATATGTCATAGCTTCGTGCCCAACAGAGTTATTAAAAAGGGGACTTGGCCAGTAATTGGACAAGGGATGTAGTGGTGAAAGGGACAGATGAGAGAGAGAGAGAGAGAGAGAGAGAGAGAATTAATGATGGGAGCCAAGTAAGGAAAGGCGAGGGGGCATAATTAGAAAGATAGAGAGAGAGAGAGAGAGTCACCCTGACTGATAAGATCGGCAGAGGACAACAATAACGCTTTTTGTCGGTGCGGTAATTACAGTCATGAAGAAGAGCGATCATGCAATTTCTGGTCTTGTTTCCTGCATGACTGACGGCCAGAGGGGAGAGGGTGGAAGTGTGAGGGTGAGGTAGGGTGTTGATGAGAAGGGAAGTTGAGGAGACGTTGATGTAGAGGGTGAGGGACGGTGAGAAAGGGTGAGGGAAAGTGCGACAAGATGAGGAAGGGTAACACAAGGTGAGGTGAAGTAAGGTGATGTAGATGACGTTGAAGGGTGATGGGAAATGAGGTAGGGTGAGGCAGGGTGTTTCAGGAAATTGATGGGGCGTTGGTGCAGATGGAGAGGAAAGGGTGAGAAAATGCGACAGGATGAGGAAGGGTGATGTTTGTTGAGGTAGGGTGTTTATGAGGAAAGATATTGATGTAGATGGTGGAGAATGGTAAGGGAATGTTGGTGAGGGTGATGCAAGATGTGGTAATGTGAGACAGGATGTTGGTGAAAAGGGAAAGTGATGGGTAGTTGATGGTGAGGAAGGGTGAAAGGAGAGGAGAAAGGGAGAGGAAAAGTCAGTAAGAGTGATGGCAAGAGGGGGTAGTGATCGGGAGGATGTTGTTGATACACAGTAGATGATGAGGTAGGAGGGAGGTTGAAAGTTTGTTGGAGATAACTAGTAAAGATGGTGGAGGGGAGATGATGGAAGTGGAGAAGAATGAGATAGGATATTGATGATGAGTAAGGGCGAGGAAAAGTGTGCGAAGTTGCAGGCAAATGGTTGACTAAGATTTATTTATTTATATATTTATTTATTCTAGCCCTGTAGTTGTCAGAATTTCTCATAGTTGAAGAAAATGGCCTTGTGTTAACGGGGATAAAACGTCTAAGCACGTCCAAGGCAGTAAAAAAAATAGTCGAAATATTTGTAACTCTTAGGATTTAGTTTAAGATTACCCCTTCCCAGCGATGACGTCTTTTTGCAATGAATTGTTCCACGTTCCAAACGATTATTCAACTTAGGAGAGTCCCATGGTAGTAAAAGGGTCAGTGAAGGCTGTATCTAACCCCTATATTTCGAAAAAGTCTGCATTAAAACTGAACAAAAAATCATCAGGAGAAAGCAAAAATATATAAAAATCATGTCTTTGGGCTGAAGGGGCTAACAGAAACGCCCGTTGTTAGTGTAAGTAGTGTCCATTGGGGTGAAGGGGGAAGTTGACGTTGCATGTTGGTGTGGTTTTCGGTATCATGGATGTAAAGTGTTGGGTTACCGGTAGTGTTGTTGTATATGTCACACCATGTAAACACAGCTGAGTCAGAGAGAGGGGGGGGGGATTCTCTCTCTCTCTCTCTTTCCTTCTTCCTTGCTTACCCTTGTTTTTCTGTGCTGTTTCATTCTTTTTAGCTCTGTAATTTGTCTCTTATTATACCTTGGTTTTCACATATACTTCATGTAATTTCTCAGTCTTTCATAATATCTTTTACGTCCTTAATCCTACAGTTATTCTTACATTTTATATCCTCCTCTTTCGTGCCTTCGAACTCCCTTCTGTTCTGTTCACCTCCACTTACCTCCCTTATTTCTCTGCCGGATTCTTTCATCCGTCCTCTCCCCCTTTCCTCCTTCCCCTTTTCCTTAATCCTTCACATCCGTTTCTGTCCTCCCTTTCTCTTCCTTCCCCTTCCTTCCTTCTCCTTTCCTCCTTCATTACGGCCCTCATTCTCACATTCAGTCTCTCCTCTTCCCGTCATCCATCCTACTCATTTTCACCTCTTCCTTTCCCCCCACCCTCCTCCTCCTCGTCTAGTCGCCTCTTCCTTGCCTCCATCCTCCTCCTCCTCGTCTAGTCGCCTCTTCCTTGCCTCCATCCTCCTCCTCGTCCTGTCTCCTTCCTTGCCTCCATATTCCTCCTTATCTTTTCTTTTCATCCTCTCATCTTCTCTTAATTTCTTCTCTGTTCATCATCTCTTCCTCAAATCTTCTCATTGTCTTTTTCTCCTCTTCACCACTTTTCCTGCTCCTCTCATTTTTTGTTTTTTCCCTTCTGTAACCCTCACCTTCTCTTCCCTTCCTCTTCCGTTCCTCTCATGTTTTCATCTCTTCCTCTCCCCCTTTTCTCTCCCTTCCCTCAGCGTCCGTGCCCGTGTGTTAGCGTGTGAGTTATGAAAGCAACCTCAGTGTAATGGTTGCGGTCTAGTTACACTCTTATTTCACCCCCTTACCCCTTAATCTTATTCTCCCCCTTCTTCCTCCCTCCCCATCTTCTCATCCCCTCGTCCCCCTGTTCATCCTCTTTTCCTTCTGCACCCTTTCTCTCTCGCCGCATCTCGGGACTTCTCTCCCCCTCCCCTTCTCCCTACTCATTTATCTCCCTTTCTCCCTTTTCCCCCATCCCTCTCTTTCAGTGTATCTCCTTCCTTCTCTTTCCCCTCCCTTCCCACTTCCAATTTATCTCTCCTTGTCTCCTTTTCTTTCTTCTCTCTATCTCTTGTGTCTCCTCCCGTCTTCTCCCTTCCCCTCCGTCAGTTCGTCTTCCTCTCCTCTCCTCTCCCTTGTGCTGTGTCCCCTTCCCTATTTGTCCCACCCATCTCATTTGCCCTCTTATTGTCCCCTATTACTGTTCATATTTTCCTTCTGTGTTCCATGGATTTTCACCCTTCTTCATATTTTCCTTCCTCCTTTTCATCTTTCCTCAGTTTTATTCCTCTGTTCTCCCTTTTCTTCTCCTTCGTCCCCCTTCCCTCTGTCATGTCTCCTTTCCCTCTCCATCATCTCTTTCCCTCCCCTGTCATTTCTTCTCTCCATCCCCACTCCCTTCCGCCTCCACCATCTCTTGCTTTTCACACCTCTCCCCCCATTTCCTTTCCTCCTTTCCGTGTTTCCTCCACCCGGCCACCTTTATCCCTGTTAATTCTTCCCACCACCCCTCTTTCTCTCCGTCCAACCCCCGTTTTTCTTTCTTCTTTTGCTTTCTCGCCCCCCCCCCCCTTTTCTTCGGTTGCCGCTCCCCTCCCTCTCACTTCCTGCTTCCTTCTTCCTTCCAGTTCTGCTCCTTTCCATCCCATTCTGATACATCTGCCTCTCCTCGTATTCACAGTCTGCCCCTTTTTCCCATTTTTGCACCCCTTTCATCTCTCTCATTCCTTTTCACATTTCTCCCCTTCTCCCTGCCATTCCCTCCCTCCCGTTCCCTTTTCGTTTTCCCTTCTTACCCCTTCTTCCCTCCATCTCTCCTCTCTTTCCTCCACCGTCCTCATCCTGTTTCTTTTGTTTATTCTCCCCATCTACCCCCTTACCCTTCGTCTCTCTCTCCTTTCCACCCCTCTCCCCTCGTCCTCTCCAGCTGTCTTTCCCCCCCCCCCTCGTCCCATCCACCTTTTCCCTTCTTTTCCTCATTTCCACCACTCTGAATGCCTTCTTTTCCATCTTGTCCCCCTCCCCTTCACTTATTTACACCTCTTTCCCCTTCTTCCCTCCTTGCATCCTCTGTACCTCTCCCATCATGCCCCTTTCTTCCTTTCCAGTCTACTCTCGCTCCCTCCACTCCTCCCATCTCTACCACCCCTCCCTTCTCGATGTCAGGAACTCTCTCGGACAGTAATTTGTGCATGAGATTGTGCATGCCTGTGAACAGGTGGAAGGTGCACGCCTTAGGGGATGATGTGTGCACTTAGTTGTCTGGCTGAGAGAGAGAGAGAGAGAGAGAGAGAGAGAGAGAGAATTATTCAGTATGACAGGTGTGCGCCGTACCTAGTATATTCAACCCTTTAAGCTCGAGGACGTCTTTTATTTGACTCTAACGAACTGGCTTCACTTGTGCCTCCCCTTCACATTTTCTCCCGAAATACTTGGGCAGCTGGGAGCGCCCATGAACTCTCACTGTCTCCCCCACAATGCAGAACCTCTGCTTATCAAAATTCATTTATCCCCAGAACTACTCACTGGAATTCACTTCCTGGGAGTTGCTTCCCACATACATTTAATCCTCTCAAATTTAAATCCAATTCTCATAAGTATTTTATGAATGGAGGATGCCTTTAGGCACATGGACTTATTTTTTTTTCCTTTGTTTTTCCTTCCTCCATTCATTATCTAAGAAAAAAAAAAATCCTTATGCTTGCGATTTTTTTTTTTTCACCTCATGGAAAGGTTTTTGAGCAGGGCAGATCAGCTTTCATTAGTCCGTTCACTACTAAGATTTTTTTGTTACACATAAGTTACATCATCTGGCGAAAACCTGATTGAATTGAAAAAGATATATTCTGTTGTTTTTATTCGTTTAGTGGTAGTCAGATTGATATAAATAGAGTTCTCATAGAACTGAAGAATGTTAAGTACGTTAAGAAAAGTTGTATATTAGTGAGATACAACAGTTTCGGCAAGACTTGGACCTTGCTTGGAGTCCAGGAGGGGGACCAGGCAAGGCATTAACCGTAATATCTCCCCGGTAAATCTTTTCGTATGTGGGTGTAATTCATCCATTTGAAGGGCAATTCACGGCAATGGTAGATCAAGACACGAGAGTAATTGTGAAGTTTTTGTCTTTCCTGTCGATAAGAAGGAAAACTGCCAGTGGTAAGTCCAGTAAAATCCCTCAATTTCACCCACCCGCCTTGCAATAAAAGCTTCGTGGGGGTGGGGGTGGCGGGGTGAATTGTGGTGTGAAGAGGAAGATATATAGCTGAGTCCGACAACTTCACAAGGAGGTGGGAGAATATTATAGTGACCCCTGTAAACTGAGGCCGGAAAAGAGAGAGAGAGAGAGAGAGTGTGTGTGTGTGTGTGTGTGTGTGTTTACATGCATCCGGTTAATTGTTTGCCACGTGTAATTTGTTGTGTATACGAGCCCTTAATTTCCTGCTGCCATCCCTCCTTTCATTCTTTCCACCTAATCCCCTCACTCCGTCACCTCCTTTCCCCTTCTCCCAACTCAACCCCTCACCCCTACCCTGAAACTCTTCCCCTCATCCATCCCTTCACTCCTTATTCCCCTCTCGCACTCCCTTGTTTCTCTCCTGGTCATATCCTTTCCTCTTCCCCTCACTTCGTCACCTTCCCCTAAGTCGTTTAACTTTCATCCTTACACCTCACCACTTCCCCTTATCCTATCCCTTATCCCATGTACCCCTTACTATTTCCCTTAACGCTTTTACACCCATAACCCCCCCCCCTCTCTCTCTCTCTCTCTCTCCCCTCACGACAGGCTCTTGTTCTACCCCGTAGTACCGGTATTCATGCGTCTACTTCCTTCATTCTCTTTGGTAGTATTTGTCAAATGTATATAATCCTTTGCTCTCACGTTTTGCGGTATCTGGTTGTTTTAATGGGATGTTTTTGTTTTAGAATAATAATGGCAAAGACTTACCAAAAACTAAAAATTGCTTACCTTGAGAATAATAATCGAAGAGGTAAATTATGGAAGACTAAAATTACCTGCCTTGAAAATGATGATCTGTTGGACCGTTAACGAAAGCTAAAATTACTTAAGCTATCTGAATAGATCGTAATACGTGGTACCCATGAATATAACTGGTTTGAACTGAAAGTTGTATTTACTGTTGCGTGTAGTAGATTGCCTGCCTGCTGTAGGTAAAAAAAATCGAGCTGGCAGATTTAGGTTGCAGGTTAAATTGTATCCGAATAAACTGCCAGGAAAAAATGTAACATCCATAATGACTGAAAATTTGATCACATAAATTAGGAAATATTCCTATAAAATGAGATACTCGTTGAAAAAAAAAAAAAACATGAAAGTCTTCTGTGACTGCAACAGCACTGAAGTAAGCACGCGCCACTCTCACATACTCTGCGCCACAGGTAATAAAGTTGTCCATCCACCCTCCCTGTAAAATTACTGTAATTCTCTTGACGCTTTAATATAGACAGGGTTGTTTTCAGTAATGGTTAAGCCGTCACACTGTTGGAAGAAGTGAATTAATAACTTAATGTGTAGTATGGGGCGCTGTTTACTTAAGCTTTTGTGGATTTTAATGAAAGTAAGGGAAGGGAGGATTCAGCATGTATGAAGAGAGAGTCTAGATATTTTTCCTTTTAGTACTCATTAACAACCTCTTCACTACAAGGATCCTTTATGAGTTTAGTGAAATCATCTGATAACAACAAGGGGTTGAAAATTAAAAGGGCACCATAGTATGGGAAGGGTTGGTGGTTAAGAAAAGGTAATGAGGTAACCCTTTCAGTGAGATGATACTTTTAAAAATTTTATGTTGGCACCTGCACGTAATTTTTTTTCCAGTTACTTGCAGATTCTCTCTCTCTCTCTCTCTCTCTCTCTCTCTCTCTCTCTCTCTCTCTCTCTCTCATTTACTAGTATGGGGTTAACGAAGGCTACATCAAACCCCCTCCACGCCGAGAAGTCTCTCCCCGGCAACTCCTTCCCAAAATTTAACCTTTGATCTAACAGGAGTTCCCACGGCTTAGTAAATTAGTATATTAGCCAGAATAGAATACAAACCTAGGTATTCGAGCTGAAGAGGTAAATGTAGGTAATGTGTCTGTCTTTTGTGTGTGTGTGTGTGTGTGTCGGGGTTCTCTTAGCTGAATACAATTGTCTGGTAGCAAGAATAATAAAAAAAAAAAAAAAATGCATTGACGAATTTAATGGATGTCAACCTTCATATCTTTCACTACGAGAGGTCTTCCTAACCCTTTCACTCTGATGACGTGTTTCAGTTTTGTTTTTGCTAACGTCAGACGAATTTGTTCAGCTTGGAAGAGGCCATTTGTAGTGACGTTTATAAACAGTCACTAATAACACATCGACAACCTGGTGTGTGGTTAATCGTCCGAAGGTAGCAAGAATAAAATGTCGGACTGAAGGGGTTAAATTGGATAACGTCTGCCGGTAGTAAGGGTAAACAAAAGAAAAAATATCCCAGTTTCTCGTCTCCGGAGTTTGTCGAAAAATGTAATGTGCTGTTCAGTAATTTAGTTTACGAGAGATTTCCCAGATGTTAGTGCGGATGTTGTTTGTTTTATTAATAGTTCAGCATTGGGAAGAGTTAAATAATAGTGTAAAGTAGTGAGAATATTAATGCAGGCAAAGTTGGTTTTACCAGTTGTTAAGTATTGAGAGAATTGGCGTAATAGTGTAAAGTAGTAAACATTAATGCAGACAGGGTTGGTTTTGCTAATATATAAGTATTGGGCAACGCGAAATAATAGTTTGCTAAAAAGTAGTAATTGAAGGCAGCTTACTTACATACTCCTGGAAAACAGAATAATAGTTTAGGGGAAAAAGTAGTAATACAAGGCAGGTTACTTACACCGTGGCAGACTTTAACCCGACCCTGGTGGTTAAGAATTTAGCGTGAAGACGTGAGATGTGATTATCCAAACATCCTATTTTACCTGCATCCTGTCCCGGGTGGTAATGAAGGGGATGGCCGGAAGGGGCAACACACACACGCACGTACGCACATACATACTGAAACACACATACGCACATATGTACAGTCTTAAACACACACACGCACATATATACTGAGACATACGCATATAGCCTACATACTTAAACACACACACACACACACAGGTCGAGTGAGGAAGGATCTGCACTTCCTTCTCCCTTTCCTTCAGTTCCTCCCGTTCTTACCTCACTCCTGGTCCACCCTTTCTTCTTACTCTCGTTCCTCTTCGGGCTCCATTCTCTCCTCTTCCTATTCCTCACGTTCCTCCTACTCCTCACTTTCTTCCTATCCCCCCCCCCTCTTCCTCCTGCACCTCCCACCGCCGTTCCCCACCCTCGCCAGACAGACACACACAGAGAGGAAGCTTCTGGATGTAATGCTATTCCGCGATGCTATCTTAACACGCGTACCATCCTAAACCAGTTCTCTACGTCTGTTATTGACAGCCTGGCCCAGTGTTCAGCGTGTGGTGGTGGGACATTTGTTTATTTACACCATCGAGACAAAACTCAACCCTTTCACCATGATGACTTGTTATTTTATTATTGCTACTTCAGGATGATGATAATGAAATTGGGAAGGATGGCTTGTAGTGAAAGGGAGTTACTTTAGGCTGTGTTTTACTCCTCCTGCTCGAGTCTTCCTTAAGCTGAATAAAATCGTCTAAGGAGCAAGTATTGAATACAAGCTCGTCATTGGATTGGAAGGGTTGAAGATATTGCGTGAAAAAACTAAATCTTATTGTGTCAGAGCCTCAAGATCTTGCTAAATTCATCGGTACAGTAATTTGTAAGTCAGTTTTCTTTGCCACTTGTTGATAAGACTGATCCAATGTTTTGCTTGGCGTTTGTACAAACAGTTTTTTCTTCATACTCTCTATACGCGGAACTTATATATCTTGTGTTGACAGTGCAATGGCACTGGGAGTCAGTTTTTCCATTGTACTGTCGGGAAACTGGTAAAACTTATAAATCTTGTCAAACTGGTTTGTAATTACCCAGGTTAAAAATATTGCTTCGTATGCTGCATCAGTCTACTACACTTTATTGAAACCATGCCAAGACCTTAAGAAAGTTTACTACACTATAAGAAATAATTAGCATTTTGGAATATTTCTTCGTTAGTGTGAAATCTCAGACACATAAATTTCACTAGCACGGTAATATTTTTTCTCCATTTTCGTTGTGCTACCGTTCACCATTTTCCTCAGCAAAAGGAAGATGTCTCTTAGTGAAAGGACTTGGAAATCTATTAGCGCATTAGGTAGATTTTTTATTTTTTTTTTGGGGGGAGGGGGCTACTACCGGACGATTTTTGTTGTACAGGATAGACCTTTCGTCGTGGAGCGTTGAAACGATTATTGATACCTTACATAGATTTGTGTGTGTGTGTGTGTGTGTGTGTGTGTGTGTGAGAAAATACGTAATGGTAAGCGTATATATATCAGCATGAGAGTGTGTATGTGCTTGTATGATTGTACAGGTGAAGGGGGGGTGAGGATGGGTGGGGTGTCGGTGGGGGTGATGGCAGGTGTGGGCTATTGTCCCTGTAATTAGCGACCTCTCTTGCATATTGTCCTCCACGTCCGCAGCGAAGGGGGGGGGGGGAGTAGCCTTTTACCTCCATGTACGGCATGTTATACGCCCAGGTAGATACTAAATCTCTCTCTCTCTCTCTCTCTCTCTCTCTCTCTCTCCCCTGTTTCACACATTTTCTCTCATAACCATTAATGGATTTAAAGTTAGGCACCTGATGTGAAACTCGAATGTGTGTGCCTAAAGACTTTTTTTTACCTGCTTGCGTTATTAATATAGTTTTCTCTCCCACAGGTGAGTACAGGTGACTGGTCCTTTCGTCCTTCAACCGTGAATGCTTTTTCACCGTCACTCGTACCATCACTTTCAGCGTCATCAGAAGTCATCATTAGGTAACACCATATCTTTCGTCACTATCATCACCATCGTCGTCACTGCCAGCCACCTTCACTAGCATCAAAAGTCATCATCAGTCACCATCATTACCATCTCGACAGCTTATATCTTTTGGCGTGGTATGAACTTTATTTTCACCCCGTGACTTTCTCACTTCCGTATTTTAATACTGAATTTTACCCGTATATATCATGTAACTATCTCATTTAAGCAGTTGGTGCTAGTGAAGGGAAACGTGTTGGGAGTTTGTATCGTCGTGTATTATGTGTGTCAAAAGTAACTCGTCTCTAAATGTGCCCTGACGATGAATGGGTAAACTAGAGGTACCTTGTGGCATTGCTCACTTACGACACGTGAAATAGATGGATAGTTAAATATAAGTAGTTGGATGGATGAATGTAGAGATAGATAGGTAGATAAATGAATGGTAGGATGAAGATAGATGGATGGTTGAGTGGATGGGTAGATGGACAGATAGATAGGTAGCGTACTTGGATAGATCTACAGAACATCCCAAGTACGTTGGAAATTGATCATCCTCGATCGAAATGGTCTGCTCTTTCACTGTCACATATCTGGCGACAACAAACACAACAGCAGCATACTCATCACGGGAGCCAATGAATAAATGGACTCTTAACTAAAACAGCAATGGTAAATACACTCAACACATTACGGAAGCCAAAGTTTGAGTGAATGAAGTACTTGTCAATGGTAGTAATCTGGGTAGTAGGAGAGTGGTATTAGGTGTACTAGTGGGTGGGATTGAGGGAGAGAGAGAGTGTGTGTGTGTGTGTGTGTGTGTGTGTGTGAGAGAGAGAGAGAGAGAGAGAGAGAGAGAGAGAGATTTTTCTTTATGTCTGTCTGTGTAGGTGGGACAGTGGGAAGGAAGTGGCGAGAGATAACGGACCTGTGTATCGCATGATCTTGACGGTGTGTGTGTGTGTGTGTGTGTGTGTGTGTGAGAGAGAGAGAGAGAGAGAGAGAGAGAGAGAGAGAGAGAGAGAGAGAGAGAGAGAGAGAGAGAGAGAGAGAGAGAGAGAGAGAGAGAGAGAGAGAGACAGTGTGTGTGTGTGTGTGTGTGTGTGTGTGTGTGTGTGTGTTTATATACGTGTGAATGTTGACGTGAGTGTGAGGTGAAGGTGTAGGTAAAGGGTATGTGCTAGTATGGATTTGATAAGTGCAGATTGGCTCGGTTGTATATTGATGTGTGAATGTGACCGTGTGGAGTGTTGCGGTTGTAGGGTGTATGTTGGTATGAGTGTGTATGTGAGTTTGAGGTGTGGTATGTTGTAAGGTATATGTTGGTGTGGACGTGAAGAGTGTGGGATGTGTTGATATGAATATAGGGTGTGTGTTGGTATGAATGTGGATTTGAAAATGTGTGTGTTGGTGTGCTTGTAATGGATGGACATTGATTGAATTATGTGGGTTGGTGTTCTGCGTGTTTTTAGCGTTGCTTTGAGAGTGGATATGATCAGTTGTGGGGGACATAAAGGCGATGGGTGTGAAAATAGGCATTCCAGGATAGATTGGGTGGGTGTGGGTGTAAAAAATGGGTGTCTTTAGGTCGGCGTATGGGAGGATGTGGGCGAGGATGTGAGGGTGGGTGAAAGGATGATTGGTGGTGTGGATGCAGAATTAACTTAAGGTTTCAGTGTGTGTGTGTGTGTAGAATTGGGAGTGACATTGTGGGTGTGAAACGGTAGACGTGGGTGTGGATGCAAAATAAATGACAAGGTGTCGGTGGGTGTAAAACTGTGTGTGATATCGTGGGCGTGGGTGTGATACGATGGGCGTAGGTGCATTATCTTTGTTCCCCCGCCGCCCAGAACGTGTTACAATCCCCGCCTACCGTCATCCGCTTGTCACCTATTGTTTACCGACACACACCACACAGCACCAGGCAGCAGATAGATAGAAAACACTAAAATAGGCAGATAGATAAGTAGGAAGGTAGGTAGACAGAAAGACAGACAAATACAGATACCTAGACACAAGCAGAGATGTAGGTAGATAGAGTGATAGATACTGATAATATTCGATTTTTTTTTTTCTTTTTCTTTTTAATGTGTGCTGTAAATGGGCTACTCTGAATGCGAAAGCCCTTCCTGAGCCGCAGCAAATCGTCTGGCGGAAACACGAGAGATAGTATCATAGCAAAGGGGTTAATTGCTTACATATCCTGTTCGTGGAGACTGGTAGTGGTGGTGATAAGGGTTTTATTGTACCTTTTGAATAAATTGTGGAAAATAATTCTTCGTGGGAATGTTAAGTGTGACAATAAATAATGACGAGAAAAGCGTATCATACTTCCTCCAGTATCATCTTCCACCCTCCCAAGAGTAGTTGTTAGAAACTCCTTATTTGCGTGCACTGTTGTCATGGGAAAAAACATTGTAACCAGTTTCAAGGTTTGTGGGAAACTTCAATAAGCTGTGGAGTTTTATTAGTACATATTCCACGTTTACGAAAATTGTATATTTAGCCCATTCGCGTCTCTTAACTCCCCATTCATGAACAGAGAATCTTCAGTTTTCGTTATCATTTTTTTTTTTTTCGGCGAGGAAATTGGATCGCCCGTGCATTCACTCCATATTGTAATTTATCACTCATGGTTCCGAGAATTAATGAGACTTGATTGGTGAGTGAATGGAGAGGAGGCTTTGTTTCTTTGCCACACCGGTTAGATTTCTTACTTTTTTGTTTTCTCCTTACTTGTTTCTGGATGCTCCGTACCCTTATGAGGGAGAAGTGGGGGTAAAATGACGGTAATTTCAAAATGACCGGCATTACACTTTATTAGGGTTATAAATGACGAGCAGTAAATTGTGTCGGTCTGATCTTGGGTGTAACGTGATTTAGGAGCCCTCTTGTGGTTGGCGTGATAGTGTGAGGATTTGTTACAATGTGTGTGTGTGTGTGTGTGTGTGTGTGTGTGTGTGTGTGTGTGTGTGTGTGTGTGTGTGTGTTTGAAGTTAAAACATACGATTAGTAACTGTTCTTTGCCAGAAAGATTAGTGTTGTTTATACGGTATTATAGCCATACTAAGTGGAAGGATTCTCAGTCTGTACTGTCAGTAGATGTTTAGCTATGGAACAGTCTTCCAGACTTCTTCACTATACCTTTACCCATGCGAACGGTATGCAGTTTTCGAAACTTATGTGTCTAGGTTTCTGAGAATGAATGGACCGTGTTTAATTATATTTTAGAAAGACGAAATTTGCAGGCATTCAGCCCTTGGTTCCTTCTTTCATCAAAATCACGCACAAAATCACGCAGATGACCTATCTGTAGTACGTTTATTCTAACCAGGCGAAGATTCTTAACATCTTTAATTTAGTTGATGGCCACATGTAGTCAAATCGGAGGATTGATCTGACTAGCAGCCACATAGATTCATTCCTGCGTCGTAACTTAAGTTCATTGGATTTCTTGTCTAGTTCCGTGAGGTGAAAATAGCCAACTATAGCCTATTATTTTTATCGAAGACTTGTGTAAGAAGTTTCTGCGTAAAACATAAAGCTGGAAAAAAATAAATAATAAATCCGTCGGGGGTCAGAATCAGTGACAAAGAGACGTCCTGTGCGACAAAGGTCTCGCAGTACCCTTTGTAGTGGAGACGAACTATTGCACTAGGGAGCCACATGGATAATCACCCACCGCGTTACCTTGCCCCGTGACATTATCTTTCCTCACATATCATTAACCTTTCAGGGAAGATAATATTAACCTAACGTGGAAAATAATGCCCTCGCTCGGTATCAAGGTTTCCAGCGGGTGTGTGTGGCGGTGGTCGGGGAGGAAGCAGGTGTGAGATGAGGGACCAGGCTTGTCACACCGCCGGGGTAGAGACAGAGAGGATAGGGGTGAAGTTTATACCACTCCATTTTATTTAGTTGGGTAGTTATGAAATTCTTACATAATATTTTGTTAAGTTCATTAGGTTCCGAATATCGCACCACAATTTTTCGATAGTCATTGTTCACTGTCTCACCGTCTATCGTATTGCAGTGAAAAATTAATTATCCCTGTAATTTTACACTTTTGGCAGGGTTGCAAAGCCTGTATTATCTGGGTGACGGGTTGACTGAAAGGTTGATGCAGTAGCCATGTTGGTGTCCGGAAACGCGTACCGTATGGTAGTTTTACGACACCGGAACTATTATACAGGTCTTCCTTTATTTTCTTATCGAATTTTTTTTACAGATCTTCATTCATCCTCTTATGGAATTATTATACAGATCTTCCCTTATCCTCGTAAGGAATTACAGTAAAGATCTTCCTTTATCCTATCTACTATAAGACAATTTTAGGTTGGTTGGTGAGACTCGGCCCTTGGGGTGTTGATGTGTGATAGTGTAATTGAGAAGTGGGTTGCAGTGCGTGGTATCTGGAACGCATATATCATAATTATTTACCTCCTCTTTTATCCCATTCACTACGAGACACTGTGATGATTGGGTGGCAGATTCACGATGCTGTTAGGTAGATTAGGTAGGTTGTAATACGTGGTGCCCGTGAGCGTATATGTCAGTTTCTAAGCCAGTTAGTATCTAGCTCTTTATTCCCTTCACTACGTTACGTTTGAGGGATGGTGAGACTTAGGTTGCTGGTGGGTGATGGCTTAATTGAAAGGTTGTAGTATATTCAAGACGTGACTGTTTCCCATCTTTCCACATTGCTGAAGTACTCAATGTTTTAACAGTGAGAATGTTAAACTTGCTCAGAATTCTCTCTCTCTCTCTCTCTCTGTCTGTCTCTCTCTCTCTCTCTCTGTCTGTCTCTCTCTCTCTCTCTCTCTCTCTCTCTCTCTCTCTCTCTCTCTCTCTCTCTCTCTCTCTCTCACACACACACACACACACACACACACACACACACACACACACACACACACACACACACACACACCATTCCATTGTGTCCCGTTCCGCCCAGGTGAAAAGATCGGTCGGAAAAAGAGGTATAATTTGAGAACAATATATATTTCTGTTCGATTCAGTCTGTCGCATGAAATTTTGGGGAAGATAAAAAAAAAAGAAAAAAAGTAGTTAAAGTGACCCGGCAATTGAGAGCGACACGGAGGGGAGAGGGGAAAAAAGATGGGGGGAGGGGGATAGTTAGGTGAGACGGTGAAAAGGTAGAACAGAAAAGAGAAAAATAAGGGGAACAAGGTGAGAGTGTAAAAAGAAAGTAATGGAAGTTGTTCTTAGGTGAATTTGTGGAACAGAGAGAGAGAGAATCATAAAGAGAATAGCGAAGTTAGGTGGATAGTTACGACTGGGAACTGAATAAGAAATAAAAATTGAGTTCGGTGGACAGCACTTTACAGGATTTTTTTTTTTTTCTCGTTTTTTCGTTTTTTACACAAGATGATTTTATTCGGCTGTGTTGGTGTATTTTGTATGAGTGTGTATTCTGAGAGCTTTGTGAGGGTATGGGAAATTTTCGGGTAAGGGTATGCCTGTGTAGGTGTATATATATTTACATGTGCTTATGCTTAAGTACGTATTTGTTATGATCATTGTGTGTGTGTGTGTGTGTGTGTGTGTGTGTGTGTGTTAGATATATTCATAACGTAGGTAAGTAAAGAGAAGCAATCAAGTGTGTAGCTTGAAGTGTCCCTGTTAGGAGAGTTGTACTTTCAAAAGGCTCAGCCATTATCCAGTAGTTAGTTTCTGTTTATCATCTTGTGGCCAGAAAGAAATTTTTATTAAAAATATTAAATTTCAGATTTGTTTTAAATTTCTTGGCATAATGGAAACAGGAAAAACAAAAAATGGATAAAAAGAATTAAGGTGGCGAGGTGACAGGGGGAAGTGAAGAGAGAAAAAAAAAAAGTAAGGGGGTGCGTCGAGTTGTTGAGTGAATCGACAATTGAGAGAGGCGGAGTGGAATTGAAAAGTGGCGAGGCTGACACTTCCTTCTGTCAGCGTCTCGGAAACGGGCCACGACCAGCGTGTTGTTATCAATTACCTCCCCACCACCACAATGCACTCCACCCCGCCAGACATCTCTTTCATCCCGTGCCGACAACACCACCTTCTTTTTCTTTTCTTTTTTTTTCTTCTTGTGTTCAAAAGGACCAGACACCTGAATTGTGTGTTACATAATGCGGCGTCAAACAGCCTCGGCTACGGTCTGAATGTGACGCTTGTTCTCCACGGTGTGTGTGTGTGTGTGTGTGTGTGTCACAGATAATACGGTGTCAAACAGCTTTACAGACATCTCAATCCAGCGTTCGTCCTGCACTGTCACAGCACCCCGCTTGTAATACACACTCTCACACACACACACACACACACACACACACACACACACACACACACACACACATATCTGTCTATCTATCTCTATATAATACTAAAGCAACAAGTGAGGAAGAGTGCCAGGTTTCAGGAAGTTTTTATTGGGCGAAGTTTGAGTAATAAATAAGTTGTATGAACATGAGTCCAGTTCTTAACCGTGAGAGCTAAATTACTTCATGGGCAAAACTGATCTCCCTCGTAATTCACCCTAAGGTCATAAACTGTAAAGAACTTGGTAGATGTTGATACTGTACATTATTAATTATTTTAAACTAGGCCCCAAATTAATCACTTGAAGTTGGGCACACTTCTCCCCAGACATCATATCGATCTATCTATATGTCTATCTATCTATCTGTCTGTCTCTGTCTATCTATCTAGACGGACGGATGGAGATGCGACACTGATATTAGTCCTACCTTTTCAGCTCACCTTTTCACTCCCTTCATCTCTCTCTCCTTTCATTCTGTCACACACCTCTAATTTCGTCTCACCTCTCTTCATTCAACCGTCACATTTCCCCGTAGGCCACTCACCTTTGCAGTGTCTCGTACACCTCTCTCATTGTATGTTAATTTTCTTTCTTCCTATCTTTCTTTTGTCAGTAATTTCATTCCTCATGTAGGCTGACCTGCTAATATTTTGTTCCCTCTCGTCTGTGGTAGTCCTTTATTTTTTTTTTTTTTCCCGTTCCATTCCCTTCGATACGGTGACTTCTTATTATATTCCGTTCTACAGCCATACACATGACTCATTGTAGGCGAGTGATATACTGTAGTGTGAGGAAGCTTATGACAGACAGCCGTTATAGTTTTTTATATTTTTTCGACAAGAGGCTCATGAAAGGTGTATCCAATCGTATCTGTAAAAAAATAAAATAAAATAGAAATTAATCATCTGGAGGTGGCAAGATTGAAATATAAGAAACTTTGTTGAATTGGGTTAAAGTCCTTACGTGGCCCTTCCAATTAAAAAAAATCCTCACCTGAAATATGTGGCAATGGCAGGAATTAAAAACAAAATCATCGTTCACGTTGCGTACGGCAATCTTAGTTTCTCTCATACCCCGCCTGTCTTTACATTTCCCTTTTTCATCCTAGTGCTGTACGCAAAGGAAATACGCAGTAGCCGGAGAGGTAAAGGTTAAGTGGTAGGCTACTTGAATGAGCTGCCCATCCTTACATTGCGTGATCCATCTTGCGTGGGTCAGGAATAGTTTGAGAATTTGAACTTACGTAAAATATTTGTCACAGATCTTTCACACAACCTAGCGATATGTATAATTGCCTCTTGTGTGCCATCGTATCAGTCCTAAGTGAGATAAACTTGGCTTAGTGGAGTGTAGTTTGTTTGGTATCGAAACCCAGACGATGAGTGTGTGTGTGTGTGTGTGTGTGTGTGTGTGTGTGTGCTAGGCTTCAGGAGACGGAATGGCTAGTCTATGAAGAATTGGTTAAAATGTTTGGAGACTTTGCTGTTCACCTTAATGTTTCAATTTATTTATCTATATATCCGCGTCGATCCATCCATCCATCTAACCATCCATCCAACCAGCCAATCGACCAACCGACCAACCAACCAACCATCCATCCATCCATCCATCCATCCATGCACAATATCTATCCATCTGTGAATACACCTCTCCCTGTGGTGGACGCATCAAGGAGCTATTGTGGTGTTGACGTGGAGACAGACCGAATCACCAAGCTCCCTTACCCCCAGCCACCCCTTCTGCCTGAGCCCGCTTCCCAATTTGCGGTGAGGGCGAGATGAAGGGGCCGGTGACGGGATTACAAGGCGCTGGGGTGGTGATGGCGACGGCGGCAGGTGTGTGCTGTGGGGAGGTGGGGGGGGGGGAGAGAGAGAGAGAGAGAGAGAGAGAGAGGCGGGGGCAGGGGGTTGTTTATGTGTGTGGCGGTGTCTGTGCAATTTTCTATACTATATTTTAATTGCTATTCAGAGTTTTTTCTGTATCGTGAAAATCGATTTATATATATATTATGGATCCGACTCTGGACATAGGCTTCAGAGCCTGTTCACAAGGCCCAGTAGTCCTCCTGCATACCATACACCTCCACATGTCACCATAGCACATATATATCGCTTGGCAGTGTACTGATCTCCTCGGGACTCATTTGATCATTTTCTTCGATGTTGTAACTCGCCAAGGCACAGCATTTTGTTACAGTTTCCCCTGGATGTCAGTTGTTCGGCAGAGAAATTGTTAAAATCAGAGAAACATAAAGTACTTACTGCTGACGACTCGCTTGGAATTTTATTTAAGCAGACACAAGGCGAATTTTTGTGTGCAAGACGTTCCTGCAGTTTAACGACAAATTTATACCAAATTCATACATTCTCTCTCTCTTTCTCAAAAAAAAAAAAAAAAAAAGAAAAAAAGAAAAAAGAAAAAAAAAAGTGATCCTGTAGATGTGTACGTACACCCTGTGAGGTGTGTATCTATATGTTTATCTGTGTGTGTGTGTGTGTGTGTGTGTGTGTGTAGGAATACAGACACTTGTATGTACGGTACACTGTGTGATTATTTTTTTCAGTAAATTTATACATTTTTCACGGCATGTGCTTTCTTTCTCCCCTCCTCTGTCTTCTTCCTTCTACTCTTCTCACTTCCTGCTTCTTCCCCCCCCCCTCCCCCAGCTCCCCCACTCACGGCTGGCAGCGGAAGTGGAGCGATAAGGCCTTTCAAGAAGTAATGGTGTATTTGTAAAGACTAAGAAGTTATTACTTTGATTATTACTTTTTCTTTTTTTATTTTATTTATGTGGCTTTGACGAATTGGGCGGTTGGGATCGGGTTTACTGGGGGAGTTGTTGGTGATGGTAGTCGTTGTGGTGGCGGTAATGGTAATGGTGGGTGGGAGAGGATGTGTTGTGGTGTTGATGGTTCTCGTTTTGTTGGTAGTGGTGAGTGTGGATATGATGATGTTTGTGTTTGTAGGCTAATTGTCGTGGTGGTGATTTTGGTGATGGTGTTGGTGGTGTTGGTTGTTTTGGTGATGGTGTGGACTTGTGGTGCTGTGGGTAATGGTGATTGTGGTGGTGGTGGTGGTGGTGTTTGTGTTGGTGATGATAGTGTTGGTTGTGATGGTGATGGTGTGGGCTGTGGTGCTATGGGTAATGGTGATTGTGGTGGTGTTGGTGATGATAGTGTTGGTTGTGATGGTGATGGTGTGGGCTGTGGTGCTATGGGTAACGGTGATTGTGATGGTGTTGGTGATGGTTGTGTTGGTTAAGCTATTCGTTATGTTCTGTCACTGAATATAATGATGATGGTAGCCCTGATGGTAATGCACGGTGTTGACGTTAAAATAGCTGGAATAGTTAATAAATAAAAAGAATTAATAACAACATTTAGTCTCGCCATCGCCAAACAATTATATCCATTGTAAGGCAGACATCTCGCAGTGAAGGGGTTAGGTGGTAATTTCTTCACGTGAAAGATATTGCCTGACGTGATAATTACTCAGCGTGGAATAATTTGTTTTACGTGATATACAGTTATATATTTTACCTTGACATATATTATCTACAGTGGTGTGCAATTACCTCACTTGAATGTAGTGTTTTGTGTACTGTGTGTGTGTGTGTGTGTGTGTGTGTGTGTGTGTGTGGAATGAAAACTGAAGTGACTAAAAACGAGAGAGAGAGAGAGAGAGAGAGAGAGAGAGAGAGAGAGAGATTCAGTTACAGGAAGGAAAAAAAGTTATTTAAACAAACCAACAAACAAATGAACCCTTTAATCACTGACCGATATTACACCTCCCCCCCCCTCCACATCAGCTACACCCCCTCTCCCCACCATCCCACCCCCATCTAGGAACAGCTGCCCCCTCTCCCCTCCCCCCCTTCCCTGTCCTCTTTCTTCATCCCCTCCCCCTCTTCTCCTCACCCCCTCCCCCTCTTCTCACCCCCTCCCCCTCTTCTCACCCCCTCCCCCTCTTCTCACCCCTTCCCCCTCTCCCCTCTCCCCCTCCCCCTCTTCCATCTCCCCCTCCCCCTCCTCTCCTCATTCTCTCCTCACCCCCTCCTCCTCTTCTTCTCACTCTCTCCCCCTCTTCTCTCCCCCTTCCCATCTTCCTTCCTCCTCTCCCTCTTCTCCTCACCTCCTTTCCCTCCTCTTCTCCCCCTTTTCTTCTCCCCCTCTCCCGCTGTTCATCTCGTCACACCATCCCCTCTTCACACCCCCTTGCCCTCCTTTCCTCACCGCTCCCCTTCTTCTCTCTCCACTTCCCCCTCCCCCTCTTCTCTTTCCACCTCCCCCTCCTTCTCATCCCCTCCCCCTCTCCTCCTCAATCCTGCCCCTCGCCCTCTCTCTCCTTCTCCACCTCCCTCGACTTTCTTCACTTGAAAGATAAGTACTGTGTTAACAATTATATAAATCGGAAATTCTTTTTATTTTATGTGAAGGAATTACATAAACTTTTCATTATATATCACGTGAAGTATTGTGCTGTGCTCTTTATATAGCTATTTCACAACACGTAATTATTTGCCACGAAATGCAATATTCATCACGTGACATGTATATGTCGTAAGGTGTGTTGGATGATTCGTATATTTTTTTCACGTCAGAATATTTCATGTGACGTGACGGGTTGTAACGTTGTGCAGTGTTTATCATGTGGAGTAATTATGCGTCACACACACACACACACACACACACACACACACACACACACACACACACACACACACACACACACACACACACACACACACACACACACACACACACACACAAAATACTCCCCTTCATTTATCCGAATCTCGTAACCACCCACCAATTTGACAGTATTTCGGACCCCCCCCCCCTCCCCGGTTACTGGCGTGATAAGAGTAACCGGATTTGGAGTATCGAGTATCTGGACCGGTAAATCGTGAACCGTTTGTGTCTGGTCATCTAATTAGCGTATTAATGACCCTAATTAACCTGTGACTGTAATTAGATGGAGGATCATTACCACCCGCGTTCTTTGTAGGATTGGGATTTCTCTCTCTCTCTCTCTCTCTCTCTCTCTCTCTCTCTCTCTCTCTCTCTCTCTCTCTCTCTCTCTCTCTCACTGCTGCAAATACTAGATAGACGTATTGCATCAGAGTCGGGCCTTGTAAAATGGGTAAAAAAAAGAAAAAAAAAAATGACAAAAATATGTTATCCATTTCATACAACTCAAGCGTTCATATCCTACACCTCAGAATTTCCTGGCTGTTGATTTAAGACTGAAGTAGACGGATTACAAAGATTCGTCTTGGAAATTGGGTCAGAAAATAGGGAAAAGGACTAAATTGGATCTTCCTCTTCTTACAACTCAAGCTTTTTTGTCCTGCAGCTTAGGGTTTCTTATATATACACGTCTGGCGTCTGATCAAAGAATGGGGTAGACGTATTGCACTAGATTCATCTGTAGAATGGGTAAAAAAAATAAGGACTAAGAAAAATAAATTGGTTTTCCCTTTCCTACTACTCAAGCTTTCTTACCCTACAGCCTATTTCCTATTTATGCACAAGTCTGGCTGCTGATTAAAAACAGGTAAACGTAATGCATGAGAGTCCGATCTGGTAATGGGATTTAATATTGGAAAAAATGCAATCATAGGTTTTCCCTTACCTACAAGTCAAGCTTTCTTATCCAACAACTCAGGATTTCCTATTTATACACAAATCTCGTTGCTGATTAAACTCTGACGTTGTATTGCGTCAAATTAGTCTATTAAAATGGATCAAAAAATAGGGAAAAAAGACAAAAACAGATCTTCCTCATCCTACACTTCAAGCTCCTTTATCTTACAGCTCAGGATTTCCTATTTATACACAAGTCTCGTTTCTGATTAAAGAGTGAAGTAGATGTATTGCATGAGCGTCGGGTCTTGTAATCCCGCCGGGCAGGGTGGCCATAAATCCTAGTGCTAATATTACTGACATCCTGGATGGCGGCGTGTGAAGGTGCTTTATCTCTCCCACTTACCTCGTTGCGGCCTGATTAATGGCAGTGGTTGGGTAGTTAGCGCAGGTGTGAGCTGGTTCAGGAAGTGGGGCTGGCTTCGGGAGGTGTGAAGTGATGGGGTGGGGATAGGGGAAGGGGTGAGAGGGGATTGGGGAGTGGTATTGGTGGTGGTGTGAATTGGCGTTGGTGGCATGGGATGGGGAAGGTGTTGGGGACGTGTGAAGTAATGGGGTTGGGATGGAGAGGGTTGGATGATGGTACTGGGGATGGCAGCGGTGTGTACTGGTGTTGGTGGGATGCTAGGAAAGTGTTAGGAATGGAACATGTGAAGTGATGATGGGAAACACATACAGAATCATTTGAGATATGGAATTGTCGTCGTTGAGCAGGGATGAGTGAACTGTTTTTGGTAGTGAAAGGTGTTAATAGGTGACTAGGGAGATGTGGTGGTGGTTGTGGTGGTGGTGGTTAGGAGTGGTGTTGGAGTGGAGTGGGAGTAAATAAGCGTTGTGGGGGAGGTGGGATGATAGCAATGTGGTTGTGGAAAGGTAGGATGATATGGACTAGTTGGAGAAGCCGAAGTGGGAGGAGTGTCGTTGCTGAGAACCCGGGAGGCGAAAAGTAATTGGTTAAAGTGATTGGTGTGGTGAGTGGAGGTGTGTTGTGATGATGGCGACTGTTGGGATGGTGTGATGCGATAAAAGGTGATTGGATGGGGAGGCTATTATTGGTGGTCAAAGTGTAAACGTGATCGTGGTGGTGGGGTAGGGAGGTGTGTAGTGGTGAAGATGGTGAGGGAAATGTGAGGTGATGGTGATAGTAATTTGGGTAGTGTGATGATGTTAGTTGTAGTGGGATCGAGAGCTTTAAGAAGGTGACTAGAGGCTAATAAATAGATCAGTAAAAAAAAAAAAAAAAAAAAAAAAAAAAAAAAAAAAAAAAGTGCGAGGCATCTTTCCTGCAGTGGACTGACTCAGGATGATGAAGACGATGATGATGGTATGAAATGAATGAGGTGGTGGAGTAGGAAGTGTGTGGTGGTGGTGGTGATGTGTGAAGTGGTTGCAGGACAGGAGTGATGTGCTTGTGGTGGTCCTGTTGTAAGTGTGCGTGGTGGTAGTGGGCTAATGAGTGTGTTTTGTGACCAGTTATGCCATTAGTCTAGATGTGATGTAAAGAATTGATGATGATGGTGGTAGTGGTTCTGGTTGTAGTTGTCTGTAATTGTGGTGGTGGTGGTGGTAGGGGTTGTGTGACTTAACGGTAGTGGTAATAGTGATGGTAGATTGGATTGTGATGGAAGCGGTAGGTGAGTTGGTGGTAGTGTGAGAGAGGTGTGAAGTTACTGCGATTGTTGAGGGGTAAATGAGTCGGTGGGAAGGAAGTTTGCAGAGAAAGGATGGTACTTTACTTCCTTCCTTTAGATTTCTCAAGGCAAAGATAATCACGAGGGTAAACTTTCAAACCCTACAATTCTCGGCCGTCCTTCTTCTTGCCTTTGCAGTTTCTTACGTGATTGTGGTTGGTAAAATTTTAGTATGAAAAAACAGGGCAACATTTTTCTTTAGATGTACGATGCCCTTTTGTATTTTGTGGTCTTAGGATACTTGAGGTTTTGTGTAACACTTCAGACTGAGGATGTCATTTTTGTTATTCTACCATTCTTGCTATTTCCAGACGATTTTGTCAATAATGAAGAGAGACGTCGAACTGGGGGGGTTTAATATAGCTTTCGTGAACTCCATCACTACAAGGGCGGTCGCGTAAGCAGATGAAAATCGTCTGGTTGTAGCTAGAGTAAAACTAAAATAGCGTCCTTGAGTTTATGGGTGCAGTGCTAGATTTTTTAACCATCTCTAACCCCTTGGCTGTTATGGTGCTCTCCTAAGCTGACTAAAATCGTCTCACTGTAGTAATAATAAAATTGAGACTTCTTCGAGTTGCAGGTGTAAATTCTGGGGTGTGTACTAAGGCGGGGATTTTGAGAGGTTTGGATACATGTGATCTGTGCCAGGTGGCGTGTAATTTTGTGTACTGAGGCGTGGGTGAGTGTGACAGGTATATGTTTTGTAAAATGGTTGGCACTGTGATCCTTGCTTATAACGGACCGCTGAACTGTTATATGTAAATGTGTGTGTGTGTGTGTGTGTGTGTGTGTGTGTGTGTGTGTGTGTAAATAAGTATGTATGTATGTATAAGAGAGAGAGAGAGCGCTGCTGGTTTTAGATTTATGACTGCTGAAATATCCGATGTTGTCTACCCCTTCACCGGCAGAGGTTTCACTCAGCTATAAATCACATAACGTCAGCCAGAATTAAAACAAGGTGCTTGAAAGGAAAAAGGAGTTAAGTCCATTATTTACCCCTTCACTACCAGATGTCTCCCTGTAACCTTTAATTAAAATGGGATGTCAGATATTATTTTTGGTACCGCGATTTTCCTCAGCTTAAGATAGACTGGGGAGGTTGATCTGTCTCTAACTGAGCTCCGTCTCTACAAGGGGGCTTTGCCAACTTGAATAAATCTTAAGGTAGCAGCAAGAATCAGTTACAGAAAGACGTATAGAGTTAGCCACGTAGACGGCTTACGTTTTACCTGCTTAGGGAGATTATTCTAACACCCTTTCACAACGAGGTCTCCCCTCCTCGGTGTCAGGTCGTCTCCTTGGTAGTCGGAAAGAGAGAGAGAGAGAGAGAGAGAGACCCGCCGACCCTAATCCCAAATCCCACCGTAATTTGGAGGTAATCCCAGTGCTCGGGTGGAATTTACGAGACCATGAGTTGTCCTTGTGCAAACAGAGAGGTGTGGTCGAGGTGCTGTGTGGCTACCTCTTCCCCCCCCCCCTCTCTCTCTCCAGTCCTTTCTCTGCCACGTTTTATTTCTTTAATCTTCCACTTTTCCGGTTTTTTCCCTTCCATATCTGTCTTGTCATCTCCCCCCGTTCCTCCTCCTCCTCCTCTTCTTCTTCTTTACCTGATGCTTGGAATCATAGTGGTTAGTGTTCTACCTTGCTTGTTATCAGTGTGTGTGTGTGTGTGTGTGTGTGTGTGTGTGTGTGTGTGTGTGTGTGTGTGTGTGTGTGTTTACTTACACCGTGTTTCGTCTTCGACGATTCTATTTGTAGCTATGTGATCTGTATGTATTTTGTATGTATGTATTTATTTTCATTTCGTAATTGCTTTGTTATTAAATATATACCATATATTAAACGGGCATAGCTTAACTCCTACTTTTTCACATACTTCGCCCAGCCATATTTTCATCCCCCAACCCCTTTCCCCCTTCACCACGGTTCATCCCCATCCTTGGGGGGGGGGAAATCATTCACTCTGTTTCCATAGATGAAAATTTTTTAATTGTTAGCATTATAGTTGTGTTTCTGTGTACAGGTTTAAGAATAACGTTGGTTAGGTATGTGTGGAAATTTAGATCACTTGTAAGCCTTCATACATTTATACATACATACTAGGATTAGCGTACACACACACACACACACACACACACACACACACACACACACACACACACACTAGGACGTTGAGAGAGAGAGAGAGGGGGGGGGGAGGCGGGTTCTGCAAGGATGACAGGGAGGAAGAGGCCAGCTATTATTTGGATAAGATCTTCAGTCTTGTGGGTTTGCATTGTCGGGCTGTCATACGTCCCCCCCCCCCCTCTCTCTGTCTCTCTCTCTCTCTCTCTCTCTTTCTCTCTCTATGATTGTAAACTTATATAATTAGAGCGTAAATCGTTTATTAAGTAGGTAAGTTAAACATTTATAATTAGGACATGAATTGTTTATTAATTAGGTAAGTTTACCTTCCATAATTAGAGGATAAATCGTTTGTTAATTAGGTAAGTTCACCTGATAAGGGCTGTAAGGTTTCGTTCTCTCTCTCTCTCACACACACACACACACACACACACACACACACACACACACACACACACACAGTCGATAAAACAGGTATACCATCAAAACACCAAAATGTATTGTGCCAACATATTACCTGCATCGCAATAACGCCAGGTACATGGGAGCATCGTGAGTCACCTTACCCTTGTTGGTGTTGGTTATTACTTTGAAATATACCTTCACTGCACTGCTATCATAAATCCTTCAGCGCCTTTGTTTTTTCTCGCAGGGTAAACTGTAATGATACCTCACCAGCCACTGCAAGTTTCCCGATTGCTAGCTAGAAAATTTCCTGGATTTTTTTTTTTTTTTTTTCTTATACGTGCTGTGAAGAGCTTTGCTTTTAGGAAACACGATGATGGGTTTCAGAGCAGTTTCACGTGTGTTGTTTGATATTGATGAAATTGAAAATCATTTTTGTTAAAGGAGTCGCTTGCTAGTTGACAGTGTAGTTAGAAATTAGGATTTGGGGGGGATTTTTTTATGTTATTTTAAATGGAGCGGTTTCTTAGAGAAAAAAAAATGTCATTCTTGCGGGGACCAAAGGAATAGGTCATTGATATCTTCTCTTACCAAGGAAAACCAAGTCAGCCGTATACAATTTTGTTATTTTTTTTTCTTTCGTTTGTGTGTTATGCATGCTTTTTGTGCGCCCACGCGTGTGTGAGAGTGCGTGCGTTCGTGGGTGAGTGTGCACTCCTTTGCTCATGGGTGTGTGTGTATTGTGAAAGTTTGGATTAAGGATAAACATAGTACATGGATAGAGGTGAGAGTGTTGGTTCGAGGTGTGATGTGCGGGTGGGGAGGTGTGAGTGTGGAGCGAGTACAAAGACAGGATGTGAAGCGAGGTGTGAGTGTGGATGGGGAAGATGGAATACATCCTGAAGGGCGGAGGTGCGGGAGGGAGGGAAGAGGAGGGTGGAACGTCAGGTGGAATGCAGATTGTTGGGGTTATCATGTCCTGCCATCAGCGGAGGGGAGGGGGTAGGAGGGTGGTGGAGGGAAGGAGGTAGGGGGATGTTGGAGGGAAGGAGGTAGGGGGATGTTGCAGGGAAGGAGGTAGGGGGATGTCGGAGGGAGGAGGTAGGGGGATGTCGGAGGGAAGGAGGTAGGGGGATGTTGGAGTGAAGGAGGTAGGGGGATGTCGGAGGGAAGGAGGTAGTGGGGTGTTGGAGGGAAGGAAGTAGGAGGGTGATGGAGGGAGGGGGATAGGAGGGTGTTTGAGGGAGGGGGATAAGAGGGTGTTTGAGGGAGGGGGATAGGAGGGTGTTGGAAGGAAGGGCGTAGGAGGGTTGTGGAAGGAAGGGAAAGAGGTAGGAGGGTGTTGTGAAGAAAGGGGGTTGGAGGGTGGTGGAGGGAATAAGGTAGGAGGTTGGTGGAGGGAAGGGGGTAGGAGGGTGGTGTAGGGAAGGGAGTGGATTGAAGTGAGGAATCTTTAAGGAGCACAGTAGATGTCGGGAAAGGAGAGGGCCCAAGAGGTTATGAAGGAAGGGAGGGAAGTTAGAGGTGTTTAGGTAAGGAAGGACATGGGAGGAGAGGTATTTGGGGAAGGGAAGGCCTTGGGAGGGGGAAGCGGGGGAAGTAGGGACTGGGATGTCACGTGGTGGGATGACGTGGGGAGGTGATGGGAGGAAAAGAAGGGGTTAAGGAGTGGTGGGTGGGGTAGGAGATGAATGAGAGGGAAGGGAGGGAAGTGAATAGAAGTGGTAGAAGGGATTGAGTGGGAGGGAAGTGGAGGGTGCTTAGAAGGAAGGGAGTATGGGGGTTGGGGGTGACGGAGGGGGAGAGGAAGGGAGATTGAATTGAGGGAAGGCAAGGGAGTGGGAGGAGTAAAGAAAGGAAGTGGAAGTGAAGATAAGGGGAGTGACGGGTAATGATGTTTCCTTTTTTGGTGTACGTGTGTTTTGTGTGTGTGTGTGTGTGTGTGTGTGTGTGTGTGTGTGTGTGTGTGTGTGTGGAATTTTGAGGGGATCAGGTGAGATGGGCCTCCCCTTCCACGCTGACACTAACACCCCCACCCCCTGCTGCGTGTGCCTCTAGTTATCTCTCTCTCTCTCTCTCTCTCTCTCTCTCTTTTACTTCCTGCCTTTCTGTCCTTGTCTTTAGCTGTTAAAATAGGGTTATTATAATTTTACCAATACTAAACAGCCAAGAAAGGACGAACAGGTCTTTGGCTGTCTGCTTTCTTTGTACTTCCGCACACTCCATGAACTCCTCCATGCTCACCTTTTTTTTTTCCCCATTCTCCCTTGCCCTCTCTCTCTCCCATTCTTCTTCCTTGCCCTTTCATCCCTCCTTCTCAGTCTTCACATTTTCGTTCTTCCCTCTCCCTTTTCCAACCCGCGTCTCCCCTCTAGCTTCTATCACCCTTCCTCCTTCAGTCCGTTTGATCTCCCCTCCACCTTCGATGCTTTCCTCCTTCAGTTCCTCCTCTATTCTCCTGCCCTCCAAACCCTCTTCTCCCTCCTTCCCTGGCTTACTTCCCCTCTCCCTTCCCCCCCCCCCTTCCTCCCATTCCTGTTCCTTCCTCCTTTCAGTTTCTTGCAGTCCTTCATCTCTTTTCATTCCCTTCCCCCCCCCCTCCTCCTCGCCATCCTCCCACCCTTTTCCTCCCTCCTTATCATCTCCCCATCCTCCCCTCATACCTCTCTACAGCCTTTATTTCGTTTTATTCCTCCTTTTATGCCATCCCCTCTTCCCCTTGCTTTTCATTCTCTCTCTTTCACCATCCCTCTCTTCCCTTTCCAGCATCCCTCTTTCCTGCCGTTACCTCCAGTTCCATATACCTTTCCATCATCGTCTTTTTCTCCCACTCTTTGTATCCCCCTTCTATTCTACCCTTCCGTCTTCCTGTTTCTTCCTCTCTCCCTTCCATCCTTCCGTCCTTCTTTTCAAACATGTCCCCGGGCCCTTATTCCACTCCTTCCCCTTTTCCAACCTCCCTTTCCATCTTCTCTTCTTTTCAGCCTTCCCACCTCTCTATTCTTTTGTCACCTCCTACCTCTTAATCCTTTTGGCACCTCCCACCTCTTAATCCTTTTGGCACCTCCCACCTCTTAATCCTTTTGGCACCTCCCACCTCTTAATCCTTTTGGCACCTCTCTCCTTTCCAACCTCCCCACCCCCCTTTCACCCTTCTTTCCAGCCTCCCAATCCACCTTCTCTTCATTCCACCTTCTGCTGCCTCTCGATCCATTACTCCTCCTTCAGTCACTTCTTCCCTCTGACTCTCCTCCTCCCATCCTCCTTTTTGTCCATGCCCCCCTCTTTCTCAGTAACTCCCCTCCCCCCCCTCTCCGTGCAGCGCCCCCACAGATGTAGAGTGAGACAAGGGGTGAGCTGACAGGGGGACGGACGTGTAAGGGGCAGAGTTTGCACCGCGCGTCCAATTAGTGGGGTGATATATGTTGGGCCACCACCACCACACTTACACCACTCTCACACCACACCCACACCACACCTCCACCTCAGTTCCAGCACTCCCCCATCACACTACACTTACACCACTCCACACCACGCGCACCACACATCTACAGCTCCACCACACCACCGCACATCCACCAGACACCAAATTTCTGTCGCACGCAATACCTTCACTCACACCACACCTCGGCGACACGACCACCACACTTTAGCATCTCCACCACACTTACACCAACTTCTACCATCCTTCTACTGTCAAGCCATGCCTTACACCCACGCCATACCTCTACCGCATCTTTGCACTCACGACACCCCTTTTCACTCAATACCACACCTTGACGACACCACCACCACTACACACAGCCATACTATTTTCACTCCAACTTGGCCCAGATTTTCGTCCTTTTGCAGCATATCACGTAGGCCAGTAGTTGGAAAGGACAATGCTAACACTCAACAACTTTTGCATTGCACTGCTTCGTAACTAACATCATATTCTGGTGTTCATCTCTTGTTACAACTCAGTATTCACGATGGAGAGACCGTAATTTTAGGCCAAGTTAAAGTAAAAGGAGTATAGCATCATCACATATATGGACGGGCGTGGTCGGGGGAGAGTTTGCACCCGTGGTTGTTACTGGACCGCCACCACCACACTTAACCACTCTGCACCTACCATCACTACCATCACCACCATCACATCAACCATACACCTGTCTCATCTATACCACATTCTGCGGTGAAGATGAAAGTGAAAATCTTGGTTGTATTTGTGGTGATGATAGTGGTGAAGTTGGTGATAATAGCGATATTGGTGAAGGTGAAAGTAAAGATGATGGTGATAAATGGGGTGGTGACGGTAGTGGCGAACTTAATGATGACAGCGATATTGATGAAGATGAAAGTAAAGATGGTGGTGATGAATGGTGGTGACGGTAGTGGCGAACTTGGTGGTGATGGCGATGTTAAACAAGGCGACGTAAAGATGGTGGTGAAGGTGGTGATGACGATAATGGTGAACTTGGTGATAATGGCAGTGTTAGTGAAAATGAAGTGAAGATGGTGATGAAGATGCTGGTGGTGGACAAGAGAGAAGGGGGAAGGGTACATCTTGCCGTGGTAGCGTGCTGGTGAGATAGTGCGGCGGCGTTTGATCTTATCCCGTATGGAGGCCGTGATGCAGTGTGAAAGATGCCGAGAGAGGATTGCGTGTGCTGCTGTGTGGTGTTGCTTGTGCCGTTGCCTTTGCTGTTGCTTGTGTTGTTCTGTTAGGTTTTAGTTGTGTTTTGGGTGATTCTCACGCAGTACAGAGGTCATGCTACTCTGTGAAGGTTGCTGAGAGGCATATCTGTAGATCTTTATCTATCTATATGCAGCCATCAATAACTCCTTCCATCCATCTATCTAATATATATAGGTAGATAGATAGATAGATAGATAATGTACGCCATGCTGATATACGTCATGCTGAGCTTAATAAGATCGTCTGACAGCAATAAGACTATTATGTAGCAACCAGAATGTTAAAAACTGTTTTGATTAATGCTGCTGCCACTGTGGACGCACAAAAGTTTATTCAGAACCACACCAAACAATTTTCTTTAGCTGACAGAGGTTAAAGCAGTCTCACAGTTAAACGCTGCCATGGCAGTCAAAGGGTTAAAAATCACCTTTGTTTAACCTCATTAATTTTTACGCTGCTATGTACACACTGAAGCATATTATTGATTGGCTCCACCAGACCTGTGTTAAGCCGAGAGACATCCTGTTTAGAGCAAAAAATGGGTACAATAGTCGTTGGGTTAAAAGCTCACCTCTTTCTATGGACACACTTTGGTACGGCAATTTTAGGTCAAGTTAGAGTAAAAGGAGTATAGGAGTCGTTGGGGTAAAACCTCATATCTGCTATAGACACATTTAGGTACTTTTTTGATACCACCACCAGACCATTGTTAAGTCGAAAGCACCTGTAGCCGTCAGAGGTGAGAGAGAGAGAGAGAGAGATAGAGAGAGGGTTAATAACTTTCTTGGGCAAACCCGCTAAGGACGCACGTAAGCATTTTATTTAGAGTAGCCCCAGACGTTTTTGCAATTACGGGTTTACTTTTGCACAGTGGACATACTTGACCTCTTCAGTCCGATAATGTACTCCCGTCTTAATCAGGCCACACCAGATGGTTGTATTTAGTTTAAGACTCTCTCTCTCTCTCTCTCTCTCTCTCTCTCTCTCTCTCTCTCTCTCTCTCTCTCTCTCTTTCTCCGGGGGGATTAAACAGTACCGTACTCACATTACCTCATCACCACATCCAGTCTCATAAAGTGCCGTAAATAAAATCGTCTAATGTCAGCAGGAATGAAATGTAAAAACCGTCCTCGGCCTGAAGACGTGAAGCATCGTACAGAGTCACATTTAAAAGCCAGACCCCCAAAAGATTAGAAAAATAATACTAATAAACCTGCTATGGACACAAGAGAATTATACTCAGGCTAAGACCAGACGATTTTCTTAACGATTTACCTCCTGACACACTGTTGAGGGTGAGAAGAATAATACTGATAAATCCTCTTAGGACGCACATGAGGTTTTTATTCATAGACCAGACGATTTTCTTAACGATTTATCTCCAGACACACTGTTGAGAGTAGCACCAGACTATCTAGTTAAACCGAGAGCCCCCGTTGCTGTCAGAGTTGAAAGCTACAGCACTACCACCCGCTACATTACTGCTGCCGTTTAGAATACCTGCCAGCGGAGGAGAAGCCAGCCCAACCCTTTAGCTATTATGAGCTCACAGATAACAAGGGACTCGCTTTTATGCCCTACATTTTGGCAGACGTCGGAGCCCAAATGTTAACTCCCTGCGCACTGGGCCGTGAAGGCTTGTGGTCCTTGATCCTCAGGTTACTGCGGTTACTGCTAGGTTGGATGGAGAGAGAGAGAGAGAGAGAGTGTGTGTGTGTGTGTGTGTGTGTGTGTGTGACTTACAGAGCTATAGAAGGTGTGGGTAGAAGTGGAGGAACAGGTCACCATATGCAGTAGAGAGTGAGATGGCCAGTTAGTAATGTTATGTTACCGGTAATGATAAATTTTTGTCTCAGTTGATGGTGCTAGAAAGAAAGTTGTTTGTCCTGTAGAGAAGGAAATACCGTTTATAACGTACTTATTACTCCCATAAGGAGAGAATCCTTGTTCATCGCTGCGTTGGTCATTAGAATGTTAAGAATAAGAATAAAGGAAACAACCTATGTTTTGATCAGTGGCAACCAGTTTAGATTTTTGTTTCAGGTACTAATAGGCAAGCATTGGCGGCCGGTCTAGATCTGATACAAGCACTGAAACAGCAAGGTGTCATTCCCTTTACATTTCAGTTTCAAACTAAATTCACAAGCATTGTCAGTCCCTTAGTTCTCAGTTGCAAGAAGTATTTTGATCTCTGTTACGAGAGTGAAATGGTACGGGTAAGCAATCCGTGTATCAGGATATACAGTATATTGCAAGAACTAAAATAGCAACCATTGTTTGCCCCTTTAGACCTTTGTTGCAGGCGTTGTCAGTCCCTCTAGATCTCTGTTGTAAACACTGTCAGCCCCTTAAAATCTCTATTGGAAGGAGTGTCAGCCTCATTAGATCTCAATTGCAAGCAGTGAAAAGCATTTAGTGTGCAGGCAGGTGACAGAAGTTGATGAGCAGTGGTGTGGATGTCAAAGGTCAGAGGGAGATAGAGGGAGAGGGACTGTTAATGAACTCCTGGACGAAGCTGTACCCACCAGACCAACTATCTTGCCTATCCCCCCCACTCATCCCCCTCTCCATCCCTTCCTCACTCCATACCTCAGTCTCTTCCTTCCGTCTCATTCTCTTCCCTCCCTCTCTCATTCTCTTCCTTCTCTCACTGTGTCTCACTCCTCTCCCCCATTTAACTTTCTCCCATCCTTCCTTCCTTCCTCTCCCAATCTTCCCTCCTATCTACTCTCCTTTGCTTCCCTCCTCTTCCCATGGTCCCCACTGTTCCTTGTCATCTAAATTCTCTCCCACACTCTTTTTTCGTCCATACTCTCCCTCCTTCTTCTCCTTCCTCTCTCCATTTTCCTCTCGCCCATCATTTCCGCTGTCATATACTAATCTCTGCTTCCGGTCCTCCCTTCTCTACTATTCCTCTTTTCCCAATCCTCCTCCGTCTTCTCATTTCGTAGTTCTTCCATTCCATCTTCCTCACTTCTTATCATCTTTCGTCTTCTCTCCCCCCCCCCCGCCCTTCCCACCCTTTCCTTTGCTGTTCTCTTCCCTCTCTCTCTCGCCACTGCTTTGTTATCCCAGTTCCTTCCCTTCTCCTCCATCCCTCTCTCTCTCTCTCTCTCTCTCCTCATCCTCACTCCTCTTTCACTTTCCCACTTTTCTCTCACCTTTCCCTTCCTTGTCTCCCTACTTTTCGGTAATCACTACTCTTCCTCTCCCTTTCCATTCCTCTACCTATCCATATTCCTCCCTCTCTCCCTTTCCATCTCATCTTTTTCATTCCACTTCATCTTTTCCACTGTACTTCTCTGTCTACCACTCGTCTCCACCTAATCATGGGTTTGAAACGAAGGGAATAGGATGGAGAATGAAAGTTTATATAGTAGGTGAAAAGAGATAGAGTATATGAGTGTGGTGTAGGTTATTGGAGGATGTACAGTTAAATACTATAGTTCCTACCTTTCTTTGACCACTGGATTCATGAATGCTTGGATGTGACGTAGTGGGGGTGCATATTATCATTGTTTTGTGTGTGATAATATGCCTCTTTGTCCACTACGTCTCGCCCAAGCACCTGTGACTCAGTATTGATAAAGCAGCGGGGTGAACGGGCTTAAGAATTTGCACTAAAGTATAATAATCTTTTATCTACATCACTGCCGTAGCGCATTTTTCAGTTTATTCTCGCCAGCTCCAGTTGATTTTTATGGAACGCAAGACAGAATATTTGAAGTGGAGCGGTTATAATATTTGCTAGCTCTTCCTAAACTCAGCGAAATTGTCGTAGAGAAGCAGGGATATAAAGAAATTACGTCTACGGTCTGAAAGGGTGGATGGTCCTCTCTCTCTCTCACCACTCCTTCACTTCTCACTCTCACCCCTCCTTAATCTTTCACTCTCGCCTCTCCTCCACCTTTCACTCTGATTCCTCCTCCACCTTTCACTCTGATTCCTCCTCCACCTTTCACTCTCACCCTTCCTTCACCCTCTCGCTCTCACCCCTCCGTCTCTCACTCTTCTATATACTCTTCACACGCACGACACCCACACCCTTACTTAGGATGAAGACTTTATTAGGAAGTCTCTCTCTCTCTTTCTTTCTTTCTCTCTCTCTCTCTCTCTTTCTTTCTCTCTCTCTCTCTCTCTCTCTCTCTCTCGCCTGTCACCTTTGGCCAAGTTCCTCTCCTTATATAGCTTTTATCAATGCTGGAGGAGGAAGGGAAGAAGTTGTATAGAAAGTTAGTTCAATTGTATAGTTATTTTAGTACGAGTATGTAGAATAGTTAGGGTACGTAGGTGGGTTAATTAAGTTACTATCGGATGGCATTTAACGTGTCAAGGTAGATTAGACCGAGGTGAGTCAGACGGAAGAATTGGTAAAGGAGAGAGAGAGAGAGAGAGAGCATATAGCAGATGTGTAAGACAACTGCGGTAGCATGGTATAAGAGCCAGGGTACGTAGGTAAAGCAGCTGGGCAAGTAAGTAGGATAGTTTGGGTAGGTAGTTAAGCAGGGCAGACTGTGTGGGTAGGTAGGGCAAAGCACATATGTAGGCTAGTAGGTAGGTTAGCAAGTTTGGCAGGTAGTGTTGGTAGATAGGGCATTTGGGGTAGGTAGGTAGGGCAGTAAGGGCAAGTAGGTAGGGTTGGTAGGTAGAGCAGTTAGGGTAGGTAGGTAGGGTATTTAGTGTGGTAGATAGGGTAGTATGAAAGGCAGTTAGGTCTGGTAGGTTGGTCAGTTAGGGCGTTAATGAGCTGAGGCGCGAGGTGGAGGGTTGTAAGGAGGGTCCATGGCTGTTAGTCTCTGTGATGCCATCTCTCCACCCCACTTGTTGACATTAACTCCTATGCCCCCTGCTGCTTCTCTCCGCGCCCCGCCCCAACCCCAGCCCTCCTCCCCCTACTCACCTGTCTCCTACTCTCACCTGCCTTCCCTGAACCTCTCCCCTTTCCCACCTTGCCCCTCCTGTATCCCCCCTCCCCACCTGCTTAGTACCACACATTCTTTGCTCCTTTCCTTACATTGCCTGCCCTGCCGTGCCCTTCCCTAGCCCTGCCTTGCCATGTTTTGTCCAGCTTTCAGTCACTTCCTGCGTCACATTCCCACCCATGCCCTGATTTATATACCCTCTCTTACTTTCCATGCGTTGCTTTGCCTCACACGCTTCCCCTTCCCCTGCCTCACTCACACGATCCATCTTCCCTTGCCACACTCACATCCTGACCTTTATTAACATAAGAAAAGAAAAAAAAAGTGATGTTTGTGAAGCCCAAATCGAGATCCGGTGAATTCAAGTTGTCAGGACATAGTGCACTGAAAATGCTGGTGGTCATAGGCAGGTGGACAGCGATTAAAGTGTTATGCTTACAAAGGAATACAAAGGAAAGTAAACAGCAACAGACCTTTTAGTCCTTTCGAGGCTGTTTATTACAGAGTAGACTATGACTACAAGATCTAACTCTACTGTACATGCTGAAGGTTAAGGATAGTAAAGCAAGAAGGCTTCCCCCGCCTCCAAACCCTCCTGGAAAAAGTGAGAAAACCCATCATGCAGCATGGAAAAACTGACATGGAAATTTCATAGGAGAGACTGGAAAGGAAAAGTTACATTTTATGATACTTTGTAAGTTACCAGTTTGAATAACCTGAAAGTAATCAGATAACGAATAAATGCTGTATGACATTATAAACAGGTACGTTGAGTTAACGGGGCGTCTGTAGGCATAAGGTAACATGGAAATTGCACAGTGCACTCTTACCTTCGTTAACCTGTATCTTAACCCTGCCTCGTACTCATTTAATTTGTCTTACAATCTCACAGTGACCTCGACTCACTCGTGACCCTCACACTCACTCGCTCTCAGTCTCTCTCATCTTGAATCACATTCAATCACCCAAGTCGACACCCTTACCTTCTACTTCACCTTTCACCCTATTTTTCACTGTGACACTTATTCACATAAAGCCCACACTAACACACCATCATTCACATCCATACATTAACGGTATGTCTACCCTACCATGCACAACAGCCCGTCACTTTCTGTTTTCATACTCCTTTCTGCATACCCATCTCTCGCTCTTATTCTTACCTATCTTTTACCTCCTTTCACTCTCTTACATTTTCCTCTCTCACTCTCTCTCCCCCTTTTCCTTCTCTCACTCTTTCCCCGTCCACGACCCCGTTATTATTTCTCCACCCCCAAAAGTTGACTTTGTATTTATCAGAATTTGGTGAACCTTAAGTATATTTTTGTATACCACTCATACAGTATACATATTCTCTTCTTGGCAGTTCTGTTCAGGTGTATGTAGAGATCTTTTGGAGTAAATGATATCTTTTGAGACGTGTGGAGAACTTGATGAATGAAATGTTAATCTCTATAAGTACTCCTTCCTAGGCTAAATAAAATCGCCCGGAGATAGCCAGAACAAAACAGAAAAATCCGTATCTTACTGAGGAGGTTTATCAAGTTTAAGTATCCTTTAATTTAAAAAAAGTATCCTGAATTCATAGAACTTCATACAACGGTTGCCAGAGTAAAATAGAAAAAGGTGTTATCATGATGCAGGGGTTAATTTCTTTACCACGATGATGTCTTCCATGTTTACTCTTTCTACCTTCAGATTTTATTCAGCTTAGGCGTTTGGGCTGGAAAGGTTAGATAAGGCTCTCATTAACCTGTACACCTCGAGAGGGGAGGCGTAAGTAAAATCGGCAGGAAAACGAGCAAAAATAAAGACTCTCTCTCTCTCTCTCTCTCTCTCTCTCTCTCTCTCTCTCTCTCTCTCTCTCTCTCTCTCTCACCCCCCTTTGCATATTTTCATTCATAACCATTGTTAAACATCTTGTGAAGCCCAGATTTTTATACTTAATCATGTTTTATTTACGTGTTTTACTATATTTTTCGTGTTTTACTTACCTGTCTTTTATTAATACTTTTTTCGTGTTTTATGTACCTGTATGTTTTACTAACACATTTTTTTACGTCTTTGTCAATACTTTTTCATACTTATCTGTTTTGCTAATAGGCTTTTGTTTTATTTACCTTTGTTTTAATACGTTTTTCATGCCTTATTCACCTGTCTTCCTTACTGATAAATTTTCATGTTTTACTTGTGTTTTATTAATACATTTTTTTTTTTTTTTCTCGTGCAGGTGAGTACTGGTGACTGACCCTTTCGTCCATCTCCTACCGTGAGTCAGCATCATCACAGTGCCAACCATCATCATCATCATCATCATAAGTCATCATCATTTACCTCTTTCAGTTTCATCACCACCATTAACGCTACCAGCCACCTTCACCGTCATCAGAAATCATCATCCACGATCATCACCATCGTCACTATCATCTCCATCGTATCAGCAATTTATTGATTTATGTATGACGTGATATGGTCCTCATTTTCACCTAACACCTTTTCACTTCCGTCTTTTAATGCTGACATACATTACGAAATTATTTGGAATCTCGCATAGGAATAGTCTGCGCTAGTGAACGACAGCCTAAAGTTTACATCGTTATTTATAATGTGTATCAGGATTACTCGTTTCTTATATGTCCTCGTAGTGGATGTGCTAACGAGAGGTACCTTGTGGCTTTCCTCGCTTATGATGCGGGAATTGCTTTTAAGTGTTGGAATCTCGGAATGTCGGTGTACAATCCCCCGTCCCTCATCCCGCCCCTCACCCCGTATCTCCTTCATCTCACCCTATCGCCCCCCTCTCACTTCCCCTCCGTCCTTCACCTCAAATTCCCCCTTCCCCACCCCCCTCATCTCATCCCTCCATGCCCCCCCCCTCTCCCTGCTCTAACCTTCATGCCTTATCCCTCTCCCCTCAACCTTTTTCCTCCTCCCCCCTTTCCTTATCCCTCCTCATCTCATTCCCCGCACCCTTCTGTCTTCCCCCCCACCTCCCTCTAACATGCCCCCATCCTCCTGTCTACAACTTCCCCTCACTTCATCTCCCGTCAGCCCCTCACCTTATCCCCCACCATTCCTCCTCCTCCCCCAATATCGCCCTCATCCCTCCCTACCAGAAAGGACAATTAAAGCCAGTGATGGTTCTGTGTCCCGCTGTGTGTGTCCTGGTTTAATGACACCCCCACCCCTTCACCCCCACTTCCCCCTCCCCCAACCCCCCCCACCACTCTCCCTCTTACTGATCTTAACCCCACCTGCTACCCCTTACCACCACCCTCTTACGAATTTCCCCCAACCTCATTGCGTATTTCACCCCTCATCCCTCCCCAAAGCCTTATCTCACAACACTTCCCCACCCCACACGTTCACCCCTCCCCTTCATATCTCAGCTCCCCACCCCCTATGCGCCAAGATTCATCCACAGTGATGGGGGGTGAAGCAGTAGTGATGATGAGGGGAGGGGGTGGAGGATGGATAAATGAAGGGGAGGGGGAACTTAGAGGGGAGGGATAGGAGTGGATAGACGGAGGGAAAGGATGATGGGGAGTTAGTGATGAGGTAGGAAGGGGGAGGAAAATGAGTTAGGGTTGAGGAGGGTGATGGAGGCACCCCCCTACATCTGACTTCCTGTATCCCACCATCTCTACACACATCTGACTTTCTGTATTCCTCCTTTTGTACACACCTGACTTCGTGTAGGCCTATTTCACCACCACACGTCTGTATTCACACACACACACACACACACACACACACACACACACACACACACACACACACACACACACACACACACACCTGACTTACCTGGTGTGGTGTGGGCAGGTTGTGTTATTAAGGGTGGCGCACATACCTGGTCTGTGAGGCTCGTAAGATCCCGTAAAGGAGCTGGACCCTGCCATTCTCACCATTCCTAGCGAGTCGCACTTCTCATTGTCCTCGCAGCCTGGTTTGGGGCGTCTTCTGTGATGTTCTCTGTATGTTTTTGGCTTTTCTTCTCTCTCTCTCTCTCTCTCTCTCTCTCTCACACACACACACACACACACACACACACACACACACACACACACACACACACAGGAATTATTAGAGATCGTTCAACGTTATCATTTCGATTGATCTTTCATAATCAGAAAAAAAATCAATCGACAGCAGCCAGATTAAAAAAAAAAAAAAAAAAAAAAAAAAATCGTCCTTCTCTTCCATCCTATCCTTCATGCCATTTCGCTCCCTCGCCTCCCTGTCCTTCCTTTCTCTTTCCTCCTCCTCCTCCTCCTCTTCATCTTATCCCTTCCCCCATCACCCATCCTCCACTTACTCTTTTCCATTCCTCCCTCCACTTCTGTGTCCCTTCCACGTCTCTCTCCCCCCTTTTCCTTTCTTTCCCATATTCCATTTTCATCATCATCCATCTTTCATTTCTTTCCTTCTTCCTCTCCCTCTCTTCTCCCTTCATCCCACCCCGTATCCCCAACCCCCTCATTTCTAAATCCCCCTCCCCCCTTATTTCCTCCCACTTGGGGTAGGTGTGAGGCAAAATGACCTCGATGAATTATATATGTGTTGGAGTTGACCAGGGTTGTAGGGGATGGAGGGAGTGAAGGAGGTAGGAGGGGGTTTGAAAAGATGAAAAACTGATGTAGGTAGAGAGGGATTGAGGAGGAAGGGAGAGGGAAGGAACGAGGAAGAGAAGGGGGATTGGAAATATGAACAGGTAGGGGAGTGACGAAGTGGAAGGAAGGGAGGGAGGAAGAGGTAAAAAAATTGAGAGAGGGAGAAAAAGTGAGTGGAGAAGAGGAGGGAGACAAACGGAATCGAGTACAAAGTGAGAGATGGAGAGAGGAGTGGGTGACAATAGATATTAGGAGTGGAGGGAGGTTGAGGAAAGATTAGAGAGGAAGTGGAGGAAGCTGGAGTGGGGTCAGTGGTGTTGGAAGTATTAGAGAGGAAGAGGAGGGAATTGTAATGGAGTAAGTGGCGTTGAAAGTATTTGAAAGGAGTGGGGGACAAGGGATGGGAGAAAGGAAGGGAGAGGAGTAGAAGAAATGGTGTGGTAGGGCGGAGGGGCTGAAGAAGTGTGGAGTGGGTGATGAGGGAGTAGGTTTTGGGAGGGAGGAAAGAGTGGAATGGCTAATGACAGGAGAGGTGGAGAGATGCAGAGAGCGATGAATCAGGAGAGGGAGGGAGGGAAAAGAGTGGAGATAAGCTCATTTCTTTATAGTATAACTTTTGTTTTTCGTCTTATTGTTGTCCTTAACCTCTTCAGTACCGTGACTTGTTCTCTATTTTAATCACTGCAGCCATCATAAATTGTTACCCAGCTTCGGACCAACGTACTGAAGGGGTTAATGAAGACAACACCTAAACCCTCTAATTCAAAAAGTCTTTCCTAAGCTGAATAGAAATAAGAAATAAACCTAAGAAAATACGTTATCTTTGTAAAAGGAATGAAGACAGTAATGGATTTTCTTGGGTGGTATATAATGTTGGTTGAGATCGCCTTTTGAGATCACTTTTATCACTTTGATTGCCAGGATAATTTCGTCGTCTTCTCTACACTTTTCCATTTTACACCTGTTCCCGTCTTCCCTTTCTCCTTCTCCCTCTTTATTTTGTATTCTTCCTCCTTTTACTCATCTCCGTAGTTACCCATACTTTTCCTTCTTCCTCTTCTAGGTGTGCCTCTTCTTTACCGTCATCATACTCCTCTTCCCCTTTGTAATTCCTTCCTCCTCTTCTCTCTTCTCTTCTTTCAATAGACTCCCTTCGTCCTCGCTTTTCCATCCCCCTTTTCATTCATTCATACCCTTTTCTTGGTCAGCCTCATTTCTTCCATCATTTTACTCCACTGCCCTTCTTAGTTCCCTCTTTCATCGTCTTCACAGTATCCTTCCTTCCTCATCCCTCATCTCACCGTTCTCCCCCCCCCTCTCTCTCTCTCTCTCTCTCACTCTCTCTCTCTCTGTCCTCCTTCAAGGCCAGGATAAGATCGTGGGAGAGCCGTCTTTACCCCACATCACGCAAGGTGTCTCACATCCTCCTGGCCTGATGACTCGTTTTTTCATAGTCACTCCTCCATGGCCTCTCTCTCTCTCTCTCTCTCTCTCTCACACACACACACACACACACACACACACACACACACACACACACACACACACACACACACACACACACACACACACACACACACACACACACACACCTTCCTATAGGGGTTATGATTGGAATGTGATGTGGGGGGGAGACTCCAATCTTTTTCTCGTGGGAAGGTAGTTAGGGAAGGGCTACAGGAATGTCGCTTCTCCCTTCATCGCCAGGGATTGGAAGATTGGGTGAGAAAGACTATAAGATTAGGTGAGAAATATTGGATGATTGAGCGGAAAAGATTTAAGATTAGACACATTAATTGGAAGATTGGGTGAGAAAGATTATACAACATGATTGGAAGATTGGTTGAGGAAGATTGGAAGAATAGGTGAAAAAGATCAGAAAATGAGGTGAGAAAGATTGGACGATTGGGTGACAAAGATCAGAAAATTAGGGTTGAAAGATTGGACGAAACAGATTTTAAGATTAAACAGAAGGATTGAAAGAGTGAGTGAGAAAGATTCGATAAAAGGATTGTAAGATTTGGTGGGGAAGATTGGTTGAGAAAGATTGGAAGATTAGACCGAATGATTCGAAGTTTGGGTGAGAAAGATTCGAAGATTGAACTGAAGAAATGGAAAATTGATGCGAAAGATTGGAAGATTAGACTGAAGGATTAGAAGATAGGCAGGGGGTTAGATTTTGTCAGGATTGGGAAATTGGATGAGAAGGATTGAAAGATTGGGTGAGGATGAGATTTTATCAGTATCGGAAGTTTGGATGGGAAGGATCGGAAGATGGTTGAAGTGGGTTGAAGATTGGATGAGAAGGATTTGGAGGCAGATTGAAAAGGGGTGAATATTGATTTAGAAGGATTCACAATGTTTGTAAGAAGGATTGAAAGAGCATGGGAGTGAGTGAGGATTGGAAGGTGGGTGAGGAAGTAAAAAAGACTTGGTGCGGTTGAAGAGACTTGGAAGACTGGCTGAAGAAATGAAGTGATAAGTTAAGTAGAATTAAGATAGTTGGGGGGAAAAACAGTGAAAAATAGGACTTACAGACTGTAAAGAATGCTAAGGCAGGGAAGGAAATTGAAAGATTGGATGTAGAAATGAGTGACAGTGTAATATAGGTGGGGTCGCTGACAAAACTAAGAATTAAGAATCATATGGGCAAAGGGCAAGAGAAAAAAGAACGAGGGAAGGGGAATAGGGCAGCGACAGATTAGGTTGTAGGGATGGGAGGGGAGGAGAATAAGAAAAAGGGGCAAAGGGCAAGAGGTAGGATGTAGGTACCGGTAGGGGTTTAGTGGGGATGTATGGGCAGACATGGTGGGGGCAGGGAGTGGGCTATGATGTACTGTATATGTAAAAATAAGAAAAAATAAGGGCAAAGGGCACCAATTCACGGGCTTCGGCAGGGGTTAAGGGTAGGCACGGACAGATTAAGGGTAGGTGGTAGTTATAGAGTCAGATGTTTGACTACCCTTGCCAGAGATGTGTGTACTGGGAATAAAGATAGTAAGATACGGTAGAGGGACAAGATGTAGGAAGGAATGGGTAGGGTTACAGGAGACAGGGAGAGAGTAGAGACAGGTAGGGAAGGACTATATGACATGAGACGACTACCTTCTCCAGACATTCTTCAAGATATGGTGTGGGCAAGGAGAGAGAGAGAGAGAGAGAGAGAGGGAGGGGGGGGAAATAGGGTAGGGGGAGGGAGGTGGGGTAAGACATGATGTTTGACTACGCTGCTCAGAGTGGTTAGTGTCTTTCGCTACCAGACCAGCCTACCCTTCTTCTACCCACCGCTGTCTCTTATGCTGACATGTATAACCTTATCTTTCTCCTCTCCTCTCCACACCGCATGCCCTCTCCTACTCCCCCCCCCCCACATCCTCTCTCTCTCTCTCTGTTCCTTCCTGCCTCTCCTCACTGCCCCCATTCCTCTTCCTCTCCCTTCACTCTTCCTCCTCTTTCCCATCCATCTTCTTTCTCTTTCCTCCCCTCTTCCTCCATTTTCCTCCCCTCTTCCGCTCTTTTCCATGTCCTTTCCTGCTCCCCTTTCTTCCTCTTTCCTCCTCCTTCCCCATTTTCCCTTTTCCTCAGCTTCATCACTTCCCCTTTCCTCTCTCATGTCCCCCCCTACCCCTGTCCCTCCCCTGCGAGATCATTTCCCCAAAACAGGTGCCGTCATTTTCTTATCTGCCACTGTAAATTTTAGGGGTCGGGGAGGGGAGGGGAGGGAGTAATGGGTTAGAGGGGTGGGGGTGGAAGGGAGGTAGAATGATAGGAAAGGAGGAAAGAGGTAGGTGAAGTTAAGTTCGATAGGAAAGGAGAGATGAGATGAGGGAGAGATGAGGGACAGGGTGAGAGAGAGAGAGAGAGAGGGAGGAAGGAAAGGGGGTAGGTAATATGGCAAGTAGAAAGAAGGAGGGAAAAGGATTAGCAAGATGGATTTTGTGAACCAGGTAGACTGATGAAATGGGGCTAAGAGAGGAAAGGGGCAAGGTAAAATGGAAGGTGGGAGGAAGGGAGGAAAAAGGAAGTTAGAGTGAAGGTTAGGTGGAAGAAATGAAAAGGTGGGTAAAGTGGAAGGTAGGAGGAAGAGAGGAAAGGAAAAGGTAGAGTGGAGGGTAGATGGAAGGAAAAGGGCAGAGAGTGGGAGAAAGGAAGGAAAGGGAAAGGTCGAGTGGAGGGTTGGAGGAAGAGAGGAGAGGGGAAGGGATGGTGGAGGGTCAATGGGTGAACCAGTACAGTGGTGCCCCCATTTTTTTTTGTTATCTCATTCTTGCTACCTCTGTACGATATTAGCCACCCTGGGAGAGACATATAATAGTTTAGGTACTAGAAACACACACTTATTATCTTAAATACGGTAGGTTCTCAAGAAAGTGAATAGAATCGTCTTGAGATAGTAAGAATAATGTACGAGTGGATAAGAAGTGGCATTGATGGGACTAATCACATCCTATCACACTTTTTATTTATTTTTTTCCTCCTCTGTTCATCTTGTGTAAAAAAAATAAATTCCTTCACCTTTTCTTTCCCTCAGTAGAAAACAACCAGGCTCTTTAACCCTGCTATGGTCACATCTTTACTGTTATATTCCAGCTGACGTCAGGCGATTTTATTCAGCTGAGAGTTAGTCACAAGAGTCTGAGAGCATTATATTCCTTACCATCAATTCTCATAATCAGGACAACTCTATTTTACTCTCCTGCTAACGACAGACGATTTTATTTAGCTGAAAATAGTGAAAACAGTGTGTGTTAATATCGCCACTATTAATAAACTCGACTCCTCCTAAGAAACCCAACAGAAGCCGCTGTAGAGACCAACTATGGTAAACTATGAGAAGCCACACACCCTTTATTGAGAGAGAGGGGGTGGGGGGAACAGAGGTAGAGGAAAGTAGGGAAAAGGGAATAAGGAAGGAAGAGGGAGAGAGGGAGGAGGATATGGGAGATTAGGAAGAGAAAAGGATAATTATAGTAAGAGGATGGAAGGGAGGAGAGAAGGGAAGTTATATTATATTGGGTAACTCATCAAAGTGGGGAGAGGGACGGGGAGATATGGAGATGAATAGTTGGAGAAAGAGGGAGGAAGGCCAGGGGAGGAGGAAAGAGAAGGGAAGGGAAGTGGGGAGGAGGAAGGTGGGGCTTGAGAGAAGAGAGAGTAGAAGCAGGGAATGTGAAAAGAGAGGAGATAAGATGGATGGGTGAGGGAAAAAGAGGAAGTGTGAGGAGAGATGGGGTATTATTGAGAAGAGAAGTGAGGGGCGAGAAGGAAGAGGGTTTGGGGAAGTTGGGGGAGGGAGGGGAAAGTGGATGATGAAGGGAGAAATGAAAGGTAGGCAGGCAAACTGTTGTGAAAGAGTAAACAGTCATTAAACAAGATAGACAGCGATTAGAATATGATAAACCTGAAGACTGTAATTAGAACGAGGTAGACAGTCATTGGAACAGTGCAAAGTATAAATTGTCGGTTCGGAAGAAAGCAAACAGACAAACCTGCTCCGACCAACAGACAGGCAAAATAAACAACCACATTTAGAAGACAGATGGTAAAGGAGACCTGCCAGGTAGGAAGGCTAGGAGATGGATAGGTGGACAAGGAGATCGGCAGGTAGGAACGGAGATCGGTAGTGAGGCAGGGAGACTTGTAGGTAGGTCGGACAAGGAGACAGGGAGACATGTAGGTAAGGCAGGGAGATAAGATAAACAGGGGGATCGGGAGGCAGGCAGAAAATCAGGGAGGTAAACGGATAAGTAGACTGAAGTAGTTAGGGAACAAGGGAGATGGGTAGGACTGGGAGGTAGGCGGAAAGACATGAGCGATAGGGAGGGAACGGAGATAGAATGAAGAGCAGCGATAAGAAAAAAGGAAAGGAAACAGAACCAACAAGGAATACACGTAGAGTAATCAGATTCAAAGAGATAGTAAGCAGGGTTAGGCAGACGGAAGGAAGAATGGTGAGGCAGGAAGATAGGTAGGGGAAGACCGTGGAAGGTTAGGCATGATAGGAGGTTGGAATAGGAACGACAGGCAAGGGGATACAAGGAGAGGGTAGACAGGTGGGTAGAAAAGGTGGCATAAGGAAGGTAAGGTGGCAGGAATGTAGCTATAGAGATAACGAGAAAGGTTAGGAAGAAAGACAGAAGAGACGAGGAGGTCAACATAGGAAGGAAGGCATGCATGTAGGAGGACACAAGAGTTGGAGAGAGTGTTATATTGGGCTGCATAGCAGGAAGGTTGGCATGGAGGGAACCAAGACAGAAGCTCTAAGACACAGGTTGGACATCAAGCAAGCAAGCAGGTGGAGAGAGAGGGAAAGAGAGAGAAGAAATCGGGCTATGTCAGGAAAAGTTAGCTAGATAAGTAGGAGACAGACACCAAGATAGGTTAGACAGGTAACTGACAGGCATACAGGTAGGTAGGGAGTAATGGAAACAGTAGTAACAGGAATGGGTAAGCAAGATGGAGATAGGCAGGCAGGTGGACAGAGACAGGTAGGAGTGGGCGGAAGCGAGGTTGATAGCCAATGAAACCCCCCGTTATGACGGGGAGATAGCATTTAGGAAGGGAGGCAGAAAAGACGGACACACCAATAAGAGCCATTCAGAAAGGGAAGCGGGTAGGCACACAAGGAGAGACGAAATACAGAGAAACACCAAGAAAGTTATGTAGTAGGCAAGCAGGTAGGGGAGGGAAGGAGACAGCTGGATGGGGAGACACCAAGAAAAGTTAGTGAGGCAGGAAGGCTGGGTGGAAGTAGTCAGATTGGCAGGTGGACTGGACAGAGGCAAGTAAGAGCATGCCGGAGCGAGATTTATAGCCAGGGAAACGCTCCATAAGGAAAGTAAGCAGGTAGGATGAGAAGGAGAAGAGATAGAGGGAGACAAGAACATTTGTCTAGCAAGGTAAGTGGGAAGGAAGGCAGGCAGGCAATGAAGAGAGACAAGAGGACACAGGTAGTACGTAGGCAGGTAGGAGGGTAAGGAGAAAACCTAAAAAGAAAGACACCAAGAAAAATTAGGCTGGTAAATAAGTTGGCATGCAGACGGCAGAGTGGCAGATAGACATTAAGGAAAGTTAAGTAGGTAGGGAGGGAGGCAAGCAAGCAGGCAAGGAGGGAGGGAAGGAGACAGCATAAACTGGGAGACACTAAGAGAGATTAGGCAGCTAAGTAGGAAGGCATGTAGGCAGTGGAGACACCATGAAAGTTGAGGCAGGTAGGCAGGGTGGAGGTAGGTAGGTAGGCAGGTGGACAGAGGCAGGTAGGAGCGGGCGGGAGCGAGGTTTATAGCCAGGGAAACACCTCGCCAGATAAGAGACTACCTAATGAGAAGCCACAACGCCACAACGGTAGTCAACACGGTGTTATTGGCACACAGGAACGCGGCCGGGGCTCTGATAGGGGCCGAGGCTAGTCATGAGAGGGCCGGCGGTTGTAACGAGGCGTGGGCTGGATGGAGATGGATGGCAAGGGCGGGTCGGTGTAGGGATGGATGGGGGTTGTGTTGGTAACGGTGGTAGTTCGCTTGTTAGGTGAATGGATGGGTTGTTAGACTGAAAGGTTCGTTGGCTGAATGACTGGAAAGACGTATACACAGAAATTAAGTGATCAGTTTAATAGATGAATGAGTAGATAGATTCATAGTTGATGACGGTGGTAGTTCGCTTGTTAGCAGGATGGATGAGCTTTTAGAATGGCTGGTTCGTATACCATTTGATTGGATAGACGGGTACATCGAAATTAAGTGATCAGGTGGATGGGTGGGTGGATGGATGATGAGTGTTGGTTCGTATGTTAACTGGATAGATGAGTTGTTGGATATACTTGGAGACTGAAGTGATCGATTGGATGGATGAATGGATGGATGGATTGACCTTACCATTTCAGTACGATGAGTTGGTGGAATGAATGAATAGATAAATACTTTAGTTGATAATTGATAAGTTGCCGATTGGATGGATAGACTTTAGAAAGGAAGGGTATGTGGTTGGTAGGAGGATGGATGGGTTATTAAATTAACGAGTTGTTGGACTGAAAGACTGGATAGGCAAGAAGATGGAAATTATGTGTAGGATGGATAGATGAATGGACGTGTGGATGGTGATGATGACAACTTGTTAGGTGGATGGATGGGCTGTTGGACGGGCTTTGGATTACTGATTGGATAGAGGTATGGATGGATAGATAGGTAGATGGGTGAATGGATGGATGGATAGATAGAATGGGTGGATAGGTAAACAGATGGATGGATAGATAGGCAAATAGATATGCAGATACAGATAGGTAAGTACCGGTAGATGAATAAGTGATGCATGGATGAATAGATAGAATGATGTATAAGTAGATGAATGGGTAAATAAGTAGATAGTCAGATTGATGAATAAGTGATGAATGAATGGATGGATGGATAACTAGATGGATAGAGATAGAGGAGGTGGATGACAAACTTTTACTGATAGCAAGAACAGAAAAGTGCGTAAAGGGATTGAAAGATTAACAAGGATGGATGGTAATATGGTAATGTGTATGAGAAAAAAGTTAAGGAATTTCTCTCTCTCTCTCTCTCTCTCTCATCACCCAGTTTGGGCCAATTCCCCTACATACAAAGCTTTTACCAGTTTTCCTCTTTTCTATCTCCCCCCTCTCACCATACGTGGAGCTCTCTACCTCTCTCTTCCTCTCAGCCCTCTCTTTATCCACCTACAACCTCTCCCCCTCCCTCTCAACCCGTTCCGTCCTCTTCCACCCTTCCCTTGCCTTCTTTTCCCCTCCATCCATCCCTCTGTCTCCCACCATCCCCTCTTCTCCTGCCCATTTCTCTTTCCTCCACCCTTCGCTCTCTTCCGTCTCCAATCTCTTCTCCTATTTCTGATTTCCTCCACCCATCCAGTCCCTCCCACACATTTCTTCCCCTCCCCCTCCTATGTCCCTCTTCGCCTTTACCGCTTATCCCTCGCTCTCGCAACTACCCACTGTCTCTTGTTCCCCACCACCCCTTCCTCTTTCACTCCCTTTACCTCTCCCTCTCCCATTCCCTCACCCTCTCCTTATCTTCTCCCCTCTACCCTTCCCCTCTTCTATCCCCTACAGCCCCTCCTTCGCCTGCCATTATTATCCCTTCTTCCCCTGTCCTGCATGACCCCACCCAAGATCTCCGATAGCTTAACTTTCTCTCCTTTATGGTTTTCTCTCCAGTCTCCCCCGGTGCTCCTCTTTATTTTTAATTTTTCTTTTCTTTTCCCTGCTTTATTTTTCTCGCTTTCGTCATTTTCTCAGCTTTTCATGTCCTCTCTTTTACCCTTCAGCACCTTTCTGCTCGTCCCCACTTTTTGCCATCCTTTCCCCAGATCATTTGTCCCTGTAGATCATGTTCCTCCTCCCCATTCCACCTTTTCACCTCTTATTTCTAGTTCCTCCCTGCCTCTTACCTTTCCCTCCCCTCTCGTCTCCTCCCCACCTTCCTCCATCCTAGCCATCCTTAGATTTATTTCCCTTTCAGCCTTTTCACTTTCTTCCCCTCTTTCTCCCTTCCTACGTAATCTTTTCAACACCTTCCACACCTTCACACCTCCTCTTCCATCTCATCCTCACCCCTCTACACCCTCCCCCCTCTATACCCTCCCCCATCTACACTTTCACCCTCTCGCAACGCTCACTTCTCCCCACCTACAGTCCTTTTTCCGCGTACAGTCTTCTCCCCACGTCTTCAGCTGTATCCCCATCTCACCCACCACTCTCCACCTCCAGGTCTATCTCTCCCCCCCACACCTCTCCTCCCTGCCCCACTCCCGGCCATCTTTATTACAGGTGTTATCTGCGCTCACCTGTCGTGGCCGCGTGTCAACAGGTGTAATAAATACCCAGGCAGATCCGTCCCGCTCCAGAATTAAATGTCGGCTCCCAAATTTACCTCCAGTGGCCTTCATAAATTAGCTCCTCGGTTACACTAACAGCTGTCCCCTCTACCTCCTACCCCTCCCCAATTCTCTCCCCTTCCCCCTTCTCCCATTCCCTCCCCCTTTCCTTTCGACCTCCTTTCCCCCCACTCCTCCTTCCCATCCTACTCTGATCCCTGTCCCCACTCCCCCGCCTCTCTCTCTCTCTCTCTCTCTCTCTCTCTCGCTTTGTCACTTCATTATTATTTATTTATATATTTGTTTTCGTAAAGTTCCTTATTCTTTTATTTCCCATCCATTGGTTTTATTTTTTCCTCATCCAGCTTTTTTTTTTTCTCTCTCTCTGTTTTCTCCCTTCTCCCCTGCAGTATCCTTGCTTTCTTTCTTTCCCTTTTACCTCCATATCTGCGTTACCACTCTCTCTCTCTCTCTCTCTCTCACACACACACACACACACACACACACACACACACACACACACACACACACACACACACACACACACACACACACACACACACACACACACACACACACACACACACACACACACACACACACACACACACACACACACACACACACACACACACACACACACACACACACACACACACACACACACACACACACACACACACACACACACACACACACACTCACACACACACACACACACACACACACACACACACACACACACACACACACACACACACACACACACACACACACACACACACACACACACACACACACACACACACACACACACACACACACACACCGTTTTCTTAGTTCGTCTTCCACGTTCTCATTTTTTTTTATCTTCATAATTATCGGTCGCCCATTTTTTTCTTGATGATTATTCTCGGCTCTCCTCATCTCGTCCTCGCCGTCCTCGTACCAGTCTTCCTCGTCCATCGTGTTGCCCTTATATCAATCGTTCTCGAATTGGAGTCTCGTCGCCCTGTCGTCCTCGTATCAGTCGTCCTCGTACCAGTTCCCGTTCCGAGTTATGTCTCCTGTAATCCTCTTTCTCATGGCGTCCTCGTTCTCGTCTTGTCCTGTTGTCTATCCGGGCGAGACCAGATCCTTTCCATCTGCCTGACCCACCCTGATTGTTTGGGTAGATAAGAGGGGAGAGAGAGAGAGCGAGAGAGAGAGAGAGAGAGAGAATGATTTACTGGGGAGGAACAGAGAAGGGGATGTTTGAGAATTGGAGAGATATAGACACTCTCTCTCTCTCTCTCTCTCTCTTTCTCTCTCTCTCTCGCTCTCTCTCTCACTTGACACTTCCAAGGGACCGTAGAGCCTGTGAAGTCAGCCAGGATAACAATAAAAAAATGTAAAGAAAGAAAAAAAATGTTCTTCAAGCATTTGTTGTTCAAAGAGGTGAGGGGGAGGCTTTGATGGGAAGGGGGAGAGGAGGAGGGGAGGTATAGAGGTTGAGGAGGGGAGTAATGATGTAGGGGACAGAAGGGGGGAACGGAGGAGGAGGTGTAGGGAGAGGAAGAGGGGGTGTAGGGAGAGGGGAGGAGGGAATATTGGTAGAGGAGAGAGAGAGGGGATGTAGAAGTGAGGAGAGGGGGTAATGATACAGGAGGTTGAAAGGGGAGGGAAAGGGGTGATGTAATGACGAGGTGGAAGGAAAGGAGAAGGATAAGGGAAGGAGTGAAAGAGGTGGTGGGGGAGATGGAAAGAGGGAAGGGAGATGGGATGGGGAGAGGTAAGAGAGAGAGAGAGAGAGAGAGAGGAAGGATATAGGGGAAGATAGTATAGGCGTAGAGAGTACGGTGAGAGTGAGAGGAGGAGGAAGAAGATAAATGGAGAGAAGGAAGAGGAGGGGAAGGAGAGGGAGAGGAGACGAAATTGGGAGGGTGAGAGGAGGGGAAGTGAAGGGGGGGAAGTAGGGAAGGGAAGGGGGGTAGCCTATTGTTTTAACCTCCCGCTTCTTCCGCGTCTAGTGTCGGTGGCGGAGGTGCTTGAGACAGGTTCCTCCCTACCTCCCCCTCCTCCCTCTCTCCCTTCTCCTCCTTCCCTCCCCTCCCCCCTCTCCTTTCTTCCTTTCTTTCCTCCAGTCATTTCGATCCTATCCTTTCCTTCCTCATCTCCCTCGTTCTTGTTTCCCTCCCACTCCACCAACATTTTTACTCTGCTAGTCTTCCCTCCCATTCACAGTTTCCTCGGTCTCTTCCATTTCCTTTTCACTACTTTCTTCCCTCCCCTCCCCTCTCTCTCAGAGAGAGAGAGAGAGAGTTCTAAGCCTTTAAGTATTTCCTTCCTCTTCCCCCTCTTTATTTTCTTAACCTCCTACCTCTCTTCACTGCTGCATAACCCATACTCCCTCCCACTCTCTCCCACTCTTCCTTTTGGACCGTTGAAGATATAGTATTTACCTGCTAACTCCCGCTTCTTATCTCACTGCTGCTTACTTTTTCTGCATAGCCCATTTACTCCTGTCACACTTTCTTCGCCTCAATTCCATTCCCCTTCCTTCCCCCCCCCCCTTCTCTCCGTCAGCTCATATTCCCTCTCCTTTCCTCTCCTCACCTTTCTTGCCCCTTCCCTTCCCTTCCTTTCTTTTCCTTTCCATTTCTGGCCACAGTACCATGTTCATAAATTCTCCCTTTTTTCTGCCTCTGTGTATTTTCTTACCTTCCTTCTCCTTTACTGCTTATTCTTCTTGTACTCTCCTTTTTCTTTCTCCTCTTCGTCTTTGAGGCTCCTGTTTCCTTTTTCCTTACCTCAGCTTTCTCACCTACTGCCCTCCGTTATTGCATTTACGCCTCCTCTTCCTTCCTCCACGTTCTGCTTTCTCCCCCCAGATATTGTATTCCTTCACTCCCCATTCCTCTGCACACACTCCCCCTCCTTTCCCTCTTTCTCTCTCTCTCTCTCTCTCTCTCCTCTCCTCTCCCCCTTTTGTTTCCAGTTTCCCATCTCTCCTCTCTTCGTTACTTCTTCTCTCCTTACTTGTGACTTCTCATCTTAGCCATCCGTCGCCGCTCAGTTCTTTTACTCACTTTTCCATTCTACCTCCCGTTTCTTTCCCTTATTATCCCTCCCTCCCATCTCACTCTTCTATCTTCTCATCCTCATTTCTCTCCCTCATTTCTCTCCCTCACTTCCCTGTACCCTCTACGTTCTCTCTCCCCCACATTTCTGTACTCTCCGTCTCCTCCCTACTCTTCCCCTCTCGTCTCTGTACTCTCCCCCTCTCCTCTCTGTGCTCTCCCTCTCCTCTCTCCCGGTCCTCTTGTTCCCCTCTAAGCCTTTGACTCCCTTGCCGATCATCATTGATTATTGCCCTCTATGCGCTTCTCAAAGACTCTTACCCTTCTCTTTTATCTTGCATTTTATATTCCCTCAAGATGCTTGTAGCTCCCTGACCTGCTACGACTGTCGCCGGCTTTGACCTTGTTTTGTGTGTGTGTAATTTTATACTGGTATATATATATATTGGAGCCACTGTGGTACAGTGGTAAAGTGTGCGTTTTCGTACACTGAAGAACGAGGGTTCGCGCCCCGCAAGGGTAATAAACTGAGAGCGTTCTTCTGGCCTCGTACTGCGTTGGCGGACATCAGGGGTGCTGTGGTTGAACCAGTGTCGCTTACTATAAAGTATGCTTGCACCCAGTCGGCTTGCGCGGGCCGATTACACTAGGTTCACAGACTACACACACACATCCAAAGCCACTACAATACACTTACAAGTACTTCTCACCTTACATACTATCTCCAGACAGCCTAAGCCACTTGGTAGGGATGCATTGGCTGTATCGTCCCCGCTTCGGTTGGTATAGGCCGGTCCTGCAGTGGACACTCAAACGGCTGATGATATATATATATATATATATATATTATAAGCCTGTACGGTGTCCTCATAGTTTTAATCTAATATTGCTTCTCTATTTTTTTTTTTTTTTTACCTCTAATCCTGTGAGGCATTTCTAAATGTTTACCGACACTAGACCATTTTGTTTAACTTAAGAAGTCCTCTTTTGGTGAAGGGGTCAATGAAGGCAGTATTTAACTTCCTGTTCGAACAAACTGTCCAAATTCAAATAATATCATCAGGACACAGCATTAATATAACATAAAATACTTCATCGGAGTGAGACGATTAAACCTTGCTCTGCTTTCTGTAATCTTTAAAGCCATTTTACGGACATGACCCGCTACGACTCACTGGTGTTCACGTGTTTTTATTTTATTTTCTGTATTATTTATTTATTTATATTTTAACCCTTTCAGTCCTCTGTCTTAATATTTTCCTGCTGTTGACAGATTATTGTATTCATCTAAGAAGAGTTCCTTGGTAGCGAAGGGGTAAATATCGTACTATCTAATTTCTCCAGTTCAAAAAGTGTATCCTGAGCTGAGTAAAATCGTCTGGAGATGGCAAGGAAATTTTTTTAAAGAATTACGTCCTTGGGTTGGAGGCGCTAATTGCCAGTCAGCACACAATTATAGCTGGGACGATTCTTGCCATCTCCAGACGATTTTATTCTGGTATGGAGCGGCGTTATAAACAGAGCAACTAAAAGGAGCCCACAGTAACACCTTCCCTACCTGGAGGCTCTCTTCATTAACCTACTGTATAGTGTGATAGTAGCAAAATTAAATAGCAGAATAGAGCATGATAGTGAGGGGTTAGTAGACGAATTTTGTGTGGATTATGTACGTTTTGGAATTAGAACCGTAAATATCAAAGCCCCTTGAATCGTGAAAAAAATGAATGTTTGGGTTATTTCACCTGGCACTCGGTTGATAGTTCTCCCCCCACCGTACGTCTGTGTTTGCATGTTTCTGGACCTTGCACACCTCACTTGTAATGCTGTAAAAGAGGAAGAAGAAGAACGATATATGATGAAGTATGTGTGAGACAGGAAGAAAGAAATGAAGGAAAGAGTGGAAGGAGGGAAAGGCTATAGTAAGGTAGGTGTTGGGAACGTGAAGAATGGAGGAGGGAATGCAGAGAGAGAGAGAGAGAGAGAATTTGTCAGAAGGGCCGCCTACACTGACGAGGACCGGCATTCTTACCTCCATCCCTTCCTCCCTCCTCCATTCCTGGCGCTCCTGACACCTACCTCATTATTGCCTTACCTCCTTCACTCCTTCCATCATTTCCTTTAGTCCTGCCTCCTGTTTCTTCACCCGTTACGTCATTTCCTTTTTTGCCTGAAAGATGGGATGAGGGTTAGGTTGCTGCTGCTGATGATGATGACGATGACTTATATTATCCATAACTAATACATACTTACACCCTGATAGTCACCCCCACACCCATTCTCATCTACCATTCTTACACATACCAACAACCATACCCCCATTCACCTTTACCCTGACGCCCTCTCACCTACAGTACCTTTGTCCATATACCGTACCCACCTACAGCCATACCTGTGCTCACCTACACTTCTCCCACGTGCTCTAACCCATACTCACTCCCACCTGCCTTAATCCACACCTACTCCCACTTGCCCTGGCCCACACCCACTCCCACCTGTCGTAACTCACACCTGCACCCACCTACTAATTGCCTTTACACCCACCTACAACGGTTTCTACTCCCATTTGCCCTCCTCTCTCCTACCCTGATTTAAACTTAATCTCACCTGCCCTCACCCATACGCACTCCAACGAACACTTGCCCATATACCCCCTTACAACCATACCCTCCCACCTACCCTCCTTTATCTTACCCAAACTTACACTCACTCCCATCTGCCCCCACCCACACGCACTCTCACGTACCCCTTCCCATACTGTCATCTACATCCACACCCCTCCCACTTACCCATCTCCCACCTACCCAAACCCACGCGCAGTCCCACAAACACTTGCCCACAATCTTACCCACAACCATACACATACCTTTCTGTCTCCTACCTCAGCTTAAACTTACTCTCACCATCCCCAACCCACACCCACTCCCACACACCCTTGCCCATATATCTACAACCAACCATACCCCCATGTACCCTTGCCCGCTGGTACAGTAAGAGCCAAAAGTTCACCTACTATTCCACTTAGTGTACGTCAAACTAATGTCACTTTCCTTCCTGACGCTTCATACACAGACGGAAGCATCTATGGGCAAGGAAACAAAAATCCCTTAGCTTGGAAATAATACCCAGCAGATGAAACCAAAAAGTGGAAGAGGTGAAAATGTAGAAAAACTTTTGCCTCGCTTGTATCATCCCCTTGGACCCTTTACTAATTGACAGCAGCCAGAAAAAAAAAAATAAATAAATCCTGGAACGTCCCAAAGTTACCTGGAACGCTGGAACGCCTGGAACTCGGGCCTGGTGTCCTTATCTACCCGATCATCACCGTCATTATCAGCACTAGCCTCTGCCCTGGTCTTGTTCGGGGTTTGGATCTTTTAGTGTGGTTTCCCCCTGAAGTGTAACATTTCTTTTTCTTTGCTGAGATTTTGATGGTTTTGGGTGCTGCAGTGATCTCTCCCCCCCCCCATCTCTCTCTCTCTCTCTCTCTCTCTCTCTCTCTCTCTCTCTCTCTCTCTTTCTCTCTCTCTCTCTCTCTCAAATAAATGGGTATGATGGTGAGCCCTACCTTGTCTCATCTTTTCAGGAGAGAGGAAGAGGAGGATAATGATGATGATGATGATGATGGTTATTTATTTTAACATTTATGTACATACCAGCGTCCATAAATTCTCAGTCTTGCTTGTAATTCCTTCAGTATCAGACGTTCCTTAATATCGCCTAGTAAAAATAAAATAAAATAAAAATGACGTCATTGTAGTGAAGGGGTTGATAGGCGATGCTAATGTTTTGTGTCGAATCCGATGACGTTCTAGAATTTATTGTTACCATCTTCAGACGATTTTCTTCATCTTAAGACTTTTCAGACTAGTAGGATTAGATGTAGCCTTTATTAATCCCTTCAGTCCGATGACATTTTAATATTTATAACCGCCAGGTGATTTTCTTAAGACTTCAAACTAGCAGGAATAGATGTAGCCTTCATTGACTCCAGTACGAGATATTGTTTCATTTGAATAAAATCGCCTCGTGTTAGCAAGAATGTACTGAATTAAATCATGAAACTGAAGGGGGTCCATTCCAGGAAAAAGCCGATTTTTGTTTTTATGGTTGTCTTCTTGTTAGTAGGACAAAGTTTAGTATATGATTATTGTTGTACTTGTATTATTATTATTATTGTTATTATTATTGTTGTTGTTGTTGTTGTTGTTGTTGTTATATTATTATTATTATTAGTTCTCCCAAAATCGCAAGTTTGTTAGAGTTTTGTTAAAGGAAAAATAACTTGGATTTTTACTCTTGCAGGTAGTGACCGCGAGTGAAAAAGAGAGACAAGTCTAGGGTGAGTTGAGTGACGTTTTCATTTCTCTCATACACAGTATATATATATATATATATATATATATATACACCTTATGTATGCAGCATGATTGTAATGAAATTTTCTTTAAGTTTAGTTTGCTTATTTCCTCCCGTCTTTTCAGTTTGTTATCCGACTTCATTGTTTCCTGTAGATTCGGTCATTCAGTTATATGTATTTTTAATTATCTGAGGGGAATTTTATAAACATATTCAGTATCTGCTGCTTAAATATTATGTCTCGTGTGTGTGTGTGTGTGTGTGTGTGTGTGTGTGTGTTTGTGTGTGTGTGTGTGTGTGTGTGTGTGTGTGTGTGTATGTGTGTGTGTGTGTGTGTGTACTTAACCGGTGCACACCCACACTACTGTAAGTTAGAAATTACTAGATTGGACAAGTAGTACACCAAATCGCCGCTGAGATTTCAGGTAGTCCTGTTATTCACATATTGCCTAAATTTATAAAACATCTAGAAATTACAACCAGGGGTGTAAGCAACATTTCTGTCACAAATAAGTGTTTTTTTCGCGTAAAAGATAGAAGCATTTACAGACCCATAATTGGTACATTATTTATTTTGCTGTGGGCTAGGCTTTGTACAGTTTTGGTAGCACATCGAAGTAGCCCTATGGAAAATTTTGTAATACCTCATCATTTTTGGTAGTACCGGGTGAAAAAAAAACTACTGCTGATTCCAAACACTATCCCATACCTTTATGTAAGCATTGGTATTAGAGCATTCTCCTTTATTGCTAGAATTTTACATACCCAGTAGCAAAATTACATTCCTCTGATGTGTACAGTATACCTTCTTTTCCCCAGACTCATTTCGGAAGTGAAGCGCCGGGATGAGCAGTGGGACAGCGGGTCAGAGCGGCGGGGCGGGGGCGGTTCCAGGAGGAGGAGGAGGAGGAGGCAACCTGTACACCATAGGGGGGGTCAAGGTGCAGTTTCCCGTCAAGGCCTACCCCTCGCAGATGGCTATGATGGCGCAGGTGAGTGTGTACCGTTAATCTCTCTCTCTCCCTCGTGAGTGTGTTTTATTTATTTTCAAGTGTACTTTATTTGATTTATATTATCTGAATGTATAGACGTTTGAGTACTGGGGGAAAAATAGTTACTGGGTTTCATGTTATACAGTGTTCGGCGTTTGTGTGTGTGATTTTTGAGTGTTGGTAATTCTTAGTATGTACTGTATGTCTCTTTGTGGAACATGTTTTTGTTTGTACTTTCTTTCCTTGAGGTATTTTTCTGTAATTTTTCCTTTTTCACTTACGTGTTTTTTATGTAGTTTATTTATTTTTTGTCGGACTATTTATTTATTGATCTTTACCTATGTTGCTGTTTGTTATTTGTGTATGTATTTTAGTTTTTTTTTTATGTGTAATGATGTATCTTTTGTGGTCAGTATTTTTAAGTGGTGTTGATAATTATAACTAAGTTAATTCCTTCCATTCTCGTACACAGATCATGAAGGGGCTGCAGCGTCGGCAGAACTGCCTGCTGGAGTCCCCCACAGGCTCCGGGAAGACCCTTGCCGTCCTCTGCTCAGCTCTTGCTTGGCAACAGGCACAGAAAGGTATGAATGTGCGCTCATTTATCCTTTTTTTTTTTTTTTCGCTCATTTACCCCTTTTTTTTAGCATTATAATATTGTGGTGATTGGAATAGGTTTTATCGGTTGATTAGTTGTATCGATTTAATCGTGAGTGTTGAATTGTCATTGACTTCATATTTTATGACTGTAGTTGAATATATATATATATATATATATATATATATATATATATATATATATATATATATATATATATATATATATATATATATATATAATATTACCCGTCAATGGTAACGGTACTCTTGTTGTGCAGCAAAGATTTTCCTGTTTATCCATTGCAAGCCTTTCCCTTGCACTATCTTAACGTCATGATGATAGTAATGATGATGATATGAAAGTTTTTTTTTTTAAGTTTAACACAGACATAATTGATACGAAATCAATCCACATATGCTATGTGTGGTGGATGTACGGCAGTGAGGGCCATGGTACACAATAGTAGGGTATCATTTAATGCCTGTAACTCGACCACCATCAGCATCTGCAAATGGCGAGGATGAGTGGCAGGGGATAGCCTATTGTTTACCTCAAGACGCAGCCCCTACACTACTCTCATTTCCACCAGGGGAGAGCGAGGGCGTCTTGGCCTCTTCCATTCGATGACGTATTGTTTATGTAATTCATGCAGCCTCTAGATGATTTTACTAAATTATGGAGTGACTGCGAACTAGAGTGGTATATACAATAGATTTTACTGAGCCCTTTGATTACAAGAGGTTCCCCTTAAGACGAGTAATATTGTCCAGTGTAAATCATTATAATTCATCACATTACTCAGGCGGCAAGCATCTCCTTTCTTGCATTTTTTTTCACGAATACTTATTTTCTCCACCATCTTTACTTGCCATTCAGCTTTAGACCAACACATGAGTCAAGGGAGTGGTGTAGCAGAAGGTCATTCAGGGATAGGTACAAAACAACAGGTACATACAAAAAAAGCAAGTAATGGAATAAATTCACTTTAGTAATTGGCAGCGCTCTTTCGTAGGATTAATTGAGTCTCCCCCCCAGTATCATCTCTACCATGATTTCATTTTTTGCTAGTTTTTCTTCTGATCTGAGGTTTTGTGAGGAGACTAATAAGTGATAGTTTCTAGGGTGTAAGTTGGATGTCAGTCAGTTGCAGTCCTAATATGTGCAGTATTATTATTATTTTTTTTTTGGTAATTAACATCAGTGAATCATGTGAACTAGGTGATTCTAACTAGTCTGACATAATTTTTTAGTTGTTTTTGAAGCCATCTATCTGTTTTATTCAGCTTACTTTTTTTTCGAATTGGAAGGGTTAGATAATTTTACCTCTTCACTACAAGAGATCTCCCCTGAATATAATCGTCAGGTAACAAAGAAAATAGTAGAAAATTCATCAGTCTGAAGGGTTAAGTGCCATAATGTGATATTCTCTGGAAACCATTTTGTTCATATAAGAAGTTAAAATAGTTGAGTGCTTATATTACCACCACCACATCATCATCATCATCATCAGCCGCAGTCCTAACCTTAAGTCCTCCTCTCTTTTAGATGCAAAACGTCCAGGTATCTCGGATTGAACAGATCTTTGTAGTGGCTTTCACTTGTTCTTATCTCTTTCGGTGAGACAAGTATTGCATGTCTGGAGCCATCGTATTTAATGTTTATTTTTATCGTAAGAAAAAAATCCCACTACTGTAAATGAGGTGGAAAGTTTCCAGATATAGGAGTAGAGTCTTTTCCAGCCCATTTATATTTTATTGTGTAATTAGCCTTATTCCAGCCGACACCAGAAGATTGTATGCAGAGAGAGAGAGAGAGAGTACCATGAACCCACTTCTGTTGGGGGTAGTTCTCGTGTTCTGGTCGAGCTAACGCCAGGCGATTTTATTCAGCGAGTCATAGAAGCCTGGGTGTTAATTGCAAGTTGTCGTTGTTGAGGCGGGGATTGCTACCGAGTTACACCGAAGCACCCATTAGCAGGGATCAGCACGCGTTGCCCACTGCACCAACACGCTTAATTAATTCACCTCGATTTATTTAATGGACGGGCTCCGCGTGTTTGAAGTGCTTAGCTGTTTATTTTAGGTGGTTGTGTTTGGTGTCGTTGCTGATTAGGGACAGAAGTACCTCTAGTTAGTTTGGGTAAGTAGCGGCGTAGATAAGAACTTCAGTAATTAGGATAACTGCACTAGGCCGATTGGGTCATGCTAGGCTTCTGTAGGAAAATGTGACTAAACTGCAAAAGTAATTGAGAAACAGATATATAGGTTGGCTGGATTTTTTTTTTTTTTTTTTTTGGGGGGGGGGCATTTGTTGAACATCTTCACTTTCTTATTTGCTACCATCAGGAAATTTTCATAAGCTTGGAAGAGACATTTTGAAGTGAAGAAGTTAAATATAGCATTCATTCCTTCACCCATTCTGGGCAAAAGATATGTGGTTTGCTGAATGTAATCGCCTAGAGGTAGCAAGAATAAGGTAGACAGATACGTCCTCGAATTGAAGGTGTTAATATACACGTACTATGCTCTTGATGGTTGGAAAAAGAGGTAGGCCAAGGTGGAGGGACAAATTATGGTAGGTGGTAGTGCGTAGGAGGAGAGATTGCTACTGAGGATTGAAATTGAAGGGTCTTTTTGGTAGGAATTAGGATGCGTCGGAGGCTGTAGATCAGATAAATCGATTGACAGTTGTCTGTTTTAGTTTGTTTAATATATCGGTAGGGCACACCTGAGTCAGTTTGAACACACTCACTGCTCCCACCCCTACCCCAGAGGAAGTCATAGTCAGGGCATACATAGAGCTGACCTGTTGTTTGTTGGTCGGAGCTCTTGCTAATTTTACGAATGTCATCACGTACTGTTACTCGAGCTTAACTATCACCGTAGCATTGGAAATCCAGTTTTCGTTTGCTGTGAAATCTCATGCCTGGGTAGGATACTCGTAAAAGAGTTAGCAGGAACTATGAGAGCTAAGACCAAGAACAGAAAGGGGGAGGAGGATGGGTTATATGAAAGAGTGTTGTTTGTTTTGGAATGAGGGGTCGTTGGTCGCTGGGGAAGGGGCAGCTACGCGGGGTAAGTCAGTGGGTAGACAGATAGACGTTTATTTGGGTTTAATTAGCAACTAAATCCCCATTAAGAGAGGAACGGGTGTAGTTGGTATTCTGCTGGCGTGTGCATTAATGTTGGGGGACGAGGTACGGTGCTGTCCTGGGCATTTGGCTCCTTTGTCCTCTGCCTTATTTTATCGACTGTGCCCCTTCACTCTGTTGACGCCGTTTTCATTTTCTTGGCTGCTACCAGACGATTTTATTTTGCTTTTTGAGTATCTGGTTTCGAAAGGTTTAAAGAAGGCTGTGTTTACTTTCCCCAGTTCATCTTTCTTTTCACCTTTAGTCCTTTAGTTGAATGAAATCGTCTGGGGATATTGACAGTAGAATGTAATATACGTTATCTTAGCGAACTGATTAATTTAAGCTTTGTTCACCCTCCGCTGTACTCCTTAGTATCATTAGACCAAGTACCCCTCTCTCCTGTGTTATACCTGCTGCCGTTAGATGATTTTTGCTTACTTTTGGGAGGACCTGCTCTAGTGAAATGGGTAGAAATATTATCCGTTAAATCTCTTCAGTACTGTGGCGGTTTTTATTTATTATATTCAATCCCACCAGACGATTGTATTTAACTTAGAGACCCAGCGCGGTGAAGAGCGTTTTTTCTAAGGTGCAGTTTAGTCGGGCTGTATTTTCATGGGTGTATTCCAAGTAACTTTTATTCAGCAATTACTTTGTGCGTATAACCTTTTGAATAATTGACATGCTGGTAGTTTGCGTAAATAACGTGGAGGAAAATATTATCACCTAGCCATATGCAGGAATAATTGAGGAAGAAGTGATAATTGCCCTTCTATACCCACAAGAATATGAACTTTAATTATGTAATTTAGTGAAGGAGAGAGGAGAAAAAATGTCGTTAAGTTTAGGAAGATTTCTGCTTTTAACCCCTACAGGCTGGTAACATATTTCTAGTTTATTCTTGTTACCTCCAGACGATTCTGTTCAGCTTAGAAATCATCTCTAACAATCAGGAAGGTTAATTAAGACTATCAAACCTCCCCCAATTGAACAGTCTCTACTGGGCTTAGTATAATCGTCTGAAGGTAACAAGAATGAACAGAAAACACGACACCGGAGTAAAGGGAGTAAATATCGTGTAAATGCGTTAAGAAATTGCACTATAGGCCTGTGACACCCGATACGTGAAATCGGTTCATTCATTTTATTGTTTTTATTTGTTGTTTTGTTCTTAATTGGCGAACTTTAATGTAACATCCACTTTTAGCATTATCAGTCTCGTACTGCAGGACTCTAAGCTAAATGGAATAAATTTGTCTGATGTTAAATGGATTAAAATACTAGAATTGTTTGGACTCGATTAGTATATTAGAGTTATCCCGACCATGAGAGAATAATGATATGCACTTGAGGACCCATATTAACGTGTGTGATTATAGTTAATAGCCTCTTTCTCCTGCCCCTGATGTATGGCTGTCTGTCACAAGGAGAAAAATGCACCCTGGATTTCTTTTGACTACCTGCCAGCTCCATCAGACTCTTAATATATGGTGGGGAGCTGAAAAATGATGCATAAAACACACACACACACACACACACACACACACACACACACACACACACACACACACACACACACACACACACTCCAGCATGGTTTCGTTTTTTGCGTTACTTATACGGTGTTATTCTTGCTACTGTCTGACGAATTTTATTTTGCATATGGCAGTTTTATTTATTTGAGTTCAGATTTTCTTAGTATTACCCCGGACCGTTGTGCTGTTCCCTCAATCGTACTATTTTATTTGGCTTAGAGAGAGAGAGAGAGAGCTCGTAGAAAAGGGTCTAACATTTTTCTTTTTTACTAATTCCTTTTCCTGTTCTATTTTTTAGTAATCACGGACCAGTAGACGCGATGCAGAACTTTTTTTTTTTTTTTCCCCTCGCCCTTTTTCTTCTTTTCTTTCCTCCCCTATTCATTCATTCTTTCTTCCCTCCCTGCATTCTTCTCTCCAGCCTTAGTCGTGTGTGGAGGGAGGGAGGCAAAAATGGAGGGAGGTAAAAATGCAGCGAGGGTGGAAAAAATTGGGATGCGTCCTTTCAGTGGTGACAGATAGGGCGGGTTCTCGTTTTCTATGCAGCCCGTACTTTTTTTATTTTTTAATGGGGAACTGCTTCATTGGTGGTTATGTAATTGGAGATGGATTATTATATATTTCTATGCTTTGGGCTGGTGATAGCTTGAGAGTGTTTGGTTTTTGTATACCTTACTTTACGGTGAACTGATGCTATGGTAGAAAAACTTATATAAGGGAAAATATTCAGTAGTTTTAGAATGTTTTTCATTTTTTATGGTCGTATTCTTGTCTTTCAGAGGTGACAAATAGGGCCGGTTCTCGTTTTCTTTACAGCCCCTATTTACGTTTTTAAAGGGTAACTGCCGCATTGGTGGAGTAATTAGCAATGGATTTTTAGTTTTTCTTTTCTTTTTTTGATTATTAACCCTTTCTGTAGAGTGACGTCCATTGTTTTTCATCCATGGTCAAGTCAGGCAATTATGTTCAGCTTTGGAAAGACTTATCGTGTTCCAGGGGCAAAAGGCTGTTTCTGGTCCCCTTGACAGCGAGTTGTCTATCCTACTGTAAATATATATATATATATATATATATATCGATCTATATATATAAATAACGATATATATATGGTGAACCAAATGAAGTATAAAATATGCCACCGTGCTGTAGTGGTTATTTATATAGCTATTTGTTTATTTTTTTGTGGGGGTGTCACTACGGCGGACTCTCGTTTCCTGGGCATCGTGTTTTTATTAATGGAGAACTCACGTGCTTGATGAAGTAACCGACAGTGAATTTTTACATCTTGTCTTTCACTGGTGACAGTAAAATGTGTCGTTTTTCGTGCAGCTGTTTTTTTTTAGGTGGAACTGCTTCATTGCTGCAGAAACACGAATCGAAAATGTTGCTAGTGATTTTATTGTTTCGATGTTTTTGATTGAATACAGATTATTGTGACTGACACCTCCTCCATGGGCGTTATGTTTATGGCTCAGTGTGTTGGTCTGCCTATTTCAGCCAGTAGCATTGTGGGAGAACTGTCCGGTGGAATTCATCACAGGTGGTGTAATGAATGAGAACCATCAGAGCAACAAGTTGTTATGTATGTATCTGTATATAGATCTAATTTCGGGACTTGCTGCCTTTCGTGGTCTAGTGATGGAATATTTTAGCCGGGGGGGGGGGGGACGCCGTGCCCTACTCATATTTGCACGGTTCCGCAAGAGGTGATTCTAGAACTTTATTGTTGTTAACTTAAAAAATTGTCTGTGCAGCGGTACCGGAGATTTAGGTCGGTCTTCGTGGCCAAAAATCTCGGCTTTAAAACATGTAATGCTTGGATGTATGTATGTATGTGTTTAGGTGGTTTCTTGTTTTGACGACACTGCTGATCGTGTTTTTTTTTTTTTTTTTTTCCCAGGTAAGGGTGTGACCGTTATTTCATCGATTTTACTTACCTGGACGGATAGTTAATGAAGGTAAGTAAAATCAGCAAAGTACAGTATATACCACTTTATGACTTACCACCGGAGCATCGAGAGAGAGAGTACCCTTGCTCTTTCAAAACTCACCCGAGTCCCTTAAATACGTCCTCCCTGCTAATTCAAAGGGATGTGAGAATGGGATGGTGGGAGGGGCTGGTGGAGAAGGGAGAAGAGGAAGGGGGAAGGTTACTGGGGGAAGAGGAGGAGGGGGATCGAGGGTAGAAATAGGTGGGGTGAGGGGGATGAGCAGGGGTGATATGGGGATCAAGGCAGGAAGGGATATGATTGGGTTGGGGGGAATTAAAGTAAGGGATGTGAGAATGGAATGGAGGAGAGAGTGGATCCTAGGGTTGGGGATGGTAGAGGAGAGGTGGGGGATATGTTGGGGAGTGGGAGGGGAAATAGTGGGAAAGCTGTTGGGGTGTTCAGGGATAGCGGGGGAGGGGTTAGGAGGAAGGGGGAGGACATAAGCAAACCTTCACCTCCCTTTCATTATTCACACTAGATTAAATGGTCCGCATGCATTGATGTCAGGGGCTGGCCATGAGGGTGAGGGATGGGGAGTGGCAGGCGGAGTGGGGAGGAAAAAGGAAGGAAGGAAGGGGGAAGAGGAGGGAAGGAGGAAGGTAGGGAATGATGGATGGAAGGACGGCAGGCTGGAAAGTAGGAAGGCAGATATGAAAGAATGGAAGGGAGGGAGGAAGGAACAGTGGTTGGAGGGTTAAAGAATGGAAGGGAAGGAAGGAGGAGGGAGGAAGGAATGAAGGGTTGATTGGGGAAGACTGAAGCCTGGATGACGAATAGGGTGGTTGGGGAGTATGGGTTATTGGGGAAGGAGTCCAAGTAGGTATAATAATTTCATGAAACATAGGAAATTATTTTCATTTTATTAGTACTGTCATCAGATGAGTTTATTCAATGTAGGAACGTACCGGTATTAGAGAGAGAGAGAGAGAGACAGAGAGAGAGACACTTACCTCCCTCACCTAATTTATAGAAATCTAGTCTACTTCGAGTGAGAGGGAGGATGAGGGAGGGGGGGGGGTAACTTCTCTAAAAACCTGCCTCTTACGCTACTCTTCGCCCCCATGGAGTGACACTTAACACCGAGCCCCATTCCCACACCGACTTTAGATGGTCAGTTGATCCCGGGAATCTTTTTTTATACTAATTTGTGAGCCATTGAATGAGTCGGTTCCACGTAATTAAGTCAATAATTGGTGCTCCTCTTCTCTCCTCTCCTTTCTTCTCTCTCCTCTCTCTTTTATGCCGTCCCCCTTTTTACTTGAGGCACTTAGCTTCTGGATTTTTTTTTTTTTTTTCGTTTTTTTCCGGTGTTGTGGCTGTTTTTTCTGTTTACTGTTTCTACAGTATATGTGGATTAGGGTCTTTGTTGCTAGGTGTAAGTATATATATATATATATATATATATATATATATATATATATATATATACACACACACACACACACACACAGTATATATATAAAACTGCGCGCGCGCCTTGAAGAGATATGGTGGTGTTGGGACCACTTTTTGGGCTGTGCCTTTTTATGCTTGGGTAGTGCAGTAGGAACTCTAGGAGTGGGTGTCATAAGGGGCATTTTTTTTTTTATCTAGGCCCATTTTTTTTTTTTTTTTTTTAATGGCGTTTTGTGAACTTTGGGGATAGTAAGTATAATAATTTCGTCAGGTAGTAATCTGAATAAATTAATTAACACACCATCATAACACAGAGATTAATTGCTATTGGGTGATTCAGTATCGTCTTTAATATCGGGTGTCGTAGGGGACATTTTCCTTGTGTACCCTTTTCCCCTCCCCCGCATTTTCACCATTAATGAATTAATTGGGAGAAGTGGGCCTTTCATTGCTGTGAAATGAAGGGGTGAGTGGAGATGTCAAAGAGAGGTGTTGCAGGCAGGAGCTTCACATATTAACGTAGGATAATATTTACGGTAATATTTCTCCCAAGATATTAATTAAGTAGCAGGAGAGATAGACGTGGGAGGATTTTGCGTTTTCCTTCCCTCGTCCTTGCCAGTGAAAACAACTAGTATTTACGAAGGGAAAATTGCCCGAAGTTATTTTTTGTGAAGAAATCGTAAGTTTTTTGTGAAGGTCCTTTTTCTGCTCATTAGTGACGATGCCACTTCAGGTGCCCTTTGAGTGTGGAGTAGGAAGGGTGCTGAGGTGAAAGGATATAAGGTTTTTTGATGCCTGGAATGAGATGGGTAAGTGGTTATCACGGGAGTAGCAGAAGTACGCTGGGTGCAGGTTAGTCCTAATATTGCCAGGTTAAACTGTTCCCAATATTCGAGGAAGTTTTACAATTTTCACAATGATAAGTTAGGTATATATATATATTCGTACATATGTATATCACACACACACACACACACACACACACACAGCCGAAATCCCATATTCCTCTTTCTTTTACACCAGTCCACATAAATAAATACAATAGTAATAACGATATCGGTGGGTGTTAAATGAGATAAATACCCGTCTTCCTCTTTTTCTCATTTATCAAAGGTGTTGGTGGTCATACTAATTACAAACTGAGGTCTCGCCAAGGAAGGGGAAAGCGGACAAAAGGCGGCATTGAATCTCACGGATCAAAGGCCAGCCCAGCATCATTTCCAAGACCATTTATTTTGAAGACCAGCTAGAGCCATTTACTACGTCGAATTGGGAATAGGATTTTTTTTCCCAATTAATTAGGGAGTGATCAGGACCATTCTCGATTTTTAAAGGCCATCTTCGTACTGACCTTTTTTCCACTTATTTTGGGGATTTTCTTTTTTTTTAAGGGAGTGCTAGGACCATTCTCGGTCGTTAAAAGCCATCTTCCTGCTGACTTTTTTTTCGTTTGGGGGATTTTTGTTTCTTTGTTGATCGCAATTTTTCCACGGACAGACTTTTTTCTCTGCTAGACTCTTTTTCTGATAGCCTTTTTTCTTTTACTTGTAGACCCTTCTTTCCTGATCCCCCCCCCCCTCCCCCTTTTTTCCTGACACCTTTTTTCGTTGTAAACTCCGAGAAGTTCGAATCTTTATGAGCTGGAGAGAGGATTTTCGGCCTTGTAATGCGACCTGGGGCTTTAATTTTGACAGATCACCTTCATTAAATTTACTAGGTACGGGAGCCTAGCCACGGACTCCTACACAGTGAAGATCGGAGGGGAGGAAGTAACGTGGGAATGGCAGTGGACGTTTATTAAATTTCTGGATGTCTTTTGTGATTTATATTTTACTTATTATTTGTATTTTTCAGTATTTTTAGTTATTTTGATTTTTTCGTGTTTATTTTATACTTAGTTGCCGTTTTATTGATGGATTTATGTTTTTTTTTTTTTTTTGGCATTTGTTGTATGGTTTATTTATTTTTTATTGATACACATTATTGAATAGTTGTTTTACGGTATTGAGTTCTTTTTTGTTTTTACCCTTTTCCTGGCAGACCCGATTCGTGGGTGCGTTTTCTCCGAGGTGTTGTGAAGGAGCAGAAAATGAGAGCTAATTTAGAAGCGCGTCTGAATGGGCTCTTTTGAGGGTGTGTGAAAAGTGAAATCAATAGAGCGAGTTTAGAGCATCGCGCTTGTTGTGTTATGTGGGTGTATTGTTCTCTCGTGGAGCCCCCGTCGTTGTTCTGCAGGTCCCCCTTCACCAGTCTTCGCTTATTCCCATTTTCTTTTTCCTTTTTGTTCGCTTCCTTCGTCTTCGCCTTTTCCTCCTCCTCCTTCGTCTTCGCCTTTTCCTCCTCCTCCTTCTCCTCCTTCTCCTTTTCCTCCTCCTCCTTCTCCTCCTTCTCCTTGTTTTCTCCTTCCTCCTTCGCTTTCCTTACCCCTCCTATTCCTTCTCTTTTCTTATTTACCACTTCATTTCTTTACCTCTCTCTCTCTCTCTCTCTCTCTCTCTCTCTCTCTCTCTTTCTCTCTGTCTTCCTGTTACTTGCTGATTTTATTCAGTTATGGAGAGCCAGGTAGTTGTGAAGGTGTAATTGGAGGATGGAGTGAGAGGCAACCTGGATCATACTCCTTTCACCTTAACTTGGCCTAAATTTGCCCTTTCTTTGGAATGCTCAGTAGAGTAGCACAAAGCTTAACGATGCTGGTCACGAAGAAGAGCTGTAGAAAGGGTGTCGAGTCGTAAAATTACTGTATATTCCTTTGCCATTGAACTGTATGAAATAAATATCGGGAAAAAAAATGTCAGGTTGAGGTGAAAGAGCTGTAGTTGGGTAGAAAATTGCAAAAAGGATTATTATTAGATCTTGTTAGTGTGGGGTAAAGAGGGAAGCGAAGTGGGAAAGGAAGGGAAGGTGAGGGTGAAGGAGGTAAGGAAGTGAAACGAGAAGGCAAACGGAGAACGAAGAGAATTCAAGATAAAAGGAAAATTAGAAGGAAAAGGAAGTGAGGTGGAAAGGCAGAGAGAGGGGGGGGAAAAGGTAATCTAGTTGGGAGTGGAGAACGAAAGGGATTGAAGTAGACTAGGAAATAGGAAGGGGAAAGGAGTGAGGTGGGAAGGGAAGTGAAAAGAGAAGGGATGCTAGGCTAGGAATATAGAGAACCATAAGGAAGAGGGGTAGGAGAGAGAAGTAGTGGAAGAGTTGTGAGAGGATGAATGTAAAATGGATAGAATTATGTCATGATATTTATTTATGCACAGATTTATTTGTGTTTTTTGTTTACGCGTCCGCCCTATGTGGAGGTGCGATGGATAGGTAGTTAGCGTACTTGTCTCCTGATACGTGTGCCCCGAGGCTAGAACTTCTGCCACAAGGGACAGACATTTATTGTAGGTGCTGGTAGTATGTCTTTTCATATGCTTCCGTATAGCCACACCCTTACGGTTTAACGATGATGTATACTGATTCGTACATCCAGAAACATAGACAGATCAACTCCTTCTTCACAAGCATCACTCCGCCTTCCGACACACCTTCCTCATTCGTACTTTCCCAGCATTGAGAAAAGTTAATTCTGATTATCGAACTACCTCCGAGGAGAAAATCTGACCGTACAGCGGTTCTAATAGTTATGGCCTGATGCAGATGTCCGTGTGTGAGGAGGGGGGCAGCGGCAGTGGGCTGGGAGGTGGGGGCGTTGTAGTTCCCATGAGCATCGCGGCAGGAGGCCTGTTGAAGAGCTTTTGTGTAGGCCAGGAAACAGCCCCTCTCCCACCCAATCACCGCCAATCCATGCAAGCTACAATTTCACCCACTCTTAACCTCTTCAACCGTAGGACCAATTATTATTATTTTTTTATCATTACCATCTTCAGAGGATTTTATTTTCGCAAGAGGTGTTAGAAGCGTACACTCTTCCACCCAGTCAGAACCAGTCCAAGGAAAATATAGTTTCACCCCAGTCGTTGTTCACCCCCCTAAACTCGATCAAGGTTAAATTATTCTTTCTCCAGACGAGTGTATTCTGTTTAGGGCGGTTTTGTTTTATATTTTTTTAACGGTAGGGGTTAGATTTAGCCTTCTTTAACTCCAGTATTATTAGCTTCGTCTGCTAAGCTAAATACGTCAGGTGGTAGACTGATTAAGGTGAAGTAGATGATATCGGACTGAAGGGAAGTATGATGAAATATAGGGGCAGTGTTGTTTTAAGATTTCTTGTCTGTGCTGTATTTTAAATGTGTGTGTGTGTGTGTGTGTGTGTGTGTGTGAGAGAGAGAGAGAGAGAGAGAGAATATAAAGAAACGGTATGACTTCTTATAATAATTCTCTCCTGTGATGTCTGTCTTAAAATATGGTTAAGATCTTTATAAATTCTTCCACAGATTCTAAGTCAGCGTAGATAACAAAGCTGTAGCGTGTTGATTTATCTGTTTATTTATTTAATTTATTTATTTATTTTTTTTACCAGAGAACAGATTCATGTCCACTTAACAGCTAAGTTGATGGCCACTTGTAGTCAGATTGGAGGGTAGACATGACTATATTCTGTTCACTTTACCTTGGCCTAAAACTACCATCCCTCCATGTTTGAATGCCGAGTTATGAAAATAGTTTAACCAGAATATGATGCTAGTCACGAAAAAGTGCTTCAGAAAGGATGAAGAGCCACATTATTGTCTCTTTATGTCACTGAGCTACAAGGAATATGCCACAGAAGGACAAAGTTAAGATGAATAAAGTATAGTAACCAAGGAGACCCATTCACACCTGATAACTAAGGGTTATCGAAAAGTGTACCCCCACGACTTAGTATTGGAGTAGTTAGAGTGCCCCAGTTCCGTCAAATGAAACAGACGGACTATTGATCTCCCATCCCCTCACTCTTCCTTGCGTCTCCCTATCCACTCGGCCACAACAGGTCCCATTCCACGCCCCGGGAAATCCAGTTTGAGGGTAATGGCGGTGGCGGCGTCTCTCCTTGCAACAAAGCGGGGGTGAGGCGTGCAACATAGCCGGATTTAGGCGTGCAACATAGCGGGATTTAGGTGTGCAACATAGTGGGGAGGGCGTACAACATAGCGGGATTTAGAGGTACAACATAGCGGGATTTAGGCGTGCAACATAGCGGGGAAGGCTTACAACATAGCGGGATTAAGCGTACAGCATAGAACCGAGGTTTGCAGCATAAAGTGAGGCGTGTAACATAGCGGGGGGAGGGATGCAGCGTAGCAGGAGAGGCGTACAACATAACGGGTGTAGGCGTGCAACATAGCCGAGAGGAGGCGGTAACTTAGTGGGTGAGGCGTGCAACATAGCGGGGGAGGCGTGCAACAAGGCGTGCAACAATGGTCTCCTGATTGACTGCCTGATCTGACGCGGATGGGGGTCGTAATTGCAGTGGGAAGATCAGATGGAGGGAAGGACGGAGGGAGGGAAGGGAGGGTGGAAAGGATGGAGCGAGGAGGAGAGGGAAGGACGGAGGGAGGGAGTGAGTGAAGAACAGAGGTGAAGAAGGAAGGACGAGGGAAGAGGGAAGGACAGGGGAAGAGGGAAGGACAGGGGAAGAAGGAAGAGAGGGAAGAGGGAAGGACGGAGATTGAGAGACAGGGAAGGCGGGGGGAATAAGGGGAAGAAAAGAGGACACAAAAGGCGACGGAGGGCTGGGAGGGGGAGAAGGAAGAACAGAGAAAGACAGAAGCGGAAATAAGAGAGAATCCTATTTGTTTGTGTGAATAAACACTAAAAACATCCAACTGTATGTAATAGATACTCACAAGTAAATTCACATATATTGTGTACAGTATACTATGTCAGTTTCTGTTTCTTGTGAAAGAGAAGATAGTCACAGAGTACAATCCTGAGTAATCTGTCGTCTGTCATTCACGTCCAGGTCGACCTGAAGAGAGAGAGAGAGAGAGAGAGAGAGAAAAAAAAAACTTTCTGTAGTGTGGATGTAGTTACATAATCATTGTTAAAATATGCAGTAGTACTTGCCCTGCAGGAATTTGTGTTGGAGATCTGCCTGCTCATGTCAGGTATGTGCAGTCTGGTCGCTATAGAACTGTACATAAACATCCTTGTGTTTTACTACATATTAATGTTAAGTAATTATTTCCTATTTTTATGTTGCTTCATTTACCTTTGAGCTTCATCCTAGTAGTTCTTGTCACAGTATTATCTGTATAGCTAATAATATTTATAAATAACGTCATCTAAGTTAGAGAGGGTGGGGGGAGTGGAGAGGTAGGAACAGAGAGAAGGAAAGAGACGCGGAGAGAGGAAATGAGTGAGTGAGGGAGGGAGAGGTGCGGGTTGGGGAGGGGGTCGGGTGGGGTGGTGTGTTGGTCATCTTCCTCGGGTTACCTTGTCATTGCCAGTCTTCTTTGTACTCCTTTTAAGAGAGAGAGAGAGAGAGAGAGAGTTTTGGGTGAGTTGGTGCAGAAGAGGTAATAGGTGCGTGCGTGTGTGTGCTTGCGTGCATGTCTTATCATCCCTTTCCCTTTCATCCCCTGCACACCTACCTTGCTCTTCCACACCTACACCCAGACAACATACTCTCCTATCATTCCATCTACTTGCGCTGCCTTCATTACTTCCACATACTCCCCCACCTACCTGCACTCCTCCCACATAAGCAACCCCCCCCCTCTCTCTCTCTCACATGTCTCTTCCCACTTTCCCACCCACTTACTCTCCACATGTACATTCATTCCCTCCCCATTTACCTTCTTACTTCTCCCATGTCCCCTTCTTCCCATTCTCCGTTTCTCCCTCCCTCCCTGCCTCCTGTTCCCCTTCCCTCACCCGTCCCTTCTTCCTTCCCCACAGCCCCTACGCCTACCCCCACCCCCACCCACCAGTTATCAAAGCCTCCCCAGTCTCATCTCCGGGAGCTAGGTTTTACTCATCTTTTTTCGTAGTGTGTGTGTGTGAGAGAGAGAGAGAGAGAGAGAGAGAGGGAGAGAGAGGGTGGGGGGATATACTTACCTTTAACGTGGTTCGCTGTTTTGATACAGACGGGGAAAGAGTACCCCAACGGGAAGAGTGGAATTGGAGTCGAGAGAGAGAGAGAGAGAGAGAGAGAATTTTTTAGTTTTTCAGTATACTTTTCGTGTGTATCCATCGTGTTCATATTTGTCTGTACATACGTTGCTGTGTATGTACGCGTGATATGTACCTACGTGTTTGTGTATGTACCGGGTATTCGAAGACACTGACAGTAAGAATAAAGATGAAACGGGAAGACCTAAGAAGTCGAGCGAGGATCAGGGAAGTAATTAACTCCCTATAAATATTCATCCACATTTCGTGTTTGGATGCCACCCTGTTTTTACACCGAGGGAATTAATGTCAAGTTGTTGGTTAGGGAAATGAGGGGAAGGACTTTGGATTTGATGGAGGGGAAAGAAGGGGAGTTGTGAAATAGAAATTGGTGTGGCTGGAGGGAAAGGGTGGCGTGAACTGTAGCTTCGGATAGCGTTGTAGAAGGCCTGGAAGAGAGAGAGAGAGAGGGGGGGGGGGAGGTAGAGAGTGGAATAGGGAAAGGGGAAGTGATGAGAGAGGGGAGAGGGAGAGGCTTGATGGAAGGATATGGGTGACGAAGGGATAGGAGCAAGAAGGGGGAATTAGAGGGGAAGGGGTAGAGGAGGAGAGGGAGGGGGAGGTTTAGGGGAGAGGAAGAGATGATTGAGGATGAAAGTTGAGGAAGAAGGAGATGTGACTGAGGGGGAAGGAGGTAGAAAGGAAGGGGAGAGAGTGGAGAGGGAAAAGGAATTGAGGGGAGAGGGGGAGAACGTGGGTGGAAGGATGAGAGGAAAGGGGTGGGGAGAGAGAAAGAGGAAATAGTGAAGAGGGAAAGGGGAAGAGAGGAGAGGGAAGCTAGGAAATGTGAAGTGAGAGTGTGGATCAGGAGTGGTTATTGGAAAAGCGAGTGAGGCACAGTGATTCACAGCAGGCGGGGTCATGGAATTTTTATTAAAATATGGGAAATTATTAGAGGCATGTATTGGTGGAAAAGAGGGAGGAGATAGTGAGGGGAAGAAAGGGAATTGTAGGAAAGATTAGAAGTGATTGAGGCACATGTGAGTTGGGATGCGAGGAGAGGAGGAGGTGAGAGGAATAAAGGATGTGGAGGGAGTGAGGAAGAATGGCTAAAAAAAATTAGGACAACTGTGATATACCCTTTGAGGTAGCTGCAGTCATAATGGATAAAAGTTGTAAATATACCTTCGTGAATGGGATAAGTATAACAAAGCAGAAGGCCCCCACCCACCCGGCCGCCATACCTTCCAGATATAAGCAGGAAAAAGTCAGAAAGAACATCATGCAGTGAAAACTTGTATAGAAACTCTGTAGGAAAAAAGGAAGCAGATTACAAGTTACACTCGTCAGCAGAACACATTCCACATGTACGGTTCCGAGTACTTGAAACAGAAGTTGTTATTCCCAGGGGCCGTGGAGCTTTCGTAACTTCTCTTCCTTAACGATTTTTTTTTTTTTTTTCACTCGCATTCTCTTCTATTCCATAGGATTATTTTAGAGGCAGTTAGCAAACATACAAGAGGATATTGAGATGTAATGTGCAGAAATGTCCAAAACACAGAATTCGACCCACCGACATTGTTAGCCTCCACGCATTTGTTTCAATGCTCCCTCCTTATGTAAATCACTAGCCAGAGTGACCCAGCAGCGGTGTATAGGGGAAAGATACTCTTGTGTTTGCAGCTGTACTTTCATCCTGCCCATCAAGAAACTGCGAACTCCCATGCGTGTAGAATTTGGAGGAGGCGGGTCACTTCTCCATTGGCAGGAAGTGGTGTCTCTTGGGCCTGTAGATCAGTGTATAGTTGAGGTGGCTGTCCTTTTGAGGCGTATTCATCCCGGCCGCTACACTTCATTCATTACCTGTAGGCGGAAATACTGTTATTCGCTTGTTGTCTTAATGAAGAGGGCTTTGAATGAATGAGATTGAAATTGAAATAGAACAAGGTGTAGAAGTAAACAAGGAGGAAACTGGGGAGTAATTATGATAAATCTCGTATATAATAGGAGAATATAATAAGATAATACCGTGCCTGTCATGATGGTGTGAATGGGGAAGCAGGGAAGATGGCGGTCATGAAGTAGTGCATTAAACGTAGGGAAAAACCGCGGAAAACTGTGGTAAAACTTGTATAGTGAAAGAACATGTAACCCTGACATGGTTTGGACAGTTCTGCTGCAATAATTCTAGATTTTATTTAGCCCTGAGTGGGTCATAGGAACCTGAGAGTAAAATTGTCACCAAGGCCGTTTTCTCGTCGGGTAAGCAAGTATCCCAGCACCTCATCTTAACCGATTTATTTTGTTTGTTACACCTTACTACCGTTTTCCATGTTATGTGTCACCTTCTAATATCGCCATAATCTGCATAAATGATATATGGAAGGATATTAACCAGCCATATCCAAAAATAAATCGCCAAGGAAGAGGTGCTAGGGAGCTTCCATAATCAACAAGAACACGGACCCATGAACCCTCTCGTAATCGGGACAACTCTTGGTATTGCGTTCCAACTAACGGCATTTAATTTTATCCAGTTTAGTGAGTCATAGGAGAGAATTAAGATGATAAGATGATAGTATGAATAGGAAGCAGTGAAGATGAGGGTGAGAGAATAAAGACGTGATTAATGCTGGTGATGATGGGGGCTGAAGAGGGCTGGTTAACTGATGGTGATTGGAAGAAGAGGGAGAAGGTGAAATTATACTGATGATGATGGCAGGAGAGGAGGGGGAGAGAGAAGAGAGGGAATTAGTGCTTGTTGTTGTGGGAGAGAGATGAGGGTGACTGAGATGGAGGGAGATAGGAGAAGGCAGGGAGAAGAGCGGAAGGTAGAAAGGGGAGAGGAGAGAAAAGATGATGAAGAAGAAGAGGAGAGTGGAAAAATGGAGAGAGAGAGGAAGGGGGGGATTTTGAACATAAGAGGGAGAAAAAAGAAGAAGGAGGGGGATTTTGAACATAGGAGGGAGAAAAAATTTTTAAGGATATAGGAAAGGAGAGAGAGAGAGAGAGAAGGGGGGGGAGAAAGGGAAGGGAGGGGAAGGGAAGGGGGAGAAGATGGGGAGGGATGAGGGATGAGAAACCTAATACTCTCTCCAGATGCTCAATTCATTCATCTCGGCTGGACCTACATTCATGGACCCCTGCATCTCTTCCCCCTTCCCCCACCCCCTGTCCCTCCCTCTTACTCATTCCTTCTCCTCCCCACTTTCTTCCTCTTCCCCTACCTCCCTCCCTCCCTCCCACTTTCTTCCTCTTCCCCTACCTCCCTCCCTCCCTCCCACTTTCTTCCTCTTCCCCCAACCCATCCCCCTCTCTCCTACTTCCTCCTCACCTTCCTCCTTTCCACTCACTCACCTCTCCCTCATCCATCTTCCTCTCCCACATCCCACTTCCCCTCCCTCCTTCCCTCTCCATCCTCTCACATTATCTTCCCTTTCCGCCTGCTTCCCCTCTCTCTTTCTCTTACTCTCATTCTCTTTTTTTTTCCATCCCTTCCTCCCCTGTTCTCTCTCCTCTCCACTCCCTGCTTCCCTTTCTTCGCTTTTTCATTTCCAGTTTCTCCCATTATTTCTCATCCTACTGCCCCCCATTTCCCCCCTTTCTCTTTTTCACCTTTCCTTTCCTTACTTCTCTCTCTTCCCATGTCCCCACTCTCCTCCCTCCCCCAGTCTTCATCCCCTCCCCCCACTTTTCCTCCTCCACACACTTTCTTTTTTTCTCTCACTTCTGGAATAAAAGAGAAAAATAATCACCACACTGAAGAGGAACGAAGCTCATCCATATTCCTGCCATGAGATAACGTAGTGTAATTCTTGGCATTCTTAGCTGAGCATTTTCTAGGATAATCTAACACTATTTTATCTTAACACCCCAAAGTTTATATATGTTGTGGATAATATAACTCATTCTGGTGTCGATTGAGTATTTCCAAGATTGTATTTTAATTTTTTTTTTCCTGAGCACTCCTAACTCTTATGCTCCAAGGGTGAAGTAAGTATTGCATTTTTTTCTGAACACTCCTAAGTTTTTATTCTAGGATTATATTACTTTCCATCCTTCTCCAAGTACTCGTAAACTCATGTTCTAAGATAATGTCATTCTCTCTCTCTCTCTCTCTCTCTCTCTCTCTCTCTCTCTCTCTCTCTCTCTCTCTCTCTCTCTCCTAGCACAGTTTAATTATTTCTACCAGTGCCCCTTTTTATTTTATTCTTAATGCCAGTAGATCAGTAGATGCTTCTCTTCCACGCAGTAGATGACCCCAGTAAAAGAGAGACAGGGGTTAGGGGAAGAGTAAGAGAGGCATAAAGGAAGAGAGAGAGAGAGAGAGAGAGAGAGAGAGAGAGAGAGAATACGAGGAGTGGGTGAGAAAGGGAGGAGGGGCAAAATGCCAGGGTGGGATGAAGGGAGGGACATAGAGGGACGGGGGGGGGGAAGGGAGGAAGAAAGAAGACGGAAAAGAAGAGGGGTGACTTTACCAGAGCGCGGCTTCGATTCTTTCCGCCCAGAGGGGAGAGAAAGACAGAGAAAATCTGGAGAGGGAGTATGATATATAAAAAAAAAAAGATAAAAAGAAGAGAGTTAAGGAAATTTTAAAATAAGTTATGAAGAGGAAAAAAGATTGAACGAGGTGGAGGAGGACGACAAGGAAGAGGAGGACAAGGAGGAGGAAGAGGGGGAGGAAGTAGAAGAGGAAGAGGGAGACAAAAGAGGTAATAGAAAATCAAATTGAAAGACGGAGGTGAGGAAAAAAAAAGAGACAGTTTGATGAAGGGGGAGTCGGAGAAAGAGGGGAGGAGAAAGAAAAGAAAAGGGAGGGGGTGGGGTGGGAGGGAGGGGGGGACTAGGGAGAGAAGATAGAATGTGGTGAGGGAGGAAAGAATTAAGGAGTATGAGAAGGGAGGGATTGGAAGGAAAAGGGAGAGGAAAACAAGGGAGGGACAGGGAAGGGAGAATGTGAGAAATTAAAGGGTTGCTCGTAAGAAAAATATTGAGAGAGAGAGAGAGAGAGAGGGACGTAGGGGGCTCAAGTGTGGCTCAGACGTTAATAATAGGGGCTCGAAAATTGGCCCATTTGGCCCCAAGGATGTCGAATTTTCGCTGGTAATTGTGTGTAGAATAGGCTTTGGTGGATTCTCTCTCTCTCTCTCTCTCTCTCTCTCTGATAATTATGTGTAGATCGGATATAAGGTTCTGGTTGTGAATAAATTGTAGTTAATAAAGCATTGTATTATGTAGTCAGTATACGACTCGTAACGCTAATTAGATGCATTTCCGCTAACCCCTTCAATAACATGTCTTTTATTTTATTCCATTCTTGCTTTGGCTTGACGACTTTATTCCGATAAGCTGAACCCTGCCATAGTAAATAAAGTCCATTAACCTGCATCGCTACAAATGGTCTTCCAAAGCCTTAATAAAAATAATAAAAACTGTATGATGGTAGCATTAATAAAGAAACGAATAATAAAGAAACGAATATATGTACTGATGAAGCGATTTAGTTGATGAAGTATGGTCTTTTGTTTTCTCCCCAGTACAGTGATGTCCTTTGTTGTACTTTATTTTCTACCTCCTGACTCTTCTATTGTCCTTGGTGGAACTCCAGGGTATAGATATAATTTCCATCTACCCTCTCACAAGAAGGGGCTCTCCGAAGCTGAGTAAAATCGCTGGACAAGAGCAAGAGAAAAAAAAGTGTATTAGAGATTTTTGTGCACCAGTGAATGCAAAATGAAATATGGGTTTATGCAACACGGTAATGCAGTATATAGGGTTATTTATAATGCAGCTAAACGACTAAATACGTGGGTGAAATATACCAGTGGGGTTTATCAGAATCTAGGCCCTTCCGAATTGAATAAAATTGTCTGGTAATCGCAGTAATAAATTATAAGAATGGAAGTCACCCGTATTCAAGAGGTTAATGTCTAAGGAAACACGTAAATATCTGAAAAGCGATAATGTAGTTTGTAGATTTATTGATAATGCAGATGCGTAAATAAAAATATTGTAGAAATAAATCAGTGTTAGTTAACAACTCCTTCACTTCGAGACGCCTCCCATGAGCTGAATAAAATCGTCTGATGGTTGAAGGAATTAATAAGAGAATATTGTCCTTGCGGTTATATAGTTTTTTTTTATACTGACGCGGTATTCTGAATGCCTTTGAGATTTGATGCTTTTTAGAATATATGGGTATTGTTTGAAGGAATTAAGGTTATTAGATAGGGACTGTGTGTGTGTGTGTGTGTGTGTGTGTGTGTGTGTGTGTGTGTGTGTGTGTGTGTGTGTGTGTGAGAGAGAGAGAGAGAGAGAGAGAGAGAGAGAGAGAGAGAATAGAGTGGGGGAAGGAGGAAAAAGGGGGCTGTGACAAGGGTGAGAGAAAAGGAAAAGGGACAGAGTGGCGGAAATTGGGGGTTGAGGGGGAGTAGGGGGAGTAAGAAGGAAGAGGGAGGGAGAGAGAATAGGGATGATGGGAGGGGGTGCGAGGGAAGAGAGAAGGAAATGGGAGGGAGAGGCAGAAAGGGGAGGAGGAGGGGTCGTTGAGCGAGGGAAGGAGGGGAGGGGGAACGGGGGAAGGGGCGGACTGTGGGAGAGGGAGGGAAGAGGGCATATGGGGGAAGGGGACAGGGAGGGAGGGGAGAGGTTGAATGGGGAAAAGGGGGAGTAGAAGAGAGGGGAGGCTAGGGGGGGGTGCTGTCTTTGGGCATCAGATGTGACAGTTGCCATTGACAGCTAGGGGGAGGCGGGGGGGGGAGATAGGGGAGGGATTAAGAGGGGAGAATGGCGGGGGGAGGGGGAGGGAGGTTGGATAACAGGGGTGATACGCTCCCTTTGTGCTAGTGAGAGGCCTTTCCCTTCCCTTGCCCTTCTCTTTCCTTACCTTCCTTACCCTGTCCACTTTTCATCGCTTGCCTTCCCTTTTCCGTTTGTCTCTTGCCTCCCTTCTTCAGATCCCATGTATTCTCTTCCCTTTCTTTCCCTTCCCTTCCCTTCCCTTCCGTGATTTAGCTTCGGTTTTTATCATTATTCCTTCCTGCCACTTCCCTTCTTCATTTTCCCACTTTCGTTTCTCATTTCCTCATCCCTCTGTCACTTCTCTTCCTATTCCTTATCCCCAGTCCATTCTTTTCATGCCATACCTTCCAATAATTTCCTTTGGTTTTCCTGTATTATTCTCTCCCTCCCTTTCGATCCCTTCCTCATCCCTTCCCTTCTCTTCCCTTTCCTGTTCCATTTTTACCTTCATTTTCCACACTCCAGATTTCTGTCCTATTTGGCGCATTCATTTTTTTCCCTTTCTGCTGGAAAGAGGGTGTGACGAATCTCTCTTGTCCCCCTCCCCCCTCTCTCTCTCTCTGTAAAGAAAGCAAAGGTAAGGTAAAGGCGGGGGGGGGGGGGGCAGACGCCATGAGGCGCTTAGCCTCGGTGCTCTGCTCCGTAACGTAAACCTTTGAGCATGTGGCGGGTTTTTAACCCAACATCCCTAGTTAGAAGGCCACCGCATCATCCAGTTTACTATAGTTTTCTCCCCTGTGTGTTACGCTGTGTATTCATTTTACCCACTAACCCATAAAGTGTGGATGGACATCTGAGTCGAGTGACGCTAACTGCCCGCACCAGGTTCCGGACCCTGGCACTAATGGGCCGGCAGCTTTGCAATCAGCAACGCTGACCACTCGGCAACCTTGGCGGTGGCATGGGGAACGGGAAAGAGGGGGAGAAAGGAAAGAGGGTGGATATGAGGAGTGAAGAAGGTTGGTGTGATTTTGAACAGCCTGGAGGTGTGTGTATGAGAGAGAGAGAGAGAGAGAGAGAGAGAGAGAGAGAGAGAGATATGAGGAGGAGGGGGGGTATGTGATGGGAAGCCGTAACGGGGGGCAACAACAGCTGTGTTTACTTTCAGTCATGGACCACGTGTGTTGGGGTGGGTTGCGGATCCCACATCCACGGGTACTACCACGATTTATAGCTTTAGTCAATAGTCCCTTTACACCCTCCTAAATCTTTCCCAGAATCCAATTATCAGGCAAGTTGGGATGGTTGGAATGTTGCTTCATTAATTCGGAACCCAGTAGATGCTTAAATATTACTGATTGTTGTCGATACACGTTTTGGCATATTTCAAGTTGCTTTGAATCGTATCACCTCCACAGCGATTCATTTTGTTTTTTACATTTCCCCCCCTCGTGTACTAAGGTGCTTTCCCAGACTGAATGTAGTCATCTAGTAACAGCAAGAATTAACAACAAAAACGGACAGGAATGGTTACAGTCACTGAATTAACCATTATCGCATATTAGTTTCCATATTATAGGAACTTCAGTATGTTGTCTTTTATATATATATATATATATATATATATATATATATATATATATATATATATATATATATATATATTCTTGCTAGTATCGGACGAATTTATTTAAGGGTATGACAGTTCCTTGGTATTGAAGTGAACAGTGTACGCTGTATCACGTTCACACAGTTTGAAAGTTCTCTTATAGACTTAACAAAATCGTCTTAGGATAGAAAGAAGACGATACAGAAGACATAATCGTTTTGGAGTTAAACAGAAATATAACCAGTCTTAGCAACACTTTAAGATCCGCAACCCCTTCCGTTAAGTTGATGGTTAAGTGCGGTCAGATTGGAGGGTTGATTTAGCTAATAACCAAGGAGATTAATTCGTACCTCACAGCTAAGGCTCACTGAATTTCCTGGAACCACGACCTATTATTCAGTTCATGAGAACGGCCCAATTCCATCAGGTGAAAGCAAAGCACCTTCATACATCTGTGATTGTTACTTCGACTTGCGATGTATTTCCCAAACTTTATATCCAGTACAAATATTTTTAAACATTTTTATGCATGTTACCTCCAGACGACTGTATTTAGGGTTAAGCGAACCTTTTAGAAGTAATCAGGAAGTTCAGGTGTAATTGCTGATTTAAGTAGAGGCGCTTGGAGATCTTTAGCCATCATCATTGTTGGTTAACTTGTCATCATCATCATTAACAGTAGCCGCAGCTCCGTTAGCATCATCGTCTTTTATAACAGCATCATTTTCATTACCATCATCATCATCATCATCATCATCATCATCATCACTCTGACTTATCATCATTTTGCCTTTTTCCATTATATCCCAACAGATCTGCGAATTATGTACTGCTCTTCTTACTTTCACCGTCTGTTAGCTATGTTTACTTCGGGTTAAGATGCGTTTTTTTAATTATTTATTAACTCTGCATTTTGATCTGGGAGTGATATTAAATGTACGATTGCAATCTTGAGTTAGGATGGTGTAGGATTTTCTGTTGGTCTGGTATTAACACTCTCAGGCTACCATGGCTCACTCTCAGCTGAGTATAATCGTATGGCTTTAACTGGAATTGAATACTAGAGTTGTCCCGACCGTGAGAGAGAGAGAGAGAGCGTCAGCCAGAATAAAATACTCCAAGTTGTCCTGACCATGAAGGGGTTAAAAACGTGATAGGTGAATGAAGCAAGAGGATGCTTTATGAGTGTCAAGTGGTGACCAGTGTGGTGATGCTGAGTGTAGCAGGTGGTGAGAGAGAGAGAGAGAGAGCGAGAGAGATAATGTTCACTGTCACAGCCCCCCGTGGATTATCAGTGGAGGGGGGGGGGAGAATACCGTGGTTACTGGCAGGGAGGGGGGGGGGGTAGCGTCATGTTAGAGAGAGAGAGAGAGAGAGAGAGAGAGAGAGAGAGAGAGAGAGAGAAAGGCGATGGGTCGTGGACTGAGGAAGGGAGGGAAGTGTGTATGAGAGAGAAGTAGGGAAGCGTCATGTTGGGAGGGGAAGAGGGAGGGATGTTTTGTGTGTGTGTGTGTGTGTGTGTGTGTGTGTGAGAGAGAGAGAGAGAGAGAGTAGGGTAGGGCAGGGTGGGGAAGAGGGGTGAAAGACTGTTACGTTGGAGGGAAGAGAAATTATGGTTATAGAGTAAAAAGAAAAAAAGGGAAGAAGAGGGGGAAGGGAGAGGGGCGGTGTGGTTGGAGGATGAAAATGCCAGAGGAAGAGGGAGGAGATGGAGGGGGAGGTAGGAAAGAGGAGAGGAAAGACAAAAAGGGGCAGGGGATTGAAACTGAGAGGAGGTAAAGAGAAGGGGGAGAGCAGATGGGGTGAACAGAGGAGGAGAGAAAATTAGTGGGGGGAGAGAGGAGCTGGTTGGAAAATAAAAGGGGGAGAGGAGAGGAGAGAAAGGGAAGAAGGTGGCAGGAAGGTAAGAAAAGGAGAGGAGAGGAGAGAAGAAGAGGAAGAAGGTGGTAGAAAGGTAAGAAAGGGAGAGGAGACGATAGAATTTAAGATAGGGATGTAGAAAAGTAAAGGAAAAATGATAGAGAGAGGTGCTGTGGAGCGAGAGGTGGAGGGTGAGAGTGAAGGAGGAAGAGGAAGAATAGGGTGATGAGAGAGGAATTGCGGAGAGAAGAGTAGGAAGGAGGGAAAGGAGAGGAGGAAAAGGCAAGAGGAAATGAAGGGAGAGGGGCGGTGATTGGTGGCTAAAAAGTAATGGGGAAAGGGAGAGGAGGGGAAGCGATGAAGGGACAGGCTGTGTGGAAGGAAGGTAAAAAGGAAGAGAACGACGAGGAGGAGGAGAAGGGGGGGTAGCAGTTAGGAAGAAAAAAGAGAAGGGAGAGGCGAGGAGAAGGGAAAGGAAGGGCGGTTAGGGGAAAGGAGGAAAGGAGACATCAACAAGGTAAGGGAAAAGGGAGTAGGAAATGTAGAAAGAGGATGTCATTGTAGACTTATAAAAGGAGAAAAAAGGAAGGGGTGTAGAGGGAGAGATATAGAGTGAGGAGGTGAACAAGGAAGAGAGAGGAAGAGGGAAGAGGAGGGGGAGTGTGATTTGAGGGTCAAATATGGAGGCAGAATGAAGGAGGAGAATGAGGTGGAGGAGGGGAGAAAAAGAGGAAGAAGGGAGAGAAAAAGAAGGATGAGAAAGAGGAGGTGAGATGTACAGAGGAGGGTGGTGTAATTATATAAAAGAAGGTAAAAGAGAAACAAGGGAGGGAGACATAAGAGGAGGGGAGAAACCGAGTAAGGAAGAGAACGAGGATCAAGAGGAGGAGGGGAGTAGTTGAGAGGCGATGTGACTGGGTGAAAAAGAGGATAAAGAGGAAGAAGAATAAAAGATTAAATGAAAGAGGACGAGCAATGGGAAAGGCAGAGGGATAGTGAGAAAGAGAGGGAAGAGAAAGGAAAGGGGGGGGGGAAGAGGAAGAGAGAGGGGCAGAGGGGCAGTGAGGAACAGGAAGAAGATAGAGCAGGATAAAGAGGGAGAAAGAGAAAGGGAGAGGGAGGCAGAGGGGCGGCGGTGTGATCGGAGGGAGGGAGGCAGAATGGAGGGGGAGAGGAGGAGGGATAATCCTTGGAGAGAAAAGAGAGGGAGGATCGGCGTCGCCATTATGAGCCCCGCCAGAGGATCAGTGTTACGGATACCGACCAATCCACAGCTGGCCATGGCGGGGAGGGATGGAGGGGTAGGAAGGGGAGAGGGAGAGAGAGAAGGGAAGGAAATCTTGGAAATAGAAGTGACGGTGAAGTTTGCGAAGGGAAAAGGAAGCACACCCATCAGAAGCTTATAGCTATTGGTCCTTTCGAGGCTGCGTATTATAGGGTAAATTACGACTAAAATATTTGTTTTGTGAGGCAAAGACGAGGATAGTAAACCAGGAAGGACTTCCCCCACCCACCCGAAGTCGGCAGGAATAGATGAGGACTTCCGTACAGTGTAGAAAAGCTGCCGTGAAAATTTAATAGGAAATAATGAATAGCTATCGTACTGCATGCTGTCTGAGCTTGAGAGGGAAAATAATATTGTCAGTATTAGGTAAAGAACAATGTTGTGTGGTTATGTCCTCCATGCACTGTATTGCAAAAGCATTATTCTTCAGAAATGTATTACTGAAGACTGGGTATTTTCAGTTGGCGATTAAAACCCAAATACTTATCCAAACGATTTTTAAATGCAGGCATTACATTTCCAGTGGAGGGTAGTTTATTTTATGTTAACAGTTTCGGTGAAAAACAACTACTTGCCAGTAGTTTTACGTAACGGGAAACGTTTGTAAACAATTTTATTTTCATTAAATTTGTTATAATTCGACCAATGTACCGTTAAGTGTTGTTATAGCGACATAATATCTTGTCCCATGAAAATTTTGTGATTCAGTCCGTCGTAATCTGCACTTTTGAGATTCAGCATTTGTAGACGTTCTCGTATGGTTTGTCCCTGTTTAGATATCATTTTTGTCAGCCTTGGTTCTACTCTCGAGCTTCTCCGTATCATATCTAGTAGTAAAGTGACTAGAGCACAGGACAGATATACTCAGGGTGTGGATGTACTGGGAAAATAATATACGATGGGGCTGATAATTTGATGTATATTCGAATGCTCTGCTTATAAATTCAGTGAATTTTTATTTTAAGAGGTGCAGGATTTAATTTGTGGGAAGGCAGGATTTATTTTAAGGGGAGGAGGGATTTATTTAACGAAAGGTGGAATATATTTTAAAAGGAAGTAGGTGATTTATTTAAAAGGGAGACAGTTTATTTTTAGAGGTGTTGGTGTTTAAGATAATACTGGATTTAACTTTAAGATAGGTGGCTGGATTACTTTCAGAGGAGGCAGGGGATTTAGTTTAAAGTAGACAAGATATTTTTTCTTTAAGACAGGCAGGCAGACAGGAGATTTATTTAAAGACAGGTCGGCAGGGGATTTACTTGAAGGGGAAGACAGAAGGTTTATTTCCGCGATAGGCAGGAGATTTATTACAAGGAGAGATGGATATATTTCAAGGGAAGGAAGGATTATTTTTAAAGGAAAGGAGGGTATTTATCTTAAGGGGTGGCAGGATTATTTTAAAGGAAAAGGTAATTTCTTTTAAGGAGAGGCGGGATTGATTTAAAGAAACGCGGGGGATTTATTTTAAGGGGATGCAGGATGTACCTTAAGGCGAGACGGGGGAAGGGAAAGAAGGGTAGAATGGTGTACCCTGGTTGGAATTGGGAGGTGAACTTTGATGGGAGAAATATTGAGAGAGAGAGAGAGAGAGAGAGAGAACACTGAGGCAATGGAAGGTGGTGGTGAAAGGAAAAATGGACACAGAAATGGGTGGTGGGGGGAGGCAAAGGTACACTGGAACAGAAAAGTGACACCCGGAGAGAGAGAGGTATGTATGGGTACGAAGAGCCCAGTGACTCTCGATAGGGACTTGGAGTATAAAAGACATTGTAGCTCTGCCTTTTCACTTCCTTTCCCCCCCCCCTCCTCCGTCTTTGTCAACCCTCTGTTTTCCTTATACACACACACACACACACACACACACACACACACACACACACACACACACACACACACACACACACACACACTTCTTAACCTCTTGAATCCAGTGAAATCCTCTGTATTGTATTCCTAAAATCTTGAGGCAGTCTTATTAAGCAATGGGGAAACTTTTTATACTAGAAAGGTTAAGCTGAAAAAATATAATAAAATAACTTAGAGACGTCAGTGTTTTGGAAGGGTGGGCTATACCGTATACCTCGGTCTATAATCAGATTTTTTTATTTTTTTATTTTAAGTAGACATTTTTTGATAACTCATTCGGCCATTCACCCAACTTGCAAAATGTTCAATAGTTTATTCATCCATTGACCCAGCTGGCAAAATTTTGGATAGGTAACTGCCATTCACACAAGCAGCCAGTGAGTTAAAATAAATAAATAAATAAAATGAAATCAGGAATTGAAGTGGGGGAATATCGTTGGCCACAGTGAAGAATACAGGCCTTGTCCTTCCCTCTCACACAATGTCCGAACAAAATATACTCTGCTACCCAAAGCCCCCTCGAGGCATGGTGTGTGTGTGTGTGTGTGTGTGTGTGTGTGTGTGTGTGTGTGTGTGTGTGTGTGTGTGTGTGTGTGTGTGAATAGAGACCGTCGACGAAATGTTTGTCAGGTAGTTGTATATGAATCGTACTTGTAATGAAAAATGCCCCCAAATTTGCAGATGGTTAATGAGTGTGAGGTAGGACGAGGATTTCGGGACTTGAATGTTATGTGAATTCCTGTTTGGCTCTTTTCACTGGGCATGATGTTGGTAATTATCCCCCTTTCCTATTTGCTGTTTCCTTATTTACGGTTTGTTACCTCACCCCAACCTAATGTGGGGATTAAGGTCAAGATGATGATGATGATGATGGTGTGTGGTATTGCGGGTGTCCCAGAAGGTCAAGATGATGATGATGATGATGATGGTGTGTGGTATTGCGGGTGTCCCAGAAGGTCAAGATGATGATTGATGATGATGGTGTGTGGTATTGCGGGTGTCCCAGATGTCTGTAATCATAAACCATTGAACTGTTGGGGAGAGTTTCCAAAAAATCTGAATATGTTTACCATTAAATGTGATACCGTACCCAAATCGTGGCGAAGAAAGTCCGCACACACAGCGGGTGACGTTAGGAGTGATGTGGATAGAAACCGCGGTGAATCATTTGCTTTGTAAGGCCAGACTTTGGAGATACCGTGATATTTCCTTATTCCCGTTCATTGTCATTTTCTTGTGCTTCATTCTTCCATCATGTATTCTTATCTTCGTATTTTCACCATTCCATCATTTATCTCTCTATCTTAATTCTTCCATCATCTGTCTCTTATCTTCGTACTTTCACCATTCCATCGTTTATCCCTTATCTTCATTCTTGCATCATTTATCTCATATCTTCGTATTTTTCTCTCTATCTTAATTCTTCCATCATCTGTCTCTTATCTTCGTACTTTCACCATTCCATCGTTTATCCCTTATCTTCATTCTTGCATCATTTATCTCATATCCTCGTATTTTCACCATTCCATCGTATCTCTCGTATCTTTGCTTCCCGTCAGTAACTCTGTCTGCCGATGTCCGTGTGTATGTGTGTATTCTTTCGTCCATTCATCCATCGGTACATCCATTTATCAGTCCATCAGTTAAACCTCCATCCATCCATCCGTCACTCAGTTCATCATCCCTTCACGCATCCGCTCATCCATCCATCCATCCATCCATCCATCCATCCATCCATCCATCCATCCACCACATATTCCTTCCCTCTTGCCGTGTTTGCTACTAATTCAACCTGCTCTGCAATAATTAGTGTTTCCTTTAAAGATCAGTATCAGGGGGATGTTTTAATAATGGCCTCAAGATTAATCATTCCAGGCACGTGCTCGGTGTGTGTGTATTGCGCTTTGCTACTTGGAGGGAGGGGGGAGGGATGGGGAAATTATAAGGAAAGGGGAGGATTGAAGGGTAGGGGAGCGAGAGAGTGGGAGGAGAGAGGCGAGGAGTAGAGGAGACTGGAAAGGGGAGTGAGGGAGAGAATGGAAAGAGAGAGGGGAAGGGGAGGGGGGAGAGGAAAATAATTAGCATTAGAGATATTTTTGTAGTAAGTAAGAGAGTGAGGAAAAGAGAGGAAGGGAGGGGGAGAGGGAGGAAAGAGGAGAGAAAAATAATAGGAAACAGAAATTGTCGCAGAATGGGGAAACATGGGGAAAAAGTGGAAAGGAGAGGAAGATGATTTGATAACGGGAGTGAGAAGAGTTAATGGAAAGGAGATATTCGGAAAGGGGAAAACAAAACGTAATATAGAGAAGAATTTTATTTTTATTGGAGGTAGGAGAGTGGTTAAGGCGTGGAGATGTGTAGGAGGAGGAGTAAGGGAGAGAGGGGGGTAAAGTTGTGGGAGAGAGGGGGGGTGGGGGAGGTTAGAATGGATATGGGGACGGGAAAGAGTGAGCAAGCGAATATGGAAAGTGTGTGTGTGTGCGTGTGTGTGTGTGTGTGTGTGTGTGTGTGTGTGTGTGTGTGTGTGTGTGTGTGTGTGTGTGTGTATTAGAGAGAGAGAGAGAGAGAGAGAGAGAGAGAGAGAGAGAGAGAGAGTTGGGGGGGGAGGGGAGGGTTTGGTGGAGTGGAGGGTATGTAGGGAACAGCGGGGGGTGAGTGGGTGGAGAGGGCAATGGGCGTGAGAACCCCTGGCGATGTGAGTGTTGGGGAGAGAGAGAGAGAGTGTTTTGGTACTTAGTTGTTTGTATTTTTTGTATGTACCGTGAGTGTTAGAGGGATTGTATGTATGTGTATTTGTTGGCCTCAGAGACCAACGAAACGTGTCACGAAGCAATATTGACCTTTTACTAAGCATTCCACGAAATTTCAGAATCTAAGATAATCTAATCTGTAATAACATGACGCAGTTTCGCTTTTTTGATGGTTTGAAACAAATGATACGTGTGTGTGTGTGTGTGTGTGTGTGTGTGTGAGAGAGAGAGAGAGAGAGAGAGAATCATGGTCCTTTCCCCTTTTAATTCTCTTTACCGCCTCCCTTTTCATTTCTTCGCGTTTTGGACCTCCTCAGCCTTGGACGTCTTTTATTTCTCTTCCGGCTAACGCTAGACGGTTTATTTCAGCCTTGGAAGAACGTCACTAGGCTTCAGAGGTCATAAAAACTCTTAATAATGCACAGTATACTTTTCCTCATTGTTTACAGTGTACGTTTCTGTACTGTACGTGTTTAATGTTCTATCTTTGTGACTGTTTTTGTACGTGTATATTTTCACATTCATTTTCGTCACTGTATTTATGATTGTATGTTGTCTCTTTCCCTCGTCTTTTAGTACTTGTATTCCCTCTCCTCCTTTACTTCCTCTTCCTTTGGTTCTTCCTTTTCCCCCTCCTCCTCCTCGTTTCTTCCCATTATTGTTCTCTCTCCGGTCTCCCTCTGCATTGTCCCTTTTCCTCCTAGATTTCTTCATCTTTTTCTCCTCCTCCTCCTCCTCCTCCTCTCTCCCTTTCCTCTCCTCTCCCCTCCCTCCCCATTCTCATCTCCAGACGGCTCCATCATCATCTCCCCCACTCCACACACCATTTTTACCACCTAAGTGTTTCCAGTGTAAGACTCTCTCAGGACGGTTTTTCTCCCCCTCTTTTTCGTCTTGGTAGGAGATTCGGGGTAATAGTGTTTGGAAAGGAGGATGGCAGTTTCTCTCTCTCTCTCTCTCTCTCACTAGGAAAAGAAGGTACTTATCTCTTGTGTGGACCGACAGCCATTTTACCTTGCCTGGTTGCTGAGGTAGGTTTGGCTGAGTAAGATTACTGTATGTAGGTTAAGTCCGGTTAGGTTAAAGTAGATTAAGTTAGTTTAGGTCAGAGATAAGGTTCATGTTAAGATTAGGTTAAGTTGAGGCTAAGGTAGACTAAAGTTAGGTTAAGTTAGATTGTAGTAGGTGTGAATTTTCGTAGATCAGTTTTTTTTTTTTTTTTTTTTTTTTTTTTTTTTAAATCCTACCTATAGTGAGAATTAGCGTTAGGGTGATGATAATGGTAGTGATAATTTACACTGTCAGGCATAGCGATGATTGTCTTAAGCTGATAATGATGATGATGATGATGATGATGATGATACTTGTTAGGGATAGAGTGATTAAAATGGTTGCAAGTATAACTGATGGTAATAATAATAATAATTTACATTGTCTGGAGTTGGGACTGATGATGATGATGATGATGATTGCTAGTGGATACAGTTATAATATTTTTTTATTATTATTAATTAGAACGATGGTGAGTTTAGCCGATGACGTTGCTTAGTTTTGTTTTTTCTGCCTTCCAACAGTTTTATTCAGCTTAGGGAGTTTTATTTTATTTGATTTTATTTATTTTCGAAAGGGTATATGAAGTCAGTGTCTATTCCCTTTAAATGGAAAGAAAAAAAAATGTTTCTTTTCCGTAAAATTGCCTGGGAGAAGCAAGCGATAGTATGAGAATTATTTTAAATGTCATGTTAATACCTTCAACCCGAGCATGTTTTTATTTTTGCTGCCACCAGATAACTTGTCTTGTCAGCTTATGGGAGACTTTTCGAGCTGAAGGGTTTATGTGCAACCTTCATTATCCCCTTCACCACCAGACATCATTCCTAAGTTTAGTAAAAATTTCTGAAGATGGCAAGGGTAAAATGAAGCCTTTGGATCCGATGACATTTTTATTTTTATTTATTTATTTTTCTTCCTGTAGATGGTAAAAAAAATCTTTTAGTGAAGGAGTTAATTTTTACCTAACCCTCCCCTTTTAAGTCCCCCTCTGAGCCATATAAAATTGTAAGAAGAATGAATAAATACGTCATCGGAGGGAAGGGATTAAAGTGATGTACTCGGTCTGAAGAGGCTAAATTGTCCAAGACCAGGATGATGGTGATGATTCAGGTTGTCCTTTTAATTTAGGTTAGATTATGAGTTTCTTCCCTTCCCCGTCCCTCTCTCACGCCCCCCCTCCCTCCTGCTTCCTGCTTCCTTCTCCCAGTTTGATGGTCTCCCGCCAGGATTTAAGTGACCCCTTCTGCCTCTCTCTCCCTCCTTCTCTCCTTCCCTCTCTCCCTCACTGCCCTCCTCTTCCCCTCTCTCTCTCCCTCTCCTTTTCACTACCCCCCTCATTACCATCATCAGTCCCCATCTCTCCCTGCCTGTCACTCCATCATCACCCTCTCCCTTCCCCTCCTCTGTTACTACTCACTAGCACGTATGACTCACTCCCATCGTCATAAAATCGTATGGGTTTAGATGGAATAAAGTATTGGAGTTTTCTTGGCTTTGAAGTGCTAATTATAGACGTCACCATCTTACTGACTTATCCTCACAACATCGCACATCAGCTTCATGTCTGCGATTAATGTTGACAGCTTTGAAACTGTATTAGTAAAGTTTGAGTGACACTATATTGCGGTTTTTGTTATAATTAAGGTATATATAATTTGAGGTTTTATTGGCAAATCCGTAATGTTGGTGTGTATTCCCAGTTACCCGGTCATGCGTCAGGCCACACCACACACTGAGTCAGTTAATGTGTTTGTGGCTTAATGCATGACCACGCAATTGTCGGTTGACGAGAGAGAGAGAGGAATACAAACTTGTCTGACAAATCCCGCGATCCATAATGACGCAAACATAGCCTCAAATAAATTTTCAGATTTGTAGATATGTAGCAGACACCCAATACCTTGTCTTTGTCACAAACATAAGGTTCGTCTTCAGCCTCATCACAGTCATCCTAAGTTGGATATACAAGGTAATCAAAAAGTTCAAGTGCATTTGAACAGTAGGATATATGAAGTGAAATAAAAAGAGAAAATGTATCTAGATATTACTTAAAACCAAACATATTTCTAGCATATTTTCAACAAAGCACGACGTAACCTTAACTATTTTATACATCAGATGCCTTTATTTACTTTTTTATCTACTAGTATTTAAAATAATATGCTATAAATCCAGCGATATAAACGTGCACGGGGGTTTGTTTATCGGCCTATATTAACTCCTTCAGTAGCAGTTGTCTGGGGAGTACCGTGTTTATAATTTAGTTTTGCAATCACCCGATGATTTTACTCAGCTTCGGAGAGCATCCTAGTAATGAAGCGGTTAATGAAGGATTTGTCAAACTCCTCGAACTCGAAAGGTCCCTCCGAAGCAAAATAAAAGTCACCTGGAAAATGGAAGACTAACACCGCAAAGCCATACTGAGGCTAGAGACTCCTTGCAGCCCGATAACACATCTTCGTCTTGCTGTTTACTCGACAGTTCTGTTTAAATAAGAAAAGACCTCTTGTAGTGGCTAGGTTACTGAAGGCTATGTGCAACACCTATGTTGGATAAAGAAATTCTCCGAAGCTGAATAAAGGTGACTGGTTAGAGTAAGCAATACATATTACGTCCTCGTATTGAAGTAGTTATCCGCACAACAACTAAGCTGTTTTTAACTAACACTCAAGGAATCCCCCCAGTTCGAATAAATTTCCTCTAGGTGAGTAAAATCGTGTGAATATAACAAAGGGAACTATGCGTCCACTGATTGAAGGGGTTGTACTTCGTCCAATATTTCAGAATGCAAGGAAGGGAAACCCCATATTTTTATTTTTTTTTAATTCATTTATTTATTTGTTCATTTGTTTGAGTATTTGTTTTTATTTCTCCATATACCATTCAGTACAAGCCCAAATACAGGGGAACCATGTCGCAGAGGACCAAACCGGAATTAGATATAAGACAAAATCGGGCATATAATAGAAGCAAATCCGCGCGGAAAGCAATCTAGCAAAGTTTACCCAGTAGCGACCACGGTTTTCTCTCTCAGCCAATGTTTTTTTTTCCTATAGTGGGGTGTGTGGTGGTGATGGCGGGGAGCTTCAAACTTGTGGATTAGGTGTACGGTTATGCTTTCGCCGCTGATTACCCTTTTTGCGAATATCAGACGGGTTTTGCATATATCACGACTTTGCTTATCAGACAGTTTTGCGTATATCAGATTTTGTTTATATCACGGTTTTTAAATCAGACGGTTTTGCTTATACAGACGGGTTTTTTTAATCCGACGGCTTTGCTTGTATCAGACGGTTCTGCTTATATTGGACGGTATACTGTATATAACAGTAACAACAGTAGTTACATAAAATAACCTCCTCGGGCTGAAGGGTTTAGGTTAAGAAACGTTGTCATGTATAGGCTAATGTGAGCTTCTGTGGGCATTTGCACAGATGAGGAAAATATTTTGTAGTGTCAGAACGGATGAGGTGAGATGGTGACGAGTAAGGTTATTATGCTGATAGTGAATGAGGTATGAGGTAAGGTGTGAGGTATACTATAGGTGTCCGGTGAAGTGTCATGTGATTGATAGATAAGGTGAGGGGTCAGGTGGGTTAAGGCGAAGGATAATAGGGTGGGTCAAATGAAGGGCTAGGTGATGTGAGGTGAGAGGTTAGGTGTGGGTCATGTTGTTGGCAGGTAAGGTGAAGGGTCAGGTGGGGTAAAGCGAAGGATATTAGGATAGGTATGATGCAGGTTAGGTGACAAGGTGAGGTGAGGCTTATTAATTGTAGGTACCAAGGGAGAAGTAATGTGTGGTGAGGATGAGGTAAGTGATGAGGTATGGATTCCAGGTGAGAGATGATACGGGATGAGGGGTGAGGTTTAGGTGTCAGGAGAGGCATACTTGGGTTTAGGGTGAGGTATTATGGGGTTGGTTAAATTGAAGGTAAATTGTGAAGCTTAAGATAAACGGAGTCTGAAATGGGTGTAAAATGTGGTAAGAAGTGAGGTGAGGGAAGGTGAAGTGTAAGATAAAGTAGGGGTGAAGCGTAATGCAGAGAGTTTTAAGGTGTATTGAATTGTTAGGTGAGGGAAGGTGAAGTTTTAAGCATAAAGTGAGGATGTAAAGTTATTGGGGTGTGAGATAAGGTAAGATGGAAGGTGTCTTGAGGTATTAGGTGAGATGAGATGATGTGAAATATAAGGTGTATAGAGTGAGGTGAGGGGAGATGTATTGAGGTGTGAGGTGAGGGGAGATGAAGTGAGGTGTGAGGTGAGGGTAGAGGGGTGCCAGACAAAGCCACTATGGGGTAACCTGAGGACTGACCATGGCTCCCCTCAGGCTGACAGTAATGGTCATCCCACCTGTCTCGCTTACCTTTATTTTTAACATATTTCACCTGTTGCACTTCCTTTTACCAAGTGTATTTTTCCTTATTCATCTTTTATCAGTTTTTAAGTACAGTATTTTCCATGTTTGATTGTTTTGCCAATTTCTTGTTTACCTTGCCATATATCACCATTAGCTCACTGGTAGCTTACTTATTTTCTTTGTTTTAGCTGTGTCATTTTCTTCCTTACTCTATTTTACTTATCTTTAATCGTTTTGTACTTCATTCGCGTAGCCTCATTTTTGCTCGTTTTCGATGTGTGTGTGTGTGTGTGTGTGTTTTTTTTTCACCCCATTTTTACCCGTTTTCCTTGTTTTATTGTTCCAGTCTTTGTTTTATTTACACTGTCTGTTCCCGATTTTAGCTTACTGTCCTTGTTTTACCGTTTACCATTTTTCCATATATTGTTTTATTTATGGGTTTCCTTGCCATCGATGCTGATTTTACTCTGTACTTTACTAGTGTTGTTAAATACCTCATTTTGTATATATTTTATATGTTTTAGTTTTATGTTGATTTATTTATTTTCCGGTACGTATCCTTGTTTTACTGCTCATGACAGTTTTTACATGTATACGTTATGTCTTTACCGTTAGCTATTATTACCATTTTCCGCCACATTTAATTCGGTTTCCCCCATTCACTCATTTCCTTCAGTTTTTCTTCTTTATGCTGTCGTATGTTTCCATCTGAATTCTTCATTTTAACAACCTGCATTTTTTTTTTTAATCATTTATTTTCATGATTTTTTCTTCAATTTTTTTTTCTTTACTTTTTCTCATTAGATTTTCATATTTTGTTTTATACTTATTTTGCATTCAGATTCTTTTCCTCAGTTCAGTTTTTCATGTTTGCCTTTTCCCCCCTATTTTCTTATTTATCTTTTTCCTCGTCAGTTTTTACTTGCGTCGTAGACACTGGGGAAGCAGAACTGCGCGAGCTTATCGTGTATTTATCCTTGTAAAAAAAAGAAATCTTCGAAATAAACCTTCACTGCTTTCAGGTTATTAATGCAACAGCACAATTTTTTAAAGGGATTTAGTGTCATGACCCCTCCCCACCCCTACTCACCATTCCAGCTCAACCCACACATTTTATTTATTTATTTTTTACCCCCTGACACTTTTATTCAAGGAGAATGCTTTGAAATGTACCTTTCAGTACCACGGCAGTCCTGCAACACTCGTTTTCACACAGTATACTTGCACATCCCAGCCCCATCGCCCACCAAAACGTCAGCCCATTGGACCAGCTCTTTGGCTCACCTCGCCCTTTTCATTACCTTCCTCTCTGGCGGTTTCATGTCACACCATGGACGAACGTGTTTCATTATTTCCTCTTCGGTTGTCGTGTTTTTAACCATTATTCTTTCTTTTCATTTTTTTTTTTTAAATCTGTAACCGTATTTTTTCCTCTATTTTTCGTATTTATGCCTATTTTCGCATGATTTTTATGTTAAATCTCCCTTTAGTTTTTGTCTGATTTTTTTTTTTCACCTTGTCTCAGTATTTTTTCTCCTTTTCTGCTTTTTATCCCATCAGTTTTCATACCTTCTCCCTTCAGTTCTTCATCTTCACCATAGTTTAAGAATATTTACTCTATAATTTTTCTCACCCACGCATTAATTTGGCATTTGTACCTTTATTTTTATTGTATGCCTATTTTCTCCATGTTTTTACGAGTTCAGTTTTTTTCATTCATGGATACACATTTTACTGCAATTAGTCTGATGTTTTAACTTTTACTTTTTACTATTGTTCGTTTATTTCTTGTACCATTTTTTTTTTTCTTTTCGTCACATCAAAAGACGAAAAATGGAAGGGGAAGGAGTGGAGGACGAGAAAAGAAATGAAAGCAGAAAAGATGGCAGAAACGGGATGTTGAAAAGGAGAGAGAGATGAAGAGAACAGAAAAAGGAGGAGGGAAGGAAAACGAAAGGGAGGAATGGTAGAAGCAGGAGGGAGAAGGGAGGAATTGCGAGGTTGAAATGGGAAAGAGAAGGAAAGAAGAGAAAGAAAAAGAGAAGAGAGAGAGAGGAGGAAAGAAGAAAAGGAGGAATGGAGGAGATAGAAAAGAAGGGAAAAAAGTAGGCTGAGAGAGATAGCAGGAGAGGAGAGGAGAGAAAAAGAAGATGAGAGTGATGAAGGGAGAGAAGAGAAAGAGAGGGAGAAGAGTAAGAGAGAAAGGAGAGAGCAAAAAGGAAAGCCTAAGGTGCCATTTCGTGTTTGGAGGTGAAGGGAAGGGGGAGTGGTGTCGGAGGGGTGGGGTGAGGGGGGAGGGGATTTGGGGTGGGGGGAGTGGAGGGGAGGGGACATGTTCCTTCGGCCCTCCATTATATCTTGCCTCGGGCGTGTCCAGTTCAACACATTTTGATATCCCCCCCCCCCCCTTTTTTTTTTTTTTTTTTTTTTTTTTTTTTTAAGGGGGAGGGGGGACTGTCCTGTTGGCTGGGGATGACATTGGGAATATGGGAGGAGAGAGAGAGAGAGAGAGAGAGAGAGAGAGAGAGGAAAAGCAGCAAGGAAGAGGAACGCAGGTGATATGTAGGAGAAACTGAAGAGATAAAAGGGAAACGAAAAATGGTGAAAATCCAATTGAACGTAAAGTAATGAGATAACGTAAATATCAGTGAAAAAGATTACGAGAGAGAAGTGCTGGGAGGTGAACGGAAGAGGGAACAGAAGAGAAGAGGAAAGGGGGGGTGAGGGATGGATGGAGGAGAATGGAAAGGAGTAAAAGGAAGACGGTGAGGGAAGAGAAGAGAAAAGGGTAGGTAAGAGATGGAAGTGAAGGGAAGGGAAGAGGAGAGGAAGGGGAAGTTATGGAGAAGAGAAACAGTTGCAGTTCAAGGGAAGGAATGACCTTAGGGAAGGTAGAAGGAGAGGAAAGAGAGAAAGGAAAAGGAAAAGACTGGATGAGAAGGAGAAAAAAGTTAGAGAAGAGGAAGGAAAGATAAAGAGGAAGCGAAAGGGATGGAGAAGGGACATTTGCAGATAAAAGGAGGGAAAGAACAACGTAGGCAAGGGAAGATGGGAGGGAAGGAAAGAAGAGATAAGGAAGGGAGAAGACTGGAAGAGAAGGGAAAAAACGTAGAAGAGAGAATAGGGAGGGAAGATGAAGAGAGGGTGAAAGGTAGACAGATAATGATGATCCTCTTATTGTATTATTGGCTCCCCTGAACCCCTTACCTGTCTTGTTTAACAGGTGAGCCGGGGAGGAGGTTGCGGAAGAGGGAGTGAAGGAAGAGGAGGAGGATGGAAAAGATAGAAAATGGATAGAAAAGGAAAGAGGAAGAGAAAATGAATGGAGAAGGGAAGAGGGAGGGAGGGATGACGGAAGGAAGGGAGAGAGAATGGCAAGAAAGAAGAATCGAGAGAGAAGTACATAAAGAGAATAGAAGGATGATAGAGAAGGGACGCGAAAGGAAAAGAAGGGATAGAAAGGAAGAGGTAGGGAAGATGTAGAGGAAAGGAAAAGGAAAGGAACCTGGAGGGAAGAGGAAGGGAAGCTGGAGGGAAGAAGAAAAGGAAAGAAAGGTTGAGAGAAGAGGAAGGGAAGGTGGAGAGGAGAGGAAGAGGAAAGGAACCTGAAGCGAAGAGGAAGGGAAGGTGGAGGGAAGGGGAAGAGGAAGGGAAGATGGAGGGTAGGCTGAGATAATGATGATCCTGTAATTATATTATTGGCTCTCCTGAACCCCGCACCTGTCTCATTTCACAGGTGAGGCAGGGGAAGAGAGGAGGAGGGGGAGGAGCAGATGATGATGGTGACGGTGATGATGATGATGATGATGGGGAGGAGGAGGAGGAGGAGATGATGATGATGATAATGATGATGATGGTGATGATGATGATGAGGAGGAGGAGATGATGATAATAATGACGATGATGATGGAAAATTCAGAGGAGACAGGTGAAAAATGGAATGAAGAACGAGATGGACTGGAGAGGAGGAAGAGGGGAAGAGACTGAAATAGAAGGAGTGAATTGGAAGTAGGGTGAGAGGCAAATGAAGGGGGGAAAGGGAGAGAGAGCAAATGAGGAGAGGGGAAGGGAGAGAGGGTAGAGGAGGGAGAGGGGAAGCAGATAAAGGGGGAAGGAGGAAAGGAAAGGAGAATGAAGGGGGAGAAGGGAGTGAAGGTAGAGGACGGAGAGATGGAAATGAGGTTGGGGGGGGGGATATACCGTGTAGGGTGACGCGCAGAGAGAGAGGTTTGAGTTAACGAGAATAATACCTAAATAAGAAGGGGAAGAGAAAGAAAGGGAGATGATGAAGAGCGGGAAATGGGAGAGAAGATGGAAGATAAAATGGGAAAATATTAAGGAGATAGGAAGAAGAGGAGATAGTAAGACGACTGAAGGCATGATAAGAGAGGAACCTAAACAGAAGAGTTGAAGATAAAAAAAAGGGATGATAGAGAGAAGATCAGATGTCAGGGAGAATCGGAGGATGATAGGAACAAGAGAGAGATATGGGAAGAAGGGATGAATATATGAAGAAAGAGATCAGGGAAAATGGGAAGAACAGCGGAGATAGAAAGAAGAGAATGATAGGAGGAGAGTAAGAAGAGAGAATGATAGGAAGAAGAGGGAGTCTTAGAAGAGAGTGAAAGGAAAATGGGTGGGGGAGATAGGGAGAGTTAAGAAGAAAAGGTAAGGAATGGGGAGAAAATAAAAAGGAACGTGATTAAAAGAAAAAAGAGCAAGAAGAAGAAGAAAGAAATAGATGTAGGTAGATGGAGAGAAGGGTGAGGGGAAGAGAAGAAAGATGGGAAGAGGAGAAAGATGGGAAGATTGTTAGATCAGGAAATAGGGAGAAGGGAAGATAAAACAGACTGACACAAGGCAAGAGGCAAGTATAGTGATGGAGAAAAAAATGCCTCGAACAATTTTTTTTATCCCTTCACTTTGATGACGTCTTTTTTTATACAGACGATTTTACTCAGCTCAAGAGAGATCCCTCGTAGTGAAAGAGGTAACCCCTTCAAGCCAATGACATTTCTATATATTTTTATTCACGTGGGAAGATATTTTTTTTTGCTAACTGGAGGGGGCCATATGCAAGCCATCAATAATCCCTTCAGTACAAGAGATCTTTTGTAAATTATATACAGTCGTCTGGAGGTGCAAAGAATATAATAAAGAATGTTATCGAACAGAAGGAGTTTATAGAGGTTGTTATCAGCTGTAAATAAAATCATCTGGCACTAGCATGAATAAAAAGAAAATGTGTGTGTGTGTGTGTGTGTGTGTGTGTGTGTGTGTGTGTGTGTGTGTGGAAAGGGGAGAGTCGTCATGGTTAATAAGAAAAAACTCATCTTGTGATTATTTGGTACTTTCTCGTTAACACCACGACAAAATATCATTATTGGTGCAATTATCGCCGTCGTCAGTATCACCATTACCATCACCTTCTTCAGTTTTATTGCGGCTGTAGATAATATCATCATCATCATCATCATTATCTTCCTGGTTGTAGTTATTTTTTGGTTACATTTCCAAGACACGTTGAAGTGGGTAGGGGTAAGACTCTACCATCCGTATACCAAACATCTCAAGTTGGTGTCTCATAAAAAATATTAAGAAAATAAATAAGAAGTTAGATGTCACCACTGCCGAGGAATGTAACCAACTTGTGCATTTTGGCTTTGTTTTTAACCCTTAAGCACCCCCAGTATAAGGTCCAGAGTTGATATGGCTGTCAGCTTGGCTTAGGGCATTATTACTTTCGTTACTTGCATTCTTTTTTCTTCTTTTTTTTTTCACTCCCTAAGGAAAGCTTGAGAATGCCTAAGGGGAGAGAGTGTGATGGGAGAGAGGGAAGGAAAAAGGTGGTGTGAGGGGAGAGAAGGAAGGAAAAGAGGTGGTGCGAAGAGAGAGAGAGAAAGAAAAGAGTTGGTGTGAGGGGAGAGAGAGAAGTGAAAACAAGTGAGGGGAGAGTGAATGAAGGAATGCAAATAATGAATGATGGATATGATGTAAGGTGAACGAGAATGAACAGATTGAAAGAAAGGGGAAGTAAAAGAAATAATAAAAAGAATGTAAAAAAAAAAATCGAAGGTGAGCATGATGATTAAAAGGGAAGGAAGAAAATATTGTAGAGGGAGAACTAAAGGTGGTGAGCAGGGAAAGTGAAGAGTGGTGAGAAGAGTGAAGTGGGGAAGGGTGAGAGAGTTGGAGAAGGGAGGTGAAAGGAGCAGCGAAAGGGGAGAATGAGAGGAGGGAAGGGTGAGAAAAGGGGGTTAGAGGCAAGGGTAAGGGGAAGGACTGGAACTACGGATGAGATCAGGGCGATAGGGGAAAGGTGGAGGGGAGAGTAAGAAGGTTGAGGGGCGGAGTGTTGAGGCAAAATGAGAGGAGAGGTGTGGGGAGTAAGGGCGAGAGGAGGGGTGTGAGGAAAGGGAGGATTGAGGGGAGGGTTGAGAGAGGAAAGAGTAAGGAGAGGGGAGAGAGGCGGCAGGAATATGGGAGGGAAGTTAAGAAAAGTGGTATGAGGGTAGAATGAAGGAAAGAACGTAAATGAAGGGTGAAGGAAGGGGAATGATTGGAGAAAAGATGCAATGAGGGAGGGATGAGAACTAAATGAGAAGGAATAGGAGACCTAGAAGGAGAGAGGAAAAGGGGAAGGAAAGTGAAGGGGAGGGGAGGGAAGGAGAGGAGACGGGGAAGGGATAGAGTGGGGTGTCAGGGAGGGGATGGAAGATGGTGGGGGTGGGGGGGTCAAGGTGAGAAGTGTTCGTGTCCAAGTGGAGCAACTGAGAGAGACGGTGTGGAGACGGAGGCTGGGTGCATAGGGAAGGAAGGAAGGAAGGGTGGGGGCAGATCAAAGAGGAACCTTAAGAAGAGGCTGCAGGGGCCGAAGGGAGTGGGGGAGGGGGTCGAACTGTCTGAGAGGGGAGAGAGAAGAGGGAGAGAGAGTACTGTCTGAGAAAGAAAAAAGGAGAGGAAGAAGGGGAGGGGGGGGGTGGAAGGAGTGTACTGGCTGATGGTAAGAGGAGAGTGAGGACAAGATAGCAAGGTGCGTGAGGGGAAGGGAACTGTGTGAGAAAAAGAGAGGGATGGGTAGAAAGCATTGATGGTTATGATGCATTAAGGATAGGGAGGATGGGAGAACTATCTGAGAGAGAGGAGGGGGGAGGAAGTACAGAAAAGTAGAGAGAGAAAGAGAAAGGGGGGGGGAGGTGAAGGAGGCATGATTAAAGAGGAAGGAGTGAGGAATGTAGAGGAAAAAAGTAAAAGAGAAACTGTAAAAAGGTTGAAAGTCGATGAAAGAGGAAGTTGGTAACAGAGAATCTATGGAGGAAAGGCGGAGACAAGAGGAGAAAAAGGAAGGATGTTATTAACTTTGATGTGTGTGTGTTTTTGATGTTGGTGTATGTTTATTGTTTGCAGAGTTTGTGTGTGTGTTGTGTGTGTGTGTGTGTGTGTGTGTGTGTGTGTGTGTGGTTGTTTTATTATTTTGATTTCTTATATTTTTGTTGGTGTGTGTGTGTTTTTGATGTTGGTGTGTGTTTATTGTTTGCTGACTGTGTGTGTGTGTGTGTGTGTGTGTGTGTGTGTGTGTGTGTGTGTGTGTGTGTGTGTGTTGTGTAGATGTTTTGGAGAAATGTTCTGTTAGTATTTTTATTTTATTTGTGGGTGTGTTTGGGTGTGGGTGTGTGTTTTGTCTGTCTGTCCGTCCGTCCGTGTGTCTTTGTATTTTTTATTTGAATGTCGGTTTTCATCCTTTTGATGGTTTTGATATTGTGAAACAGCCAATGCAGGTTGTTTTATGTAAGGAAAGTGTGTGTGTGTGTGTGTGTGTGTTTTACGAGATGAAGAGAGAGAGAGAGAGAGAGAGAGAGAGTTGGGAGTGGGGGGGAGGGAAGAAATGGGGAGGGGTAGTGGGTAGGAGGGAGGGGGAGGGAATTAATGTGAGTGGTGGTGTGGGCGTGAGAGGAGACAAGGGTACCCAAACTGTTTCCTGTGTGGTGGGGGAGGGGATGAAGCAGACATTGGGGGAGGGGAGGGGAGGGGAGGTTGAGGTGAGGAGGTACGTAGGGATCGCAGGGTTGAAGGAGAGGGAGACTGAGGAGGAGACACTGAGAGATGTTGTGGAAAGGAAGGAGAGGGTACGAAGGTTTTTGTCTTACGTACTCAACTTATTGACAGTATGTGCCAGCTAGTTCGTTCCTTGAGGTCAGGGGGTCCTTCTGTCCGCAACGGATGGCGCCACACACCTCATCACCACTGGGAAATAAATACTCCAATGTGTATGAAATATATGCCAGGGCTGTCACCCAGGACTGGTGTGATGGTATTTGTGGAATTGGTATATGACAAACTGGTGTGTCGTGTGGAAGATCAGTTATAGCTGTTTAACGAAACCCAGATTCACAGTTATCTCATGCTCCAGCCTTGGATCGGTCTTGCGTCAATCCGGACAGCAGCCCACGTCATTACCGCTTGACCAGTACCTCTTCCCCTTCCCCAACAGGAAGGAAGGTAGAGAAGAGAATGGATGAAAAGGGATGGGGCTAGGGGAGATTAAGAATGGATGGTGCGGGAGCGAGGAAGAAGAAGAGGGAGGCTGGGAGGGGGATGGCAAGAAAAGATAGCCAGATGAGGGAGAGAAGTATGGAAGGGGACAGGGAAGATAGGATGAACGGGGGGAGCACAAGATCAGTAGACACACAGTTTAATGGAGGAACCTGGGAGAGAAATGATCTTGATGTAATGTGTGGGAAGTGGAAGGTTGGGAAGGAGGTGGGTTGCAGAGGGAAGAGGAGAGTTGAGTGAGGTTTGGAAAGGAGTGGTATTGAGGGGTAGGTATGGGGGAGAAAGATAGATTGCGAGAGGTTGAGAATGGTGGGGAGAGGGAAGAGGTGAGTTGAAGAGGGGAAGGAATGAGAGGCTTGATGGGGAAGGGAATGGGAGAAATGGATGGGGGGTATGGGTAGATGTGGTAGGGTAGGCGACGGGTCGAGGGGGGGGGGGAGAAGAAAGAAGGTTAGAAGATTTAGTTATGGAGGAGGGGAGTTGGGGACGAGGGTGGAGGAAAGAAAATTGGTTTGGGGAGATGAGAGGGGTGGAGTAGTAGATAGAGGGATAACAGGACTGGGGAGGAGCTGAGATGGATGGGGTATGAGAGAGAAAATGGGTGTGTGGGGGACTGAGAGGGATGGAGAATAGGTCTGAGAAGGAAAGTTGGTTAGAGAGGGAGTGATTGGTAAGTGAAGTGAGGTTTTATTGTAGATGGATTGATGAGTATGTAGGGAAAAGCTTGTAGGATGGGGGATAGGTGTGAGAAACAAGGGGAGGATGAGTGTAGGTATGTGAGAAGAAGAAAGTCGGTGGGGTGAGGCGTGGTGGGGGGAGGGGAGAAACCTAAGAGTGATGGGGGTGAAGGTATGGGAGAGTAGGCGGGCGAGAGAGTATGGGGAAAGCTGAGAGAGTGGGGGAGGGGTGTGGGGGGTTGAGATCGATGGGTGAAGAGGACAAGGGGTGACGTGATTTAGGCTGCAGTGTGGAAGATCAAAAGCCGCGGTGCATCGTTGGGGAGGGGGGAGAGGGGGGGAGAAGAAAGGAAGGAGGATATGGAGAGGAGGAAGAATGGAGGGAACGTCGTAAGGTAGAGGAGGAGGACGCACAGGGCAAGAGGAGGGAGAGGGAAGAAAGGAAGAAGATGGAGAGACGAGGAAGAAGAGAGGGAACTTCGTAAGATAGAGAGGGAGAAGAGAGGGAACTTCGTAAGATAGAGAGGGGCGTGTAAAGGAGGTAAGAGAGGGGCAGAGGAAGAAGGGACGAAAGGGAAGGAAAGACAATGTGGAGGGGAGGAGGGAAGAAGGGGGGGAGTGGCGAGGGGAATAATGTAGGGTGAAAAAGGGGGGAAGGTAGGTAGAGGCAAATGATAGGGCGAGAGGAAAAGGGGGGGGGGGAAGAAACAGTAAGGAGAAGAGGGGAGGTGGGGGAATAGAAATGAAGATAATTCTGTAGCGAGGTAAGGGTGAGGAGAGAAGAAGGAGGAGGAGGAAAGAGGAAAGACAAAAAGAAGGAACGAGGGCTGGAAGGGGAGAGGTCATACAGAAGTGAAAGAGTACAGGAAGGGAGAGAGAGAGGGAAAGAAAAAAGGTTGGAGGCTGTAGAGAGGGAGAAGGAAGAGAAGTGAAGAAAGATAGTGAAGGAGGAAAGGTGTACAGATATACGTAGTGAGGGGCAAGGAAGGGGAGGGGAGATAAAAGGGAAGGGTGGAGAATAGATAAAAGGGGAGGTAGATTGGGATTGGGGAATGGCAAGGGTGGAGAGTAAGACAGGAGGAGGAAAGATAGGAGGGAAAGGAGAGGGGGATAGTACTGAAAGAAGTAGAAAGGGAGGAGAAGAGAGACGGTAAGATAAAGAGAGAGATACTGAGAGGGTAAGATAAAGGATTGCACTTAAAAGCTTGATGTAGGCCATGATATTGTATCTTTAACTTTGTGGTAAAGGGGTACAGTGAAGACTCTCTCTCTCTCTCTCTCTCTCTCTCTCTCTCTCTCTCTCTCTCTCTCTCTCTCTCTCTCTCGTGTGCGTGTGCGCGTGCTTTGAGCAGTAACACTTGAGTGGCTTAGGAATTGATGCTGAGAGAGAGTTATATATAAGGAGGAGGAGGAGGAGGGCGTTTAAAGATAGAGATAAGGAAGTGTGGGAGAAGGAAGGAGATAGACAAGAGCTAAAGGGGGAGGGAAAGAGTCTGGAAGGAGGAGAAGGGGAAGCAGGGAGGGAGGGAGGTAGGGGAGGGAAGAATCTAGAAGACGGAAGGAGAGGGGGTAAGAGAGAGGAGGAGGAGGGGAGATGCACTTCAAAGCGGAGGAAGAGTTACATCGTGTCTGGGAACCATGTTATCGTGGTCTTAGCAGGCTCCCTATCACCCCTTCCTTGGCGATCACAAAGCTGAAGGAGTCCGGCGGTAGCAAGAGTACGGTAAAGGTACGTTATCGGACTGAAAGGAGTAATTGAGATTGTAACCCATGGACTAAGATATCTCCCTGAAGTGCAAAGGAGTAGAATGAAGACCTGTACCATAAAAAATGAGGACGTTATCGTACAGAAGAGACTGAAGACGGAAGGGGGGAGGGAGGGAGGAAGATTCTGAGAGGAGATGAAAGGCTGGAGGAGGAGAGCTGCAGTTGTAAAGGAGAGGAAGGGTTATGTAGTGTCTTGGGACCACATTCTTGTAGGCTCAGGAAACTCATCGGCACCTCTTGTATAACCATCTTAACCCCTTCAGCACTACGGTACTTATTTTTATTCTACTCCAAGGCAACTCAACCGTATCTTGTTGTTATTATTGGAGAAAACTTTGATACCTTATTCAGTCCTACATCACCCATTTCCACAAGTTATCGCTTATTTTCACAAGGTTGACACTCAAGGCCCTTCCCCATTCACACCAAAATTCCAGCTTGTTTTACCCATTTCCTTTTTTCCCCACGCCGATTTCTCTATCTCATCTCACTTTCGTACGTTGGGGATATTTTAAAATAGAAAATGATGGGTTGGACGAGAAGTGTGATGTTAAATAGCTTGGTAAGGAAAGCAGGATACGTGGGAAGATAAGTGTAAAATTACATACTGGTCAATAAAGTATGGATAGGTTGGAAGATAAGTGTGAAGTAGATTAGACTTTAATAAAATAGGGTATAGTGAAGTTAAATTGAGGGGTAGCGTTTAAAATCCCCTGCAGCCTTTTCCATCTCTCTACAGCTTACTCACTGCCTCCCAATGCATCCCCTGACTCCCAGTGCATCCCCTGACTCCCAATGCATCCCATGCCTTCTAGTACCACCCCTGCTCCCCAGTGCCTCCCCTGCTTCCCTTGAAAGTGTATCCCAGTCTTCGTTACCCCCTGCCTCTTCCTCATATCCCAACCTCTTTGCCGCTCCCTATCTTCCCTACCTCTCCTTACTTCCCCTGTCTCTCCTTACCTCCCCTGCCCGTCCCCTGTCTCTCCCTCTCTTCCCATATCACCTGCCTCTCTCTCTTCCCTGCATCTCCTTATCCTCCTTGCCTCTCGCTACTTTTCTATGCTTCCTCCCTTTACCTCTTCGTCCTCTTTCCTGTTTTAGCCGTCCCTGCCTTTCCATATCTCCCTTGTATCTTCCAATTATCCAGCCCTCTTCGTATTTCCCCTGCCTCCTCCTGTTTCCCTTGCCCCTTCCTATATCCCCCTGCCTCTTACAATCTTTCACATCTCCTCCAACCTCCCCTGTCTTTCGTTACCTTCGGTGCCTCTCCTTACCTCACGTGCCTCTCCCTCTCGTTCCCTGCCCCTCCTTACCTCCCCTGCCTCTCCCTGCCTCCCTCACTCTGCTTCTCCTTCCTCTTCTTACCTTTCCCTACATCCTCATCCTTTTCCTGCCTCCCTTGCTTCTCCCTGCTACCCATATCCACCACTTCTTCCCCCTGCTACCCATATCCACCACTTCTTCCCCCCGCTACCCTCTTCTGTAACTGCCTCTCCATGCCTCACCCTGCCTCCCTTGCCTGGCTGTGCAACGTGAGGCGTGGGTTGCTCTCCCTCACTGACGGTCGAATCCCCGATAGAATTTTTTTTTTCTTCTAGTTAATCGACGGTGTGGGAGATATGAGTTACCTGCCCCTTCCCCCCTACCCAGCCCCTTACCCAAAATCCCCCCCCCCTCTCTCTTTCTCAACCTATCCACCCCATTTATGAATCGGAAATAGGGTTAGGATAATGCCGATGTTCATGATTTGTATTAAGAAGCTACTTATGTCTTTCACATCTGTCCCAGTTTACCATAATACCTAGTCGGGGTGCGATGATGATGGATGCAACAGTCGCGGTACGCTACATTTTCTAATTAGATTGTATTATATCTAATAGGGTTCGGATAATAATGGTGATAATAATGATGATATAAAAAAGTACTTGCATCCTCAGTTGTATATTTGTGTGTGTGTGTGTGTGTGTGTGTGTGTGTGTGTGTGTGTGTGTGTAGGGGGTTACCACATGGCGATATAATGCAGCTCAGGAAAGACGTTTCGTAGTAAGCATATTGAGGTCTGCCACTGTGAGAAAAAAAAATCATAGATATTTATATTAACCCATTGAATCCGGTGACGTGTTTTCCTGATTTATTCTATCTACGGACGATTTTGTCAGCTGTGGGGAGATACCAAAGTAAAGGGGTTAGTAAAGGCTCTAGCGAATTCCTACGGATTGTAAACTCTCTCCTGGCTGAATAAAATCGTCTGGAGGTAGCAGAGATAAAAAAAAAAATTATGGGGTTGAATGGAAGAAAGGATGATGACAGCGATGAAGGAGAAATGGTGGGTGTGTGTGGGTGTGTTTTATCACCACGAATACGTATTGTTTCGTATTGCTATCATCAGACGGTTTTATTCAGCTGAGGAGAGAGGCTTTTCGAACTGGAAGGGTCATTTTCGCTCTTTTACTAAACGCTTTCCCTGCAAGAGACCTCCCCCAAGCTAAGTAAAATGGCCTGGTCGTAGTAAGGTTGAAATAAGGATGACGTACTTTGACCAGAGAGATTAAAGTCGTATTCTTGTCGGTTAAGAACGTTCCCTGACACCCTTTCCTAAGCGATTTGTTTTGCTTATTCCGCCTTTAATGACGAGAGGCCACTTTTTTGGTGAATTATGCGTGGTTACGAGAATATATATAGTAATCACATTTTCAGACTTCCCTAGGTCACCGTCAGCTGAATAAACACGTCTGGCGTTTGCTAGAATTGAATACGAGAATTGTCACGACGATGAGAGGGTTAATGGTGACAAATACTTAGGCTCTTAGGTCTGACTCAGGTGAATAAGATCGTATGGCGTTAGCTAGAATTAAATACTAGAATTCCTGCCGTGGTGACAGTATTAACACCGGTATATGGATTCTCAAGGATTTTTACTGTAGATTCCCCGTCGTAACTTCGATATGCTTTTACAAGAAGAAATAGACAAGGGAAGATTTTGCACTCCTTTCCCCAATCTTCCTGCAGAAAAGAGTTGTAACCTGCAATAATTCTCTTTTCGTAAGTAAGGTTTATTTATGAAGCAACAGCAGGAGGAAGAGGAAGGTTCGACAGCCCTCTTGTTTGTCCTTCCTGCAAATCCAAACCAGACTTACGACAGGGAATTAATCGTAAGTGTGTGTGTGTTCCAGGCGCTAGTTCCTGTGATGTGATTGTGGAGACTGTGTACAGAAAGTGGGAGTACAGAAAATGACCAAGACTTATGTTAGGGCAAAGAAGTAGGAAAACGATTTGGCTGTGTTTTATGTTGGCGAGGATACTAAAAGGGGATAAAAATAAAAAGATAGTAAAGAAGTAGTGATCGTATTGTGATGGGTGGTGAGGGGATAGGTATGTAGAGGATGGTACCCTGGTATATAACTTTTAATACTGGGACAGGACTATATATATGCATTATTATTATTATTATTATTATTATTATTATACTATTGTTCTTGTTAAAATTATCGTTGTTGTTGTTTTTGTTTTGTAATTATTTTGCCTTTTTATGTTAGAGGTATAGCCTTGAATTTCATAAAATTTTGCTGATAATATTTTAAGGAAATAATGGCATTGCATAGTGCTTCGGTATTTTTCTTGTTAGAGAGAGAGAGAGAGAGAGAGAGAGAGAGAGAGAGAGAACTTATTTCTTATGCTTGCAACCTGGAATTTTATTTAACTTTGGAAAGCTTTTCGAACTGAATGGATTCGATTTAGCTCATTAACTCTGTCACTATATAGTACAGGTCCCTCCAAAAATTGAATACGATCACCCACAGGTAGCATAATTAAGAAAAAATATCACATTGTTGAACAGGTAAATCGGAAGGTTACACTCCTATACCCCTGGTGAAATAGAGGGGTCGAATATATGAGTATACCCCAAAACATATAGCAGGCATCGTATAACAGCATGTGGGGTCATATGTCACTCACTGTGTCTCAGGTTATGCAGCGTAGTCCACAGCTCATACTTCACAGTACATAATATATCCACAGTGCATAGTAGGGTATGTATAAAATATGGTATTTTCCACAGTACAACATAGTATGCCCAGAAACAAGTCTGCCCCCAAAGCACACAAGATGCATCATTCAGCATTGCCTCAAGTGATACAGCATACCTCACAGCGTATATGATTCTTCATCCCACATGGCAGTGTATCTCTAAATATACACAATCTCCAATCACATATCCCACGGTGCGTCGTATATTATATCTCACGGTAAACAATACCGTATATTCAGCAGTACTTGATATATCCCAAAATATATGATTCCTCTTAAATACTCCACAGTACCAGTTAATCACTTGGTATTTCCCACAGCACACACTTACCGGCAATAATTTATCTAACTCTCCCCATATATATATATATATATATATATATATATATATATATATATATATATATATATATATATATATATATATATATATATATATATATATATATATATATCACACACATGCTTCATTTTACATAGTATATCCCTCATCAGTAGCTTTCAACACATAACATACCTCATACACCACATAACAAATATATTAGTATATCATAACAAATATCTAGTCTACTTAAGTGTCCCACAGCAGTATCTCAGCACAAGGCATTCCCTACTTTACACACACACACACACACACACACACACACACAAATTAAACTAGACTGTCGGCAGTATTCTTTACCCGTTCAACTCAAGAACGTCTTTTTTTTTTTATGTAATTATTGGTATCTGCAGACGATTTTATTCATCAGGAGAGACTTTTTGACTTGGAGAAACTAGGAATAGCCCTCCTTGACTCGTTTTTTACCTTTCACCACGAGGGGTGTCTGCTGATATAAATATTATCGTGCGATGGTAGAAAGAAGGATTTGAAGGTGTAGATAATGACGGAGTAAATGATGTGTAGAAGTCGGTTTTAAGATAGGTTACTGACAGAGGAACATTCACTACAGCGAACTTTCAGACAACTGTGACTTCTCACCTGATATATATATATATATATATATATATATATATATATATATATATATATATATATATATATATATATATATATATATATATATATTACAGGGAGTTTGTGTAACCAGTGTTTAATGAAATCCCTAGGGAATTCATGAAATGATTTTAAATCAGGTTGGCTTAATTAAGGTTACGTTAATTCAGGCTGCGGTTAGGTTAGGCTGAGATGATCCGGGTTAAGGTTAGCTTAGGTTAGAATAGGTTAAGGTAGGTTAATGTAGATGAATGCTTAGTTTTGTTAAGCTTTCATCTAAATTAACCTAACAACCTAACTGTGCCATCAGAATATTTAGGCAGATTTAGTTTTAAGTTAAGGCGTATCTGCCCAGTACTCATTTTATGACGAAGGATGCTCTTTGATTTATTTATTTTTAGCTGCATATACCATACTGGTGAATGTAAAGATATGTTTAGTTCTCATAAGGCTTCTCTGTTTGTTTACAAATTCTGATCAGCGATTCATATGTTGGTAACTGTAGAAGCCTTAGAAATGTAAAGACATGTGATTTTTTTTTTTATTATTATTATTGCTGTTATAAGTCTAGTTCCTTTGATTATGATGGTGATAAGGATAAAAATGGTGATGATGATGGTAATTCACATTAATCTGAGTGAGGGTTTAATGGTAACTCACTTTCCTTAAACCTTGAGTCTTTTACGATGACAGTTTCCTTGACTTATATACCGGTAGAGTGCCTGATGATGATGATGATTCCTCGAAATACCCTCAACCTTTAGTCGTTATGGTTCATTCATTCAGCACGAGGACTCGCTCATGTACCGTTTGTCCTGCAGGCTGGTGATGTATTTTTTATATTTTATTTTATTACCAGACGATTTTATTCTACTTAAGATATAGCCTTGGTAGTGAGGGGGGTAATGAAGGCCGTACCTCTCTCGTTCAGAAGTATTCCCCAAAGCTGAACAAAATCGTCTGGTGGTGCCAATAATATCAGGTTCAGAAGTATAGCTGAACAAAATCGTCCGGTGATGGCAATAATATCAGGTTCTAAAACATAGCTGAACAGAATCGTCTGGTGGTGGCAATAATATCAGGTTCAAAAATATAGCTGAACAAAATCGTCTTGTGGTGACAATAATATCAAGTTCAAAAATATAGCTGAACAAAATCGTCTGCTGGTGGCAATAATATCACGTTGAAAAATTTAGCTGAACAAAATCGTCTGCTGGTGGCAATAATATCAGGTTAAAAAATATAGCTGAACAAAATCGTCTGGTGGTGGCAATAATATAAATGCAATGTACATTATCGGAGTAAAGGGTTAAATTCGTGCTGTGGACTAACCCAAAAATTATTCCAACTACCGATAGACGATTTTACTCAGCGGAAAGGAAAACATTAGAGCCTGAGGATGTTAATATTGGCACTGTTAATAAGTGATCGGGAGTTTTTTTTTTTTTTTTTTTTTTTTTTTTTTTTTTTAAATCCAGGAAAGTCTAGGTTAGGTTAGGTTTGTTGTGTTAATATCAGGGTTGGATAGTTTTTTAGGCGGTTAGGTTGAGTAAATAAGGAGAAGAGACAAGAGAGGAAGAAAAATGGAAGGGTGGTCATCCTGGGAAGAAGAGGAGGAAGAAGAAGAAAGGAAAAATGGAAAGGTGGTCATCCTGGAAAAATCAAACTTAAATCCTGTTGCCAGGGGGGGGGGGAAGATATACAGAACAGAAATTGCGATCGGGACAATTCTAGTATTTGTTCCAGCTGACGTTAGACGATTTTATTCATCTGGGTGATTCGGAAGAGGCTAAGAGCATTAAAAATTTTTAGGATACCAAAAATAATATTAGAAAGACATTTTCCTATCTAAGGGGTAAATGGAGATTGATTCTAACCCTTTTTAAGACAATAAAAGACATTTTCCTATCTAAGGGGTAAATGGAGATTGTTTCTAACCCTTTTTAAGACAATGGATTATCTTCTAAGCTGAAAAAAGTGCTTGGTAGAAAGAGTAATAGAAAGAAGACGTCATTATTCAGAAAGGGTTTATTAGTTTTTTTGGTAGTGATGATGATGATGATAAGTGTTGATTCAGTCAGCACAAGCCAAATTTTTTGATGATGATAATTACGCTTACTTAGCATAATGTTGTAATGATTCACTTTAGTCTGTTGTCGAATGATGATTATGATGAGTACGAATTAATTATTAGCACATTCATCGAAAAATATAGAGTAGGATGCCAGTTTTCCTGAAGATGGAAGGGATAATGGTGCCACTATCAACCACGGATTTTAACTTTCAGGTTCGTATCACACAAATTCAGCCTAATAAAATCGTCTGGGATAGTTGGAACAAAATGTGAGAGAATATGCTACTGTGAGAAGGCCAACGAGTCACTGTACTTAGATTATATAATATTAGTGAACTATTACTTAAATTATCTAGTATTATCGAAATATTTGCTTAGAGCATCTAGTATTAGTGAAATATTACCGGCGCGTCCGTAATTCTCAAGGAGCAGCTGAAGTCCCGAATTTCCGCCGTGTTGACGAAAAGAAAACTTAGCCTGTTTCCTTCAGTTTTCCCTCTTTCGAAGTCTACATCCACTTTTTCTTAGGTAGAATGGGGGATGTAGTTGGATAATTGAGTGTCTCGGATGCTGTAGGGGGTAGAAAGTGGCACCAAAATAGGGAAATAGGTAATAAAAATGAGGCTCTTCCCTTACCTCCCTCGCCCTTGCCCGGCCAAGCTGAGTGTTGGAAAAAATGACAGCTAACGCCATCTATTGATCGAATTGTCAAGCGAGAGGTGGCGAGGTGGAGACCGAGGGGCCAGAGGGGGAGGGGAGGAGCTGGATGATGAGTGGAGGGGGGAGGAAAGGGGTAGGGTGCTGGAGGGAAGGGGAGGGGAGCGGTAAGAGGGGCTTGAAGGAGGGGGTAGGGGAGTGGGAAGAGGATTGGAGGGAGGAGGAAAGGCATCTGGAGGGAGAGGGGACTAGGGAGAGAAGAGGGCTGGAGGGTGGAGGGGAGAAGGGAAGGGGGCGTTTCGAGGGGCGGAGCGGGGAGGGAGGGAGGGACGGAGAGAAGAAAGAAAGAGGCAGAGAGGGAGGGAGGGAGGAAGAGAGAAGTGGAGGGTCTGTTTTTAGGGAGATGGCGGAGAGGGAGGGAAAAGTTGGGTGGCTGGGTCGGTCTAGACGCCATGCTTGCCGTCTCTGTGTTGCACCAGACAGAGGAGGGAAGCCCGGGTGTTAGATGGAGGGAGGATTATTAGATAGCCTTTGATAGTGTTAGATAGATTTAGATAGTGGTAAGTAGCTGAAAAACATGTAAGATAGCTTTAGACAGTGTTTTTTTGTGAAAGTGTTACGATAACTTTTGACATTGGTAGAAAGCTGAAAAATTAAAGTATGGACAGGTTAAGAGAGAGAGGATTATATTCACCATTATATAGAAGAAGCACTACAGAATGTTGATAGTTTCTCTCTCTCTCTCTCTCTCTCTCTCGTTTCTGGATCCAGCCTCACCCCATCTTTGAGTGTATGTACCTATCGTGACTTCGACATAACACAAACATAACCATTACACCATTTCCACTTTCACATCCATCATCCACTATACACTCCTTCTTTTCCATTCGTACCTCTCCAGCGTGTGCAAGGGATAATTCTGGCTATCACTCTCCCTCTGAGGTGGCCTGGTCCTTCAGTATACCTAATTTGGACTGTTTGTAGTGTTAAGCTACTGTAGAATGTGTTAGCTATAAATATTGTTAGACATGGAATTACATTATACTGTATAGCTTTATATATATTGTTAGGTAGTTGCAGATTGGTTTAGACAGCTGCGTATAATGTTTAATCTTTTCAGTACAACTACTTACTTTAAACATTATTTTCCCAACTTTCCGGAAAAAATAATCAGCTTAGGGGGACTTATCGAGGTATAGGGATTAGATAATGCCTTCATTAACCCCCTTTACTGAGAAGTCTTCCCTTAATCGAACAAAATCGTCTGATGGAAGCTTGATTGATTTAGTTTAACACCATTTTTTCTTTCTTTTTTAATTCCTGTCCTCACTAGACAACTTTATTCGGCATAAGAAGGAATGCTAGTTGTGAAGGGGTGAAGAGTATTATTTTTGTCATTGAAGTTATGTGTTAAATTTATAGGTCCCCGAAACTAGCTGTCTTGGTATGAGAGAGGGGGGTGGTGGAGGTAATGTATTGTGCGATAGTTGTCAGTCATGAATAAGAATGTGTGTGTGTGTGTGTGTGTGTGTGTGTGTGTGTGTGTGTGTGTGTGTGTGTGTGTGCTTTACGTATGTACAAGTATGTACGGAAGTGTGTATAAATTTATTTATGTATATCACATAGAGGGATATGGGGAAATAAGAAAGAAAATGTGTATGATTGTATGTCTGATTTTTTACGTGTCCCTGTTTGGGTATGTATTTGGCTATGTGCTTTCATGTTCTTGAATGAATGAGTGTGTGATCTGTGCCTAAGTTCAGTGAAAAGATAATTGTAAAAGGAAAAAAAAAAAAACAAGTGGAAAGAAGAGAAAAAGAAAAGTCATGTTGAGTGCATAAAAAGAACAAAATTAGTTAAAAAAAAAAAAGTAAGAGAAATAGTAAGGAAAACCAAAAAGGCCTATGTATGTATAATTATGTATGTATCTATGCATGTGTGTATGTATGTATTTATCTATGCATTGTGTATGTATGTATGTTCTTATTTACACCAGCTTTTATTAAACCAGATGGAAGTAGGACAGTGTACTAATTGACACGAGGCATAAAAAATAGAGTTGCCGTATTGAGTCAAGAGTCCAATTTCGGAGCGTCAAGTGATTTTATGTAAGAAATATCAGATCAGTCATTTTTTATCGGAAGCAAGAGTGGGAGACAGAAATAAACATATGTTGGAAGGATGTTACGCCACTATGGTGTGGCCACAGGATGCGGGGTTGGTGTTTGGTTTGCTGTTTGGTTGGTGTTTAGATGTTTATTGTTTGGCTGGTGTTTGGTTGTGTATTATTTTCGGCAGGTGTTTGGTTGTTTATTATTTAGTGTTTGGTTGATTGTTGTTTGGGTTATTGTTTAGGTTGGTGTTTGGTTGATTACTTATTATTTAATTGATGGTTGTTTGTGATGTATTATCGTGGCATTGAGAAAGACTGTAGCATCTTATTCTGGACGGTTAAGGAAGCTCCCTAACATATATACTTCTCCGATTTATTTTTAAATACGGCTGGCTAATAACCTTTTGTTATTTATGCAAAGTACGATGATATTAGAATGATTTAAGCAGCACAGAAGAGGACGGCAAGGTGTAATAAGTAAAATAAATCGCTTAGGAGGTGTTAGGGAGCTTCCTTTTCCAACGAGAACATGGACCAGTGACTCCGCCTCACTAGAATAGGTGTCAGGCAAATTAAAATTCAGGAGTTTGCACCACTAATACAGATTTAACATTTCCCTCTGCTTTTTTTTTTTCTTTTTTTCTTTTTTTAAAGATGTCCTTATTTAAAAGAAAAAAAAAGTACCATAAAAATACTAGGGTCGAATCTCTCTCTCTCTCTCTCTCTCTCTCTCTCTCTCACACACACACACACACACACACACACACACACACACACACACACACACACACACACACACACACACACACACACACACACACACACACACACACACACACACACACACGACTTTTACTCAGCCTCAGACCCACCTGAGTGAAGGGGTACTGAACTGGTGGACGAAATATTATGGGACTGACGAAGAGACCTAAATAAGTGAACCAGTTGACTAACAGGTGTCCGTTTACCTTTTAATATTCAGTATGGACGGTAGAACGAACTAAACTTAACTCTAGAAGGGATCTCATAAGGGGGAGTGAAGGCGTGTGGTGGTGGCAAGAATGAAGGACTATAATGACGTACTGAAGAGACTGGTATGGAAGCTGTATCATACCCCTTTCACTTCTAGAGGGTCTCCTGGGCTGAATAAACTTGCTTGGCGACAACAGTAGAAAATTAGATATATAAATAAGTAAAAATATAAAACATCCCATTGAATGACTGAAAATAAGTAAGAAGAATATAAAAGCATCCCAATAAATGAAAAAATAAATAAATAAATAAAACACAAAAATAAATGGTTTGTCTGAATAGTCAGCTTTTTTTTTTTTTTTTTTTTTAAACCTCTGAATTCGGTGACTTTTTTTTTTTTTTTTTTTTTTTTTTTTTCATCCTCTGAATTCGGTCGTTTCCTCTTTATCTCCTGACATTTTTATTTGATTTGGTGATATTGTTCGAGGTGTAAATAATACAAATAGTAGCCTCCATAACCCCATCTTTACGAGAAATCACCCCTAAGCTGAATAAAATCGTCTTATAGCAGTGATATCGTAGGTGAAAAAATCGTCTTCGTAATGAACAGTATAATTATTTCTCATCGAGGTGTGTTTATTTTAATTGCTTGCTTCAGACGATTTTATGCAGCTAAGGAAAGAGCGTTTTTATTGGGGAGGTTAAGGAAGGTTGTTAAAGAGAGAGAGAGAGAGCACAGCACACACCCCACATCCCGACACATCCCCGCACCCTCCCCCCACACACTATAACCCTTTGTATGCAGATGAAGATGCGCATACTCGGGTGTAGGTATGAGAGATATGCTGTATGCTGCCGGGCCCTCAGGAGTAATGTGCCGTGTTCCCTGGTGCTCATTTATTCAGAACACTCTTGGCCATTTAAGGACATGGGTACTTTAGATAGGTTGTTTGGTGATTGTTCTCTTTGACTATTTGTTCTCTCTCTCTCTCTCTCTCTCTCTCTCTCTCTCTCTCTCTCTCTCTCTCTCTCAAATGTAAAATCATGTCGATATGAGACCAGAGAAAGCACTGTTTAATACCATACATTTCTGCTATTATGTCAGATCAGGTAGCTATCGAGAGAGAGAGAGAGAGAGAGAGAGAGAGAAAAGCCTCAGTATGCAATGGTTATTCAGATCTGGTTATTAACACTTACCTCCATTTCCTTGGGGGATGCAGCCTAGGTATATAGATGGATAGAACTTACAGGCACTGAATTTTAGCATTACCATTCACACAAACATTGGCCATCAGTGGTATGGTAGTATTATTAACACTTAAAATTAGCTTGCAGTTTACGTAGCCCTGTCACCTCAATATTTACCTGTGTTCGTCACCATTAACCCCTTCACTACGGCGGCGTCTTTCAGTTTATTGCCTCTTTCTCCAGGCGATAATATTCACCCATGGGAAGGTGTACTTAGTACGCCCTCTGTTAAGAAAAAATAAAAATAATCAAGTGAAAGCTGTCATCATGCTCGTCTTTACTGCTTTTTTCTTACTCAAGGCGAGTTAAATTTGCTGGAGGTAACAGACATATAATGCGAAATACAGTCCCGGGATTAAAAGGGTTAACTTTCAGTACGTCGAATTTTCAATATGATGATAGTATTATTATATTATTATTATTACTATTATTACTGGTATTATTATTATTTGGTCTATTGTTGTATGCGGACGATTCAGCCCAGGATGGGTCTGATACAACCCTCTTAAATCTCATCAACACATTGGCCTTTTCGAAGCTGAATAAAATGGGCTGAAAGTAACAGTAAATAAAGCAATAAAATGCGTAATCTGGCTGAGGAGGTTAAAGAAAGCCCTGTTTAATCCTTTCAGTGGGCGAGGTCTTTCCAAAATTAAATAGAAAATCGTCTGAAAATAGCAAGAACAGACCAGTAAATTACGCCATCTGATTCTGGGAGTAATCCAGTGTTCTTGCTCCTCTTCCTCTCACCGTCTCATCATCTCACCCTCTCCTCGTCCTCTCACCCTCTCCTCGTCCTCTCACCCTCTCTTCCTTTCACCTTCTCCCCTTCCTCTCACCCTCTCCTCTTCCTCTCACCCTCTCCTCGTCCTGTCACCCTCTCCTCGTCCTGTCACCCTCTCCTCTTCCTCTCACCCTTTCCTCGTCATCTCACCCTCTCCTCTTCCTCTCACCCTCTCCTCGTCATCTCACCCTCTCCTCTTCCTCTCACCCTCTCCTCGTCATCTCACCCTCTCCTCTTCTCCTATCCTTCTCCTCGTCCTCTCACGCTCTCGTTCTATCACCTCGTCCTCGTACCCCTTCCTCATCATCTTACTCTCTCGTTCCTCGTTCTGTCACCCTCTCGTCCTCTCACCATCACTTCCTCTCACCCTCTCTCCTCCTCCTCGTCCTATCACCCTCTCCTCCTCACATTTGGCAAAGTGATCTAGCGGAGTGGCCCCTTGCGAAAACGGTGAGCATGTTTAAGGAGAGTTTTTACGGGCGGGGAGGGGGAGAGTTTTGTCACTGGTCGGGGGTGAGGCAAAGATGTGGCTGTGTAAAGTGCCTGTGTCAGTAGGGTGCTGTGTGCTGGTTAAATAGACGTAGGGTTGAGCTGGAGTGGGTTAGAGGAGGTGGTGGATAGGAGGAGTAATAGGGAGGAGTACTATTAGTTGAGAAAGGGAAGGAATGATGTGGATGTATGAAGTGGTTGTGTTAGTAGGGTGCTGTGTGCAGGTTAATAGAGGTAGGGATGGGTTGGAGTGGGTTAGAGGGGTTGGTGGTGGTGGTTGGGTGGACAGGTGAGGAGGAGTATTATGAGTGGAGGAAGTTAGGGAATATGTGGATAGATTAAGTGGCTGTGTCAGGAGGTGGTATGTGCTTGTTGTAGTTCAGATTGTAAGAGTAGGTTGGAGAACTCTACGGGAATTACAAGCCATATTTGGGATTTCCCCCCCCCCCCATCTCTCTCTCTCTCTCTCTCTCTCTCTCTCTCTCTCTCTCTCTCGTCATGTGGTGCTAACGAGTAAAGCGAAAATTACGTCATTGCATTGAAGGCTGTATATTTCTCCATCTTTAAATTCCCCCCCCCCCCCAGAAATTTGACATTTTTGAAATCATATATTTTGTATCAGTCAGATTTGATGAGGGGATTAATTTGTGCCTGTGCATTATTTTGAATGTGTGTGTGTGTGTGTGTGTGTGTGTGTGTGTGTGTGTGTGTGTGTGCTGTATTTTGAGTGTTTTTTTTTTCTTATGGTGGCTTTGTCTCCACAGGTAAGGCGAATGGCAGTGAATTTTTGGCTGTTGGGTGAGTACAGGATTTATAATTTTTTTTTCATGTTTTATTTATGTTTTATTTGACTTATCTATCTGTATATCTTTCTATCTATTTATCTGTCTACTGTATCTATCTATCTATATGTCTGTCTATTTAACCTTGTCCGTACTCTCCTCACTCCTTTGGTCTCTTCATCCGTCATTATTTTCACGATTATTATGTATATTCAGTTCTTCAGTTCTCCATACATTCCACAGTCTCTTTTTCCTCACACTTTGTTCAACTTTTGGATATTTTTCGCGTTTTTATTTCGTCATTGCTTCGTCATTTCCTCTCTCTCCTTATATACCTTTTTCCGTCTTTATTCCTCCTTTATTTAGTTATTCATTATCGTGTTGGCAGTACTTTTACCCTTAATCTTCATCCATTTTATTTATTTATTTATATTAGTAATTTTTTTCTATTGTTTTCCGTACTTTTATATTACCTTCAGTCGTCAGTATCCATTTATTTATTATATTTATTTGCATTATTTATTTATACGTTAGTTTATTGTTCATACTTTTCTCTTAACCTTCTGTCGTCAGTCTGTCCATTTATTTATTTATTTATTTTATCGTCCTTGTTATTTCTCATGCTCAACATCTCCCTGTATTAATAAAACTGAGTACGCAGTGGTGTTAAGCAGACCCGTAATTCTTGGCCTTGATTTACGGAACACCTGTATTTTCTCATGTGATTAACCTGCGCCCCATATAACAGTGTAGTAAGGAACGAGGCAGAAAGGTCAGACGTCTTATTATTTTCTTATTATCTTGTTTTTCTTATTTCTTATTATTTTCTTGTTTTTTTTTCCATTTTCTTATTTTTCCTTCGTGTTTTTTGTATCTTTTATTTCTCATTCGTATTTTCTCTTTTTCGTTTTCATTTTTTTTTTCTCATTTTAGTCATCATGCTTTGGAAATTATCATAAATAAAGAAAACTGGGTCGATCCTCAAAAAATCCGTTGTTTTTACGCCTTCATTACAGCGACGTTTTGTATTAAGTGATTTATTCTCCCTTCCTTCAGACGATTTTATTCAGCTTAGGGAGGATTTTGTGGAAGTGAAGGGATTAGTACGTCTTAAATGACAAGTTAGTTAAATTTGTTCTTACTACCACCAGACGATTTTATTCAGCCTGGGAAAGATTGGTTGTAGTAAAGGGAAGATATGTTCTGGTAAAGGGTTTTTGTTTCTCCTCAGGTAAGAATCATCCAGGTTAGTAAGACACCCAAATTAAGTCGTCGTAGGGAAAGGATTAACACGGACCTCCTCTCCCCTGCGAGTCGTCATCCATGCCCTTCCACTTTCCATCACCGTATCCATCCATTCCATCCATTTTAGCAATTGTCCATCCATTGCCTTATTTCATTGGGTTTTTATTCCAGTTTTATTATCTACTATTTTGTTGTTTGTTTGTCTGTTTTTTTCTTGCCGTATTTATTGTTTACCGTATTCCACTTGTATTTCACTTCTGTTGTCCGTACTTCTTTGCTTTATTTATTTACTGCTTTATTTTTTACTGTTTTTATTTTTATCAGCTTGGTGTTCTCTGGTTTGCGTTCCGTCTCTGTTCTTGTATTCATGTCATCCTCTCTCTCTCTCTCTCTCTCTCTCTCTCTGCATTCCGCTCTATTTTTTTTCTCCTTTCACCATTCCACCCCTTCCTGCCCTTGCCCCCCTTTCTTTCACCTTCTCTCTCTTTTTTTTTTTTTTCTTTCATGTCTTCCTTTTCC
>NC_137031.1:39607750-39647750 GCF_032717465.1 Coenobita brevimanus
CACTATCTTTCACTGTTCTCTCTCCACACGCCCTTTCTCTCTCTTCCCCGTCACTCCCTTTCTCCCTCTTCCCCCTCACTCCCCTTCTCTCTCTTCCCCTCTCTCCATGCACCCCATTCATTCATGTTGATCCCAGCTGACCAAGAGAGGGAAAGAAAAGGGCGGTGAATAAGGAAAGGAGGAAAAAGGGAAGGACGGGGAAGAAGGGAAAGATAAAGAGAAAGGGCGGCAAAATTGAGAAAGGGAGAGGAAGCTGGGGAGGGAGGAAGGGGAAATGGGAGAGGGCAGAGGAGGTGAGGAAGGGGAGTAAAGGATGAAGGGAGGGAAGGGTAAGGAAAAACGGAGAGAGGAGGAAAAATGGACATTGAGGAAAGGGGGAAGGAAAAGGAAGAGGGGAGGAAAGGAGGGAGCAAGTGAGGGAGGGAAGGATAAAGACAGGGAGGGAGGAAGTTTAGGCGAGAAAGGAGGGGAAGAAAAAGGAGAAATTAGGAGAGGGGAGGAAGGAGTAGTGAGAAATGAGGAAGGGAGAGGACTTGGAAGAAGGAAGGATGGGAAGGGAGCAGTATTGCGAGGAGAAAAGAGAGGATGAGGATAGACGTGAGGAAAGGAGAGGTGGTGGAGGGAGGGAGAAGAGAAGAGAATAGGAACTGAGGATAAGGGAAAGGGGAAGGGCAGTGAAAGGAGAAGAGAGGAAGGAAAGCAAAGCAGGTGGCGTGGAGTGAGAGAGAGAGAGAGAGAGAGAAGTTTAAGAATGAAAGGAATAAAGTAACACTGAATATAGATCATTGAAAAGAGATATGGGAAAATAAGAGGAGTACTGAGGAGAGGAGGAAAGAAGAGAGCAAGGAGGAGGAAAGATAAGGCTATTAAAGGGAGAAGGAAGGAGAGTAGGGAGGAAGAAAGGAGAGAGGGAGGAGGGAAGATAAGAAAGGTTTGGAAGGGAGGAGGGAAGGATCTGAGGAAAGACGAATTGGGAGGAACTGAAGTGGAGAGAGAGAGAGAGAGAGCGTCCAAAGGGTCTGATAGGAGGAGAAATTGGGAGGAAGTCGAGTGTGGAGAGAGAGAAGGGGGGGGGGAAGGAGAAGATGAAGATGAGAGCACAGCATCGCGGAAGGGAAGGAAAGATTGAAGAGAGCATATTTTCTTGACTATTTTGTAACAGAGGAGATTGTGACTTGGGGAATATCAGAAAAATGGTAACTGAAGAGGGTAGGTTCGCCCATACTATAGTTCTCTCACCTTTACTTGATCCAGATTTTCGTCCTTCAGCTTATTTTACGTAGCTCAGTGGCAGAAAAAGACAGTGCTGCGTCTCTGCATCCCTCCCATAGCACTTCCTTTTGACTAGTACCACATTTTAGTGCCAGTCTCATGTCACAATTCAGAAACCTAGGCGAGACTGCAATTTTAAGCCAAGTTAGAGTAATTGGGCTAAAGGTAGCTCCAATCCAAGACTGTGTTCCCGTCAATTGGAGAGTTTTTATTTTATTTTATTTTATTATAATTTTTTTTTAATACATACTTTAATTTTCGTTGTATTATTGCGACCACTAAATATTCTTGTGCCTGCTGTTTATTTCCATTCAGCCTTACATATGGTTTATAGAATTTATACAGGTGAATATTAATGTAATATAACAAGATTTACAAAGCCTGTAAAGTGTCAGGCATTCACCCTGAAGAGTATGACGAAACTAAACCACCCAGGAAATATGTTAACCTCCCCCTTTTCCTCCCCTTTTCACTCTTCCTTTCCTTCCCCCTTTTTCTCTCCCTTTCACTCTCCCATTCCTTCTCCCTTTTTCTCTCCCTTTCCCTTTCCCTCCCCTTTTCCCTCTCCCTTTCCCCCTTTCTCTCTCTCCCTTTCCCTCCTTGCCCTCTCCCATTCCCTCATTTCCCTCTCCCTTTCCCTCCATGCCCTCTCCCATTCCCTCATTTCCCTCTCCCTTTCCCTCATTTCCCTCTCCCTTTCCCTCATTTCCCTCTCCCATTCCCTCATTTCCCTCTCCCATTCCCTCATTTCCCTCTCCCTTTCCCTCATTTCCCTCTCCCATTCCCTCATTTCCCTCTCCCATTCCCTCATTTCCCTCTCCCATTCCCTCATTTCCCTCTCCCATTCCCTCATTTCCCTCTCCCATTCCCTCATTTCCCTCCCCCTTTCCCTCTCCCTTTCCCTCCCCCTTTCCCTCTCCCTTTCCCTCCCCCTTTCCCTCGACCCCGATCCCCAGCCACTAAACCCTCCAACCGAAACGGGCAGGAAAAAGTGAGAAGGAACACCGTGCACTACAGAAAGCCAATATGGAAATTTTATAGGGAAGCACCAAAGGAAACTGTACTCCACCGCAATAAGAACCTGAAAAGATGTATATGATCTTAATTTTTCTGTTATAGATGTTTTAGTAGGTCATGATTTATTTTTTCTTTTTTCCTTTTTTTTTTCTTTTTCTTTTTTCCCCAACTCATTCCAGTCTTATGCCTCCGTAACCTCTAACTTAAACTCTTCTCACTTTTTTTTTTTTCCAGGTAATATCGCTAGGTAACTTAACTCCACTGATTTATTTCGAAACTAATTCCATCCTGCTTCCTTGATGAGACGAAAATAAATAGAAAGCAAGCGCTGGTCGAGGAAACCTTGTTCGGGAAATATGGTGAATTTTGTTCGGGAAATAAATAGTAGTTATGATTTCATATACTCTTGTCAGATTACTTTTTAATTTATTCTTGCCACCTCCAGGCGATTGTATTCATGACAAGAATGAATTTATAATACGGAAGGATAATGTATAACCATCATTAATTCCTTCATTAATCGGATGCTCTGTGAATAAAATCATCTGTACTCTTTTCACTTTAACCTGGCCCAGATTGTCGTCCTTTTGTAGCTTATTTGATATAGCTCAGTGGGAGGGAAGGACAGTGCTAAGGCTCTACGTTGTCCCATAGCACTTCTTCATGACTAGCATCACTTTCTACTATTACTCTGTTGCTAAAACTCAGCATTCAGGATAGGGAGATGGTCATTTTGGGCCAGGCTAAAGTAAAAGTAGTATAGTAGACGTAAGAATGAAATAAGAATGATGGGCTTGTGAAGAATGGGTTAATCTTACATGTTGTTGATCAGACTTTATAACATGATAGTCAGTTTTAATAGTATTACTGGTGCTGAAGAGGGGCGCCTTCACGTGGTGATCAGACTTTATAACATGATAGTCAGTTTTAATAGTATTACTGGTGCTGAAGAGGGGCCCCTTCACGTGGTGATCAGACTTTATAACATGATAGTCAGTTTTAATAGTATTACTGGTCCTGAAGAGGGGCGCCTTCACGTGGTGGCACTGATGTAACTATACGTCTCCTCTGCCTGGTTATACACACGTCCCTCACCTCCCTCCCTATCCCCCGAGAGGAAGAGGATGGTCTGCAGGCGCTCTCTCTCTCTCTCTCTCTCTCTCTCTCTCTCTCTCTCTCAAAAATAGTCAGTTAAGTCCCTAGAAGAGGCTACAAGAAATGAAGTAGGACAGTAGGATACATGAAGGGAAGGAGAGAGAGAGAGAGAGAGAGAGAGAGAGAGAGAGGTGTTGAGGGGGGATCTGAGTGTAGGGTTACCGTCCGTTCAACAGTAGCCACGGCGGTGATACCCTTGACGGTGTGTGTGTGTGTGTGTGTGTGTGTTGGTGAGAGAGAGAGAGAAGAGAGAGAGAGGGGGGGGATTGTTGGTGGAGAAAGTGAGGTGGGTTACGCCTGGAGAGAAAGAGAGAGAGAGAGAGAGAGAGAGAGAGAGAGATTGGCGCTGAGAAAGTGAGGTGGGTTAGACAGACAGAGAGAGAGAGAACGGAGAGAGTGAGGGCTGGGGAGCGGAGGGAGAGCGAGATTGAAGGGTGGGGAATGGAGGGTGGGACAGATGGTGAGGCAGGGAGAGAGAGAGAGTGAAGGAGGGAGGGGGAGGGGGGACGGGCGCGCGAAAACTGTCCAAAATGGCGGCGGGCGGGGGCAGTACTGGAGGCTGCCTGGCCCCTCCACTCCTCCCTCTCTCTCTCCCTCTAGCTCCTCTCTCAATCTCTTGCTCGCTCTCTCTGGCTCTCCCCGCTCGCTCTTCTTTCTCAGGTCTTTCTCCCTTGCCTGCCTCACTTTCTCCCTCTCACTTCTCCTAGCCTCTTTCTTCTCTTTCCTCTCTCTCGTGTTTTCTTCCTTCGTCTCTCTTTCTCTCACTCTCTTCTGTCTCCCAGCTCTCTTGCCTTTGACCATTCCCTTTTCTTCTTTCCTTCCCACTCTCAAACCCAGCCTTCCTCTACCTATCTTGCTCGCTGGCCTTGTCTCTCGCCCCCCTTCAACTACTGCCGTCTGTTAACGTGTATGTTATCATCATCATCATCATCATCATCATCATCATCATCATCGGCCTGAGTCATTCCACTGCAGGTCTACGTTTTACTACCGCCTGTATGTTGTAACCGCCCCTATTCTTCTAAATGTCCAATGACTTAACTGTCCTGTACACTCACAGTTCTGTAAACTCCTGAAATGTATGGGCAGACGCCATGAGGCCCTTAACCCAGGGGATGATCTCCCAAACTTCGATCTTTGAGCCTGTTACCGGTTTTCCACCCACTGCATCATCTTCCTTGCCACAGTCACCTCCTCTAAGTTTTACCCTGGGTGCTTACTTACCTATCATCCAACAAGGTGATGGACAGGGACGACTTCACTTGCTGGCACCAATATACCGGTTGGCCTCTTTACCTGGCTATGCAGACGTCCCTCAGCTCCCTCTCTGACCTCCAAAAGGAGGAGGATGGACTTTAGGGGGAGGACAACCTCAACCAACAGTCCCTTGGGGCTCACCTTTTTTATTAACGAGGGGCTACAACTACTGCAAATACCACCAACGCACAAAGAGTGGATGGACACATGAATCAAGTGACGCCAGCTTCCCTCACCAGGATTCAAACCCTGGCTCAGTCGGGATGGCAGCTTCTATCTGTGAACACTAACCAGTCGGCTACCAAAAGCTGTATACTCCAAACTGTTCTGTATTCATCCAGTGTTAGGTGTTAGGACTGTGTTTTCGTGTACAGTAAATAATCCTGTACAGTTATATCCTCGTTTACGTCCTGCTGTATATAATTATAATCTGCAGTTGTCCTGAGGTTTATCTCCTTGCTACCCTCTCCTGATTGCCTGTCTCTTGTCTGCGTTGCATTTTGTCTCTTCCTTTCGCCTACGTCCCTTTCTCCTAATTGCTCTACTTTAATATCTCCCACCATGTTTTATTGTATCCCGTATCCTTGTCTCTTCTATTTACCTGTCTCCTCTCTGTCTGCCGCTTCTGCACCCCTACCTCAGTCTCTCGTTGTCCTACGTATATGTATTTTCCCAAATGCTTGTCTGCCTTTTAGATGTCTATCCCCTTTTATCGTCTTTTCTGCATCCCTCTCTTGTTTGCCTGTGTCTTGTCTGTCTGCTTCTCTGTTTCTAGCTCTAGCAATTTGCGTGTATCGCGTACATCCTTTCTTCAGTTGCCCACCTCCGTCTCTTAGCCTCGTCCAGTTCACCTTTCTGCCTGCTTTCTTCTGCTTGCTTCTTTATCTTTTTTGGCTTCTCTCCTTGTCTTCTCTGCTTGCCTGCCTGCTTTCTCACTTTTCACTCTCTCCTTTGCCTCTTGTTTTCCTTCATTTTGTCCCTCTTATTACATACCTCCACTTGCCTGCCTTACTGCATAATTTCCTGTTTCTTCTTATCTCCCTCTGCCTCCTCCTTGCCTGCTTTTACACGTATGGATGCGTACATGCGTACTACCTGCCTTTTGCTTCTCCCTGCCTCTCTTTGCCTGTGTGCATCTCCCTGCTCCTGTCTGTCTGCCTGCCTGCCTGCCCCTCTTTGCCTGCTTGCCTGCCTGCTCCCTGCCACCCTGCCTGTTTGCTTCTCCCTGCCCCTCCTTGCCTGCCTGCCTGCCTGCCTTTCTGTGATCTGGAGGCAGGGATGGAGGGTGTGTGCGTTTGAAGCCGACCATTATAGGGTAATATTAGGACCTGCCTACGCCCTCTCCTTCATATATAGTCATCCCCTTTGCCATGCCCTCCTCCTATTCACCTCTCTCCCCTTCTCTCGTATCCTTCTATCCTGCCCTACTCTCTCCTCTCCCGTCTTCCATCTTCTCTCATCCTATCTCTTCCTCTCCCTACGACTCTTTACTTCATTATCTCCTCCCTTCCTCTCCTATCCATCTCCTGTTGTCTCCCACTCTCTTCTCTACGTACTCCCGTTTCCCCTTCTGTCCCTTTCTCTCCTTTTCTTCATTGTCTCCTCTCTCATCAGCTCATATCCTTCTCCTATCCTGTCTTTCGCGCCCCTCTCCCATCTACCGTCTTGTCACCCCCCTGTCCCTTCCTCTGTCCCGTCCTGGTGTCTCCTTTCCCTTCTTTCCACTTCTTTCCTCCTAACCTTTCCTCTGTCCAAACACTGTTCCTCTTCCCTGCCTCACTGTATTCTTTCCTTTCCTCTCTCATCCTCTCTTCTCATTTCATTTTCCTATTCTATCTTATTTTCTTCTCACTCCTCTTTTTCCCCTTTCTTTCCCATCGTATCCAATTCTGTCTTATCTTCTTCGCCTCCTTCATCTCCTCTCGTATTCCTCCCTCCAGTCTTCTCTCCTTTTCGTCTTTCCGAATTTCTCTGCTGCTATCACTACATATAATCTTGTGACCTCTCCTTTTCTCTCTTCTCTTGTCTGCTCTGCTCTGCTCTCCTCCCCTCTCCTCTCCTCTCCTCTCCTCTCCTTTCCTTTTGTTTCGTCTTTTTTTCCCTTCCCTGTCATTTTCCCTATCCTATCCTCTACTCCTCATACTTTCTCCCCACTCCCTTTTTAAATTTCTCCCTACCCTTCCACCCCTTGCATTTCTCTTTCCTCCCTTTACCTTCCCTTTACTCTCCCGTCTCTCCTACTTCCTTGATTTTCTCTTCCTTCAATTTTTTTCCCTCCGCCCCTAGCCTTCCGCCTTGCTCATCTCTCTTGCCCTTGCATATTATTATCTCTTCCCTTTTCTTTACTCATTGATTCTCTCTCTCTCTCTCTCTCTCTCTCTCTCTCTCTCTCTCTCTCTCTCTCTCTCTTCATCGTCTGTCACTTTTTTTTTCTGTACCTTTTTTTCCCTTTTATCATCATTACCATTATTGTTGTTGTTATTATTATTATTATTATTTTTATTATTATTATTATTATTATTATTATTAAATTATGTACAGTAGTGTTTATTTATTTATTTATGTGTTTATTTTCATAGAAGTTTCGGTCATGTTTCTTCCCAATTTAATTCATTCAATGTTTTTTTTTTTATGGTGTTTTTTTGCCATTTCCAGACGATTTTATTCAGTTTAGGACAGAGCTTTCGAACTGCGGAGCTTAGAGATAGCTTTAATTCCTCCCTTTACTTCTGGAGATTCCTCTTGGGCCGAATATAATCGTCTGGTGGCAGCGGAAATAGGCTTAGAAAATACTTTATCTTAGTGAAGCGGTTTGAGAGAGAGAGAGAGAGAGAGAGAGAGAGAGAGAGAGAGGGAGGGAGGGAGGGAGGGGTGTTTGTGATGCTGTGATTGTGTGGGTCGTGAAGTAGTTGACGAATAGGCATGGTTGATAGGAAGGTATTGGGGTGGGATGTTGTGCTGGAGGGGCTAGTGGTGCTGGTAGATGGGAGCTGGTGTTGTGGGCTGGTATAGTTGTCTAGGCATTGGTGTGGGTGGTATACATGTAGAAATTTGTGCTGGAAGCGTGGTGGTGTGGGAGTGTTGGAGTAGTGGCGGTGGGTGGGAGTTGGTGGTTTGGTGCTGCAGATTCCTGAAAACTGGTGTGGGTGGTATGGAAGTTAGGTGTTGTGCAAGGGGTGTTGGTGGTGTTAGGTATGGGTGTTGGAGGTGGTAGATGGGAGTTGGTGGTAAGATTCCTGAAACTGGTGTGGGTGGTATGGATGTGAGGTGTTATGCAGGGTGTGTTGCTGGTGTTAGGGTTTCATGGTATGGGTGGTGTGGTTGGCTGGGAACTGGTATAGATTCTTAGGAGTTGGTGTATGGCTATGAAGATGCGTTTTGGAGAGGATATCAGTTTCGCGTAGGTGTATCCATGTGTCAGAAAAATAAGAGCATCCACCATCTTGTATTCTGGTGTGACTTCCTTGGGTCTTGAATGAGAAGCTGGTTTGAAATGGTGTGGGTGACTGTGGACAGGTGTTAGGGAGAGGATATCTTTTTTTTAATGCCCCGCCGTGTATATGGCCGGGGTATATATAGTGTTGGTCATGTTCGTCCTCCTTTCCGTCCGTCCCGTTTTTCGTTTAGCTTATTTCCGAAGTAACTTAAAGATACCTTCATTAAACTTCATACACAGATACATATTGGTAGGAGCATTCCAACCATACCTAACTTTGATGACCTTGACCTTCCGTTTGACCTTGACCTCACATTTCTTGATCTCGCGTGTACCTCATATTCTGGAACACTGCAAAGGTTGACTTCATATACCTGCATACACAGTTGCGTCTTGGCAGGAGCACTTTATCTATTCCAAAATTTGAAGACCATGATCTTTTGTTTGACCGCCTGACAACTGTAACCCACGGCGGGGCATTTATATCCTATGGACAAAAAAAGATTTCCTCAAGTCAAAGAATATACCGAAGAAAAATAGTTGAGTATCTGTAGAGTTGTGTTTTGAAGAGGACATCGGTGCCACATAGAAAAAGTAAATAATAATAATAATAATAATAATAAATAATGAGTGGCTGCTGAAATGTGTTTTGAAGAAGACGTGGGTGTTGCTTAGGAAAAAAAAAGTCCCCCAGCCAAAAATTATATATACAAAAGAAAAACGAGGCACCTTCTTCTATCATTCTGACGTATTGGAAAGCGTGGAGGAAAACGTAGGAGGGTTCATTTATAATTCTCGGGTATTGGGCAGGGTGTAGTATGACCGTGGGTTATTTGTGGAGAGAAAGGGTTGCCGTGGAGCTGGGCTGGCTGGAGGGTTGGGTGTAGATTGCTTGGACTGTATTGGTAAACAGCTGTAGGTTAGGTACGTCAACAAAGAGGGCATGCATTGTTTTGGCCTAGATGTGTGTGATTGGGCGTTCGTGTGTGTGTCTGTGTCTGTGTCAGTGCGTTCGTTTGTCTGTATATATGGGCTTGTTGGTTTGTTTCTGTGCACACATGCAAGCATACATATTAATTTTCTTTATCTGAGTGTAGAGACTTGGTTTCGTTTCTCACTAGTATATCATGCCTATCGCCCCGTCCTATAATTGGTGGCCTCGACCAAAGGAGATCCTGGCGTTTCTGACCCTACTCAGTAACGATGACCTCTTTTTCCCAGGACACATCACCCTCCATGGACATATTCGACTTGCCACCTTCTCTCTCGCCATCTTAATGTAGTTGACCCTTTCAACCCGGTGACTTTTTTTTTTTTTTTTTTTTCAATATATATTTTTCCAGTGGCGGATTTTATTCATTTTAGGGGAGACTTTTGTAGCGAAAGGGTCACTGAAAACCCTATATAACCCCCTGATCTGCAGTCCCTCCTAAGCTGAATAAAATCGTCTGGAGGCAGGTAGAATGTGATAGTGTCATTGAATTGAAAGGGATGAATTATTAAGAAAGCATGGCTCATTTGCAGGGTATGTGAGCAGTTCTGTATGCATAAGTGAAACTGCATTCCTCCCTAGACTTAAATATTTGTAGAGTCAAGTAAGAGATATGAAGCAGAAAATTCAGTGGAAAGAGAGAGAAGGAGAGAAAGAGAGAGAGAGAATTTTATGGATAAGTTTTATTCATGCTAGACGGCTTGTATGCATGTCTTTGCGTTTCTCATAAATTATACGTTATAGGAGAAGTACTTTAGCAAATTGGAAGAAGTTTTTATCGTAAGTTAAACCTTTTAAATCCGATGACTTTTTTTCATTTCCGGACGATTTTATTTAGGATTGGAGTGACTTTTCGAACGGAAGGAATTACAGATGGCCTTCCGTAACCTCATTAATAGTCGAGGTCCGTAACAGGTATATGTTATTGTAGGGAAATATTGGAAAATGTATTAAAAAAAATTAAATCACCATCAGGTAAATTTATGTTAAGTTATATGTCAGCAGGTATATATATGAGCGGGTATACGTCAGCAGGCGTATATTTAGCAGGTATATAGGTCAGCAGGTGTCTATTTAGGAGGTATGTTTGTCAGAAGGTGTATATTTTGCAGGTGTAGACGTCAGCAGGTATATATGTCATTAGGTATTTAGCAGGTATATATGTCAGTTCGTATAGATTTGACGGCGTTGCTCACCAGCCATAGAGATAGGTTGGCAGGAGGGGAGGTAGAGATAGCCTGGACTACACACTTCAGCAGGTATAGGCTATTGTGGAGGCAGGTAAGCGGTGAGGGAGAGAGGCAGGGAGAGGCGGAGGCAGGTAGGGGTACAGGAGGGGAGGCGTGGGGAGGAAGGGAAGGCAGCGTGGATATGGAGGGGAGGCAGTAATAGGTAGATGATTAGTGTGGGAGGAGAGGCAGGGGATAGGTAAGTAGGAATTGTACGAAGGGCAGAGTAGACAGGGGGAGAGGCAGGGCATGATGAAAGCAGATGAGGAGTGTTTGAGAATGAGAGAGGCAAATGTAAGGCAGGGGAAGGCAAGTAGGTTAAGATATGTAGGAAGAGAGGCAGGGGAAGGCAAGTAAGCAGTTTGGAGGGAAAGGCAATGGTAGGTAGGTGTTGAAGTGTTGAAGAGAAGGAGGGAGAACAGGGAGCGGTGAAGAAACAAAAGCAGGTAAGCAGTGAGTTAGCATAGGCAGGAATAGGTGGGCAGGTAAGTAGGAGGGAGGGGTTAAGAAGTGTTAGAGAAATAGGAGCAAACAGGGAAGGATGAAAAATAGGAAAGCGGTGAGTGAGGAGAGACAGAGGTAGGGGTAGGCAGGCAGGCAGGGGATGGGGTAGGGAGAGGGAGTGGTGGGAGCGGGGCTGTACCGAGAGACAAGCAAACAATCAAGTCATTTGTTCTTGCAAACACAGCGGGTGAAGGCTCCTCGTATTTTTACACCCGTGTGAATAGCCGGCGTCCAGGCCTTTTTGTGAGGCTCTGGGAGGGACGCCATACAACTGCCTTGCCCTCGCTCTTGTTGCTGTGGAGGCCTTCTGGGGCAGGGTGAGGGCTCCTGTGGGTTGGGTTGAGTTGGGTTGGGTTAGATTAGATGGGGTGAGTTAGACTGGGATGGGTTGGGTTCGAAAGTTAGGTTTGGTTGGGACATTTTGGGTTAGGTTTAGTTGAGTTAGAAAACTAGGTTAGGGTGGGATTAGTGTGCGTTACGTTACGTTGGGACTGGTGTGGGTTTCATTAGATTTGGCTAGGTTAGATAAAGTTGGGCCTTATGTGAGATAGGTTAGGTTAGGTTGATTGAGACATGTGGTGAGGTTTAAGACAGTTGTGGATTGGGTTAGGTTAGGTCAAGTAAGGACTGATGTGGGTTAGGTAACGTTATATTGGGTTGCTGTGAATTGCTGAAAGCAAGCGTGTGATGGTGAGAGCTTCTGGTGACTGGTGTGGATTGCTGAGGGTTGTGTAGTTGTTGATGGCTGATGTCGATCGTTGACAGGTGATGTGGGCTTCAGAGGGCTGGGTTGGGCCGCTGTGGACTGTTGTAGGTTGATACTTGATTATTTTGATGAAGATATTTTCTAAAGATTCTCGAACCAGAAGTCTCTCGTTATCTTAATATCATCTGGTGATAGCAGAGATTTGGTAAACTGTGTGATGCCAGAGGTGAGATAAAGGAAGACTTCGGTAAAGGAGAAAGATAAAGGAATGATAAACGCTTGGAGGTAGGTAGAATATAATATAGTGAGATGAAGGAACACTTCGGAAAAAGAGGAAGATAAAGGAGTGATAAACGTTTGGAGGTAGCGAGGATATATATGGTGAGATAAAGGAACACTTCGGTAAAGGAGGAAGGTGAAGGAAAGATAAAACGTGTGACGGTAACGAGAATATAAGATGATGAGATACAGGAAGACTTCGGTAAGGGAGGAAGATGAAGGGAAGGTAGAACGAGTGTCGGTAGGGAGAGTAAATGATGATGAGATAAGGGTAGGAATACCTAATGGAATAATGATATGGGAAAAATAAAACATGTAATGGTAGCGAGAAAGTAATATGATGTGATAAAGGACAACTTCATGAAAGGTAGGAAGGTAAAGGGAAGATAAAACGTGTGACGGTAGCGAGAACAAAACGAGACATTCCTAGAAAAATTTAGTCAGATAATAAGATACGAGGCTACTTCGTTAAAAGAGGTAAAGATATTATCAGGAAGAAACTAAGAGACCTCTTTTGAAAGCAAATTTTAGCCGTAGGGAAAATTCGCTAATGAAGGAAAATAAAATATCTGTGGGTAGCAAAAATGAAAAAAACAGTTCTCCCTTTATAAGCAGATTTAAAGAATAAGGAAAAGGGAAACTACTCGGGCATAGAAAATTTAAAACCTGTGGGGGAAGTAAATTCAGAAAATGGGGGGTCGCTAATGGAGATAAATTCGTATGGCGATTGTGAAAATAAATTAGGACTTTTTTTTTTTTTAAAGTAAGTTCAGATTATGAGGGACGGAAGACAAAATATGCGAAGGTAGCAAGAATAAAATGTCCTTCCATATATACTTAACATAAAGATAGGAGATATAGCTAATAGGGAGAGAGAAAAATAGATAAAACGATTCCCATTAACGAGGAAAATAATGTAAATAACGTTGCCTTTTTGAGCACCAAGTAGATAATATTAAGAGGAACTTTTGGTAGTGGAAATAAATAGTCTGGGGATAGCAAGAATATAATATTTTTTTTTTTTTTCCAGGTAAAGTTGGATAATATTATAAGGGTGAGGGTGAACTTCGCTAATGGAGAAAGATAAAAAGCTTAGGGGAGGTGCATTCAAAGTCGGCCATTAGTGTAACATTGCCTAGTGCCTCCCCCATGCTTGCTCTCCCCCATCCCCCACATCCCCCTACTCTCCCCGACCCCCTACGTCTTCCTGCCTCCCCCCCCCTCCCCTCCTGCTTTCATTGTCTCCCTCCCACTTCACCCCCTCACCCCCTCTCTCGCTCGCCGCCTCACCTTGCGCTAAAAATGCTAAGAGAATAAAATGGAGGGGAAAAGGGCTCTTGTGCCTATGAATTCAGTGCTGCAGTCTTCTTTTTGCCGTGTGTGTGTGTGTGTGTGTGTGTGTGTGTGTGTGTGTGTGTGTGTGCGTGTGTGTGCGCTTCTTTCCATTCTTGCTTAGGCTAAGTGCTTGTTTCCTTCCTTCCTTCTTTCCCTCCTTCCCTCCCCCCTTCCTTCCGTCCTTCCTTCCTTCCTTCCTTCCATCCTTCTTTCCTCTCGTTCTTTTCACTTCTCCCTCCCCATTTACTTCTCTCTATTCTCCCCTCTTTCCTCTAAGCCCCTCCAGTTGCTGCTTTCTTCTTACACTTATTCCTTCTCCCTTTCTACTATCACTCCGTCCTTTATCTCCACCTCTCTTCTTTCACCTCCCTCATCTCTATCCCATTTCTCTCTCACCGTCCTCCATTTCCCTCTTCTGTCTATATCTTTCCTCTTTGCCCCTTCCCTTTGGTCCTGTCTTTCCATTTTTCACACACACACACACACACACACACACACACACACACACACACACACACACACCTATTCTCCACATTTTTCCAACCTTCCCTTTCCTTTGTTTATCTCCTTTTAATCCCTCCATCTCCTCTGCTCCCCGAGTCTCACCATCCCAGTAGTCTCTCTCTCTCACTCTCTCTCTCTCTCTCTCTCTCTCTCATTTGTATGCATTTATCTGTTCTGTCTGACTATCCGTCTGTCTGTCTGTCTAGCCCTCTCTTTTCCCTGCTTCTCTTTCTCCTCTCTGTCCCTCTCTCTCCCTCTCCCTCTTCCCTTTCAGGTGCTATCGGCAATGTGAGAAATTTTTTTAGTCTCCCCCCTCAGCCAGGCCAAACGGCATGACCCTAAACGTTTAGAGAAATGTGTGTATGTCTTCAGGGGAGGCAGAGAGAGAGAGAGAGAGAAAGAGACGATGTGGATAAAGAAAAGAGGATAGAGGGGAGAAATTTTGAGTGGATGAAAGGAGGTTAGGAAGAGAGGAAAGGGATGTTTAAAATGGCGGAAAAGCGAGAGAGAGAGGAGAGGTGAAGAGGGGAAAGAAGGAAGAGGTGGAATAAGAGCTTGTGAAGAGGGGAAGAAAGGAGGTAGAGTGAAGATAAAGACACAGGGAGATAGAGAGGGGAAGAAGCTAGGGAGGTACCAAGTGAAATAAGGCGGCAGGTAAGGAGGAAGAAGTGGGAGAGTGACAAAAAGAGGAGACCGTGAAAGGAAAGAGGGTAGGTTTGAAAGTAAGAAGAGGAGAGGAAGTAGATGGAAGGAAGAAGGGATGAAGACGAAAAGGAGAAGGAGGAGATGTAAAAGAAATAGGGAAAATGGAAGTTAGATAAAAACTAGGGAGATAAATTAAGAGGGGAGGTAGATAAAGAGCCGAAGAGGAAATAGATAAAGAGGAGAGGAGATAGATGAAGAGGAAAGGATATAGATAGATAAAGAGACTAGGGGAGATAGGGATGGAAATGTTTCTTTGAAGGGGAAGAAAGGAGGAGAAAACAGAGGAATGTTAGATAAGTAAAGAAAGGAAGACAGAATTCATAATAAAGGAGAACAGAGTGTAGGGGTCAGGAAAATAAGGGTGGAAAGGGGGAAGGAAAAAGGCGGTCAGAACAGAAATTAGATGAAGAGAGGAGTAAAGATAAAGGAGGGAGAAGTGAGGGAGGATTAGGAAAGTAAAATGAGGAGGAGGAAAATAAAGGTGGAGGGGATGTGGGAAGTAAAGATAATGAGGGGAAGAGAAGGAAAGTGAGAAGAGCAAATAGAGAAGAATATAGATAGATGGGACGGAGGGCGGGGGATATTGAGGAAAGTCAGAAAGAAAAGATAATAAAGAAAACTTAATTAGAACGGGGAAGAAGAGAGAGAGAGAGATTATACATATACGCAGTAATTGAATTGTGTGTGTGTGTACCTTGAGTTAGAGGGAGACTTTAGTGGGGTAATCGTGGCCTTCCTTCTTAATACCTTGATCTTTATACCTTACCTTGCGCCACGGGACACCTGGCGAACGAAGTCGAGAGAGGATTTACCACAGTCAGGTCACGGCCGCTGCTATAGTTTTTTTTCTTTCTTTTTAATCGAAGTTCTTCCTAAATAATATGAAAAGTTTGCTAGGCTCCGAAGAATATATCACCTGTTTTCGAAAATCATTGGTCTTTGTTTCATTATGTATCGTAATGAAGTGGATCAGTATTTAAGTCCATAGCTGTACCTCGAAGCACCCATGAGTAGACTGCAAGAATTACTCACCCATGTCAAAGAGAAAGCAGAATCCGGCAGGAAAATGTGAGAAGGAACACCATGCAGTATATTTAGAGAGGAACTGGCGTGCAAATTTTAAAGGAAAGTATGAAAGGGATACATTCGACCTACTGAAACTGGAATAGAATAAATGACCGTCTTTGTTTTGAAGGAATTTATTTATGTAAAGATGTTAATATGACTGTTCGGTACTATATTGCTAAGTTCAGTAGCCCCTGATAATGCTTACGACGTTTATTTTCCCTTCCCATTTATTTGTGAGTTAAAAGGTTATGATGATGATGATGGTGATGGTGGTGACTTTGGTGGTGGTGATAGTAATGACTGATAGCGATGATAAAGGTGACAACGACGACGGCACTGGTGAGAAAGATGATGATGATAATACTGTAATGATGATGATACCCCTGATATTAGTAAGATTATTATAAGTAGAAGGAGGAGGGAATAAGCTGACAGGACACGATCCGTATTTTTACCAGTGTTCATGTGGTAGTAGGCACGCACGGGGGGAGAGAGAAGTCTGTACTCTCTCTCTCTCTCTCTCTCTCTCACACACACACACACACACACACACACACACACACACACACAAGGACGTAATCTGTAATGAGTTTTTGCATTGGTCGGGGGTGGCCTACGTGTCTTACCTGGGATTAATTAGGCCAGGTAATGACTGGGACAGGTGTGTGGGTGAGCAGGAGGAGGGGAGGGAGACAAAAAGATACTGAGGGAGGAGGAAGGGGAATGGAAATGATGTGGAGAAGGAGGGAAGTGGGAATAGGTGGAGAGGGAGGAATACGAAGAGGGAGTAGGGGGATGTTGAGGGAGGGGAAGTTATGGGGAGTGGGAAAGGAATGTTGTGGAAGGTGGATTTGGGGAGAGGAGGGGGGGTGGGTAGGAAAGGAGGAGGGGAAAGGGCGATATTGAGCGAGGGGGAAGGGAAGAAAGTATGGTGAAGGAGGACGAGGTGGGACAGGGGGAGGGGAAAACATGTGGAGGGAAGGGGGAGGGGGTGGAAGCAGTCATCCCAATCTACCTATTTTTCCATATGGATTAGGATGGATAGCAAGAGATGTGGAAGGATGGATGGATTGGGAGAGGAAACAGCATCTGTAGATGAGGAGGAGGAAGGAGGGATGGGGAGGTGGAGAGCATCCTAAGAGGCCGTTGGGGGTGGGAGTAAGAAGCTTGTGAGGGTAAGTAGAGTCGTGATCCTCCTCCTCCGGCAGGGGTAGGTCTAATGAGCTCAGGGTGTAAGCTGCTTATCTTAACGCATCTCATCTCGCCCTCTCATGCTCGCAACCTGGTAACTGCCGTGGGGAGGGAGGGGGGGGCTTTGGGGGATAGAGAGAGGGGGGTGGGGTATAGAGAGGTGGGGGAATATAGATTGATCAATTTCGTTGTAGTCGGGTGGTAGGTGGATAGGTTGGTGGATTGGTAGGATGGAGAAAAGATAGTAGGCAAGCTTGAAGCCACAAGTTCATGGTACAAAGTGAGTCATAATGTAGAATATAACGAGTTCTTTTTTTTTTCTTTGTACCCAACTAAATGGCCAGAAACAACCTCTTCATAGTGGGCAGAGTTTATCGTTATTTACATTATTTGAATATTCCATACAAAAGACTAGCAGTTCAAGCCTCTTTAAAAATAATATGTGAACTTAACTACATAGGTTGACTGGGTAGGATGTGTAAGTGTATGTAGAGTATTGGATCATGATAAAACAGGTACGAAGTTGAGGAGGAAGAAAAGGTAGGAGTATGGAGGTTGATAGGACATGCGTAATATTAGTCAGGTAGGTGTGCAGGGAATAAGTATAGATAGATTAACCAGTATATAGGTAAGTTGATTAGTTGGTGTAGGAAAGAGGGAAGGTGTAGGTAGGTATGTAAGCGTAGTCAGGCCCAAAAGTTTGCTACTCCTGCACTTCGCGTAATTCACACTTTAAGGCATGTCCATCACTTTCCCCCCTGACGCATCATATAAAAAAGAATCATCTATGGAGCGAGAGACGTAACGAGACACATTCAACACTGGAAATTTCGGAGGGGAGCGAGGGGTAAAAGAGGGGAAAGATTAGGCGAATTTTAGGGAATCGCAGAGGGGAGTGAGGGGTAAAGGAGGGGAAGTTTTAGGCGGATATTTTTTTCCCCTAGACTTTCTGTAGACTAATTGGTTAGGGTAAGAGGTAGGTAGGTAGGTAGATTGATTGGTTGGTAGGTTCGTGGGTTGATTGGTTTTAGGAAGGTAGGGAGATTGAATGGTTGTTTTGTTGGTTGGAGGGTGGGTTGATTTGCTGATAGGTTGTTTGGTTGGTTTGGGGGAAGGGAAATAGGGAAGTAGTTGGTAGGTATGAGTTGATAGGATGTAAGTAGGTTCGTTTTGAATGAGTCTTATAGGTAGGTAAATAGGCAGACTGATTGGACAGGAGGAGGGAGACAAAGTTGGTAGGAAAATTGTAGGCTTGGGCTGGGATGAGGTAGGAAGTAGGTAGCTTGGTAGGTGTATAGGTTGAATGAAGGTTTGGAGGGTAGGAGGAGACGTGGATATATTTCTCTCTCTCTCTCTCTCTCTCTCTCTCTCTCTCTCTCTCTCTCTCTCAACTGAAACCGAGACCTTGGGGTATTTTGTCGTGAATAATTGATGATTCTGACGGCGGACTAAGCTGGTAAATATTAAGTCGGCGAGTGAGACGGAAACGCCGAGGGAGGGAGTGGAGAGAGAGAGGAGAATGGAGAGGAAGGTAGGTAGGTAGGTAGGAAGGAAGGGGGAAGAGACATTGGAGAAAGTAAGGGAGAATAAGTGGCCACGGAGGATAGTATGAGGGATGCCTGTCGTTGGAAAGAGGAAGAGGGGATGACTAAAGATGGAGGGAGGGGTGAAGGACGGACATGGGAGGAAAAGAGGGAGTGACCAGAGTGAGATGGAAAGGGAAATGGGAGAGAGAGAGAGAGAGAGAGAGAGGAAACTGGCGAAAGGGGAAGGTAACAAAAAGGTGAGTGAGGAGGGAGGATCGTCTCACTCTTCCCACAGACAAGGACACACAATCGTCAATTTCCAATCCAGGTCCCGATTTCAGTTTTAAGTGGAATTGAACCCATGACCTCTGTGTTGCGGGCCGGGTGTGCTTCTGATTACACCACCTCCACACCAGAGGAAGGAGTGGCTGGGGAGTGGGGGAGGAAGAGTGTGGTTTGAGAAAGAGGAAGATATTGGCTTTGGGAGGGGGGGAGGAATGGAGTGGCTTTGGAGGGAGGGAGGAATGGAGTGGCTTTGGAGGGAGGGAGGAAGTGGCTTTGGAGGGAGAGAGGGAGAGGCTTTGGAGGGAGGAAGGGAGTGGCGAGCGAGGAAGAGAGGAGGCAAATGTGTGCGCCCATACCAATCTAGTTGTTGACACTTGCAGGGTGCAGTGTGGTTGAGGCACGGTCTATCAGCTCGTATTTGTCTATCGTTGTCTGTGTGTGTTAATGTATCTAATTTTATCAGTCCAGCATTGAGAATAGATTTATCTCTGTAGATACTATAATAATTTATGTCTAGGTATCTTTGTAAATTTATCTGTCAGTCTGTCTCTTTATCAGTATGCTTGCTTATTTGTCTGTTTGTATGTTTGCTTTTCTTTCGATCCGTATTTACGGTACGGTACCTTCTATTTGGAACTCCATCCCATGACAGCTGGCACTCTTCATTTCATTCCAGGCATTATAATATACACACAGATTTGTCCCTACCCACCTGCCTTCTCTCATGCTTCCTGTTTTGCAGCCTTACTCCTGTTTGGAACCCTATCCCTCCTAACTGTGACTCTTCATTCCACGCCTGATGCCTTCCATTTAGAGTTATCCCTACTCATTTGCGGCCTATTTTGTTGTCAGACCACATCCATCCAATTTTTGTTTATTCATTTTCGGTCCTTCATTTTACCTATATACCAAACGACCATCTCATAGCTTCTGTCAGAACCCAGCAGCGATCTTGCCGTTCTGTCTAACTCATCTAACCGTCACATAGCCTTAGATATGTTCAGTTGGCGACCCTCTTTCCATTCTAAGTCATATCCACAAGTTACTCATTTGGGGTTCTTACATCCTAATCCTACATGCTGATTTACTCTTACTCAGTTGCTGTCCTTTCCATCTCTGGTTGAGGGATGGAATTGTTGGAGAATAAGAATTTCATTAAAACAGTGTTAATACATGGTCCACAGTTTCTACTGACGTGGCTTAAAAATATCCTTGCTAAGGCTATCACCCCTGTCTTGAATGAAACAGCCCTTACTACTATGCGGTATGGATGATAAGTGTTAGTGCCCAAGTGGTGATATGCGAAGACATGTGGCCAACTTGGCTGCTGGATTGGTTGTACGTCCAAAGCTGGGTAAGTAAGATATCAGATTCCAGCCAAAACCATTGTCGGACTTAATTCCTGCATACCCCTTCCCTTGTATTCCATCATGGGCATCGTAGAAACGATTTTGAAATCTGTACCCGTTATCATCCCAGACCAGCAGCCACAGCTATATCTCTAACCGGCCATGAGCATGCGTTTCACTCCACAGCTTTATCCCTACTCAGCAACGAGCCTACGTTTCATCGCAAAATGCTATCCCGACCCTTGCAGCTATGTCCAGTTACGATCAAATGGCCTTTTCCAACCCAGCATCCCACAGTATTATCCTAACCAGGTACGAGCCTGCGTTTCATCCCAGGCCATTTTCTCACAGCCTCATATAACTACGATCACAAGCATCATCCCAAGCCTTCATCCCGTAAATTTTCCCCAGCCAAACTACGATTGTGTTTCATCCCACAGTTTTCTCCATATCCACGTGCGATCCTTCCTTCTATCACGGTCCGCCTTCCTGGAACTGGTGGCAGCTATGTATATTTCCCCTCTGGTGGCTGGCTTGGTGAGGTGGGGTGGGGGGACGGAGCCGAGCGTGAAATGTTCTGGTAAACAGTGCCAGGGCGGGTGCCACTGTTTGCTCTCCCTCGATTGGTTGATGTGGCGCTGCCTGCCCTCGCCCTGCCCTGCCCTGCCCTGCCCTGCCCTGCCCTGCCCTGCCCTTCTCTTCTCTGCCTTTTCTTGTTGCCCTGCCCTGCCCCGCCTTATCCTCGTCTTGCCCTGTTATGTCCTCCTCTTGTGTCTTGTTCTTCCTGCCCTGCCCTGCCCTCTCCTCCTCCTTCCCTCCCCACCATTTCTCTCTTCTGTCTTGTCTTGCCGCCTTGCCCTCGTCCTGCCCTGCCCTTTCCTTCCATTCTCTTCTCTTCCACGCCTGGCTATTTGTTTCTTTAGGTTGAGAAGAAATGATAGTGCTGGTTAGGCATGTTTTGGTGGTTATGTGGTGATAGAGACGAAATAAAAATTACAGAGGCGCTGAGGTAGAAAGTTAGCGATGGTAGGCGAGGAATACTCGTATGAGGAAGGATAAAGACAGTGAAGATGAATGAAAAATTATCTGTTTACCTACCTCCTTATCTATCTGCCTACCTGCATGCCTACCCATCTACCTTCCTATCAGTCATCTACTCCTGTCTGATCTGGAGCATAGGAGTCCGTGGCTAGGCTGCTGAGTTCTGATATTTAAGGCATGAGCAGCTGTCGCCGTGCCATTATGCAACACCCCAACCACTCCTTGGATATCAGCCCTTATAAGCCACATTGATTGGTACGTCTTAACTCAGCAGTGAAGAATAAAGGGTAAAAATAAGGCCGTATATTGAAGGTGTTTATTTTTAGTATAATATATTCCATTTTCTGAGCAGTTTAAGATACAGCAAAATTATTGCCCAAAGAAGAAAGAGATGGTGATTATGATGATGATGATGTAAAGTGAAAGAATGTGAAGGTTAATGATGAGGGTGAGAGTAACGAAAAAGTGATGATTGTGGTGGATGGAGATGGTGACAATAGTGATGGAATTTGTGGTGGTAAAGAGATAAGGTGAGGGAGGTTTATGGTTGCCGTGTGAAAGGGGAGGAAAAATTGATGATGATGATTGATTGATGGTGAGAGAGAGAGAGAGAGAGAGTGAGTGTGTGTGTGTGTGTGTGTGTGTGACATCTATTAAACTAATGTGTTGGTGATGTAGCAGCCATCCCCAGTCCCCCCCTTTCCCCTCTTATCTCATCCTGGCTGTCAGATGTAGGATTCTCTCTCTCTCTCTCTCTCTCTCTCTCTCTCTCTCTCTCTCTCTCACACATCATCATCATCATCATCATTATATCTAACACTTTCACTACGAGGTCGCTCCAGATTTGAATAAAATGGCGTGCTTTTAGCCTGAATATGATAATAAAAAATGATGTTTTTAAAGCTGAAAGGGTTAATGAAATGACTAAGAGAGGAACAGAGAAACGAATAAAATTTTGGGATGGAAGTGAAACATTGTGGAGATGATGATGATGGAGGAGGATAGAGATGATGATTGTGATGTAGGATAATGATGATGATGATGGAGGATAGAGTTGGTGGTGATGAGGATGATGGTGGTGGTGGTGGATGTGGGAAAACGGCTAATTTTTATTGTATTATTAATTTCTTACAATGGCGATTTGTGTATTTTATTTCTGCTTCCATAAGACGGTTTTACTTAGCTTAGGAGACGCCCTTTGCACTGCCTAAACACGAACTCTTTACCAACCTTTAATATATATATCCATTGAGGAAGCATTTATAACGTTTAAGAAGATGTTATGATACTGAAGGCCCTAACCTGTTCAGCCCGAGGACGTCTTTAGTGTTTTATTCTTACTGCCACCAGGTTATGTATACTTTATTTTTTTATTGAGCAGGAGTGGTTTGCTATATCCTTAAGGCGAACACTAATAGGGCGCTCAAACTGAATAAAATTTTGGAGAGTAGCAGAAGGGCGTCATCATCCGGAAGGGGTTGATGAAAGGTAGGAGGAAATGACACACAAAAATTCCTGGTAAATAAAAATGGCGGAACAAAAAGGAGGAAGACGGACAGATGAAAGGGAGAGGAGTTGATGAGGATGATGACGAATATAAGGAAGAGTGTTTGTTACAAAGGAGAAGGGGAAGCGACATGAAAAAAACTTTGATAAAGAGTACGGAGTTGAGGCAGTATGGGGGAAGACAAGAAAATGGAAGTAGGAAGAGAAGGATGGAGGAGAAGTAGAGTAGGTAGAAGTAGTAGAGGAAGGAGGAGGGAATGTGAAGATGGAGGGATGGAAGAAGGGGCTGAGAGAGAGAGAGAGAGATGGAGGGGGGGGGGAGGCGGTGTTGACGGGCGGCTTCCCTGGTGACGGACAGAAGGACGGACGGACACTGACAGCTCCTTGACGGGCCGTGACGCTCAGGGGGGGTACACCAGCATACCACCGAGGCTTCACTGGTGTATCCTGGCTTAACACGGCATTTCCTGGTGTATCCTGGCTTAACACGGCATTTCCTGGTGTATCCTGGCTTAACACGGCATTTCCTGGTGTATCCTGGCTTAATATGTCATTCTCTGGTATACCCTGGCTTCCTACGATATACCCCGGCATACCCTCACATTCCCTGACATACCCTAGCATATCCTTAGGGTTGTAGTGGTTTCATCGCTTTGCCTTTATTCACACTAGCATACCAAGTCATTCTTTAACATACACTGACAGTATATTCCCTGGTATACCCTGGCATAGTTTGGAATAACCTGACCTACCCTGGCATATCCTCTCTCAATCCCTGCATATTTCGTAGCGCCTGGCATTCCCGTATATACACCACCGCTCCGTGGCATTTTCTGGTATACCCTGACATACTCTTTTTTTTTTAACTCCTCCATTCAATTTTTCTGATCATACCTTTATCTGTACATGTCTTCCACCACCCCCACACAAACCTATTTCAGGACTTTCTCTTTCTTTTCTTTTTTAACACCCACCACACACCTTGACATTCCGAGACATAGCCTCAGTGTTTTCTTGTGTTTACCTCGCCTTTAGTAATTGTCTTTACCCTGCCCACCCACACATGCATATTCTAACATACCCCACCATCACATTCCATAGCATAAGCAATCATACGTCAACATACCTTACCACTATGTAGCATTCTCTGACGTGCTCCGACATAGCCAATCGCCACATTCCCTAGCATACACAGACATACTCCAAGATACCTTCGCACCATATTCCCTGACATACGCAAACATACTCCAGCATACCTCGCCACTACATTCCCTAGCACATCTTAATAAATAACTCACTCAGCTGCCGTAATTACCTTGCAACCTCACTTACCTTACTCTGCACCATTTTCTCACTGCCAAACTTTGCCTCTGCCTCCCTCACATACGGTGTCGCTGCCTCTCTGACTTCTACATGCCTTACCCTTCCCTGCTTCACCTTGCCTTCCTCGCTCATCCCTGCCTTACCTTGCCTCCCTCATCCTTTCCTTCGTCACCCTTCCTACCCCACCTTGCCTACCTACTTCCTGTCTGCCGGTCTCCTGTCAATCTCAACCCTCCCACTCGCCTCCCCTTGGTCCTTCTTCGCGTCCTGTCGTTTCCTTGTCCACTTATCTGTCTCCTTTTTGTGTCCTGTCAGTTTCTCTCTCTCTCTCTCTCTCTCTCTCTCTCTCTCTCACACACACACACACACACACACACACACACACACACACACACACACACACACACACACACACACTGTGTGTGTGTGTGTGTTGAAAGTACTAATCAATGAAGAACTTGTATATACGTATGTATGTATGTTGTGCATGGATTCCAGTGACAGGTACACACACACACACACACACACACACACACACACACACACACACAATACAGCAGACCCCATACAAGACCCACTTGTTTCGTCCTTTTTACGACCTTCCCTCCCACTTTTTGGTCTTTTTTCTTCAACTTTTCGGCCCTTCTGTCATGTCCCGCAACCCCCTACTCTCTCTCTCTCTCTCTCTCTCTCTCTCTCTCACACACACACACACACACACACACACACACACACACACACACACACCATCTGTATCTTTATCTCTCCCCCTGCTAAGGCCTGCGACAAGGAATATTAGGGTGACCGTACAATGGGTGAATGAAGGCTGGGAGGGACAGGTAGTTGGGCCAAATGGGATTTAGGGAGGCTGAGAGTAACTTGTGAGGGATGCCGACCCGATCACCCACAGAGAGGCTGGCGTGGGAAGATGGCGAAGGAATGGAGGGGAGGCGGACGGAGGGATTGGTGGGGGGTGTGAGGGAGGGGACGGTGGAGAGAGGGAGTGAGAGGGAGGGGACGGTGGAGAGAGGGAGGGAGGGGAAGGTGATGGGAGGGAAGGAGGTGATGGTGGGTGTGGATTGTAGGAGGTTGGGTAGGAGAATGGTGGAGGATGGATGGTACGGTATATGGACGGATGAGGAAGGATAGCATGGGTGGAATGGAAGAAAGGGGAAAGGGAGGATGGATGGTATGGAAGGAAAGGGAAAGGGAGGATAGATGGAATGGAAGGAAAAGGAAATCTAGGATGGATGATATGGACGGAAGAGGGAGGAGATTATTTAATAGTATGGAAGGAGAGAGAAGTGGAGGGTAGATGGTATGGAAGGGGATGGCGATTACGGATGGTTTGGCAGGTGAGGGGAACAGGGGTAAAGTGTGGAAGGGGAAGGTGCAAATGGGTAGGAGGAGGAAGTCACAAAATAAAAAGTCAGCAGCAACCAACCTACCAGTCCGTTCGAGGCTGCCTGTTTGTTAGAGGGTCGATTATAACCAACGCAACATTTTACGAGTAAAAGACAAGGATAGCCAAGCAGGAAGTTATGGAAGAGAGGGGAATGGTTTTACAGTCCAGAAGGTAAGGGAAAGGGAAGGAGAGGGATTTGAAGTGGAGGAAGGGTGTGGTAGAGAGGAAGGGGAGGAGGAGGAGGAGGTGGTCAGGTTCCGTTCGTTGAGTACAAAGGAGTACAAAAGGACAGCAAACAGCATCAAACCTGTTATTATTTTGGAGGCTCTCTGTTGTAAGAGATTAGTGTGTACAGTAACGGCCATTTTTTTTATTCACCCCTTCAACCCGAGGACTTATTTATGATGATGATGATGATGTCTACACCAGATGGTTTGATTCAAGTTAGAAAAGGCCTCTCCTTAAAATAGGACTATTGAAGACTATGGCATTTGTTTTCGTTCATTAAGGAGGCTCCTCGATACCTCTCCCTCAGCGATTTATTTTTTAATCCGGCTGGTTAATATCAGTTAGTACCTTACTTATGAAGATTATGACGATATTAGAATGATTTAAGGAACTCAAAATACGATTGTAAAGTATAATAAGCAAAATAAATCGCTTATGAAGAAGTGTTAGAAATAACGCTGGCTTGTGTGTATCCCCTGTTCGTTAGCTCTCCAAAGATGTATGCAAGTTCCTAATTTTTGACGATCATTTATGGAACACCTGTGATTGTTAGGTACAAATATCCTGCATTCCACTTTACGGAGTCCAATTAGCAACGATAGATGAAGGATAGACATGTTCTTTCATCATCATGTGCTTGAAAAATGTAAATAAATAAATAAATAAATGATAAGTGTATGTAAACAAATATTTTAAAAAGGGAAAAAAGGTTAAATGTAAAAATATTTCAGAAATGGGGGGCTTGTCCATACCTTTACACTCCCAGTTTTATTGACCTTAAAATCCTCCCAGTATATGAGGGATGCGTTCTAAAATTTTGCAGTTTTTCATAAATAAGGGGAAATTGGTAAGTCAGGTTTATAGATAATTTGGAGCTTCAATAGGCAGCTGTTAGTTATCCTTGCAAAAAATAAAATAAAAATAATAAGGCGTCAAATTACGGGGACTTAAAGTAATTTCTGGTGTCAATATTTACTGCCTGAGTTTTGCCTGTTCAACCCTAAAATGGATTGTGTGTAGCGCTCTTGCTGTCATCTTGGTGGGGGATTGGGAAGCAGACTGGCTGGGTACGGGTGGGAGGCTAAGGAGTATGAAGAAGACGAGATATATATATACACAGATTGACAGGTGGAATGACGATAGACACTTGTAGATTTAAAGATAGATAGGTGAGAAATAGATACTGACAGATGTCATGATTGGTTGGCAGAGAAAAGTCGATTGATGTAAAGAAGATATAAAAATAGATAAATAGACATATGAAGATACATAAATATTCCATTGACAAACGTAGTGGCAATAGGGAACTCGCTCATTTGTATCACCAAGAGCAAAAGAAAAAAAAAAAAGCAAATCAGAAAAAAATACTCACCTGTTGGAATCCATACCAGGTAACGACAGGTAACTCAGTCCCTCAATAATCACGGTGAGAGGCTGGCAGGAATGGGAAAAAGTAAAAAAAAAAAAAGTTAAACATGGAAAAAAAAAAAAGCTCTTGCATTTTGGTCGAGAAATTAAGCAGGAGAGGGGTGACTACTGAATGAGGGGAAGGTTGATGTGATTCTCTCTCTCTCTCTCTCTCTCTCTCTCTCTCTCTCTCTCTCTCTCACACACACACACACACACACACACACACACACACACACACACACACACACACACACAACCCGCCTCCCCTCCCGCTTCTCTGCCCTTCCTGTCTCTTCCTCCCCCTCCCCCTCCCCCACTCCCTCTCACCCCCTTCTCTCTCCCCACTCCCTCTCACCCCCTTCTCTCTCCCACCACTCTCTTTTTGTCGACTCCTGTGACACGGAAAGCTAAAAATCCGCACTCTTCGTCATACTTTTGTGTAGTGGACATTCAAGAAAATCCTTCCGTCCTTCCCCTCCACCTCCCACCATTTTTAAAGGCCCGGGGTCCTGTTTTTTTTTTTTTTTTTTTTTTTTTTTCCCGAGCTACCCGACTCAGCCCCCACAATGATTGGGGACCCCGAAGAACCCCGTTTATCCGGACTCAGCGTAGGACCCCCCCCCCCCTCCCTCTCTCTCTCTCTCTCTCTCTCTCTCTCTCTCACACATTTCGGAATCCAGTTGATGTTCGGTTTTCGGGTATATTCGGTTCGGTAAACTGGGAGTGAGTGTTAATGTGTCGGTACGGATGTGGATTGCCCTTTCAGCCCGACGATGAAGGTTTTTTTTTTTTTCGTATTGCCTGATGGTGTTTTTTATTTTTTATATTAGTACAGTAGTAATAGTAGAAGTAGTATTGTGATTCATTATTATAATTATTATTATTATAAGAAGAAGAATCGGAACTGCATTGGGTCGGTGGCTAGCGTACTCATCTCGTGATACGTGTGCCCCAAGTCAAAGGTTATGGCCCAGTACCGTGCCAGACATTACAAGTGGATGCTGGTGTTGTGTCATGTCATATTGTGGATGCTGGTGTTGTGTCATGTCATATTGTGGATGCTGGTGTTGTGTCATTTCATATTGTGGATGCTGGTGTTGTGTCATTTCATATTGTGGATGCTGGTGTTGTGTCATGTCATATTGTGGATGCTGGTGTTGTGTCATTTCATATTGTGGATGCTGGTTTTGTGTCATTTCATTTTGTGGATGCTGGTGTTGTGTCATGTCATATTGTGGATGCTGGTGTCGTGTCATTTCATGTTGTGGATGCTGGTGTTGTCATTTCATATTGTGGATGCTGGTGTTGTGTCATGTCATGTTGTGGATGCTGGTATTGTGTCATTTCATATTGTGGATGCTGGTGTTATGTCATTTCATATTCTTGCACATGGTCCCAGCCTGTCGCTTTTACCCATGTCAAATACATACCTTAACGCCACACAGGAAGCATGGTCGGACACACCACCTAATTTTTCACATTCATCATCTTTTGCACGGACACTCCTTCCCCACCTGTACTTGGCCAGCATGGGAAAGGGTTGAATCTGGGATTCACTCTTCCTCTGAGGTGGAGGTCTGGTCTTGTCGAGGGCGTTATATGAACAAATAGATACAAGGGAAATGTGTGATAACGTATAGGTTAAAAAAAAAAAAAAGCTGGGTAGGGCAAGTACGGAAAATGACACAAGCGTCCTAGTACTGAAAGGGTGAAAGTCGGGGGCGAAAGGGGGGGGGGTCGAGGTGCGTGGGGGGACCAAAAAAAAAAGAACAAGAAAAAAAAAAAAAGAGCGTCGTTTTAAACCGAAGTGCACCGATTTTTTCCCTCTCCATCCCTTTTTCTTTCGCTGCTCCCTGATTTTTTCCTCTTTCATCCCCGGGGTAAAAAAAAAAAGTAAAGTCAGTCCTAGTAATTTGTGAATGGAAGTTTAATTAATGGGATTTTTCCTCGGTTTCGGGAATATTGTGGCCATGAAATTTTTTACCTCAAACTCGGTGCATTTGTTAGTGTTGTTGTTGTTGTTGTGTGGCTGGGAGGATAGGTGGGTGGGAGGGTGGGGGTTTTTTGCATGGGTTGGAGCTCCCCCACCCCCCTCCCTCTCCTCCCCGCCCTCACTACTTCATTATGCTGGGACTACGGTAATGGGTGGTTTTAATGGGTGCTGGTACAGATTGAGAGAGAGAGAGAAAAAAACAGACAGACAGACAGATAGATTTGGTGCAGTGCGTCGTGATGTTGAATTTATAAACATGTAAGTATGAGAGAGGGGTAATGAAGCTTACTGCATGATTTGAGTATAAGTGTGTGTGTGTGTGTGTGTGTGTGTTACGTAAGAGTTTCCTGCACATCAAGCACTACACACACTACACCACACGACAGTATAGATCGCCTCACTCAGCACACCACCTCACACATCACTGGCCTGTCAGTATACGCCAGACACTACACATTTTTTACTGCAAAGTGGTTGGAGAAGTGGTTTGTAGTTCGTAAGGATGCGAGTTCGATTCTAGGCTGGAGCCGGGAACAAATTGGTACTATGAATGTCTCTAGAACAGACTTTAATATTTTCATGAGTCCCATCGACGTGTCATAAAAGTACTCCCTTCATTACGCCAGCCCTGAATTTGGCAGTCATAGCGTACGGCCACACGTGCTCGAAACATGTGCTTGACCAGATGAAACGAAGCACTGGGTCAGAGCTACTGCAAGAGTCGAGTCTGAACGCTAGTCGGACTCCTGAGCCTCGTTTCCTCTTGTCGATCACATGTTTGGAGCAAGTGTGGCCGCACCCATAGCATGTACTCGGTTTCGACGGTGGATATTAGCGTCGAGGTGGTGACATGTGAAGGTGTTCGCCACGTGGGGCTGTTGTGTCGCAGGGAACGTTTGTCATGATTCTGCCTAGAGAGATACCCATTAAAAAAAAAAAAAAAATCAAGCATCAAACGCTACAATACACTCTTCTGGAGAGGAGAGGGGAGGGGAGAGAGGAAGTATATGGTCTGCTCTTCTACCCGATTCCACCCATTAACCCTTTCCCTACTATGGCGTCTTTTTATATTTCCATCTCCAGGCGGTTTTGTTCAGCTTAGGGGAGACTTTTTTCGACTGGGTGGGTTAGATATAGACTTCAGTAACCTCTCCGGTAATACTACACTGTCTTTAACTTGGCCCAAAATTGCCATCTCTCCATCTAGAATGCTGGGTTGTAGCTATAGATTAACACTAGAATATGGTGCTAGTCACGAAGAAGCGCAGTGGAAAGGGTGTAGAGCTCTAGTATTGTTTTTTTTCTTTCTGCCATAAGCCACCTGAATAAGTTGCAAAAAGACGAAAATCTGGGCCAAGTTAGAGTAAAAGGAGTATAGGCCGCATACCTGAGCTGATATCGCTTGACTGAAGGAAGTTGTATTAAGATGGTATGATACCTAAAGGGTTCATGATAACAACTGAGGCTTTACTGATTTTTTTTAAGTACCAACAGTTTATCTTTATTCCAGACTCTCATCCAAAAAGAAAAATTTATACCAAGATTCTCCCGTGTATGTGTATTATAGTATTATTAATTGAAGGTAAGTTTTATAGATTCGTATTATCCAAGAATAGGAAGATATCCGCGAAGGAAACCGACACACGCGAATTTCCCAGGTCTGTCGTGTATTCGCATTTTTTCCCCCCATAGATGTGATGACACGAGAGCGGTTGTAAGTCTTGTGTTAGGTGTTGTTTAGGTAAGAAGAGGTCGCCGTAGATAGGTATAGATGGATAGATAGATGGTGGAAGGTAGAGAGGTAAGCAGGTAGGTAGATATATATATGTAGTGTAATTGGGTGGTTGGATAAGTGTAAAGCGTACGAAGGAATGTAAACTAACAAGAGACTTATTTGTTCTTTGGAGGAATTATAAGTGAATTTATAAGGTATCTGATTTGAGTCGAAGAAGACAAGGCCACGTTGGACGGTAGGTAGAATAAATAAATGACATTGGTAGTAGGTAGGATAGGTAAATACTTTAGGTAAGATAGAGAGGGAAAGTAGGAAGGAGGGTTAATAGGTAGGTGGGTAGGTATGTAAGATACGCCCCTGGGCAGCAGTCGGCCAGCCCTCCTGCAGACCCCCCACCTCCCACCCTCTCTCTCTCTCCGGCCCCAAGTATCTCTGGTCAGCGGAGGAGGATCATACAAAGGCTCAACAAACTTCCTTTTGTCCACAGTCTACCGGATTAGCGGAGTCTGTGGGCCTGCCGCTGGTTCCTCTGCTGGCCCGGGGAGGAACCCACTGGACCCTCACCTGGACCGATACCTGCTCTGGGGTGGAGTGAGCTAGCGAGTGGAATGGTGGTGGTGAAGTTCTGTGGTGGTGGTTTTGTGATATTTCTGAACGTGTTGGGATAGGGAAGGGAGTGGAACAAGGGAACTCTTTGTGTGGAGGGATGTGGCATGATGGATGAAGAGTGTGGAGTTTTGCAGCTATGTGGAGCAATGGAGTGGAGTGGTGGATAGAGGAGAATGATCCCTACAGCTGTGCGGAGAAGGCGAGTGGAGAGGTGGATAAAGAGAGTGGAGTTTGCAGGGTTTGGGGTGGACAGGAGGGGAGTGAAGTGGAGTTCTGTGGATGGGAAACGTTATGGGTACGTAGAGGGCAGTGGTATGCTGCAGCAAGAGCGTGTGGATGTGTATGGATGTGTAACTAAGGGGAATGGAACACATAAACTATTTGTAGCTGGGGAGAAGAGTATTTTCAGCCGTGTGGAGGAAGAGAGTGAAACAATGGAACTGTGGAAGGACGCGTATGGAGAGTTGAGGAACTATTTGTGGAGGGGAGTGGAAGTAAGCTATGGTGTAGTAGAGGTGACTGGTACCGGCGTCAGATATTCTGTTTCCAGTTTTTTCTCAGGGTTTAATCAAGGAGTTTCCCAGTGCGTTGAATCTGCATGGGGTCTGCTTGTAATCTAACCTGTATTGTTCTGTCTCTCTTGATTGTGATATGTTTCGTGATTGTGATGTTTCGTGATAGTGATGTTTCGTGACTGTGATTTCGTGTTTCTTGACTGTGATGTTATGTGTTTCTTGATTGTGGTGTGATGTGTTTGAGGATTGATTTGTGATGTTTCTTGTCTGTGAGAGGACATTTTTTGTGATGTGTTCTTTTTATAGTTGTGTTGTGAATTGTGATGTTTCTTGCGCGTAATTATGTCGCTGTGCATGATGCTGATGTGGTGTTTTTATTGACTGGATGTGTTCTTTTAATGTGATCCTTGAATTTTATCTTTTATTCATTTTTATTTTGAGTGGGAGAGTGAATTACAAACGCATATTCTGTGCCAGCGCGCGCCTGAGGGTGTCAAGTCTCCTCCGTATTGGCCTGGGTTTCTGTGTTGTTCATATCAGTGACATTCTTTCATTCAACACAGGAAATCCTAGGAGAGCGAAAGCTTGTAATGGAGGCTATAGTAATCCCTCCTGTATGAAAAGTTCGTGAATAAAAATGTCTGGTAAAAGCGAGAAGATAATGAAATAAAGGTGTCGTGGTGAAAAGGTTATTAAGAACTAAACTCACTCACTGATATTGTTTATTGTGAAGATATAGTTGTTTTGGCTTGACTTTGACCCAGCCACAATAAACGGTTTGCGTATGTGGGTGTAATTCCTCCACTGTATCGTTATGTCATGTTGTTGTTTGATGACGTTGAGCCGTATTTTCGTTGACATAGAGACATCACGACGGCACCTCTACTCAATAAACATAATTGTATTTTTGCGTATTCTACCGTAGCAGTGGCCCTTTTGTATTATCTGTATCTGTGTGTTTGTATCTATCAGTGTCTCCCTCTCTCTTTATTTTTTTCCGTGATGACATTGAACCGTTTCCCGTTGCCATAGGTGACTGTAGCCCTTCTCCCGTCTTGTTTTATCTGTATCTTTGTTTGCCACTTAGTTTCCATCGGTTACATATAAGTGGTAAAGTAGTGTTTCTTCCTCAGCGATCAATTTTGCATAGTACACCGAGTATTGCGTGATTTCTGCAATACATCTTTATTGTTGCGAAAGTTTGCATCGGTAACATATAGTACAATTAGAAATTAAGGTCTAAAGGACAAAATAAATCGCTGAGGAAGGGGTGTTGACGAAATCCCCAGAGTCAGCGAAAAGACGAGCTATTGACATGAAGAGTAGCTCTGTTTTAACCCGTTCAGTCCGTTGGCATATATTATATTTTATTATTTCGTCCACCAGACAGGTTTATTTAGTTTAGGAAGAATCCCTAGTGTGGAAGGGGATAATGAAGGCAATATTAGTGCAACGCCTCCACTTCCCAGAATTTCTCACGAGCTAGCGAAAGTCGTGTTGAGGTTGAAGTAATGAAAAAATATAAAATGCGTTCTTGGACCAAGGGGTTTAACTGCTTTTCTTGACTTTAAAGAATGATATTTGACTGAATTTTTTGTATGTATATATATAGACAGAGAGAGAGAGATAATATATATAATATATATATATAGATATAGATATATAGATAGATGGATATATTAATAATGCATTAGATATTATTATTTACCTGAATACTGTTGTTGTAAGCAAAGTACAAGCGAATTTATTTTGGTTTTGTAAATTATGAAAACTTTGGATTGAATTTATAAACGAAATGACGATCTGCACGGAAAGTACTATTTTTGTCTTTAGCCTGAACCCGCAGCTAGTAAGAGTGGCCGCGGCAGTATGGCCTATCCCCTTCTGTCTGGTGACGTATTTTTTGTTGCAGTCAGTCACACATGCATTTTTTGTTTTATCATAAGATCTCATGATTATAAAAATGTGTGTGTGTGTGTGTGTGTGTGTGTGTGTGTGTGTGTGTGTGTGTGTGTGTTTCGTAATGTCATTGAGGTATGTGGTACTTAGTAATTTTTGTGTTATAATTTATTTTTGGTAAAGTTTTCAGTATAATTAGAATGACATATTTTCGTACCTATATTTCTTGTTACATTTTTCCCCTACATGTAGAGTGGGCGTCATTAATCTTCGGTTGTATTTTATTTATTTTTCTTTATTTTTTTTGCGTAGGTAGAGTCGAAGTCTTTAGCATTCGAATTCTTGTTTTCATGCCACTATCACTTTATTTCGCCCAAGGTTCGTGTAGGCCCACGGAGGGTCGGAGTCAGAACCATTGATTAGCAGGGATATCCTCGTAAAGATTCTCGTAATTGGAATCACTAACATTAACGTGTATTTCTCTTTAGATTATTATAATGTAGAGATGGCGTCAGTAACATTTGCTTATACTTCTCTCTCTCTCTCTCTCTTTTTAGCAGTTGACGTTAATTTTGAGAAAGATTTGTTGTAAAGTTTTCCTTTTTTTCCTCCCACAGGCATTCATGGAGCCAGCGTCAGCAATATTTTCGCTTTTTTCTTGGAAGATTTATGTAGATAAAGTTGGTGACATGAAGGTTGGCAATTATATCTTAAAGTTTTGGTTGAGTCGGTGTCGCTGCCATTTTGACATATTTCTCGAAAGAATATCGTGGGGTTTATGTCAGTGTGTGTGTGTGTGTGTGTGTGTGTGTGTGTGTGTGTGTGTGTTTTGCTTATACAACGATGACGTATTGTCACTGCTCATTCCTGCTGCCTCCAAGCTATGTTATTGAATTTGGAAAAGATCTCATTTATTGAAGGGAATTATTGAGGATGTATCAGACCTCTCCATATATATATATATATATATATATTTTTTCGAAGCTAAATATATCAGGCTGAAAGTAGCAAGAATTAAAAAAAAATGCTGCATGGGAATGAAGTCGTTAACCCCTTGAACACGATGACACACCTGTTAATTTATTCTTGGCACCTGTAGACAGTTTTAGCAATCTTAGGAGAGATGTTTACAGTGGGAGGAGGGTTAGATGTAGCCTTCGTTAACCACTACACTTACGAGTACTTGACTTTTTTTTTTTTTTTAATCAGTACACCGTAAGACGATTTATACATCTTAAGGATTTTTCATTTTAAGTACACCACCAGTTGATTGTGCTCAGCTTAGGGAAGAGCAAAGATTATGAGACTGTGAATGCTTTACCAAACCATTCCAGTGCGAAAAGTCACCCTCAAGCTGAATAAAATCGTCTGGGAAATGTAAGAATACAGTAAAGATGACGTTCTCTCTCTAGGATTGAAATTTAATCCATCGCAGGTGTTGTAGGATGTGACTTGCCTCGGAACTCGTAGTTCTTCGTAAGGTAAAGATTCTGCGTAAGATACTCGTAAATTGCTTAACTCCCGCCCTTGGTCTAGAGAGAGAGAGAGAGAGAGAGAGAGAGAGAGAGTAAAATAGGTTTGGAAAGCTGAAACTGAAAAATGAAAATGAGTTACGAAAAATAAAATATAATAAAAATGAAGTACGGGAGATGAGACTGGAAACATATAAACGAAGTACAGAAGATGAAATGCTGATATCTGGATGTAAAATTAAATATACAAATAAATAAAGATGAGAAGGAAAATATATACAATCACGAGAGGGGGTGAAAAAATGCTTATTTCATCGAAAAAGACGGGAAAAAAGTTATAGTGATAGGTGAGATGGAAAAATTAAACGAATGACAAAATCAGGAATTCAGAAATATAGATAATTGATGAAAAATAATTTGGGAAAATAATTAAAACAGATAACCTAACGAAAGGTAAGTTAGATAAATATGGTTAGCGAAAGATGATGGAAAACAAAGTGAATTATGAGTGTTGAAAAAAAAAAAAAAAAATCCCGCATTCACCATCGCCATGCAAGTTTGAGGGTTTGTTTCTTACCCCCTGTGTGTGTGTGTGTGTGTGTGTGTGTGTGTGTGTGTGTGTGTGTTTGTATCTTTGTGTTATAATGTGTCTGTCAGTCTGTTGTTGCTGTCTGTTTGTGTGTGTGTATCCAGTCTTTGTGCCCACTCTGTACCCACCCTCAATACCCCTGCCCTACTTTTGTGCTGCCTGCTCCCCTAAAAGACATCCCCTCCCTCCGTACCTGTCACCACCCCATCCCACACCCCGCCTTGCTGCTCCCCAACCCCACACTCCACCCCGCATCCCTGTCCTTATGCTCCACATCCCAATCTTTATTCTGCACATCCCTAACCTTGGTCTTCATAGATGTAACTTTATTCTTCCTGCCTCGTCTTCCTCAACCCCACACCCTTAACCCCTTAATCTTATGTCGCCTTTTAAGTTTTATTTTTGGAATTTCTGGGCAATTTTATTAACTTAGGAGAGACCCTTGTGGTGTAGGTATTAATGAATTCCTAACTTTCGGATCTAAAATTTTGTCCAAAGCTACATAAAATGGTCTCACGTTGGCAAAAAGCATAGTTAAAAGTGAGTCGTATGATGGAAGTGGGTTAACTTCATTCTGCACATTCCACTTTGTCCAGTTAATATATCTTAACCAAGCCCACTCCGCCTCACCATTTCCATCCCTTTATCACACTCTTCTCCCTCTCACACATCACCTCACCTCACCGCGATGTGGATGGATATATCACCAATCATCATCAGGTCCATCATCATTGTAGTTATATAGTCATCATTATTATCATTGCCTTATTATCCTCGTTGTCATTATAATCATCATCATCATCATCACACCCCACCATCCCGTGATTTTTCCCCCCTCCCCATCCCATACTCCGTCCCCCCACCCCCACTCGCACTCCCCCCTCTCAGTGTTTATAAAATACTTAGTGGTTACCCAGTCGCCCTTAGGCATACTTTTTTTTTTTTTTTTAATCTCCTCCCCTTCTCCTCCCCCTCCCCTCCTTTCTCCCTCTCCATTCCTCCAGCCTACCTCTACTGCCTCCATCATATCTCCTTTCTTCCTCTCCCTCCCTTGCCCCTCCTTTTAATTTTTCCTATCACTATCCCTCATCCTTCCTCCCTCCCCTTTTCTCCTTGCCCCTATTTCTCCTTCTGCATCACTTTCTACCTCCCTGTTTCTCCTCCCTTCCCTTAACCTCCCTCTGTTCCCTCTTCGACACCCCTCCACCCCCCCGTTATCCTCTCCCTCCCCACACTTATCCTCTCCCTCTCTCCCTTTCCCACTCTCTATCACTTCCCCCCCCTTCACCCTCACCCCTCCTTTGGTATTACGGTGTATATGGGTCCAATTCTAGCCTTTTTATTAAACATTCTCTCTCTCTCTCTCTCTCTCTCTCTCTCTCTGTCACCCGGGGCAACAATGAGTGTAACGTGGTACAGTACCGTGTCTGTTGCCCTGCCTGTTTGTGCTTCCTCTCAGTCCCTTCATCCCTCCTATCTATCCCCACCTTCCCTCTCTTCCCTCTTACCTCTCCCCGCCCTCCCTCCCATCCCTCCTGTACATCCCCATCCCCATCCTCTATGTCCTCCCTCTCCCTAGTCTCCTTCCCATATTCCTGAATTTCTCCTCTTTCGTTCCAGCTTCCTCTTCATGCTTACTCGTCCTCTCATCTGCAACCTTTCTAGTGACCCCCTTCCTCTCCCTGTCCTTCTCTTATTCCTTCCTGTCCCTCCATCCTTCTTACATATATATGTGTCCTTCTCTCCATGCCTTCTCACAGTCTCTCTCTTCTCTCCATACCTCCATCCTTGCACCCGGGGCAAAACAGGAGTGGCTTGGTACTGTGTCTGGTGAGTTGCCTGTCAATTCTTCTCATTTCCCTCATTCACTCTGTCCTTCCCTTTTCCTCCATCTCCCTAATCTCCATCCCATCCCTGTTACCTCTTTCCTCTTCGCAGCCTGACTCCCTACCCTTCAGCTGTCCTCGGTTCTTCTGTCTTTCCTCCTCATTCCTTCCTTCCTGTGTCTTCACTTCTGTCTTCCTGCATCACTCCTACTTGTGCCATGCCCCTCTCTTCATCCATCCATCCTGCCTGTCTCTCCTTCTCTCCCTCTCTCTTAATTTTATTCTTCCTGCTTGTGTCTTTTCCTCTCTCTCCTTTCCCTCCATGCCTCCTTCCTTCTTGCTTGTTTCTCTCTCTCTGTCCCTCTTTTCTCCATGCCTCCATCCTTCCTGCTTGTTTCTCTCCCCCTTTTCATCCATCCTTCCTGCTTGTGTCTTCATGTCTTCATCCATCCTTCCTGCTTGTGTCTCTCCCTCTCTTCATCCATCCTTCCTGCTTGTGTTTCTCCCTCTCTTCATCCATCCTTCCTGCTTGTGCCTCTGCCTCTCTTCATCCATCCTTCCTGCTTGTCTCTCCCTCTTTTCATCCATCCTTCCTGCTTGTACCTCTGCCTCTCTTCATCCATCTGCTTGTGTCTCTCTCTCCCTCTTCTCTCCATGCCTCCACCGTGCACCCGGGGCCACAATAAGAGTGGCGTGGTACCGTGTGTGGTGGGTTGCCTGTTTGTACTTCGTCTCAATCCCGGCTGTCTTTGTTTACCTCGCTCGCAAGATCAAACTTAGATTCCACCAATGATATTACTGTCTCACGGAAGCGCCCCGGGGGGTGGGGGGACGGGGCGGGGCTTGCTGGGGGATGGGGCAAAGAGGGAAAGTGAGGGGAAGGGGAGGAGAGGGAAATGGGGGGCGATGGGGAAGGTTGGGATAAGGAAGATTAGGAGGATAGGAAATGTGGGAATGGGAAGGGGTGGGAAATGGGGATGAGGACGAGAAGGAAATGGGGGCGGGGAAGGAAGGGCAATTGGGAGTTAGGGATGAGAGGTAAAATGGGGGGGATGGGGAGAACAGAAACGGGGGTTGGGGGGAAGAGAGAAATGGGGTGGGGAGGATACGGATGTGACCAGATGAGGAATTACGTGTAGAAAATAATAAGAGCAAGATTTGGGGATGTAAAACGAGCGATGTGGAGTGGGAAGGGGTGGAGGATGGAGCAAAAACGAAGGAATGGGGAAGAGAGGTATAATTGGGGAGATGCGGTTGGGTATGGTAATACAAACATGGATCAGGGTAAGATTTGGGAGATAGAAAATATGAAAGGTTTTGCTTTGGGGATGGGAAAGGGGAAAAAAATGGATGAATGAAGGGGGGATTGAAAGGAAAAAATAACAATAACATTTTTAAAATATAAAGCGAAAGGTGTGTGTTGAGGGTGGGTGGGTGTGGGTGTATGGGTTGAGTTAGCTTGGCGAAGGGTGGGTTAAGGAGACAAACTGGGAGACCGGATAGGATTGAAGGGATGGGGCTAGGTAAGGAACTGGGCTTGAGACAGAGGTTACAGAATACTAGGTAGGAAAATGTAGTGACAGCTTCAGTCCGATGACGACTTCCATATCATGCTTGCTACCTTCAGACGGCTTTATACTCGTGCATCTTAGGAGAGACTTTGCAAACTGGAGAGGTTGGATACAGCCTTCATTATCCCCTTCACTGTGTATGGTCTGTCCAGGGCTGAGTAAAGCTTTTTGTTAACGGGAGGAATAAAAAGAATGTTCTGTCCTTCGAGCTTCTGGGGTTGATACTTGTAATGAGGCAGTAAAACAGTAAAATGTATATATAAACTTCCTTTCTTTCTGTAGTTGCATCACTTATAAATTAATCATGCATATGTACCTTAACGTGATGTGCAATTTGAGTGGTAGGAATCGTGTGTTGGTCCCATACTTCATTCGTTTCCCACACTTGTCAAAATTTTTCGCATGTTTTCATTTTTCCATGCACGATATAATGTTAGCTAAATGGAAGGCGCAGTATTAGAACCCGTCTCGCTTCTCGAAATCATTAGTGAATGATGAAGCATATATGTTGTAATAATAGCTTAGTTTATGTACTGCCGTTATACAGCCGTTTAGCCGTCAACATCCGAAATATTCTCACTAGGTCGTGCGAACGTGTTGTATGGTTTATACCAAAGCCACACTTGTTAGTACCGTCATTCGTAAGGCTGTTCAGGTATACAACTGCCGTTACTGTCAGAGTACGAATGTAGATCATCATTTTTATTTAATGACTTACGTACATTTTTGTCTCTTTGACAGTACATTATTAGTCACTCATTCATTTTTAAGTTGATGGTAAATAGGTCGTATTTTAGTGGCTTTTGAAATTTTGTAACTCCTCATCCTTGGCGATTTGATGTACATTTTGCAACTAATCAGCCCACTCTGCATGTTTATTGATGCAGAGTAGTTTGTACAAAAAATATATATGCATACATTCCAGAGAGAATATAAAGGTGTACCAAGTCACCAAGAAAAAGTTGCTACGAATCCTTCAGTGCCACGTAGAATACTGCCCGTAGCACAGTGATTATCGGAGCAAATGGCCAGGTGACCCGTATTTCATTTTGCTTACGTGGCAGGACAA
>NC_137031.1:39652750-39682750 GCF_032717465.1 Coenobita brevimanus
TTGCAGAGTTAGAAGAGAAAGTTAGCAAAGAGAAAACAAAGACTATATCCTCCCCCCCCAAAAAAAAAAAAAATAAATAAAAGTGCTTGCTGGAAAGATATTCCTGGTACTGTTTGTTTCCAGAAAGGGGGAGGAAATTATGAACGATAGGATATTGAAAAGTGAATCATTATGGATTTTCGTTTATATATTACACTAGGCATAGGCTTAACGGCCCGTTCCCTTAGGCCCGGCAGTCCTATGTACCACACACGTCACCACGTCGGCACTAACACCCACCGTCCATGTTGAATACATGCTCCTGTCTCACACGGGATCGGTGTATTGATATTAGCCGGAAGTATTTTTACGACATGTCGGCGGGTCTTACTGTAGGTCAGTTGCTTTAACGAAATTAATATCCTTAAGCAGTTCCCTACCCCAGCCGAATTCGAACACGCGTTCATTGGGACAGTAGATCACCTGTGTTCCGATTTGACCACGCGCACCGCCTCCCCAAACAACCACTATATATATATATATATATATATATATATATATATATATATATATATATATATATATATATATATATATATATTTAACCCATTGGAGCCCAGTGTCCGGAATATTGGACAGAACTGGGATTTTTCCAGTCTTTATAAAGTAGGGAACTTCCAGGTAGAGACCTATGAGCTTAGCGACTATGAGCCGATAGGCGGAGGGCGGTACGCTTAGTACCCACTCAGTGCCCGGTTTCGCCCAGCACCCCTGGGATCCAATGGGATATACTGTATATATATGAGAGAGAGAGAGAGAGAAGGGGGTCAACGCTCCCTCGGGTCCCCTCCAACGTTTGTGGTGTGAGACCCTTTTAAGTTCACTCACCCTCTTTACCTTCACCTAGAAAAAAAATGTGAGCATCACTTCAACTTCCCCCGTAGGGTGTCACACACACACACACACACACACACACACACACACACACACACACACACACACACACACACACACACACACACACACACACACACACACACACACACACACACACACACACACACACACAGAGGGTTATTAAAGATTGCTTCTAATACACTCACTGCGAGTTGGCAGTACAAAACACATTAAAAAATAAAAAAAATAAAAGCATCATCGTCACGCAGTGTTCACTCCAGCCTTCTCTTAGTCATTTAATTTAGCCCCACCAGTACGAGAAGATGAATAAAATCGTCTGACGGTGGTCACAACAAAACCATGAAAGTCATCATATTGATGGTATTAAGGACTTGTTAGAGCATTATAGCCTAGAACTTTGTGTGTGTGTGTGTGTGTGTGTGTGTGTGTGTGTGTGTGTGTGTGTGTAAGATCAGCTTATTTTGGAGGTGGCCTGCTCATGGTATGTTGTCATCTTTATACTGAATTAAGTCAAGTAACGTTTGCAACAGCAAAGCAGATTGTCAGTCTGTCGTACTGAAGGGGTTAAGGACTTTATTATTTTCTAGCACATTGTTATTGAGGGGAAAGGGGGCACTCATTACCTTTTTTGGGGGGATGCTTTCCTAGTTTTTTTATTTATTTTTTTTTTTTTTAGGGGGGGATGGAGCAAGTTCCTAAAACAGATTACTACTACTACTACTACTACTACTACTGCTGCTGCTGCTGCCACCGATATTATTATTATTATTATTATTATTATTATTATTATTATTGTTGTTTTATTATTATTATTATTATTATTATTATTATTACTTTTTTGAGTTCCAATCAGCTTACGGGACGACCTTGAGTGGTGGACGCCGTACATAACCAGAATATAAGTCGCCTAGTTGTAATAAAAAAAAAAAAATCCCATTGACTGAATTAAGCATATTTGGGGGGATGTGGGCGGCATTTTTTTTTTCTTCCCCCCAGGAGGGCATTATCCTCATCTAGCACTTTTTTTGTTTGAGGGGTTCTCCTAACAATTTCTGTTTATGGGGATGGTATCACTGTCCTAGCACTGTTTCTTTGGAAGGTCACAATCCCCGAGTCCCCCCCGCCCCCTTTTTGAGGCGGGGGGAGGCCTAGTCTGCCGCAAGCATAAAGGAAGTTTTTGATATTTTTCGAGTTCCTGATCAGCTTAACTGGGTGAGTAGATGGGTGCTGAAGGGAGAGTGCCGTTCATAAGCTTACCAGTGATGTCTTCCTCCCCTCCCCTCTGGTCCATGGTGGTCATTGTGGTCAGTGCGTGCAGTTTAATTACCAAGGTTTTAAAAATGGGGAGTGGGAAGCGTAAGTCCGATTGAAGGGATGGTGAGGTAGGTAGGGGCATTGTGGTGGGGGTGGGTGTTGTGGTGCAGTGTAGGTCGGGAGTGTTGTGGTGGTGGTTTAGGTGTTGTGGTGGAGAGTAAGTTGGAGTGTTGTGGTGGTGGTTTAGGTGTTGTGGTGGAGAGTAAGTTGGAGTGTTGTGGTTGTGGTGTAGGTGTTGTGCTGTATGATTGTTTTTGTGGTGGTGGTGGTGTTGTGTGGTATGGCAAAACTGTGAAATGGTTGTGATGGCGGAGTGTGGTGGGGAATTTTGTGTTGTTGCGTATTCATGATCTGTAGCAGTCATTGGATTGTGGATTTGTTGTTGTTGTTGTTGTGGTAGGTGGTGGGCATTATGGTGGAAATGACAGGGAGTGGTGGTAGTATGTCCCTTGATATGCTTTTGTATAATCTTACTTTGTCGGACCACTGTGATGACATGTACAGGCACTGACACACACAATCATGGCCAATACAACACTTCCACTCTCACAAATGCCTCAGTCCTTACAAGCACTCCGATTCGTATTTGGCTAGCATTGGGAAGGGTGAATGTTGATTACCTCTCCCACTCAGTGAAGAAGGTTGGCTCCCAGCACTGGACCTTGTATGGACTGAAAATTGTAAAACGGAGTGGCTATGTTGGGGAAATGGTTGGTTATGGTGGCGGTGGTGGTGGTGGACTTGATAGTGGTAATGATACTGATGGTGGTGGAAATAGTGATAGTAGTGGTGATGATGATAATCGTGTCGGTGATTGTGATAGTGATTGTAATATAGTAATGGTATTGTTCGTAGTTGTGGTAGATGTAGGTAATACGGGAGTGGTGGTGGTGGTGGTGATGGTGTTGGTATTGGTGGTGGTGGTGGTGGTGATTGTGTTGATTCCGTCCAGTTTAATTACCTGGGTTTGAAAAAAGGGTATTGGAGAGCGTAAGTCGGATAGGGAGGGAGGGAGGGGAGGCTTGTATGACAGCTGCTGTGGTGGTGTGGTAGGAAGTGGTAGCGGTGGTAGTGTGGTTGTGCTGGCTGTTGTGGTAGGAAGTGGTATTGGTGTTGTGTGGTGTGTTGCCTTAATTATAAGTTGTTGTGGTGGTAGTAATGGTAGTGTTTATGGTGGGAGTGGGTTGTGGTAGTATTACAATGGTGGTGGTTGTGGTGGTGTTGGATCATGGTAGAGGGTGCTGGGGGTTGTGGTAAAGTGCAGTGGTGTTGAGTACTTTTGGTGATGGTGGGTTGTGGTAGAGCTGGGTGGAGGTGGTGGTGGTGGTCATAGCGGTCGTGATGACTGAGTGGTGTTTGTGTTAGTGATGGTGATAGGTGTGGTGATATTATTGTGGTAATTGTAGTGGGGGAAATGGTGGCCATGGATTTATTGGAGTGGGCAGTTGGGGTTATTGTGATGGTGGTGGTATAGAGTGATGTAGTGATGATGGTGTTCGTGCGAGTGGTAGTTATGATGATGATGATGGCGCAGGCGGTGGTGGAAATGGTGTTGATGATGTGGGTGATCAAGGTGGTGGTTGCCAAAAAGTTCCTGTTTGCTTTTACATACTATAGTGATGTAAAAGGACGAAGACTTCATCAGAATAAGGCACAAAATATAGCGAATTATAGGGAAAAAATAGCCAGAGAGAGAGAGAGAGAGGGAGAGACTGGAATAAGAATAACTGGATACGAGAACGGACACTGGGAGGGAGATACCAATTATCGAACAGGGATAGTTAGATAAAAAAAGGTGTATGGAAAAAGGTAGATTTGCAGAAGAGGGAGATGCCTTGAGTTAGTGAGAGAAAAAATGAAGGAAAATTTAGGGTAATGTGATTTTGTAGGCGAGTGAGAAAGGAATTATTTTAAAGGAAGATGTACAGCTTACTTTTTAGTGTTGAGACCAGATTTTTGAGTAAGGAACCATATTGCATTAGTACGAAAAAAGGATTTTGGGAAAAAAATTGCTTGAGATTATTTGGTTAGTGAAAAGATTATGCATATATAAAGAAGAGAAACTTGAATATTGATTTTTTTTTTTCTTTTTAGATTAGTGGAAAAATGGATATAAAAAGACATTACTGAAAAGTGGGTTACTGAAGATGCTCTGTTTTGTTGGTCAGGCTGTGTAATAATAATAATAATGATGATGATGATTATAACAGCAGTAGTAGTAGTAATGATGATGATAATAATAATAATAATTGTAACAGTAATAATAACGATTTACCGGAGATACAGAGACAGAACCTAGCTTCGCCTGCTTTTGCGGTTTCACATGGAATCATTGTATTATAAGCCCCCATGTTCCTGTTTCTGTATGTCATAGAAGTATACCTTTTCTTAGATTTTCATTTACAACCCTGTCACTGTATACGAATATTTGTCTTTATCTGTCACTGAAAATCTCCCCGGCACTTTTTTCATCCTTCGGTATTTCAGTCAGTCGTGTCATTTTAGATTTTCTCCATTTAACTGGTTGATTATGGCTTAATTTCATAATAATTAAGATATGACGATGACGAGGATATAATGATGAAAACGCTCTGACGATGGTGATGATGATGATGATGGAGGTAAATATCTAAAAAAAAATACTTATAGCGGTACGTAATATGCACATTCATTGGGGAATAAATAAATCGTCTATTTTCTCATCCAGATCACGTTGGGTTCAGTAGCAGTGTATTATCTTGGTTTTATACCACACAGGGGCAATGACGGTGTGGTTTTATACCACACAGGGGCAATGACGGTGTGGGATATACTGTTTTTCCTTCATTCCTGTGCAGTTTCTCTCTCTCTCTCTCTCTCTTTCTCTTTCTCTTTCTCTCTCTCAATACAATGTGTTAGAAGGGCACTGAATCCAATATACATCTGTCGGGGTGCAGAGAGAGAGAGAGAGAGAGACTACTTTTAGCTCCTACTCTAGCCAACTGATGAGATTTACCATAACTCTACGAAATGTTACGAAACTAGAAGACACGAACGCTGGTCTGGTTGGTTGCTTGCTGTGAGGGAGGAAGGGGGAGGGGGTGAAGGTTGGTCGGAGTGCCTGTAGTGTACATTATTGAGTGCTGTCTGCTGGTGCCATTACCCGTGTTGTATTATGAATGTGTGTGTGTGTGTGTGTGTGTGTGTGTTAAGGTGTTCGTCATGTATACTCACACATTCGTTCACTTTGTTAGCTTTCCCACTCACTCACTCACTTCCCCACTCGCTTTCCTATTCCCTCACTCCCTCTTCACTCACCCACTTCCCCACTTGCTTTCCTACTCCCTCACCTACTCCACTCGCATTCCCACTCACTCACTCACTCACTACACCTGCTTCCACACTCGCCCATTCCACTCATTCCACTCTCATAGCCTGCTCGCATCCTTATTCATCCACTCACTCCTCTTGTCACTACCCCTCTCACTCCACTACACCATTTATTTCCCCTGTCCTGACCATCCCGTAGCCTTCCTTTCCTATCCGTTTACCTTCCTATTCCATCCTTCCCCTCCCTTCCCCATTCCACACCATCTTTTGTACGAAATTTGCTTATGGAGACAATTTCTAGCCCATGCACTGCCGACGGCCACTCCTAGGATGAAGAAAATCGTCTGACTACGATAATTAAGATAAAAGTAAGACGTCCTTGCGCTGTAGAGGTTGAGTATAATCGTCTGGTAGTAACGAGGATTAAGATAAAAAAACGTCCTCTGGCTGAAGGGTATAGATCAAGCTTAATCCCTGCAGTACAATGACGTCTTTTGCTAGGTCTCTTTCTTGCCACCCCCAGACGGTTTTATTCAGCTTGGGGAGGCCTTCGTAAGTCCCTACTGGGCTACGTAAAACCGTCTGGCGTTAGCAAGAACAGAAATGGCGTCCCCGGGCTGAAGAGGTTAACTTAGACACCTATGATTCACCCAGCCGAATGAAATCGTGTGGCGTTAACCTGGAATAGAACGCTGGAGTTGTACCGACCATGACCAGGGAGTTAATGGTACCAGTATACACCAGCTCCTGTGGCTTAATCTCAGGTGAATGCAATCGTCTGGCGGAAACAGGAATGAAATAAGAGAAAACGCTACTGTGAGAGGGTTAATTAGTGATGTATATTATCATTGAAATATTAGAGTCCAGAGGTAACAATAACAACAAAAACAGCAACACGGGAAGATCTTAATTAGAATGGAGAGAGAGTGAGAGAGAGAGAGAGAGGGAGAGAGAGGCCATGTGTGTGTGTGTGTGTGTGTGTGTGTGTGTGTGTGTGTGTGTGTGAGTGTTGTGTGCGCCGCTATTCTCCTCCGCAGCCAAAATAAAAATCCTGCTTGACGAGTTGGCAGAGGGGCGGGAACGGAGGGGATAAAGGAGTATAGGTTTTGACCCCTATAGCGGCCCCTCGTTGGTCCCATTATCCTTCACCCTTAAGACGTGGCCGGGGGGACCTTTGGGAGGCTTACGGAGCGGCAAAATAAAAATTAATGTGGCATCAGACCGCTTAAATGATTACATCCAAATTTCGCGTTCCGGATTTTCGTATGAGGGTATCTTGATCCGGGCACCCAGGGGATCGAACCCGGGACCCGTAGGTAGCAAGACCCAGCGGCTGTCGTACAAGGGAGAGGAGCTAAAGGGGTGTATTCATCTAACGGGACTGGGTTATTCCACTTGGTATTACGGGGAGAGACAGAGGAGTGAGGTGGTCGTGGCTGGGGGGTCCAAACGCTCCTCACAAAAGGCTGGCGGCGACAAAATGACATCCTGAGAGACACCTCCAGGGAGTCAAGGGCGCCTCGGGGTGACAGAACCGGACCGCTGGGCTATATATGCACGAAAAGGGGCACGAGGAAGAAAGGGGGTGGAGGAGTAGGCCTAGGGTGATGATACGACTTGCGGTTATAAATAGATAATAAGATGTCATATGCGGCTACCTTTACTCGATCATGAAAGAAAGCGCAAGGGAAAAGAAAAAAAAAGTGTGGATAGGCCTAGTATGATATGGTAATACAGAGTGGGGGTGTAAGCATGATACGGATTTATTTACGGTAATGCAAAGTGGGCGTAGGATTAATAAGGTGACAACTATAGGTGGTTACAAAAAGGAACTTGCCAAAAAAAAAAAAAAAAAAAAAAAATGGTGACTAGATCTTATAGTGATGTCTCCTGTGGGGGTACGAAATGAGGATGATAAGGTGTCATTTACGCCCTCCTTTACACAGTCACGAATTGGAGAATGAGGTTAAAGGGAGGAGTGAAAGCTTAGTGTGCCATGAATTGCGATTATATTTAAGTGCAGATAATAAAGTGTTATATACGGTTGCTTTTACGCGGAGGAGAAAAATGTGAAGGTAGGCGTAGGTGTAGGCAATTAGGATTTATGGGTATAGATAGTGGTCGGAAACACAGTAACCCTTTCAGCACGAAGCGTCTATTTCGTTCTTCGTTTTTGCTGATACTACACGATTTTATTAAGTTTAAGAATTCTCCCCCTCCCTCCACCTTAAAGTCATTTATGGCAATAGAACATGGACTGAGCATAATAAGGTGTCATTTATATCCACACACAACCACAGCTGAGAACAGGTGGGATTTTTAAAGATCATTCCCGGCATTGCACGACTGCGACTTGAGTATAAAAGGGTGAGACAGGTGCAGTGATATGTGACGCATGGCCGTATATAGTGTGGGTAACGTAATAAGTCTCGGCTGTACACCCCCAAGACTGAGCAGCAGGCAAGACTGTGGGAGTAGAAAGGTTGGGATAGACGTACTTATATGCCAGTTAGATATAGCCATAGCTGCTGGGGGAGTTGCAGGGATGTGTGTTTTAAAATGGTGGGATGTTGGAATAGGGCGAGCTAAATGAATTGCATAGAAAATATAAGGTAAATGATACGAGGCATGTTGGGCTGTGGCGAGATTGTGTGTTGAGTTATAGCGGTTGCACTAATAATGTAACTCAGGCTCAGGGAGAAAAGAAGAGAGAAAGAGAGAGAAAAAAAAGGCCCTCCCCCCACCCACAAGTACCTCCGGGAAACCGACAAGAAGAGAACACCATCATGATTGCCCGGGGGGGGGGGGATGGAAAATACCTATTCAAAAGACAGAGGTGGAGGTATTGTGATTTATTGTAATGTGACTGGATACAGTTGTCTTTGTAGTTATGCTATTGGAGAGGACAGGAATGGGTAAGGAAGGTACAGAGGTGTGTGTAGTAGGTAGATGAAGTGAATGAAGCAAGGCCGAGGATAGTAGTGGAAGAGCAGACGGATAGATGAGAGTAGGTCAGGCGTATGCATATTAAAGGCAGGGATAGTAATGATTGTTAGAAGAAAGGTTGAAAATTGTCCTAGTCTCCTAAAACACACACACACACACACACACACACACAGGTAAAGACTAGACATGGGTATGGAAGAGGGTGCTGCTGTGTAACCCTAATCAAGAAGTGTCATTGAGGGTGTCGATACAGTTGATTGGTCGGTGGTGGAGGGGTTGACACACGGGCCTAATTAGAGGGAGTTATGAGATGTATTGGCAGCACGAGTGTACGGGCGTAAAAATTTCAGGGCACGTGATGGTGGTACGAGTGGGTGTCAGTCGTAATAGGTGTAGGTATCTCAGTTATGGCCAAGCAGTGTGTTATTATTATTATTACTATTATTATTATTATTATTATTATTATTATTATATTATTATTTTTATTATTATTATTATCATCATCATCATCATCATCATCATCATCATCATTACTACTACTGCTACTACTACTACTACTTTATTATTATTTTTTGATGTGGTAACACTTCTTCAATTGCGGTTTATATGCATACCACACCTTGTATGCTCCAGTGGTTTATGGCGAACTATCACGGAAGTCATGTAGAGTTAACCAGGCAACAGAACAAGTAAAGATGTATAGATGGAGGCCAGCTCATGTGGGACTTTACCAGAGAGAATCATCCTGCGTGCGAATGTCTTTAGGGAGTGACTGACAGACGGAACAGGAAGTATTCCTGCGTCCAAATAAGTTTTCCTGCAGTGGAGAGGCATCCTTGTGCTTGAGGTGTTAAAAGTGTAAAGTCGATGAAAACGAATAAGACTGCGTATAAACAGATAGGTAGTAGGAACAGGGTGAGGAATGAGAACGGTGTGTGTGTGTGTGTGTGTGTGAGAGAGAGAGAGAGAGAGAGAGAGAGAGACAGTAGGCCTAACCAGCCTGCCATTGAGAGAGTGCGTGTTGAAGATTACCCACTTGTTTTAGACACGCTTCATCCTCACCAGACCCTCGCTTAACCCTTTTATTTAACAGACGATTTTGTTAAGCTGCCTCTTTCATTTTACTCGTATCATCGCCAGACGGTTTTGTTTACCTCTTCAGCCAAGGATTTTTATTTTTTTGATGTAATGTATTGTTTTGCTGTTACTATCTTTTGACAGTTTTATCTCTTCAGGCGATTCTCTCTCTCTCTCTCTCTCTCTCTCTCAAAATGTGTGTGTGTGTGTGTGTGTGTGTGTGTCTGTAGGGGCGGCATCACTTCCACTACAAGGGAGAGAGGGAGTCTGACCTGAGCACCTCCCCAAACGCCTAAATCTCCTCTCATCCCATTACAAGGAGATGCACCGGGGGAGTCGGAGGTAGGGAGGGAAGATGGGTAGGGGAAGAGATAGGAAGAGGGAGGATGGGGAGGGGTAGGGAGGGACGGACGAACGAAAGCTGAAGAAGTGAGAGAGGGAGGGAGAGATAGATATTAAAGTGAAATAGGGAGGCAGAGAATAGGGAAAAAAAGTAGACCCAAAATAAATGAGAATGAAGAGTGGTTCGAAAAGGTACGGACAGCAGGGAAGGATGAGACGTAGGGAGGATGAAGAAAATAAGAATGGAGAAGAGGCTAGAAAGGGTTGGGAAAATAGGAATTGGGAAGTAGCACGGAGGGATTGGGAAGGTAGAGATGAAGTAGAGAAAAATGGTGCTGAAAAGGTAGTAAAAAAGTTGGAAATGTTAATGTAGTAGGGAAGAATAAGGAAAAATGGGGACGGAGAGGTAGTAGGGTAGAATAGGGAAAAATGAGGATGGAGAAATACTAAGAGAATAAAAGGGGAAAATTGGGATGTAAATGGGTAGAGGGAGGGCTAAGAGGCAGTGCGAGGAATGTAATAGGAGTGGAAGGGGAGTTAGAAATGCTAGGAAGGGGCGAGGAGTGGCCAGGGATAGTGAATAAAAGGTATGGAGTTTGGGAGGGCAGGAGGGAGAGATGAGAGCAAAATTTTATCGTCTGATTTTAGCATGAATAAATCGAATAAGTGTGGCCATTGAACCCATTATCTGGTCTGTCGATTTATGGTTTATTTTTGCTACCTCCTGACGCTTTTACCCAACTCGAGACAGACCCTTAGTAGTAAAAGAGTTAATGAAGGCCATATCTAACTTTTATTGTTCGAGAAATCCCTCCAAGGTTGAATAAAATCGTCTGACGGTAGAAATAATGGAATGTTTAATACGTCATCACTTTGAAACTATTAAGTGCATGGTTTAAGATACAGGGGATATTTAACTGTCAGCTTTTCCTTCAGATAAGTCCTTTTTACTTTATTCTTAACGCGACGAAACAGTTTTATTCTGGGGGGAGACTTTCCGAACTAGAGGTGTTACAGGGATAGCATTAATAAACCCATTCAGTTTTAGAGGTCCTTTTTAAGTTAATAAAAATTCGCAAGTCAGTAGTGCAAAATAATAGACGTCGCCGTACAGAAAGGGTGTTAATTTGATTGTAAGGACTTTTATCGATTGAGGATAATCGTCTGGTGTTAGCTTAAGTTAAATATCTATGCGTATCATCAGCAGGGAGAAGAATCACTCAGGATATTTGTGGAAGGATTTGACTCAGGATATTTTTAGGAGAATTTGACTCATGTTATATTTAGTAGAATTTCTGTCTATCCATCTGTTCCCAGAAATTGACTCAGGATATTTTTGGATGAATTTGGCTCAGGACATTTATGGAAGAATTTGACTCCTGTTGTTTTTGGAAGAATTTTTGTCTATCTGTTGCCAGCATTTGACTCAGGATATGTTTGGAAGAATTTGACTCAGGACATTTTTGGTAGAATTTGACTCAGGATATTTTGGGGAGAATTTGACTGGAGACATTTTTGGAAGAATTCGACTACTAGGGTTATAAAAAAAAAAGTTGTGTGGTGTTGGTCTGAATATAATAATACCTAAATGCATCTGTCGCGGCGAAAGGGTTAACTTCATTGGCCTTTGCTGTCCCAGGCCTCCGAAATCCGGGTGCCTCTTTAGCCGTGTTTTCAAGGTTTGCCCGGACGTAAATTCGTGGTTTTATCAGCCGAAAACACCAGCCTTGACCACTGAGGGGGAAGGGGGAGAGGAAGTGGCGGGAAGAGGGGTAAGGAAGGGGGTTGGGAAGAGGGGAAGGGAACTGGCGACGAAGAGGAGAGGGGAAAGAGGAGTCGAGAAGGGAATGGAGGAGGGGATGGGGGAAGAGGGGGACGAAAAGAGAGTGGAGGAAGGGGAAGTGAGTAATCTGGTGTTAAGAAGTGGATCGAAGAGGGAAGATGGGTTGAAAAGGGGCGAGAGGGGTAAGAGGGATAGGGAAGAGAGGAGGAAGGGATGGGGAAAGAGGGGGGCGAAAAGAGAGTGGAGAAATGGGAAGAGGGTGGTCAGGTGTTATGAAAGGAACGAAGAAGACAGAAGAAGGACTGGAAAGGGACGAGGCGGGTAAGAGGGGTGGGGAGAGAGGATGAAGAGGAAAGGAAGAGAGGGGTGGGGGAGAGTTGGTAAGGAGGGGGAAAGAGAGGAAGAGAGGGCGAAGTGAGGGGAGGGAGATTGGAATTGATGCTGGGGGTAGAGAGGGGGTCGGCTGAGTTAGTTTGTTTTCCGCCGTGGTAATATAATGTGATTCCAAGCAAATTTTGCCCATAGGCTGAGGGGTATTAATATATCATTGTGATGGGCCACTACACAGGCTTCACGCACTCCCCCTCCAGCTTTCTCATATCATTTTGGGGAGCCACTGATGGATATATAATTTTTGTGTTAATAATAATAATAATAATAACTAATAATAATAATAGTACTGGTAGTATCCTCTTTATTTTCATCTTCATCCTCGTTGTCATCACTGTCTCCATCTTTATCTTTGAAATCGCCGTCGTCGTCTTAACTTTATATATTAGCACACGGGGCATAGGGGAAAGAGAAACTGAAACAGCGTAGGACAAAATTACTGAGCGACCACTGCAATAGTAATAGTAATAATAATAATAATAACAATAATAATAGTAATAATAATAATTGATACTGATGATAATTTTTCTCGCTTCATCTCTTCGTGTACTGTATTTGGAGGAATTGATGTTTAGTAATTGTTTTTAATACCATATTGAAGGACACACACACACACACACACACACACACACACACACACACACACACACACACACACACACACACACACACACACACACACACACACACACACGTTTGTTTTTTTAGTACTTTATCAAACGAAGTCCTTCCGTATAGTGTCTCAGGTGCTGTGTTGATTGCTTTACTTATCTTGTGAGGCGGTGGTGGTGTAGTGGCTTAATGCGCCAAGCGAAAATCAAGTCGTGGCCGAATCACTAGGCAGCCTTAACCCTTTCACAGAGATGATTTAGGCCGGCATTCTCATCGTGTAAGGAAGCTTTCTGATACCTCTAATCTTGCGATGTATTTTTGGATATGGGTGGCTAATATCCTTGTGTATTATTTATGCAGGGTATGACGATGCTGGAAAGATTTATATAACAGATTACGACAGCAAGATGTAATTAACAAACTAAATCGCTCAGGAAATTGTGTTAGGGAGCTTCCTTTACCAGCGAGAATACGGGCTAAGGCCTTTTGTTTTTTTTTTTTTTTTTTTTTTTTTTTTTTTTTTTTTCATAACCAGATGATTTTATTCACTTTTCTTGAACATTTTTTTTTTATTTTTTAATCTGAGGGCGTTAGATGAAACCTTCGTTAACCTCACAACAAATGTCGTCTCCAAAGTTGAATCAAATCGTCTGGTAGCTGCAATAACGAAGTATAAATGACGTCTTCAGGCTGAAGGGGTTAAGAGGTGCTTGATTATTATTATTATTATTATTATTATTATTTACTCCGGGCCTGGAATGTCTTCAGGGGTTTGTGTCGGTCATCTGTCGGTAAATGTTATGCACTACGGTAACTTAGCCTCGGTGTGTGTGTGTGTGTGTGTGTGCGTCCAGTTCATCGTTTGGTGTGTGTGATCGTCGTCTTCCATTGGACCCCTTCGTCTCGTAGACGTCATAATTACTAAGTTTTTGCCACCCCAAAAATTTTATTCAGCATGGAAAAGACCCCTCCTCCCCCCCCCTCCGTAGCAAAGGGAGTAGATGTAGGTTTTTACTCATTTATTACGAGAGATCTCCCCTGCGCATAGGAAAATGTTTGTGGAGAGAGAGGTAGTTAAAGCTGTTTTGCCCTAGGTGGCGTCCAGAATTTTTCGAAGTGGGGTTGGGGGGAGGTTTGGAATTTTCGAATCTCACCATCCTTTCAGAATCGTGTAAGTCGACAGATCAGCTACTTCCATGTTCCTCTGAATTCCTCTCCCCTACACATTGTTCTTATACTAAAATCTTGTCGTAAAAAGATAATAGCCCAGTACCACTCTAACACAGTTATCTTGCAATTTTTCCCTACGCTAAAATCATGAAAAAAAAAAAAAAAAAGGAAAATCATAGGCCTACGCATTCAACCGTCTAAATTCTCTCCTACATTGTTCTTAGGCAAAAATCACCCAAAAATTCGTAAACCCATACAGCCCTTACACGTATCTTGCACATCGTTCATACGCCAGAATCTCGTCTAAAAAGTTCGTACGAAGGAAAGCCACAGTAACAAGATCATCCTTCTTACGCAAAAATCTTATCAAAAACTTCATTACCCCCATACACACCGCCACCTGACACTTATTTCCACATTGCTCTTAGACTAAAATCTCATCTTAAAAAGTTCGTACGAAGGAAAGCCACGGGAACAACATTATCCTTCTTAAGCTAAAATCTCGTGTACAAAAAATCTTCGAAACTCTCCCTCACCTTTCCCCAAACACCGCCGTGACAAAATAATTCCCTGACCACAAACAAGGCCACCCTGTTTTACGTATAATAAATTAATTACTCGCGTCCCCAGAGCCATTTTAGCAGCGACAACAATTTTATCCGTCAGCGAAATAATTTTGGCGGCGCGGAATTTGTTTTTGGCGGGGAAGAAAACTGTGGTGGTGGTGTGGGAGGGAGAGTTTTTCGCTTTTTATTTTGTTTATTTATATTTTTTCCCCACACCGTTGGAAGCTGCCACACCGCCTGACGAGTAGACGAACAGCTGCGAGGGTTAGACAGATGAGTTTTCAACCCCTTTATTTATTTATTTTATTTTATTTTACTCAGACCACCACCAGACGATTTTACTCATCTAGCGCTTGTTGCTTTACATCCTCTTCGATTTATTTATTTATTTGTTTATTATTGTATTTGCTTGTTTGTTTATAGTGTAACTTCATTTGGCGTTATGCAGGGGAATAATGGGCTTGAAGAGTTACCCGGATATTTAGGTATGTTAATCTTCAAGAATTTTAATCATAACTTGCGTTTGTAACTAATTATTACTGCTTTTGAATTAATCATTTATATTTAAGTACCGGTAATTGAAACTCCCTACGGTCTGTAATTAGGCACTACCTCTTTTAATTAACGTTATTACTATTTTCTTCAACATAGGTACTGTATATTAGAAAATTGAGCTGTAATGTGTGGCAGTTGGTGAATCATTTAATTTGTGTTTACTCCTTTGGTCATCATATGAAAACATGACTATAGTTCTTTCACCCTAACGTGGCCCAAATTGTCGTCGCTTTGCATCTTACATCACGTTGCTCAGTGGCAGAAAAGACAGTGCAACAGCTCTGCATCGTTTCCTTTTTACTTCCTTTTTGTGGCTAACGTTATAATCAAACGTTAAATTATTGTTACGACTTACGTGGTATATTCAGGATGGAGAGATGGCAGTTTTAGGTCATGTTAATGTGAAAAGAGTATAATTTGGTTATCTAGTGAAGAAAAGATTAAGCCGGTGAATGTCAGGTGGTAGTGTGTGGTAAGCCGGAAAACTGGTGTGAGTTTGTGGTGGTGATATTGGTTGATGGTAAGGGTGGTAGTTTGTGGTGGTGATGGTTGTCGATTGTAGTGATGGTGGTCTATGGTAGTGGTTGTATGGTTGTGTGGGTGTAGTAATCGATGGTTGTGGTGTATGTGATAGTGATTGAGTTCCATGGTTGTGGTAGTTCGCGGAAGTATGGTGATGGTGGTGATATTCGATGGTTAAGGTGGTAGTGTGCTGTGAAGGTGATGGTGGTAGTATTGATGGTGATGGTAGTCGATCCTGGTGGTGGTTGTGATGGTAGCAGTAATAGTAGTAGTTTGTATCGGTGGTAGTTATACTCGGTGATGGTAGCGGTAGTCTGGAGATGCTGTGGTGGTGGTGGTGGAGGTCGGTGGTGGTGGCCGCTGGTCAAAGCACTGGAAGGATTGGTGGGGGGAGGGGGGTTGAAGACGGAGGGAAGTGAGGGAGAGAAAAGAAGAATGTGTGTGAGAGAGAGAGAGAGAGAGTAAGGGAGAGAAGGAGGGAACTCGATCACGCTTGGCTGCTGACCAAAGGCGGGGAGGAAAGAGGGGTGAGGGAGAGAAGAGGGAAGAAGGGGAGGAGTGAGGAAATAGGGAGGGAAAGAGGGGCCGGGGAGGGAGAGAGTGGGTGGGGAAGGAGATTGAGAGGAGTTAGAAAGACCTTAGGGGACAAATATTCATGGATAGATAGATATAGAGGGAGGGAAGGAACTAGAATAGATGAGAAGAATGATGTGGAGAGTGGGGTTGTGGAAAGAGAGGTGGGGAGGAAACAGTGTTGGAGAGAGGGGTGGGGGGAGTGGGAGCGAAGTTGGGGGAAGGGGGGAGGGAGAGAGAATCCAGCCCTCAACAATCCTGAGGTGAATTTTTTTCGAGAAAGAGTTGGGATGAAAAATATGAGGAGGCGCTGAAAATGCCGCTCCAAAGTCTGGCATATTACTTTCCTGACCTCCTCTCCTCTCTTACTCCTCCCCCTTACCTCCCCTCCCTTCTTTCTTCTCTCCCGTCCCCATCTCCTCTCACTCCTTTGCTGTCGTCCTTTTCCCGTCTCCACCTGGCTTTTCCCTCTTTCCCCTTTCCTCCTGTGGTCGTCTTCCTCTTTTCTTCTTCCTCCTCCTTTCCCCTGACCTCGTGTTTTCTTCCCCCCTTTTTCCCCTGAACCAGTGCCCCTTTTCCTCCACATTTCCCTTGCACTCCTGCCCAATTCCCTTCCCTTCTCTTGCCATGCCCTCTTAATCCTCCTTTCTGTTCCCCATCTCTCTCCCCTCTCTTTTCTCTCTTCTCGTCTACCCTCGTCCCACGCCTTGCTCTCTTTCCTGATCTCACGTGTACCCACTCCCCACTCGTGCTCCATACCCCTGCCCATCCCTCCTTGCTCTCTTGCCCTTCTTCACATGCGCTTCCCTGCCCTTGCCTTAATGCCTTAGAATGGAGGGTTACTTTTTGTAATGTTATGCTTTTCTCATTCGTGTTTCGGCTCAGACCATCATCAGTGTCGTAGTTATTTTTTATTTCATTTTTTTTCAGTCAGTCCATTCTCCTACATTATGTTTTTTTTTAGTTGTGATTACCTTTGCATTAACTAACTGGTGATCTTAATCTGTATCATTATTTTCTTTTGCATTTATCTGTATGTTACATTTTTTGCCTCTGCCTTTCCCTCTCTCTCTCTCTCTCTCTCTCTCTCTCTCTCTCTCTCTCTCTCTCTCTCTCTCTCTCTCTCTCTCCATCAGTGTGTGTGCCTGTCTGTCTATCCATCTGTCTTAATATCGTCGTCTGTCTATCCACGCCTCTCAACCACAACCCTCCCACTTTTGCAACCCGCTTCCATCCATCTATCTATCTTTTTCCATTCGCGTCTATCTGTATCTATCTATCATTCCACCACTGGCCGCCTTTCTCCCACTTTTCCACTGAAGCTTTGTGCCCTTCCTTATTTCTCATCTCGTGTATGCATCGTAACCCACCTGTCTGTCTGTCTGTCTGTCTTTTCAGGTGTCTGTCTGTCTGTCGATCTGTCCCTCCATCTCCACCGATCCCTGCTTCTCTCTCTCTCTTTTCCTCCCATCCTCTGTGTTCCTCTTTAGACCCCTGCCTCATTGTCTATCTATCTAAATATCTATCTGTCTATCTACCTGTCCGTCCATCGATCCAGCTTTCCTCCGCTGACCGCCTTCTCGCTCACCTTTCCATCCATAGTGCCCCCAGCCTTCTTATCTATCAGTTTCTTTCTCTTTCTGTCTATCTGTCTGTCTATCTGTTATCTCTCAGGGTGTCTGTGCTTGTCTGTCAGTCTGTATGTGTGTCTACCTGTCAGTCAGTCGGCGTATATATCTATCTATATCTATCTGTCTATCTATTTTCGTCTCATTCTCTGCCAGTTAGTCTATGATCTTTATAACCCTGGCTCCGTTTTTGTCTATCTATCTGTCTGTCACTATCTATATTTATCTACTTATATCTATTTATCTACTTTATATCTGTGTCTCTTTCACGCAGCTTGTATCCTCCTACTGTATCTACCTCTGCCTTTGTATCTGTGTTATCTGTATTTATCTATTTTTATCTACTTGCCTTCCAGTCTGTCCCCATCTGTCCATTTCCAGCAGTGGCCGCCTCTCTCCTACGTTTCCACCCATCCTCTTCTTCCTCCTTTTGACCCAGGCCTCTTTATCTATCTGTATATATCTATATATCTATCAATTTCTGTCCATCTATGTAGCTACGTGCCTTTCCGTCTATCCCTCCTCCTCTGCAGCAGCGGCCGCTTCTCATCCACTTTTCTATCCATCCTCTTTGCTCTCCCTTTTTAAGTATACTGTATACCTTATACCCTGTGTGTCCTTCTTTATGCCTCATCTGTCTGTCTGTCCACTCGTTCATCCATCCATCGGTGTATCTGTCAATGTATCTATCTATCTATCTATCTATCCGTCCATCTCCAGCACTGGCGGCCTCTCTCCCACTTTTCTCCCCATCCTCTGTGTCCTCCTTTAGAAGCAGCCGCCGGAAACGGGCCAAAAACCTAGGGAGAAACCCAGACCAATACTCTTGTAGGATTTCCTGTGTGTGTGTGTGTGTGTGTGTGTGTGTGAGAGAGAGAGAGAGAGAGAAAATGGAGACAAAGTTTGACTGAGAGAGAGGTTTCTCTCTTCTCTCTGTCTCTGTCATATATATATATATAATATTTGTTCACCTCCCTTTCCCTATCCCACCTGCCTTACCTCTTCCTCTTACCAAATCTCCATTTCTTTCTTCCTCTATCCCTTGTCTCTTTCTTTTCTCCCCTCCCCTTTTCCTTTTGAGGTTTGTCCTTCCTACATCCCTCTTGCCTTCCCTCCTCTCTTTCGTTTTTGAACGTCCTCTCCTTAGCTCCCATTCGAAATAACCTCTCTCTCTCTCTCTCTCTCTCTCTCTCTCTCTCTCTCTCTCTCTCTCTCTCTCTCTCTCTCTCTCTCTCTCACACACACACACACACACACACACACACACACACACACACACACACACACTCTCTCTCTCTCTCTCTCTCTCTCCTCCCCTCCCCTCCCCTCCTCTCCCCTCCCCTCCCCTCCTTTCCTCACTCTCTTTCTCCCTTACTCTCTTTTCCCTCCCTCTCCAAATCCGTCCTGTGTCCGCCTCTCGCCGTCCACTAAAACCCCCTCTTTTCCCGGCTCCACACACCCCCCTTTTTACCGTGGCCGCCTTTGACCGGTGCCCTGTGCTAAACCCTTCTGTCCACACGCCTTTGATGTCGGCCTGCCCTTGGAGTGGACGGATTGGCCACTAAACGGACGCTTCCACTCACACATTAAATTGACAGATGGACGACGGGAGGTGCGCCTTCTCTCACACAAGCACGCACACAGCCACACACCAAGATGGAGTGCAAGCACACACAGCCATAAACCAAGATGGAATACACGCACACACAGCCTCACACCAAGATGGAGTTCACACGCACACACACCCACACACCAAGATGGAGTATACGTGCACACAGCCTCACACCAAGATGAAGTACACGCATACGTAGCCACACACCAAGATGGAGTTCACGCACACATAGCCACACACCAAGATGAAGTACACACACGGAAACAGCCACACACCAAGATGGAGCACACACACAGGCATGGACATAAGCAGATGCACAGACACGCATAGAGTTCTTAAGTATAAAGTGCAGAGTACAAAGGAAAACATCAATAGACCTGTTGTTCCTTTCGAGGCCGTTTGTTAATGCACTAGGCTGTCATTTTAATATTTGTCCAGCAACGGGTGTTTGTGTATTAACCATAAGTAAGGCTGAGCAAGTGAAGTTCAGAGTTGCCATTATATTTTTAACTGTAAGGGATCGTGTAGCTGTGTATACCTAGGAAGCAGTTTTCTCCCATGTCAGTTTAGTAGTTTTGTTAGCGCCTTAGGATTGGTGACGCATATCTTATTTTCTTCTTAGCATATCCAAGCAGTTATGTTTTGTTTGTGAGAGTTTTCAGATTTGAGAGATGCAATATAAACTTCACTAAGCTCATGACAGTTTTTCTTAACTATAAAATGGTTTGTAGGTTGCAGTAATAACAGTAAAATAATAATAATAATAATAATAATAGTAGTAGTAGCAGTAGTAGTAGTAATAATAGTAGTAGTAGTAGTAGTAGTAAAAATAATAGTGATAATGATGATGACGATGATAATAATAATAATAATAATAATAATAAATGATAATACGAATAATAACGTTATCGGGGTGAAGGTGTTAATAAGATACGGTTTTACTCGTATCATAGAAGGTTCCTGTTAGTCAAGGCGTGAATGAGGTTCTATCTTCCCCCTTCACTTCGAAAATTCTATCATCATGAGAATATCGTAAGGTATTGTTAAAAAAAAAAAAAAAAAAAAACATTGAAGAGGTTAAATATTTCGTTCGTAAGCTGGGATTTAATGTATGTATCTTTTTTTTTTCCAGGTAAGTAATATGGGCTCCGGTTGAGGTGAATCAGGAACCAGGTGAGTCAACGATCCAGGTGCCAGGTGAGCCCCAGGTGAGTCAGAAGCCATGATGATGATGATGATGTTAATATGCATAGTTCACGGAATTAAGAGAGCACGATGTTAAAATTTTCAACCCTCTCGTTTGTGAAGGTGGCCATTTTCCTTGGAGTGGAGTGACCATATAAGACCTGGGCCGTGACCCAACCAAACCACAGCCAGCCCAACCACGCCGAACCTTACCGAACCACACTGTACCCGACCTTAGCCTACCACCCAAACCGAGTAACGCTTACAACACCCTGCCTGACATTAAACCATACCCGACTAAACCTTTCTGTACCCGACCACACCCTACCCGACTAAACTCTACTAAAGCCGACCGCTACCGATCCACCCCGACCGAAGGGGATCCGGCACTAGTCGGCTGATACGTACATCTGGCGTTAGTCTGACCACACCATCGCGTCGCTTGGGGGGCGGCTTAGAGAGAGAGAGAGAGAGAGAGAGAGAGAGTTACTGAAAATTAAATATCTGGGTGAAGAAAGGGAGCCGGATTGAGTGAATGAGGGGCTGGGGAGGGGAGAGCAACCAAGACTGGGCGAGGGAGGGGAGGTAAAGGGTGGCTGGAGGACTGATTGAAGAGAAGGGGAGGGAAGGAGTGGACGGAGGCGGGGGGGAGGGGAAGGGAGGGTTGAGAGGGAGGTGTGTACGTACAAGAGGGGGCTGAGAGTAAGATGGCGAGTGGTAGGGAGGTGGGAAAAGATTGGAAAATAAGGAGGGAGAGATGAAAGAAAGTGAGAAATATAAATAGAATATGTAGAAGGTGGAAAAGAAAAATGGAAGAGCAGGAAAAGGTTTGGGAAGTATGGAAGGAAAATGGGAAGAAAATTTGAAGAACATGGGAGGAAGATGGAAAAGAAATTAAATATGTGAAAGGAGAAAGTGAATTAAGTGAGAGAGAAGGTTGGTATATATATAGGAAGAAGAAAAATCAGGAAAGAGTATACAAGAAAGAGGGAATGATTAACAAGATGCGCTGGATAATTGGAAGAGTTCTTTAGGATAGAAATAGAGAAGAACTTTAATAATAGTGCACGGAAAGGATAACAAATGGGAGAGGAGGCTGGGAGGAAAAAAAAAGGTGAAGGAAGTTTGAGTAAGTGGGGAAAGAGGACTGAAACAAGTGGAAGGAAGGTTGAAGAATTGGGGAAAGCATTTTTGGAGAAGAAAAGGAGGTCGGAGGGAGTGGGAAAGAGAGCCAGAATAAGTGGGAAAAAACAGAGGTTAAAAAGAGATGAAATGTTGAAAAGAGTGAGAAAGGAAGTTGAGAGTGTGGGTAATATCCCTTCCCAGCACCCATCCTCTTCCGACACCTCCCCTTCCTTTCCATTCCCCTTGGCATCCGTTCCATTCCCCCGTTATTTCCATTCATTTTTTTCCCCTTTCCCTTTCCCCTTGCCTTTCCAACTCCTCTGCTTTTCCTTCTTCCCCTCAGACTCTTCTGTTTTGTCTCTTCTTCCTCCTTCCACTTTTTCTCCTCTGCCTCCCTGTTATCTCTCCCTTCCACTTCCTTTCTTCCCCCTTCTCTCTTTCCTCCTCCTCATCATCATCATCTCTTTCTCTTCTTCCTCTCCTTCCTCATCTTCCCTCTCTCTTCTGTCATCTCCCCACCCCATCCCCTTTCCCTTTCCTCCTGATCTTATTACTTCCTTCTCTCTTCCGCCTCCCCTGTCTCCTCTTCCATTTCCGATTTTTCTCTTTCCCCCTCCTCTCCCACTTCGTTCCCCCTCTTCTTCAATTATCCTTTTCTCTTTCCTTTTCCCCTTCTTCTCTTCCCACTTCTTTTCCCCCTGCCTGCCCTTCTTATGACCTCTTCCCTTTTCCTCTCTTCCTCTTCCATGTCTTCCCTCCCCCTCTCCCGTCCTGTCCCCTCGCCTCCCCTCCCCTCCCCTCGCCTCCCCTCCCCTCCCCTCCCCTCCCCTCCTGTCCCCTATCACCCTTAATATCACAACCCTCCATCTCTCTCTCTTCATCTCTCCATCTCCCTCTCTTTATCCCTCCCTCTTATCACCCCTTCTGTCCTTTCCCACCACCATCATCACCACTACCACCTCTCTCTCTCTCTCTCTCTCTCTCCATCCCTTCGCTTTCCTTTCCATATACCGGTATTCATTCTCTCCTTCCTCCCTCCTTTTCACTCCTTCCCTCCTCCCTTCCTCGCTCTCAACCGTCACTCTGTCTCTCCCTTCGCACTTGCTCTTTCCCCTCCACTACCCATCTCCCCCTCGCCCCCTTCCTCTCCCCATACCCTCCTAACACCCTCCCCTCCCCAATGTTCAACTTAATCATTTGCCTTCCCCCTCTCTCTCTTTTCCTTCTTTATACCTAACTCCTTTCCTCTCCCTCTGTCATCACCTCATCCCTTCCCTTCCCCTCTACTCAACCTTCTCTCCATCGCTCCCTTACTACCTTACCGTCTCTTTTCCCCTCTCCCTCTACTCTACCTCCCCTCTTTCCCTCACCTACTTTACCGTCTCTTCTTCCCTCCCTTTCTACCTTACTGTCTCTCCTTCCCTCCTTCCCTACCCTACCTTCTGTCCTCTCTCTCTCTTTCCCTTCTATCCTTTCCTCGCCTCCCTTTCGTGGCCCTTACTCTCCCTCCCTCTTAACCCTGCATACCCTTTCTCCACCCTAACCATATCTCCCCTTCACTTGCCGCTTTCCCCTCCCTCTCTCCCTCTCTTGCTTCCCCCTCACCCCACCCTCCATGTTCTCACCCCTTTTTGCCTCCCCTCCTCTTCTCTACCCTACCCTCTCGACCCTTCCTCCCCCCCTCCCATCCCTCACAATGCTACCTTCCTCCTCTCCCTCCATCCTTCCTGTCAGTTCTTTCCTAACTCCTTCCTTCTCTCCTTCCCTCTCCTTCCTTCTGCCCCTTACTTCCTCTTCTCCCCCCCCCCTAACTCAACCGTCCTACCTGTCCTTCCTCCCCCGACCCCTCCTCAACCCCTCCTCCCATTCCATCCTCCCCGTCCCCCCACAACCCCACCTTGCCCCCTCCTCCCCTCCCCTACCCCCTTCTCGCCAGGCAATAATGTGACACTCCGGCGGGCCAAGAGCGTGAAGAGGCTCCCCCCCTGCCCCCCACTTCGCCATTTTTATTTAGGGGGGGTCCAGGGCACTTTCATTTCGCGGCCGCCACTCTCTTATCCCCGGCCATGTGAAATCTCTCTACCTCATTTCATCTGTCTTCGTTGTGGGCATTTTTTATTTACCTTTTTATATTATTTTTTGGTCCTGTAATTTCTCTTCGTATTCCTCTTTCACTTCCTTCAGTCCTTCCAGCCTCCCCATATTTTCAGGTTTTGTCTCTTCTTTTTTCTTCTCTTTCTTCTTCATTCCTTCCATCATATATATTTCTGGTTCTGTTGCATCCCTTCTTCCGTCTCTTTCTCCTCCTCCATTCCTTCTGTCTCCTCCCTCTCCGTTTTTCTTGGTTGTAACAGTCTTCCTTTTCATATATTCTCTGGTTCAGTCCATTCCCTTCTTCCTTCTCCTCCACCTCCTTCATTCTCTTTTTCCTGTCTCTCTTCAGCCCTCTTTCCTACAATGTACAGTACACTCCTTCCATGTCTGCACCGTTTCATCCATGTCGTGTTGGGATCTCATGTATATTTCTGATTGTATCCTTTCCCTTCTTTCTGTCCCTTCCTTATCTCCTACCTCTGTCCCTTCCCCATGCCCGCCCTTCTTTCTGTCCCTTCCTTATCTCCTACCTCTGTCCCCTCCCTATGCCCGCCCTTCTTTCTGTCCCTTCCTTATCTCCTACCTCTGTCCCCTCCCTATGCCCGCCCTTCTTTCTGTCCCTTCCCTATCCCTTTCCATTTTTCTGCCCCTTCCCTTCTTTCTGTCCCTTCCTCATCTCCTACCTCTGTCCCCTCCCTATGCCCGCCCTTCTTTCTGTCCATCTCTTTGTCTCTTCCCTTCTTCCTCTCCCTCTTTTCTGTCCCTTCCCTATCTCTTCTCTTTTTTTTTCTGTCGCTTCCCTTCTTTCTTCTCCTTCTCTTCTTCCCATTTCAGCATTCCTTTCTTTCTCCTCGTCTTTTTTTTTTTTTTTTTTTTTTTTTTTTTTCCGGACCTTAATATTCCTTTCCTTCAGCTTAATTTTTCATTCCTTATTCCGTCTATCCTCTCCGTCTTTCTTTTCATTTTTCCTTCAATCTTTTAATCTTCTCTTTCTTGAAATGACTTTTTTCAGGCTAACTTATATTTTATGCTTATTTGTATTTTTTTTCTTTTTTTCCCTTCTATTTTTTCCGTAGTATCTTCCTCGGCCTCCATCTCTTATTGCTTTCATTCCCCTCTCCTTCCATCCCCTCCCTCCTGTTTCCCTTTCCATTTTTTTCCCTTGCATCCTCTCGTCCTTCCTCCTTCCTTCGTCACCCTCTTGTGTCTTTAAACAAAATTTTCTTGTCTAGTTTCTCCTTTCTTATTTCCTTCACTCTTCCCCATCCCTCTCTTTTATCTTCTCATATTTTTCACCATCCATCGTCTTCGTCCTTCCTTCCATTTTCCTTCCCTTCCCTTCCCAATATCTGTATCAGGTTTTCTTCTCATATTCTCTCCCGTCTCCCTTCCTTACATCCTTCAATCCTTCCTGTCTCCTTTTCCGTATCTACATGTCTGTTTTTGTATGTCTTTCTATGTATCTTTCTCTCTGTTTATTATCTTTCTGCGCATCTGTGTATCTTTGTAGATAAGATTGTTCCTCTATTCTTTCTATACTGTGTTTATTTAATTATTGATTCATTATAGCATGCGTACATACAGCACACACATATTGTACATATGGGAAAAATTTTTGTTACATTTTTCCTTGTCCGTATCAGCCTGTTAATCCATCACATGCACCTCAAGTAATGTTTACATATATAAATGTTCATATGCAATGTAAAATAATTTATAGGTACATAATTTATAGGTTGTGATGCGGAACTTGGTGAGTGTTGATGCATCATTTGCACGGAGTCCGTTGATGATTAATAATACCGCATTTCTTTGTCAGTAGCAAGAACGGATTGTAAAAGTCGTCATAGTAGAGGAGTACTTTCTTCTCTTTAATAATTGCTTACTGGTAGTTTTCTCATTAGTTGGAAAAATCGTTCGGCTGTGACAAGAGTATGATATAAAAGAAGTCCTTGTAGTGAAGGGTTGAATCTAATAAAGCACGCCTTTCTGCCCAACTACCACTGTCACTTCCACCATATCGCAGTTTTCAGTTTTGCCACTACCATCAGCAGCAGCAGCTTATTGCAAGATGTGTGTGTGTGTGTATTTCATTAACATCCCTGCTACCATTCCGGTAAGCATAATTTTCGTGACCCTTATCACTGTTACCATCATCCTTGCTGCTGCTATAACTCTCATCACCATTACCCCATCCCCCACCGCCATCACCATCACCCCATCCCCCACCGCCATCACCATCAACTACACCCACATACATTTTACCCGTCTTCCTATCATCATCATCATCATCATTATACCATCACCACCACCACCTTCATCATCATCGTCATCGTTCCTCACTGCCACCCCCATCCCCCATCATCATCATCATCATATACCACCATCACCTACCATTACCCTTCCCTCCCCCTACCCCTCTCCCTCCCCTTCTGTCCCCACCACCGCCTCCCGGGCCTGTAGGAAGAGGCTCGTTATGCTATTAAAACTTAGAGCCTGGCGTAAATATCCTTTATTTTTAGTAAGAATTTCCCCGTAATGAGATTCCTGCCATTTTTTGTCCTGGTGGTGAAAGTTTCGTTATTAATTATGCTGCACCTTCCCATCCAGCCCATCCCGCCCCCTCCCCTCTCCTCCCCTTGTCTTGCCATGCTGCCTCCCTTCCTTCCTCCCTCCCATCTCACCCTTGCCCTCCCATCTGAACCCTGTACTGAAACCTTTCTATCCCATATCTTCCGTGCTGTGTCCCCTATCTACCTATCCCGCCTTCCAGTCTCATCCCATCTCACCCTTTGTCGCCTCTCCCCCCTGCCCATCCCACCTTAACATGCTTTCCAACCTCATCTATTCCTTTCTCTCTCACCCGTATCTTCTATCCCACTCATAATACCTGCATCCTCCCATATACACCCGCATACCTACACTCACTAACTACCATCCTACTTTTCCCTTTCCATTTCACCGTTTCTCCCTTGTTTCATATGCCCCTTTCCGTCTGATATTTACCTCTCCTTTTATCTGTATCTTTTTCTCATCTTCCATTCCACCCTACCTCAGCCTTATTATCTCACTTGTATCGTCCCCTCCCACCCTCCCATCTCCCCCTCACCTTCCCATCCCACCTGCCCTCTCATCCCTCTCTCACCTCACCTCAACTTCCACCCACACCTCCTCTCCCTCCCATTTATATTCCCACTTCCTCTCACTTTCCCTCCCTCACCACGTCTCTCCTTCCCCTTCGTTCCCACTGTCTTCCTAACCACACCTCCTTAATGTGCTCTCTCTCTCTCTCTCTCTCTCTCTCTCTCTCTCTCTCTCTCTCTCTCTCATGTAAGAAAATTGAGAATTGCTGGTGGTGATGTTGGGCATTTCGATGGAGAGTATTGGTTCTGATGGTGGTGAGAATTGATGGTGATGTAGTGGGTAGTTGTTGTAGTGGTGATGGGTGGAGGAATGTTGGTTGTGGTGGTGGTTTAATGGTGGTGGGATAGTGGTAGTAATGTTTTTGTTACTGGTGGTGGTGATGGGATAGTTGTGGTGTTGGTTGTGGTGATGGGATGGTTGTGGTGTTGATGATGGTGATGAGATAGTTGTGGTGTTGGTGGTGATGGGATATTTGTGGTGGTAGTGATGGGATGGTTGTGGTGTTGGTGGTGGTAGAGATGGTAGAGGTAGTGATGATGGGATAGTTGTGGTGGTGATGGCGGTAGAGACGGTAGTGGTGATGGGGCAGAGTTTGCATGTGTGATAGTAGTCGAGAGAATAACTTGTAACCAAACAGTACTTATGCAGCTCGTGTGTGTACCATTTCGTAATTATAAATCATCCCTATCACATTTATTACAAAGAAATAGGCTTGGAACGAGCATTAAGTAACTTTTTCTCGAATTAAACTGGAAACACAGATTAATTTTGAGTATATATATGAATCCATGTGCATATTTAAACATGTATGTTATTAGTGTGTATATGTGAGCAGCAACAAACAATATATGTATCCGGAATTAATAAGGAAAGTCTTTTGTTTTTATAGAAGTAGGTATTTGCCGCGTCTGCCAAAAACAAAAATGTATCCCTACTTGGTATTTTGCAACAATGGTCTGAAAGTCGGCCGCTGATGGACTGCAAGATTTTCCTCATTACGAACTTCTTGTTTTAAAAAAATCTTCTCATTATCTGAGTAATTGAGAAATATCGCGACTCCATTTTTAAACAATATTCACGCGGAAAGCTCCCCGTCTTAGTGCCCCGCTTGTGCAACTTTTCAGCTCATATAACAATTGGTGATATTTTTTTTTTCCTTGAACCCCAGAATGAATTGAAATGAGAAAAATCTTGCCCAGTTACCCCCTGCTCCCACTCATGCTATTTTATTTTTAAGCTTTTTTTTTGTGCAGATTGTGTGTGTGTGTGTGTGTGTGTGTGTGTGTGTGTGTGTGTGTGTGTGTGTGTGTGTGTGTGTGTGTGTGCGTGCGTTCTTTGAGTTGTAAGTATTAAGTGAAAATAAGAAGATTGCGGTGGACTTGTGGCTCTGGTGGTTGTGATACGATGTTAGATGGTTGGTCCTGAGAGAGAGAGAAATTGTGTTAGGATCCGTAGTTGTGGTTGTGTTAGTTATGGTTGTGTGTTTTGCTTGTGTGCGTGTGTGTATTGGTTTTGTGTTAGTTTCTAGTGGCTGGGAGAAAAGAGGCGAGGAAAAAGAAGGGATCCAAGGAGGGGAAAGAAAAGAGAGTGAGGAAAAAGAGAGTGGAGAAGGCGGAAAAGAGAGGGTATTAATAGGAGTTGCAGTGAAAGAGGAAGAGAGTGTAATATTTCTGCCATCCGTCTGACGATGATGTCTTCTTGATCACCATCCTTATTCACAGGTTCCTCGCTCTCATTTTGGCTTTATGAGAGAGAGAGAGACCTTCCCTTCCTTTCCCCGCATTATTACCTTCCCTTTTTACTTTTCACTCTGCTTTCCCATCCCTTCCTTCCCTTTCTTCCTGATTCTCCTTTTGTAATATATTTTCTCTTTCTCCACAACTCTCCTTGCTCTCCATCCTTTCTTTTCCCTACCTTTCCATGTATTTTCCTGCCATTTCCTTCGTTTCACCTCCATCTCAGTCTTCTCTTCCTTCGCTTCCCCTCCATCGGTGTCTTTTCCTTCCTATACCTTCCATCCTTCCATCATTTATTTTTCACTTCCTTTCCCATTTTCCTCTACGTTGTTGCCCTTTCTCCCCCTCCTATCTCCCCCCTACTTTCTCCCCTCTTCCTCCCTACTTTCTCCCTCCTTTCTCTCCCCTACTTTCTCCCTCCTTTCTCTCCCCTACTTTCTCCCTCCTTTCTTCTCCCTGCTTTCTCCTCCTCCTCAGCAGTTTTTCATCCAGTGCTTCTCCCTCTCCTCAAAACGATATCCCGCACTAATCGAAATAAGTTGCCGGGGATTTGACAGATTACTTTCCCCCCTTGCTCTTACCCTCCTTTCATTTTGGTTTTCATCATCACCATCATCATCATCATCATCATCATCAACATCATCATCATCATCATCATCATCATCATCATCATCAACATCATCATCATCATCATCATCATCATCATCATTTCCTTTACACACACACACACACACACTCTCTCTCTCTCTCTCTCTCTCTCTCTCTCTCTCTCTCTCTCTCTCTCTCTCTCTCTCTCTCCAGTCCGTTTTCTATCAAGCTTCCTCGGGGATATTGAATTAAACGCGAATATATTACCACAAGCTGAAGAGTGTCATAGAAAATTAATCACAGCGAGGGACGATGGTGATAGAGGGGAAGGAAGAGGAGGAGGAAGAGAGAAGAGAGAGGAGAAAGAGAGAAAAGGTGAAAAGGAAAGAAGAGGGCTGAGAAAGAGAGGAGAGTGGAGGTTTGAAAGAGGGAGAAGAAGAGTGAGGAAGCGAGGAGAAAGAAATGTATCCTATTTTTCCTTGCTACATATAATTTTATTCTTGTCACTCGATATATATATATATATATATTTTTTTTTTTTTTTTTTTTTTTTTTTGCGACCTGGATAAAAATGTTGTTTTGACCCAGCGATTTTATTTTTTCTTTATGGCCTCGCAGTTTATTTATGTATTTATTTATTTATTTATTTATTTTATTTACTTTGCTCCCACTATTATCTTATTTATTTTTCTACTACCAGGCTGCTTTACATCTCATACTAAAGATAGTCGATTTTTCTTCCCTCATTATTTTATCGTTCTCACCAGACGATTTCATGCTTGTTATAATTCTCGCCACCTCCAGACGACTGTAATATTTTCCGGCTGGCTAT
>NC_137031.1:39687750-39712750 GCF_032717465.1 Coenobita brevimanus
TAAGGTAATAGGGTCGGAAAGAAAGAAGAGAGGAAGCAGAATAAAAAGGAAAGATGGAAGAAGGAAAGGAGAAAACAAGAGGGTAGGAAGAGAGGAGGATAGATGGGAGGGAAGGAAGGAAGAAAGGAAAAGGGAGAAGGAATGGTGGAAGGAAGATACATAGGGAAGATACGGATGTAAGAGGGGGAAGAAGAAGAAAAGGAGGAAAGTAGTATTGGTAAGGAAGGAAAGTAGGGAAGAAGGCAAGGGAGATAGGTAGATAGAAAGAAAAGACGGAAGAAAAAAATAGGTAGATTGGATGATTAGGATTTAGAGAGGAAGGTAAGGGAAGAGGAGAGAGGAGGAAAAGCAGAAACGGAAGGAGGGAAGAAGAAAAATAAGTAGTTAGGTTAGTTGTTTGCTAAGGGGAAAAAAGGGTGGACGTAAGGGAGGAAGGAGAGGTAGAGAGACAGAAGGGAAGATGGAGAAAAATATGAAAGGTAGTTAGGTAGGTAGGGAGAAGGGAAGGGAAGTAGAAATTGTAAGAGAGGAGATATGGAAGGGAGGGAGAAAAGAGAAAGAAAGGATGAAGGGATAACGAAGGAGAGTGTTAAGAAAGGAAGAAATGAAAGGGAGAGAAGGGAGAAGTGATGAAGGGACTTGTTATATAAAGAGAGGAAGGAAGGAAGAAGGGAAGATGAGGTAATGGAGGAGACTATATTGACGTGAATCCTAATAAGTAATGTCCGTTGTATTGTTGATTTTTTTATTTACTAGTAGTTTTATTATTGTGGGTTCCTTAAGTGATCATTTTGTTTTAATAATTCTCTCTCTCTCTCTCTCTCTCTCTCTCTCTCTCTCTCTCTCTCATATTGTTTTTATTCCCACTAATCCCCACCCATCTCCATTCTCAGTAGAACGTCTCCTCCTCCTCCTCCTTTTCATCTTTATCCCTTACCTTCTTCCAAGCCCTCTTTCCTCGTCCTTTTCCTCTTCCTCCTTTCCCTTCCCTTCCCACCGGTCTTCACCCTATCTTTCATCCTCTTAGTTTCCTCGCAGTTCTCTTTAACCATTCCTTTCCTCATCTCTCCCTCCCCTCTCCTTCATCTGCCATCTTTTCTATCTCATCTCGCCCTTTACCTCATCCGTCTCTCTTCCTTTCCCCTTCCATCCCTTCTGAGACCTCCCCATCTTTCCCTTTTCCCATTTCCCCACCATCTTACCCTTTCCCAATTTCCCCATCTTCCTCACTTCTCCCTTTCCCATTTTTGTCCCATCCCATCATTCCTCCTTTCTTACCCCCCATCCTCCCCTTATCCCCTTATTCACTTCCCTTCCCTCCCCCTCATCTTCCTGACACCGCTATCGCCCCTTTCCTTCACTCACCATCCCCATTCTTCCTTTCCCTCTTCTCTCATTTCTTCTTCTACATCCCCTCCTCTCCCCTTCCCTCATAGTCTTCCCTTTCCCCTTCCCACTCGTCGTGTCACATCGCCTCCCCTCTCCCAACAGTCTCCCCCTTCCCCTACAATCTCCCCCATCCATTCACCTCATCTCACTGTCTTCCCCCTCTCTGTTCCTCATTTTCTTCCATCTCATCTCCACCTCACCTCCCCCCCCGGCCTCCCTCTCTCTCTCTCTCTCTCTCTCTCATTTAATTTCTTTCTTCTCCCTTTTCCCCTTCCCTTCCCCCTCCCCCTCGTAATAGTAAGACTGTCAATAGATCTGTGTGCACCAATCCGAGTGCAAATTACTGGTGAGCAAGTGGCCAATCACCAGCCAGGGATCCACTATTGTTATTGCACTTGATGGCTCGCTCTCTCAATACCCACCACCGATATTGCCACCCCCCCCCTCTCTTTCTCTCTCTCTCTCTCTCTCGTCAATCTATCACTCAGCTTCCCACCCTCCCTTCACTTTCCTCCCTCTCCTCCTCCTTTCCATCACTCTCTCATCACCCCCTTTTCTCCCTTCCGTCGCATTTTCCCTCCCCTTCTCTCTCTCTCTCTCTCTCTCTCTCTCTCTCTCATTGTGTTCATTTTCCTTCACTTTTATTGTGTTCCCTCTCAATTATTTTATTTTCCCATCTGTTTTTCCTTCTTTCTGTGCCCTTACCACGATTTTTTCCTGTCTTCCTTTTACTCTTCTTCTGTCTCTTCTCTTTTCCTTCTTTTTTCCTTTTTTTTTCCCTTTTTTTTTCTTTTTTTCCCTCCACCTTTTCTTAATTTTCCTTTTCTCATTTCTGTTCGCTTCTCCGTTTTCTTTCATCTGTCGGTTCCTCACTCCTCTTCCCATCTTCTTTTCTTTCCCGTCTTTTTTTTTTTCCCCCTTCTACCCTCTAACAGTATTCCTCTTCGTTTCTCTTTCCCCTCCTCTCTCTTCCTCTTGTCTTCTTCCTCCTCCTCTTCTCTATCATCCTCTTTTCCTCCCTTTCCCAGTTCGTCACGTTCTTCCTCTCTTCCTTCCTTCAATCCTTCCCTCTTCCTTCCATCCTCCCGACCCTTCCCTCTTCCTTCCATCCTTCCCTCCCTTCCCTCATCCTTCCGGCCGTCCCAACCTTGCCTCTTCCCTCCATCCTTTCCTTTTTCTTCCTTCCTTCCTTTTGTGTTATTTTCCCTTTCACCCTCCATTTTCTTTTCTCCCCTCTCCCCCTTACTCCCATCCCCTTTACCTTCTTCCCCTCACCCCGCCTACCCCCTCACCCCATCCTACTCCCCACCCCTCACCCCTTCCCCACTCCCCCTCACCCCCACCCCACTCCCCCTCACCCCCACCCCACTCCCCCTCACCCCCACCCCACTCCCCCTCTCCTTTCCCCCTCACCCTCACCCCACTCCCCCTCTCCTTTCCCCCTCACCCTCACCCCACTCCCCCTCACCCCTCTCCCCCTTATCAGACTAATTTGATAGGGTATTTTTTTTTTTTTTTTTCCGAAGAACTTGTGTCGGTTCCGAACCAATGGATATCGTTCACGTTTTTTGCCCTCTTCTTTTTCCCTCTCTTTTCGTTATTTTTGTTAATTTTTCGTTCCTGCTGTTAAAAGTTTCGGCTGATGGGTCGTGTACAACCTCGTAATTACTGTGTGTGTGTGTGTGTGTGTGTGTGTGTGTGTGTGTGTTCTTGATCTGTATGTGTGTGTACGGTTTGGTCTCGTGTTACTTTTAATCTTGTGTGTATGTATATGTATGTTTTTTTTTTCTGTATGTGTATATTTGGTCATGTGTGTGCGTCCATCTGTGTTTCGGTTGTGTGTGTGTGTGTGTGTGTGTGTGTGTGTGTGTGTGTGTGTGTGTGTGTGTGTGTGTGTGTGTTTTCCCCTTCTCCTCTGTATTCATCATTTTCTCATCTTCCAGTCCTCTCCCTTCCTTTCTCTGTGATTTTATTCCTTCCTCTTTCTTTCACACTTCCCTTCTCTCCTTTTTCCTCTTCATTTCTCCTTTCTCTCACCCTCCATTCTCCCCCCTGTCTTCCCCCCCATCTCCCTCTCTCTCTCTTTCTCTCTGCCCCCCTCCCCTCTCAATCATCTCCACCCTTCCCCTCTCAGCTTGGAACCCTGACATCACCACATCTGTCTCTTCTCCGCCCCCTTCCACCTCCCTCTTCCCTCCATTCCGTCTCTCTTCCCTCCCTCTCCTCTCCCTTTCCTCTGTCCTCTCCCTCTCTTCTCTCTTTCAACCTTTATATTCTCCCTTTTCCCTTCCTCACTCTTCATCTCCCTCCTTCTTCCGTATCATACTTTCCAGTTTACTGATCTTTTTTTTTTATCGTCTTCCTTTTTTTCTCACTTCACTCATTCTTTCAACCTCTCTCTCTCTCTCTCTCTCTCTCTCTCTCTCTCTCTCTCTATTCTTCCCTTTTTTCTCACCTTTCTTCACTCCATTATTTGAACCTTTCCTCTTCTCCTGTCATCTGCCCCCTCTCCTCTCTCTTCGCTTCTTTCCCCCTTCCTCTCTCTCTTCGCTTCTTTCCCTCTTCCTCCCTCTTTTCGCTTCTTTCCCTCTTCCTCTTTCTCTCTCTTCGCCTCTTTCCCACCTCCTTTCTCTCTTCTTCTCTTCTTTCCTTCCTCTCTTTCCTTTTTCGTTCCCCCTGCATTCTCTCCCTCTCTCCCTGCTTCGCCCTGCCCTTCCTACCTCCAGCCTTCCCTCCCAACCCTCACATCACCACATCTGTCTCTTCCCCGCCCCCTTCTCCCTTCCTTTATCTTTCCTCCATTCTCTTTTCTTTCTTCCTTCTTCATTTTTTCTTCTTTTTCTCCTGTTCTTATTTTTTCCATTTCCTTTTCCCTTTTTCTCCTTTCTCTTCCTTCATTACCTCATCTCTCTTCCTTCCCTTTTCCTCCCTTTTCTTCTCTCCTCCCTCCTTTTTCCTCCCTTTTTCTCCCTTCCTTTTCCCTCCTTCATAACTCATATCCCTCTTTCTCTACCTTCCCTTTTCTTTCTTTTCTTCCTAACTCATTTCCCTTCCTTTCCATTTTCTTATTATCCCTTCTTAATCGTCCCTTTGCTTTCCCCTTTTTATTCCTCCCTTTCTTTTCCCTCCCTTTCTCCTTTCTCTTTCTTTCCTTCCTTAATTACTTTCTTCTCTCTCATCCCTTCTTGGTCCATCATAAATTATCCCTTCAGTTCTCTCTCTCTCTCTCTCTCTCTCTCTCTCTCTCTCTCTCTCTTAGCTGGTATGATGTATTGGGTATTTGATGTGTATGACGTGGTATTAATCTAGATTATTCCAGCTGGTATTATTTGTATAGTGTGGTGGTTTGTGGTGTATTGGTATGCTGTGTTATGAGATGGTTGAGGAATAAGGTGGTCGGTGTGGTATTTATCTGGGAGGCTGTATTAGGCGGCTTGTGTGTCTGGTATTGTGTGGTATTGATCTAGTATAATGCATCTGATGGTTCTGTGATGGTGTTGTGGTGAGTGGTATATTGTAATGGTGGTGTATTTTTTTTCGTGTACCTCATCTGGTGTTTTTCATAAGGCTAGTGGTTCGCGTGTGTGTGTGTGTGTGTGTGTGTGTGTGTGTGTGTGTGTGTGTGTGTGTGTGTGTGTGAAGTGTGGTGGCATGCGGTATAGCCTAGTCTGGCCACTGGTATTTATCTGGTATACCGCATCTGGTGTTTCTGGTATACTCCTCCCACGTCGAGGTACAAAAGTTGTGGAGGGAAGGAAGTTAGTGCCGTGTTACCCTATTTTTTCATTCACGTTTTTTATTTAGAGTTCCCTTTTTGACCGACCTCGCTCTCACTCGCTGTTGTTGTTTTTGTTGTTGTTGGTTCTCGTGTTCTCTGTCTGTGAAGTTTAGTATGTTGGTTTAGTGTGTTTGTGCTCCTTTTAGAATGTGTGTGTGTAAGAGAGAGAGAGAGCCTATGTCATGTTGTGTTTGTGCAGTGTTGTATCGTGTTCTGGTGTTTCTGGTATACAGTTGGTGTCCTGGTGTACCCAAATGTCTCCTAAACTGATGAGAATTACGGCCTTTTGTCTCATGTGTCCTGGTCTCTTAGCATGTGCCCTAGTCTGGTGTGTCTCATTATCGTGTGTGTGTCCTGGTGTCATAAACGTTGTGTGCCTCGGTAATCCATTGTCCTGGTCTCCTATGCCTTTGTCCTGGTCCCCCATGCATGTGTCTTAGTATACTGTGTCTCATTGCCGTGTGTCATGGTGATAGTAGTGTCCTGGTGTCCTATACGTGTGTCCTGGCAAACTTGTTTCTTCGTTTGACAGTGTGCCCCGGTATCTGATAACACGGTCTCATTACCCTTTGTTTCTTTGAGGTTCTTTGAGGCGTATTCTCGTCTGCTTTAAGAAGGCTCACTAACACTTTTTCCTCAGTGCTTTATATGGCTGTTTAACCTCACTTTTGTCGTATATGTTTCTTTATGTCTTGTGTATTTTAACATAGGGTGTATATAAAAAAAGGGCCTACTAGAAAATACTTGGGTTCTAATACAGGAATTAACTAGCTAAGGAAGAGATGCTGGGGAGCCTCCTTAACCGACCAGAACAGAAGCCCTGGTGTGGTAGATATGTGCCCTGGTGCGTCAGTGTGCCCTGGTGTGGATTATCTGTGTGTCCTGGGCCAGCGTATCCCAGGCCTCACACCCGGACCAGCCAGGTGCAAAGTACTCACGGAACCTCCACCATTTTGTCGCACCCGCCCTTGCCTCCCTCCCCACCCCGTCCCTCAGAAAATGGGGCCTCGGGACATCAAAGGAAAAAATATGCAGATGAAGACGCACACCCATTCAGCGCCCCTCCCCACACCTATTACGCAGCGGGGATGGGGATGGGACGGTAGCTTTCCCCACAGAATTGGTTTAGTAGGGATAGGCGCGTGAATGTAGGTGTGGATTGAAGTAGGAAGTTGAAGAGTAATGCAGATCTAGGGATCCCCCATTCAATGCCCCTCCCCATACCTATTACGCAGCCGAGATGGGGATGGGACGGTATGTTTCCCCACAAAATACGGTTTAGTGGGGATATGTGAGTGGAATCAGGGATGTATCGATCGAAGTAGAGTTGAAAAATAACGCAGATGGAGAGGCACACCCATTCAGTGCCCCTCCCCACACCTATTACTTAGCCGGGATAGGAGACAGGGATGGGGATTGTACGGTATCTTTCCCCACTGAATTGGCCGAATATGGATAGGTTTAGACTGCTTAGGCTTAGTCGAATCATCAAGGAAAACCGCGAAAAAAAAAAAAATCATAAACACCCATTCACCCCTTCTCTGCACCTGTTGCCTAGCAAGAATGGGGATGAGGATAGTTCGGTCTAGTTCCCCATAGAGCTGGTAGAGTGTGGATGAAGTTTGGACTGTATAGGCTGGGTCGAATAATCAGGGAAAATTGGTAAAAGAATGCAGATTGAGAAACACATGCATTCAGCGCGGGGATATGGGATGGGGTTGGATGGGGCTTTTCTCTCTCAGTATAGGATGGGTTTAATGTGGATAGGTGAGTGGCGGAGGGAGGGAGGGAAATATTAGATGTGAAAGAGTCCAAATGAAGATGCACCCACTATTCAGCCCCTCCTTCCCCCCACATTGTTGATAGGAGGATGGGGATGGAGGGAGGATTGCCTGCTTTCCCCACAGGACTGGTTTAGCGAGTGAATAGAGGCGTGGAGGTATGAGTGGATCAAAATATTAAGTTGAAAAATCATGCACACGAACACGCACGCCTATTCACACGCCCTCCACCGTCCCGTAGGTAGCAGGGTTGGGGATGGGATGGGTAGGATAGGTTTGGAATGGGTAGCTTGAATGTTAAGAGGTAATGTTAAATGATATGAAGATGCACCTCCATTTAACACACCACCCCTACTTTTCGACATTGGGGGGGGGGGGGATATGGACGGAACTGCCCTGTCTCGACGTAGGTGGGATAGGTGCGTGGAGGTAGACATTAGTTGAAATATAAGGGGCATTGTGAACTTAGAGTAAATGCTGATGAAGTTGCACGCATTGAGTAATATTTCCTATCCCTTAAATAGTTAGCATGGGGATGGGAATGTATTTTCTCCCCATTGCACTGGTATAGAGCAGCTAAGTCCACGAAAGTAGAAGTGGCTCGAAGTGAAAGGGGAAGAATGTGAAAAAGATCAAGGTGTACCGTCTGTTCATCGCTCCTCACTGCCTCTGAGATTGAGGGGATGGGGATTGGGGATGGGTTGTATTCTGCCTCCACAGGACTGGCTTAGAATGGGTTGATCCGGGTACGTAGGGGAGGGGGGGGGAGAATCGAGATATTGGGGGAAATGTGAAAAATAGGGTAACACGTGTGGGGAGATACACGTGGCAGAGAGACAGAGAGAGAGAATGCGATGAGATGAGAGAGGGGAGCATGCATTGGCCCTTACTGCAGTGGAACATACGGGCCAAGGTGCTTTGTTATAGGTATTATGGATTGAGGGAACGGGAGGGGAGGCTGGCTTGGTAGCAATGAGTGGGAATATGGTGGTTGATGATAGTGGTGGTAGCAATTAGGGTGGCAGGAGAGAGATGTAGGCATTAGGAGGTAGGGATGGAAAAGAATAGGGTGGTTGGTAAGGTGGTTTGGTAGGAATAGATGATACTGTGGTAGGATGGGGAGTTTGGAAGGTGGTGTGGGTAGTTGGCAATAGTGTGGTTGCATTGGTGGTTCGAACGATAGGTAGAGATGGTAAGGAAAGATGGTTGGAGAGATTGGTAGGAATTGTAATGCTTTTTAAGTGTGGTAGGAATGAATCTAAAGAGAGTAGTTGATGATAGTGGTTGCAGGAACGGGTGGCTTGGAAGATTAGTAGGACTGGATGAGATTGGTGTGGTTAGAGTGGTATAACTTGGGATGGTTTGAAAGTTGTAGGATTGTTGCAGAAGAGGGTGGTTGATGAGATGAGTGGGAATTAATAGGGGGTGTTGTAGTAATGTTATAGAGAAGTTGGTGAAATGGTAGCGGTAAGAGTAATAGTGATGGTAAGTGTATTAAGATTAAGGAGGGTGTGGATGAGTAGTACGAATAGTAGAGAATAGTGTTGTTACAGTTTGGAAGTAAGTAATATGGTTTGGATAGAGTCTCAGGGATGATGGATTGATGATAACTTTTCCTTATTATTTTTATATCTTATTTCGGGTGATGGTGATGATATAGTTACTTATTAAATACATTTCTCCCATAGGGTTGTTATACAGAGTGGATCAGAAGTCAGAAAACGCTTGAAATATGAGAACATTTCCACACCACATTGTTTGCACACTTCATCTGTCCACCTCAATACATTCCACCTCTAGTTCGTCCACCTTAAGATGATGGTCGTGTTTGTCCTTTTTTTTTTTTTCCATAGTTTAGTAGTAAAAGAGGACAATACTATGGCTCTACATCCTTTCGAAACACTTTTTCGTGACGGGCATCATAATTATTTTAGCATTAATCTTGTGTTAAAACCTAGCATTCCAGGTGGAGAGATCGCAGTTTTAGGCCAGGTAAACATTCAGGCTTCTGTGGCTTACTCAGGCGGATAAAATCGTCTTGAAAGGAATGCTAGAGTTGTCCCGACCTTAAGAGAGTTAATCGTGCTAGTATGACGCTTTCATGTGGGTAAAATCGTCTGACGTTACCTGAAATAAACCACTGCGAGTTACATTCACACCCACACTAATTTGCCTGCTGTTGTAAAATGATGGGCCATGACTAAAACCATCTGCTGCTGAGTTACTTCATTCAGAGTGACACCAGATGATCTTCTCTATACCCTGCTCACATTAACTTGACCTAAAATTGCCATCTCACCATATACAGTAGAATGCTGAGTTCTAGCAGTACGTTAACACTAGAATATGGTGCTAGTCACGAGTAAGTGCTGTGGGAAGGATGTACAGCCGTAGTATTTGTATTTTTATTTATTTATTTATTTTTTGCCGCCGAGCTACGTAAAATCAGCTGCACAAGGACGAAAAATTTGTGCCAAGTTAAAATGAATGGACTATAGTGGGTGGGAATCCTTAATGTTGTGGAGTTAAAACCCATCTTAACTAAAGTCTTTCTGTTGTATTAATGCTCTTTGATACTTTTTTCAGGCTAGCAAACGATGATTTTCTTCTAATAAAGGAAATTTTAAAGAGAAAAATGCATGCACGAATATAGTCGGTTCTGTATGGCATTAGTTGAGTAAATAGAAAGAGAGAGAGAGAGAGAGAGAGAGGGAGAGAGAGAGAATGGTCATCCCTCATCCCTCGCTACCTACATTGTAACTTAAGCCCCTGGGGTTCTCATGCCTTCGGTGGTGGTGGGGGGGGAGGCAGCGTGGGAGAGGGAAGGGGAGGGGCAGTGTGGGAGAGGGGAGAGGAGGAGGGGGATTGAGAGGAAAAAGTGGGTAAGTGAAGGGGAGTTGGGAGAGTGGGAGGGGTTGGGGGAGGAGGAGAAGAATGGAGAGTAAGGGGAGGGGGTTTGAGGGGCAAAAGGAGGAAGGGGGTCAGAATGGGAGAGGGAAGGAGAGTAGGGGAGAGGGGGGAAAGCAGAGTAAGAAAAGAAAATAAGGATGGGAGAGAGAGAGGGAGGGAGGGAGGGATTGGTGGAGGGGAGGGAATTAACTGAAATTATGTTAACCTATAGAGACTTTTTTTTTTTTTCCATATTCGTAAAATTGTTTGGTGGTAGCAAGAGTATAAATTCATCGTACTGAAAAGGTCTCTCTCTCTCTCTCTCTCTCTCTCTCTCTCTCTCTCTCTCTCTCTCTCTCTCTCTCTCTCTCTCTCTCTCATAAAAAGGTCTTTCCACATCTGAATAAAATAGTGTGGTGGAAGGAAGAGTGTACAAAGCTTTATCTTGGTGTAAAGGTTAATGGAGAGTATTTCCAGCCCCTTGCAGGTATGTGGAGCTTAGTGCCCTGTTCTAAGTGGCTTTGGAGCTATCGTAACACCTCTTCCTTAGTGATTTATTTATTTAGTTTATTTTTCTGTTTATTCAGCATTTATTTTACTGTTGCAAATTGTGTCGATATTAAAGCAATGGAAGGAATATGGTACGAATACTGAAGGGTAACAGCGATTCGATCTGAATATTCTCGGTATCGATTTTTATGCTATTGAGGCGAACTGTATTGTTAAAAAGGCGATAGAAATAGCATAGAAGGGAATTTTAAGTTGTACAATGAAAAAAAATAAATATCGAACCCCTATTTGTGTCGCTTGGAAAAGGCGTAGTATGCAAAATAAATTGCAGGCTCTCGTGTGTCACGTCAAAAATTGTCTAACTATAGCTCTCCTAAATAAAACTGTAGCTTTAACGGGAATGAAAATACTTGAGTTGCCCCGATCATGAGGGGGTTATTGGTGACACTGCTAATTCTCAGGCTCATGTGACCCATTTTCATTTTAGTATAATGGTCTTGTCTTCACTGGAATATGAGTACTAGAGTTCCTCCGTTCTTTAATGGGTTTTTGGTGACGGTATTAACCCTCTGTGGCTCCGTTGACTCCCTCGTACCTGAGTAAAATCGTCTTGTGTCAGCTGAAATGGAATTCTGTACTACTTTTTTTTTTTTTTTTTTTTTTACTCTTGCTTGGTTTTATCTCATCTCTCCATCTTGAATACAAGTCTCTCCATCTCGAATACAAAGTTGTGAGAGTAGCCTGACAACAGATTTTGATGCTAGACACAAAGAGGTGCCATGGGAAAGAAGTGCGTGGAAGGCATGTAGAGCGGTAGCATTGTCTCTTCCTGCCGCAGAGCAACGTGAAATAAGTATCTAAAGGACGAAGATCTGAGAGAGTGAGAGAGAGAGTGAGAGAGAGAGAGTAGATAAGTATATTAGCATTATAATTTGCGACTCTGGTCAAGGTGGCTCTATGGGAAGTATAATGTGATAAAAAAATACAGATGAGTTTATTAGAGCCGTATTCTAGATGGCGTTGAAGGCTTCTTAGAACCTCATCCATAGCGATTTATTTTGCACATTAGAGTACGTCTTAATATTCTCCTCTGTGATATTTGCTTCTTTTTAATATCAACATACTTTCCCTCAGTGACATACAAGAGGATATTGAGGTACAGTGAGGGGAATAAATCACTAAAGAAAAGGTGTTAGGGAATCAGCTAATACGACCCGTAATTAATCGTCATATAGAACTTCATAATGGCTTTATTTTTTCATGGTGATTTTTGTTTACCACTATTTTTGTTCATGTGCCATCTGGATCAACTCTGGGATTAGCCTCCTCACACCGAGACGTATTTTTTTTTACATATTTCTAGCCACCACCAGACGATTTTACTCAGTTGATGGGAGCAGTTTTGATGTAAATGGTGTTAATCAAGGCTTTACTGGGAATCCCTCCAGTCAGAAAATCTTGATCTTTAGGTTAATAAAATCGTCTGGGGATAACAAGAACAGGAGAAATACTTCAGCGGAATTAAAGGAAGGTGGGTTTGTGCTTCCTGGCTCCAGACGATTTTGTCCATTTTAAGGAAAAATATTTTGCAGTGAAGGGGTAATAAAGGCTTTATCTAACACCGTCAGTATGTATAAAGTCACTGTGGCTTAATTGAATAAAATCCGGGATAAGCATGAGGGGAATGCAGTCACAGGGCATAAAGGGATAGGCGTGTGAGGATAGATTTTTTATATTGTGGATGGATTAGAATATGCCTATAGAAAGTCATTGGCCTTGTCTTCATACTACTTTGTCTAAAATTAACGTTTCTCCATCTCTGTTACTGACTTGTAACGATGCGGTAATATGATGTTAGCCACAAAGAGACCTGTATGGAAATGATTTTTTTTTTTTTTTTTTTTTTTTTAATATCTACATGACAGGCTGCAAAATTACGGAAATGTGGATCAAGTTAAGGTGAAAGGAGTATAGTGAAAGCTGTATGTGGTAATGAACCCATATAGGGGTCTGTTCTAAGCTGAAGAAAATCGTCTGACTAGCAAGATCATATTACGAAAGTTGTCATCTTATAGAAAGAGTTGAAAGCTTGCGCTTAAGGACTTGAATTCAGTGACGTTATTATTTCCCTTATTCTTGGTAATTGTAAGCGATTTTATTCAACCCAGGGGAGACCTTGGTAGTGAAGGGGTTGGGAAGGCTACATCCGACCTCTCCAGCTGAATAAAATCGTCGTGAAGTAGCAAGGACGAAGTGTTTTAAGAGTCGACCTCGGATGGAAGGAGGTAATAAGCGTGGCCGGAAAAAAAGTGTAATGAATCCAGCGAGCTCTTAGTGCATGAATTAAATACTTGTGCTGTGGAGGTGAATTAAACACTTGTGCTTTGAAGGAGGGAGCATTTTTTACTGTGTCACTCTTTGGGCCATTTAGTGCATCTTCAGCAGCTCTCTGTCTACCACTTCTTGTCTTTTTTTTCGCCAGTTCTCTGTCTCTTGCCTTTCTGTATCAACCCCCCCCCTTCTCTCTCTCTCTCTCTCTCTCTCTCTCTCTCTCTCTCTCACACACACACACACACACACACACACACACACACACACACACACACACCTGCAGTCACTGTATATATAACATTATGCCGGACCCTAATTACCACTTAGTCGCCTCTCACACTTTCCAATGGCACTTTCTTTTCATTACTTTTGTCCATGTCTGCCACTTGGGAGACACACACACACACACACACACACACACACACACACACACACACACACACACACACACACACACACACACACACACAGCAGTTCCAGGTGACATGTGAGGCATCTTTGCACTTGTTCCATAGCGAGTTATTTTGCTTGTTACGCTCTTTAGTCATTGTTTTGTGTTTTTGTTTTAATATCGACACCTTTTCCATGAGTAACGTTTGATGATTTTAACCCCATCAGTTCGGTTACGTATTTTCTTCAGCTGTTGTCTTTAGTATATTTTATCTTTAACTTAGGAAACGTTCTCGTACTGAAGGGGTTAATGAAGGCTGTATCCATCCCCTTCATTTCATGTCTGTAGAGTCAAATCGTGTGTCGGTAGCAAGATTAACACGAAATGACACCCCGGACTGAACGTGAAATAGGCAAAAGAAATCGCTGAGGAGAAGGTGATAAGCACATAAGTCCAATTTTCTCTTTCTTTGTTTTATGCAGGAAGGACGAGTGCAGAATCCCTGGTCTCTTCCCCCCCTCAAGGAAAAAAAAAATCATAGTTAAGCTTAGGAATTTACCGTAAGTTTGTGAATCCGGGCCATCAGTTACGATCAGTTCCATGTCGTAACTATGGTTGGATTTGATAAGGTCTGAGTGCTGGGTCTTCTGTTATCTCCTGCTCGTCCTTCAGTAATACAGTAAATACTTGGTACATTTGGGAAGTGGTCTGGGAATCTTAGATATGAGCTGTTGTTGTGTTTCATTTGCCTTTGAGGTGTTGTGTGCCAGAGAGAGAGAGAGAGGGGGGGGGGAGTATTGATCAGATGGTGGTAATGGTTTGGTCATAGTGTCGCTTTGGGTTTGTGTTGTGTTCATGTGTATGTGTTAGTGTTGCCGAGAACACATACACGCACACACACACCACTCTCGCCTGCTGGTGCCCTGGCCTGGGTGGTGTAAGCATCCTTCATCATCCTCTATGTTTGGTTTGACGGGAGTGCATTCGACGATGTGAAAAAAATCAAAGTGGGCTGTGGCGGCTCCTCCCAAGCCCCGCCCCCTCAACGGGACGCCTCACGTGATTGGCCAGCTCGTCCTCCCGTGGCTGGTTCTGATTGGTTGGCTGACATGTGGGAGGAGCTAATTTGGGAGCGTGTTTTTGGGCGGCGCAGTCGCTAATATCCCCAGCTTGGTCATCCCTGCGTGGTTCCCCTGTACACAGCCTGATAACCATGGTCGAATTGAAACGCTTCAACAGATATTGACACCAAATTGACATACACTCACTACTCACAAATTAAGGCCGGGCCGCAGTGTAAATAATCGCAAATGAAGGGTTGTGTATTCACGTCAGTGCTTGTTGCAATCATCCAGACAATGCTTGCAGGGCCGCCTCGCTGCCACAGTATTTTCCATGCATGATTAAAAAGTATTGCTGTGCATATTGATCGGTTGTTCCTCCCATGAAAAAAGCGGGGTGTATTCATTTATATATCGTGTGTTTTAATGTAGTGCCTCATATGCTCTTTGTGCTGTTGACTCAGGCTATCGTTAGGAATTAATGGTCGAATCTAACTTGTGGCTTCCGCGACAAGCAGGCTTTTGTGTGCTTGCAGCGCCCCCTCCACAGCCCCCCCTCCCCCACAGCAGTCCCCCAGCCCCCCATCCAGCCTGCACCAGTTGTCCATGTCAACACTCAGGGATAATTACCCACTTTTTTTTTTTTTTTTTTTTTTTTTTCCATTCGACCCCCAAGTCTCAAGTGATAAGCTGTCGTTACGTACTTGTTTACCTTCCCCGCCCCCGCCTCCTCACCCCGCCCCCCGCCCATCCTCCTACTTGCTTGCCTTCCCCACCTGCCGGAGTTGCTTTTTTATATTTGACCCCAAGTCTTGAAGTGATAATCTCTAGTTACTGGGCTGTTTACCTGTTCTCTCCCCCACCGACCCACCCACTTGCCTCGTGCTTGCCCCCATCACCCACCTTCATTAATTATTTATTGCATTATTTTGAAACCCAAGTCTCAAAGTGATAATATGTCGTTACTGGTGTGTTTACTTCTCCTCCCTCTCCCCTCCTCCCTCCCCACCCACCCAATTGCTTGCTCTTGCACCCACCATCCTCCTTAGTTCATTTTTTTCTTTTTTAATTCAAATGTTAAATGATAATCCCCTTCCCCCCGCCTACCCCTTTGCTTGCTTACGTTTCCGACAAACCAGTAAGGAGGCTTTTATATCCACCACCCACCCAACCCTCTGTAGTGTGATATGCAGTATATAAATGAACACGATAAATAAATAGGCCTACTGCAGTTCACCTATCTAGCTGTCTGTTTCGACCTCTCGCCCAACTCTTCTCTATATCCATCCATCTTTTTTTCTCTGCCCCTCCTTCCCACCCACGTCTTCTCACCTGCACCCACTCATCCAACCCATCACCTCTTCTTCCCACCCGACTAACTCTGTCCTCTTCCCATCTACACTCCTACACACCCAACACCCCCAGCCTGCCACCTCTCCACCCACCCATTCATTCCCTTGCTCTCCCCATCCACACCCTCATCCCAACATCCATCCATCCCCCCCTCACCATGCTCTCCTCACTGACACATATCCACCCACCTGCAGTCATCTCTCCCTTTCCTAACCACCCACTCACCCACCCAAGACTCCCACCACGCCCCACCCCTCCTGCACCCACCCACCCCACCCACCACTTCTTGCCGTCATCGCGTCTGTTTGCTTACCTCATCATGGAGTCACCTGTTTAGCTGCATGCTTGCTCTATTTGTTAATTGCACACGCCTGCCGCATCAGTCACCAGATGTTTAATTTGCATGCCTTCGTTACCCTACTTGGCTGCATCTTCCTGCCAACACACCTGTTTAGCCTACTTGCGCATCTGTCTGCCTAAACACCTCCCTGTCTACAGCTGCTTGCTCTACATAATCCTGTCTACACACCTGTCAGTCCTGCACACCTGTCTGCCCACACTTCTACCACACTCTTCACATACACCTACACCTACTTTCATATCCACAACCACTACCTTCCTTCCTTCATACCCATATCCTCACCCACATCAACACCCACCAACTACTCACACTTACACCCACACCTACCCACTCCAAATGCCCACACTAGCTACCACCTACCAACCATCAATCACTTTACGCTTATATTTCAAATCATTATCTTAATCACATAAAATTGATGTCATGGTTCTTTCCTACTTATTCTTTATGCTTTCCTAACCTTGTCTTAGTCTCATAAAATAGAACCCGTAGTCCTATGTTTCCACAATAACAAACGACCTTTTACCTTGCAGCACGATGTCTTTAATTTTATTCTTGCTGTAACCAGACTAAATAATCGACGTAGGAAGGACAGGTTGTATTGAAGGGGTTAATGAAGGCTGTATCTAATTCCTCTAGTTCGGGAAGTAACCTTGAAGCCGAATGAAATTGTCAGATGATAGTAGGATTAAAAGAAAAAAAGCAACAGGTTTAAGGGTTAGATAGTTCAATATGATGGCGTCCTATTTGTTAAGTTCTTGTTTGAGCAGAATATTATTATTGTTATTATTATTATTATTATTATTGTTACTTTTAGCTAATGTGAGACCTTACGAATTGAAGGGATTTTGGAGATGGGGTTTGGCCCTCAAAAACCAGTCCATCTTTTCTGTCAAATTAATATCGTCAGAAGAAAGTAAGGACAAAATAAAAGAGGATGTCACTGAACGCAGGAGGTTGAGGAATGCACTGTGGGTCTGTGTGTGTGTTTGTCTTCCTTTGTGGGCTTATTTCCCTGCCTGCCCACATACCTGCCCACGTACCATCCCTCCCACCTAATTAGTTTACCTGCCCAATCCTACTTAGCTCGTATTACCCGCCTGCCCATACCCATTGTTTCCCCACCTACCTACCTACCCTCTTACAGCACACATACATACTTAAATATATACATACATATCAGCGCACATACTTGCTACCTACTTCCCTACTGTACTTGACTCCATACTTACCTACAAACAGAACTACTAATCTTTCTTAATTTTCAGTCTTTGTGTTAAAAAAAAAAGTTACGCCTGCTGGGAATTTGATATATACAAAAATAAGCAATTTCCCAGATGCATATTTTGATCTATCAGTCTGGTGCTTTGGATTCTGTAATATTCCGTATCTCAACGTTTTATGTAAATTCGAAAACTAAACACACACACACACACACACACACACACACACACACCAAGAATAATATTTGCACCTATATCACTAAACTGTACATGTATCAATGCTTCGTCCATTTTCGGAGTGTTAAGTGTGGTGAGATAATTGGAGAGAGAGAGAGAGGGGGGGGGGTAGCCAAATAAAACCTTCATTAAACCTTTCGCTGCAAAAAGAGGCTCCGCTAAATAAAATCGTCTGGTGGCAGCGTGATCAAAAAAAAAGCGTCTTCGTAATAAAGGGATAGATTTAGCGTATGAGAGTAGTCGTCGGTGTGAAGGGGTTGTAGATACAGCCTCGAGGTGGGGAAGCTGATGGATATATGTAATTTTTATAAGTTGGTCCGGTTGATTTGGAGAAGTGATTGAAGTGAGACGCAATGGCGGGTTTTTCTTTTCTTATTTTTTTTTTCTCTTTTTTTTGGGGGGGTGGGGGGAATTAAGAGAGTTTGAAGGACGAGGAAAAGGTGAGAGTGAGAGTAGGGAGGGAGAAAACGGGAGGAAAGTGAGGGAGAAGGGGAAAGGAGAAGGTGAGGAGGGAGGAATAGGGTAGGAGAAGGTGATGGGGGAAGGGCTAGTTAGGGTGAGGGAGAGGATGAGGAAGGAGGAGTAGGAAGGAAAGTGTGAGAGATGAGGGAGGGGGAAAGAGTAGGAAGGAAAGTGAGCGAGATGAGGGAGGGGGAAAGAGTAGGAAGGAGAGTGAGACAGAAGGGGCAGGGAGAGGGGGAGAGAGAGAAGAGTGGAAAAAAAGTGAGAGAGGAATGATAGGGAGAGTGACTGAAATAAAGGAAGTGGGAAGGGAAGGGGGAGACGAGAGGGATGGAGAGTAAGAGAGGGAGTGAGATGAAAAGTGGAAGAGAGTGAGGGAGAATTAGGAGGGAAAGTCACGGAGAAGCTGTTAGGAGTGGGAGGTAGAGTGAGTGGGAAAACAGGCATGGAAAGTGAGAGAGGAGAGTGGAAAAGAGAATGAGGAAAGGAGAGAAGGTAGTGGGAGAGGGGAAAGAGAGGAGGGAAGAGAATTGGGGGGCCGGAGAGAGAGAGAGAGAATAGAAAGCAATGTCTAAATATGAAGCATCCTTTGGGTACTGTCCATTTTAATTCCACGTCAGAGAAAAAGATGAAGGGATTTCGAACGTATTCCGGGGTTTGCCACACAATTCCAAACTGCAGACGGATCGCACAATAACCCATCCTGCGTGCTGGGGGAGAGAGAGAGAGAGAGAGAGAGCGACCTGTGCAGATCTGGCTTTATTTTGGCATGGGGTATGAAAGGTTTAATTTCGGTGATGGGGGTGAGAGAGGCAGGCTGGCTGGCTGGTACGGCAGGTCGGCCTCCACGCCTGTTTGTCCACCCTTGACCTTTTATCGACCAATTTTTCTCTTCTGAAGAGAGAGACAGGGGGGGAGAGGGAGTTTATATATATATATATATATATATATATATATATATGTGTGTGTGTGTGTGTTATATTTGTCAGTCTGTTACTCCATGTAACACCACATTCTCCTCTCAAAAAACTCATTTCCACTGCTCTCACTCTTCACATGTGTCCGTCCAACAAGGTTCAAGTTTCGCCTCCATACGTTAGTGTGTGGAAATGATCCCCCACAGAATTCAGGCATGAAGTCACCAGTGTAGCTCCGTAGCGGCTGTGAAATGGACCAATTTTCGTAAACATACAGTATATTACACGAGTTGCTTTGAAAAGGTCTCATAAGCTGCATATAATTGCCAGGTAATAACAAAGATGATATAGGTAAAGACGTCGTCGTAGTGAAGGGGCCACACTAAAGGTTTAATCAGCATGGGTAAGGGATAGAAAAGATGAAGGCTCTCCCCCGCCCGCCAATCCCTCAGGAATATTATCCAGCAGGAGAATGAAAGGAAAAAGCCGAATGATTGTTGCAGGGAACTGACATGAATATTTTTTGATAAGAAGGCAGGAGAAAGAGAGAGAGAACAAATGGTTGTCGAGAGAGAATTGTTATTGTACCGATACATTTTTCATCACGACTCCTTCCTGATTTGAAGGGAGGCAGACAGAGAGGAAGAAGATTGAAGAAAGGATAGGTAAAATGGAGGAGTAAGGTTGGAGAAAGCAACGTAGAATGGACGGGGAAGACTGGAGAATGCACAGTAGAACGGTGAAGGGAGAAAGGAGGAGGTAGACTAGAGACTGGATAGAAAGAAGGGAAGAGGAGAGGAGAAAGCTTAGAGAAAGAAGAAGGGAGAAGATAAGGGTTATAGAAAAGTGAAGGGATGAATGATTAGAGAGAGGAGAGAAAGAAGGTAGGAAGAGGAAGAAATGAGAAGAGGGTTTGATAAAGGATTGAAAGAAGGCAAGGAGGAAAGAAACAGTTAATGGAAGGGTAGGGGTAAATGAGGAAGGGAATACATAAGTGAGAGGGAGTGGTTAGGAAGAGGAGGAGGAGAACAGGAAGTGAATAGATTGCCAGAGAGAATAGAAAAGGAGATAGAGAAGAAAGGAAGGGGAAATTAAAAGAAGTTCGAACGAAAAAAAGGAAGAGAAGGTGAAGAGATGAGTGGATGATTCCTGTTGAAAGGGGGAGAGTTTTGGAGAAGAAGCTAGGAAAAGGGAGATGAAATGAGAGAGAGAGAGACCAAAAAAAATCTGTATTAGTGGTGTAGGAAGAGATAGGATGATATGAAAGGTAAATTTCCGGAAAATTAAGGAAGAGGGAGAGTCCAAGGAAGATGAACAAAGGATTAAGTTAAATTAATGAGAGTGAGAAAAGTAGGGGAAATGAGAGAATGTTGAGGGTGATGTAAGAAAATGTGAGAGAAAGTAAAGGATGATGTAAGAAAATGTGAGAGAAAGTAAAGGATGATGTAAGAAAATGTGAGAGAAAGTAAAGGATGATGTAAGAAAATGGGTAAAGGAATGAAGAGAACTGGAGAAGGGGAATGGAAAAGAAAGGAGAAAGTGGAGAAAATTTGTATTAAAAAAAAAAAAAAAAACTGAATGAAGGAGGAAAGGGGATAAATACTTGGAAATTGAGAGGAGAGGAGAGGGGAATGAAGAAAATTCGAGAGAGGGAGAGAGGCAGACAGTGGGAAAAAAGAGAAAAAGAGGAAGTAGCAAAGGGAGAGAGGAAGAAAAGGAGAGAAGGAAAGGGGAAAGGTGAGGAGAGGGAAACGAAAGGAAGTGGAGAGAGTGAAGGAGAAGGAGAGATGATTATGAAATGGCCGAGGGAGGAGGTGGTGAAAGAAGAGAGGAAGAAAAAGCGAGAAGAGAGGAGCAGGGAGCAAAGAGGAAACTGAGAGAAATAGAGGGAAAGATTAGTAGAATAAATGCAGGCAGTTAAGAGGAAAAAATGGTAGAAAAAAGAGTGGGAGGGGGAGGGGAAGGAGAGGAGGAGGAAAAGGCGAGAAAGGGATGCAAAGAGAAGTAGAGGAGAAGAAGAAGGGGAAGGAAGAGGAGGAGGAGGTGAGTCGACGTAGGAAAGGAATAAAAAGAAAAGTGACCTAAAAGGGATGTCTGTGAAGGAGGGAAGGAAGAGGAAAAGGAGAGGACGGAGAGAGGGGGAGCAGAGAGGAAAGAAATGGATTAAGAGGAAGGGAAGAGGAGTGGAGGAGGGAGAGTGGCAGAGAGAGGAGGGGAAAGAGGAAAGAAGGCGGGGTGGAGTGGAAAAGATGGGGATTGAGAGAGAGAGAGAGGTAGCAGTACTTTAACCCCTTCATACAGAGGACGCCATGTATATTTATTTCATTGTCTACTTCCACCCTGTTTTATCCAGCTAAGGAGCTATTGGTATACAGCAATTAGTGGGCGATAGATACAGCCTTAATTAACCCCTTCATTACAAGTCTTTTCATAGGTAAATAACCCGGAAGGTACCAAGAATAAATACATCATCGTTGGGAAGGGGTGAAGTGGTAAAGGAACGCTCCGATGGGTAATTAAGATCAGTTTTAACCTTAGAAGTATAAAATAGGGTATACTTAGCAAGAACGTAAATATGTACCCCATTTGACGCCCAGGGTTTAAACAGTTGAATGAATCCCCTGACTATGGTTTTGAGTTTTTTTATATTATTTTTGTTGCCTCTAGAGTATTTTTTAAATTACCATTGGAATGATGTCTAGCAGTGAAGTGGTCAGTGAAGGCTATAACCGACCCTCCTAGTTAGAAAAATTATCTCGAAGCTGGTGTTAGCATGAATAAAAGAAACATTAAAGAGCTGAGAATTAAATAGCCGAGAATTAAATAGCTGAAGATTAAATAGTCGAGTATTAAATAGCTAAAACGGTGTAGGGAGAAGCTAACCTGTGGAATCCGGAAAAGTTTTGTATTTTATTTTTTACTGCTTACAAGGGATTATATTCGATATGAGGGAGACTTCTTGAATTGGGGGAGTAAGATTGGGCTTCACTATCCCCGTCAGTGTGGGAGCTCCTAAGTTGAACAGAATCATCCCCTTCCTGCTTCCCTTCCCTTCTCTTTCTCTCTCGTACCTCTTCCTAACCCCTATTGTCCCTCCCTCTCTCTTGCCCTCCTCCTACCCTTCCTCTCTCACCCCCCTCATCCATCCTTCTCCTCTCTTTCACCCTCCCATCCATCTTTCTCCTCTCCTTTACCCCCACCTTTCTTTTCCTTTCTACTTAGCTCACCACTCATTTCTTTCACATAACTCCACCCCTCATTCCCTACCCCTCCACCCCACCCTTTTTCCTCTCCCACCAGCCCATTCCTCTCTTTCTTTTCCCTCCACCCCCACCATTTTTTCTCTTCCCCCCCATCCCACCTTTTTTTTCCTTCCCCCCCTCCCACCTTTTTTTCCTTCCCCCCTCCCACCTTTTTTTCCTTCCCCCCCATTCCTTCATACCCATCCTCAACATCCCATCTCTCCTCCTTCACCTCCCTCTTCCCTAGTCAGCCATGTAGGCCAGAATTTAGCAGTACATAATTACCAGAGTGGGAAAATGGTTGGTGAAATATAAGAGAAAAAGGGAGGTTTGTTTTGGTCACTTCTTGTTAACTCCTTCGCTACAGCCTGTTACTTCCAGATGGTTTAGAGAGAGAGAGAGAGAGATTGAGAGGTGAGTGGAGCTAGAGCAGAAGGAAAAGTTTTCGGAGAAACCGGTGTGATTTAAAAAAAAAAAAAAAAAAAAAAAAAAAAAAAAAAACGAGCAGGGCGAAATATGGAAACAGGAAAAGTGAGGGGAAAGGTAAAGTGAGGTAGAAAGTAGGGGAAAGGGATGAGAGTAGAAGAGTGAGGTTGAGTAAGGGGTAAAACTAAGGCAGACGCATTTTGATGAATGCGGAGGGGAGAAAGGTGAACATGGGGAGAGGTGGGTGGAAGAAAAAAGAGTGGGGAAGGGCGATAAAGAGCGGAGGAACAGGGGAGAGATGAAGGGTAAGAGAGAATGAGAGGGTAGATAAAGTAGCAAGGAGAAGAGTGATGTGAGTAAAGGAGAGAAGTGACGAATGACCTGGTGAGATGAGAAGTGGTTGAGAAGAGCAGAGAGGGAGGGAAAGAGGCGAGGAGAAGGATGAGGTGAGGGAAGAGGAAAGTGGAAGAATGAGATGAGGAGAGAGGTGGTAAAAGACAGAGATAGAAAAAAAGAGAGAGAGAGTGAGAGAAAATGGGAAAAAGAAATCAGAAAAATTTGTGTGATTAATGTCTTTAAAATTGTGAGAGGAAGGAGGGAAAGGAGAAAGAGAAGAGGAAAAGAAGGGGAGGAGAGTGGATAAATGAAGAGGGGGGGGGAAGGGAACGTAGTAGTGAAAGAGAAAGAAAATAGAAATATGGATAGAGATGGAAGAGAAGAGAGGAGTAAGAAGCAAGAGAAGTATGGTAGAAAGAGGAGAAGAAAGAAGTTACGGGAAGGAAGAAGAACTGAGAAAGAGAAGGAAGGAAAGGAAGAGGGAGGAAATGTGAGGAAACAAAAACAGCGAGAGATAGAAGTGAGAGGGGAAAAAACAGGAAAGAGAGAAGAAAGAAAGGGAAAGAAAAATTAGAGAAGGAAAAGCGAATGAAAGGGTAGATGAACGAGAGTAAGAGCGGAAAAGATATATTTAATTAAATGAAAATGAACGATAGTAAGAGAAGGAAAATAAAGGAAGGATAAATAACGAAAACAGGGGGAATAAAAAGAAGAGAAAACGAAGTAAAAAGAAGAGAAAGGGGAGGAAACTGAAACGCGAGGGGAGATGGACGCTGAAAGGGGGAAGAGAGGGGAGATGAGGAGAGGGGAAAAAGAATGCATAAACAGAGGGAAGGGAGAAGAAGGGTAGATAGAAGCTGAGCAAGGAAAAAGAAAATATAAGAGGGAGAGAGCGGATAGGGTACAGAGTGGGAGAATTAGTATATGTTTATAAAATATGTACAGGTATGAATGACTAGTAAACAGTGAATCGTTTGTATATTACCAAGATTTTTTTTTTAACGTTTTCTTTTAATATTTAAGACAGCCATGAAAATATCTTTAAAATATATACTGGTATGTTACGTTTGTCCTATTTGTCTCGTCGCTTCAGTCTCTCACCTCTCCTCTAGCCTTCCTTCATCTCTCTCTCTCTCTCTCTCTCTCTCTCTCTCTCTCTCTCTCTCTCTCTCAAGCCTCTCCTTTTATTCTTTCCTTCTCCAGCGCTCCTCAACTCCCAGTCAGCCTCCCCAGCCTTTCTTCTTTTCCTCCCCAATCCTCCCAGTTCTATCTCTCCCTTTCCCTCTCCCCATTATTTCTCTCTCCTTCCCGTCCTTAAGCCTTCTCCCCTCTCCCCGGCACTTCTAGCCAGTTTTCTCTCCACATTTGCTCTCTCAGCCATCCTCCCCATCTCCTGTTTTTCCTTTCTTTCCCCTTCATTCCGCCTTCCATGCCCCTTTTTCTCCCCCCCCCCCTCCCTAGTTTCCTCCTCCTCCTCCTCCTCCAGTGTCCCCCCTCCCACACTCCCCTCACCATTCCCCTCCCAGCTTACCTCCCCTCTCCCCTCACAGTAATCAGCCGCCAACTCCAGGTCCCAAAGCTGCACTAAGTCTAAATTAAGTGTCGGCTTGTAGGACGCACCCTGCCACCCCTTACCCCATCACCGCCACCATTACTCCCAACCCCCCCACTCTCTCTCTCTCTCTCTCTCTCTCTCTCTCTCTCTCTCTCTCTCTCAACTTAGTCATTTCAGTGCTTCTTTAAAAATACTCGTAGTCACAGTCAGGTTGATATACATCTTACGTAATTAAGTATATTGTAATAGCATACATGTTATTTTTATTTTGCAGCCGAAAAAAATTAATTGTGATTGTTTTTATTTATTTATTTATTTGTTGACTTTTTTTTTTTTTTTAGAACGGGCGGGTCGGAGTGCTGGCCTTAGATACTATAGGGTCGATCCGGAGATGCTTGGGAGTTTTGTTTTATTCTAGCCTCGGACCCCTACTCCTCGAAGGGGGAAATACGGGATTGGTGGCTGCCGTTTGAAATGCTTATGTCCTGTTTGAGCGTTATTTCCTGGCCACTACTTCATTTTTTTTTTTTTTTTTTTTTTAAGGTATGAGTGGCAGGTGTTGTTTGTGGCCACCCCTTACGGGATAAAGGCGTTTGGCAGTGGATAGATAAACACAGAGATCGATTGATGTCAATAGATTGATTTATAGATAGATGGTAATAGATAGTTAGAGATGGATAGATGGTAATAGATAGTTAGAGATGGATAGATGGTAATAGATAGATAGATCGCAATAGATAGATAGATATGTAGAGGTG
>NC_137031.1:39717750-39765250 GCF_032717465.1 Coenobita brevimanus
CTTGCATGTCTAACGTCTTGCATTCCTGACGTATTACTCGTACATGTTTGACTGCTTATACACTAGTTGTGATAAATACCGGATTTCTTACACAGCAGGATTTTCACTTGCCTGACTTCTTACACACCAGGCTTCCTACACACCTGATTTGTCACACACCTGGCTTCTCACGCACCTGACGTCTGCCACACGTGTTCTAGACTCACTTGCGTCTCATACCTGTAGTCAGCACCCCTTTCCTCATGTGTGTGCTTTCCCACACCTCTTCTCCACACCTGACTTCTCACACACCTGACGTTTTCTGTATTGTATACTTTTTTTTTATGTGTTACAAACGTGACATTTCTCACCAGTTTTTACAAGTATTTAAGTACCTGTCTTTTACCATAGCTGCCACACACAGTACCTTATTATTCTCTCTCTCTCTCTCTCTCTCTCTCTCTCTCTCTCTCTCTGTTTGTTTGTTCCCTCTAATTCTTTCCCGTTATTAACATGAACTCAAGCCGACCTAATCTTACTCAGCTATAACCTAAGTTACCCTCATCTCCCCTCCCATCTTTAACCTAACCTAACTTTACCCGGTTTTCTTTAGTGTATCATCTGCCTCGTTTTCATTAATTTTTCCCCTTCCCTTTTTTCTCCCTTCTTTCCTGCTCTTTCTTCCTCCATCTTCTTCCGATATCTTTCCTTCCCCTTCTCTCACTTGCCCTTCCCGGTCCCTCTTCTTCACTCTTCTCTTCCCTTTCTGTCGCATCCTTGTTGTCTGCTCGTTTTCACCTTTTTCTTCCATCTCCTCCTTCATTTTCTTCTTCTTATCCCATGCTCACCTCTTCTTTCTCATTCTTCTGTTTTTGGCCAGCTCCATGCTGCCCTTATTGTTAGTCGGGTTTTCTTTCTTTCTTCTATTCATTCTTTCTTGTTTAATTGTGGCAGGCACTTCAGCCCTTCAGAATTAACCGATTCCGACCAAATTTGGACATAATGACCAGCCTATAACCTAGTTGTCTCCGCAAGGTTTTGGTTGCTAAGCAACAACTCGTTGCCTAGCAACGACCAAAAAAAAAAAAAATCGTACTTTTCACGCTTTCTGCTGTAGAGGCAATATTAATGGGCGTAGAATGCTCTGACTTCTTTTGGCGTAATCTTGAGGTCATTCCCTATCGGGAATGTGCCATCCATTTTCCCCTCTCTCCTCTAGTTTTCGAGTGGCAACTCTGCGAACATTGGCTTCAGCTTCCCTAGCAACCAGTACCGGTTTTCAAAAATGCACTCCTAGTTCCCCAGCGGCTCGATGGAATTGAATGAAAGTTTGTATGCTTATAGACTTTGACTAGCACTACAACTTTCTATCGTACACCTGTGTGCTGCATTGGCCAGGCCAGGGGGCAAAGGTCATCAAATGCAAAAACGGTAAACGGCTAAAATCACGACTATGCCCGCGCGAAATGCCAAGGCTCCGAAGATTATTAAGCCAGGGCCATGATTCTTGGGTGGATTGTTGCCGGGAGTACCTCCATACAAAAATGACATTTAGTGTCGAAACACTTCCAGTCGCTGGCACCGCCACCTAGAAGTTGTACCTCTGGTGGGCCATTCCGCGAATTTCAAGTTCCCTAGTTCCACAGTGGGTGGATGGAATCGAATGAAACTTTGCATGTTTATAGATGTTAATAAGTACTACAAGTGTGTTTCGTATTTGCGTGACCTATATCCGCCAGGTCAGGGGTCAGTGGTCATCCTGTGCAGAAATTATGAAAAGCGCGAAAATTACGTCCATGCTCGCGCGAAATGCAAAAGGGTCCGAAGATTATTAAGTCAGAGCCATGATTCTTGGGTGGAATGTTGCACAGGAGTACCTCCATATAGAAATGGCTCTTAGTGTCGAAAGTCACTTCCGGTCGCTGACAAAGCTTGGTCCACTTAGAGCTGGCCATCGTCGCCCACCGGCCTGTCATTCTTTAATTTGGATTCATATTCCCATATTTATTCAACTTCCCCTCTTTTTCTCTTTCTTTCTTTCCCCTTCTTGACCTGACCTACTGAGAAACGGCACCAATTAACAGTATAGATACGGACAGCAAAAATCACCCCTCTTCATATTTGAGAGAGAGAGAGAGAGAGAGAGAGAGAGAGATTGTGCTCATAAACTGTTTTGTTATTATCAGTGTCTGCATTAACGTGATAGACTTATATGGTTACAGAGAAAGCGGGTGTGGGTGCGTTAATTGGTTTTCAGATAAAGATAAGGCAACTCAGAAATTATTACAAGTGCGGTTGCGTATGTATGAATTTTGTGTATGTAGACATTATTGGTGCTGTGCGTGAATGTTGATGTGTGTGTGTGTGTGTATTTGTATGACTGTGCCTAATATGTACGAATGAATATGTTTATGTGGCGGTATGTATGTGTATAAATCGTAAGGTATGTATAGTGTTGGATTTCTGTATCATCCTACCGCATAATAGAAGAAAATAAGAAACCTATATATTATTTTAGTGATTTTGGGGTTTCGAAAAGCACATTACAAGGTTTCGAAAGATATTATTTACATCCCGTGATTCAGTATTTATGTCCACAGCCGTACGTGTGTGTGTGTGTGTGTGTGTGTGTGTGTGTGTGTGTGTGTGTGTGTGTGTGTGTTTTATTCAAGGCCCACTTTTCCCTCCCCCTTCCGACTCGTGAGACAACTCTTGGAAAAACTGTTAATTGGACTGTGACTGGGTGTGTTAGCCTTAGCTTGGTTTTATTGCTGGGAGAGAGAGAGAGAGAGAGAGAGAGAGTTGCAGTGTTCAAGTTTATTACATTCTTCCCGCTTAAGTGTATCATTCTGATGTTGATGGGAGAAGGGTGAGAGGAAGACCAGGGTGGAGGTGGATGGGTAAAAGGGAGGAGTATATGGTGGAGGGCGACTTGGATCGACGGGAGGGAGTGGAGGGAAATTGTTGGTAAAGAGGCCAGCAGTCATATTGTTCACTTTTTCACCTCGAGGACGTACTTCAGATTTTATTCTTGCTACCCCGTGACAATTAGACTCGATTAAAGAGAGCCCCCCCCCCCTCCTTGTTTTCCTTTTTATTCTAATGGGGGTTAGATATCGCATTCATTATCCCCCTCCACTGCAGGGATCTTTTCGAGGTTAAAATCGTCTGATGATAGCAAGATAATACGATATCGGGACGACTGGGTTAAAACCGAAAAGAACCCAAAAAAGCAAGTCCCATTTTTAATGGTTGTTCTTGGGAGCACCTGTAATTGTTATATGATTAGCCTGCATCCCACATTTCATTGCGTAGTGAGCACTGGTACAGGATGATTAAATGTGTTCTCCCATCATCACGTGGTTTGGAAATAATAATGAAAAATTGGGGGTTCGCTCACACCTTGGCACCCGTAGTTTGTAATAATAATAATTATTATTATAATTATATAATAATAATAAACAGAAAACGGAAGTTTCCATTAGCAGTTTCCATAACTCACCACGTTACAAGCTGTCGCTGGACCTGGTGATTTCTATACCCTTCATATAGTGACTACTTTGAAGTGAAGAGCTGGTGTAGTAGGGCCACCGTAAAAGAGTGTCAGACACTTTGGGCGAAGATGAAAGCAACAAAATCCTCGCAGAGCAAAAACAGCGGAGCCCAAACTACTTTCCATTGACCCCTGGGCGATCTCAGAAACTACTGGCCATTTAAAGTCATTTCCGACCTGCTCCCGCGAATACACTATATTTATAGTTTTTTTTTTTTTTTTTTTTTTTTTTTAATGTAACTGGAGAACCTGTACTGGGAACTAGATGATATTGGGTCATACGAAGCCGCCAGCTGGGGGACTCAGATGGCCAAGTATAGATGGCCAAGTATGATGGCCATAGATTTGAAATTGAGCGAATACGAGCAGTTGACTTCTTAATAATAATAATAATAATAATAATAATAATATTTACAAGAATAATATAACTCGCCACTGGTATGGTGAGTTATAATAATGTGGCTGATAGGGGTGTTTTCTTGCTGACCAGTCTGGATGAACGCTTAGATCAGGCGTTTGAGAGAGAGAGAGAGAGCAGATAGATCGGTATGTAGTTAGATGGAAAGGGACATAGATACAGATACCGGTGTTGAGACAATTACCAGAACACAGATAGATGCGCTAGATACTGATGGATGAATAGATACATACATACTGATGGATAGATAGATACAAATATATAGATTCTCATAAATGGATAGATAGAAAATGGAAGATAGATAGAAATACAGGCATAAATATTTGCAAATAGAGAGGTAGAGGCAGACAGGTAAATTCATAGTCAGATAGTTTATTGTAAAGGCAGGTAAATGAACTCTGGGATTAGTGCCTGACAGTTGATAGACAGACAGACAGAGTGATCGCTTGTTTGTTCGAAAGACCAGATCTGAAAAAAAAAAAAAAAAAATAGAATTCATACACAGGATCTGTTATATCCAGTATGCATGACGGGTGGAAAATTGTCAGTAGCGCTTTTGTGCATGATAACTGCTTCGATTGTGTAGCGGGCTGAAAGGGTTTGCTGGCATGGGGGGGGGGGGGAGTCCATCGTTGTCATGCAGGGTATTTGGTTTTGTCCATCGGCAGGCGGGCGGGCGGGGTTTGGTTGGTTGGTATTTACGGCACACAGAGACACACAGGATGGGAGATAGAGAGACACACGCACTGATAGATTGAAGCTGTAGTGAAAGCCTGTATACAAAGCTTGCACGCTTGTACGACGATAAAAAACGCAAAGTGTTTTGTTTTGGGATTCTGATTTTTCCCCCCAGATACTAACCGCTTCCTTTTTAATCATCCCCCTTCCCAAGTCTCACATAAACACAGGGTTGTAAGTTTAATAGTTTGAAGGAATGTTTGATCTGTGTGTGTGTGTGTGTGTGTATATATATATATATATATATATATATATATATGAGAGAGAGGGAGAGAATGTTTTGTGTGTGTATGTGTGTGTTGCATTAAAAGCCACTGCATTTTTACCGTATTCACGTTCCTAGAGATACTTCCGATTTCCCGAGAGAGAGAGAGAGATTTTATTGCATTCACCTCTATTTCTCTGAAGCTGAAAGTACAGATTTTTTTTTTTTTTTTTTTAGTTATGCGCTGCTGAGCCAGCTGCACTCCCGCAGTAATTCTCAGTTATGTAAGAATAATGAGTCAAGCAAGCAGTCAGGCAATGATAAATCAAGAAGTCAGTGTTAAGCAAAAAATCAAGACCACCCCAGTTTAATCAAGCAAACAGTCAATAGCATGCAGCGTCAATGAACAGTCATTGTGTGAAGCAAGTAATAAGTAAAATGAAGACAGTTCGTGCAGCAACAGCAGTCGTTCATTGAAGCAAGCAGTCAGGGCTGTAAACAGCAAGACCAAAGCCTTAGTCAAACAGAAGTAGGCATAACGCAAGCAGTGAAGCAAGTAAACAGCAAGGGCAGTCAGTCAGTAAGTAAAACAAACCATTAGGGACGCAAAAAGCAAGACGAGTGAGGGACTCATGAGTGAAGCAAGCATCGAGTTAGAGTATAAACAATAATAGTGAGCCAGTGAGTAAAGCAAGTAATAAAACAAGTAAAAAGCAAGACGAGTGAGTCTAAGTAAAGCAAGTAATGAAAAGTAGAGAGCAAGGCGAGTGAGTCAGTAAGTAAAGCAAGTATTGAAACAAGTGAAAAAGCCAGGTGAGTGAGTGAATCAGTGAGTGAAACAAGCAATCAAGCCTATAGGGAGAGGATCGGGGCAGGTGGAACAAAGGGATGGTTAATAAAGCATTGGAGTGTCAGCCCGTGTGGGTGATTGGCTGTTCCATAATACATGCTAGTCTCCCTGCCACACACGCACGCACGCACGCAAACACACACACACACACACACACACACACACACACACACACACACACACACACGTCATGCAGTCACCGTCATAATCAAGGGTACAGGTCGTCATGCAGTAATTATACACGTCATAGCCCATAATACCTCCACGTCAAAACTATACCACCTGCTAAAAGTATAATACCACGACGTCATGCAGTGCCAAGGAGTATAGCTGCATGCGTGCTAATTAAGGTCCACACGTCATGCAGTAATACCACATGCGTATGCAGCAGCGATACGTCATACAGTAGACTAATACCACGTCGTCATGCAGTATTACCACCCCATCATGCAGTGAAGGTTAATACCCCGTCATCATGCACAAACAGCCCACGTCGTCATGCACTAATACCATCCGCCTTAGGGGGGTGTTGGGACAGCAAGAGGAGATGCAGATCGCTCATTGGTTACCCAGGGACGTAAAATTGACCCCTGATTGGTTCGGCCGTGAAGCAACTTACCCTCTGATTGGCTGCCGGTCTGATTGGTCGCCCCCCGAGTGGATTTACGTCGTTAATTGGCTCTCACGCTTTTTATTTTTGGCGTCGAGTCGTCCGGGTCACCTTTTCATTAACTTCTGGGCCTTGTTATTGGGTTTGTTTCTACTATTTTTAAGGATTTTTTTTTTTTTGTTATACGTAGTTTTTGGTTTTTATTTTTGGGTCTCGTCGTCCGGGTCACTTTTTTCATTAACTTTTGGGCCTGTTATTGAGGTTCATTTTTGTATGCTTTATTCAGATTTTTTTTTTTTAATTTGTATTCAGCTTCAGTTTTATTTTCCATTAACAAATTCTCCCCTGTTATCATCATGCTGTTGTCGTTATTTTTTTTCCTCATTGCATTGAGGATCCCACCTTACCCCTTCCTTAGGTGGGAAAAAGGTCAGAATGATGATGATTATGATCTTCTGTTTTCAGCTTTTTTCTGCATTTCTAAAGGATATTGTATTCACTTTTTCTGTTTTGTTTTGTGTGTGTGTGTGTGTGTGTGTGTGTGAGAGAGAGAGAGAGAGAGAGAGAGAGAGAGAGAGAGAGAGAGAACAGAATTTGAAGGGATGACCGCTGCCTCATTTCCCCCCCTTCACTCCCCTTCATTTCCCCATAACATTTCCTCTACGGCTCAACATTTCTTCTTTTGTCAGTGTGTTTGTCCTGGTTTCATTCCTGTTCTTTTTTGTATTTTTTTTTATATTTTCCTTTCAATTTCTCATTCAGATCTTGACTGTGACTTCCATTATTTTATTTTTTCGTATTTTTTCCTCTTTATGTCTGGCCAAGATCTTAATAGTGGTTTCCTTTACATTTTTTTTTTTTCCCACTCAGTCATCCCTCTCTCTCTCTCTCTCTCTCTCTCTCTCTCTCTCCCTCTCCCTCTCCTCTCCTCTCCTCTCCTCTCCTCTCTCAGGATATCATGATAGGTAATCCCAATTCTCTCTTCCAATTTCTGTCGCTCGATCATCACCCAGAAGACGCACAAAAACCCACAATCCACAACCCAGAAGTCACGTTAAAATCACCCCAATTCCCAGGCTGCCGTAGGGCCCAAAATCGCTCAGTCTGCGGGTGTGGGATGCGTCCGAATGCACCGTCCGGTAGTTGAGCGCAGACTTAAGTTCAAGGTATGACTATGGTTGCAAATCAAGCTGGTAGGGATGGAGGAGGATGAGAGTCTTCGTGGTGAAGGGGCTGATATTTCTCTCTCTCTCTCTCTCTCTCTCTCTCTCTCTCTCTCTCTCTCTCTCTCTCTCTCTCTCTCTCTCTCTCGTGTGTGTGTGTGTGTGTGTGTGTGTCTGGGATCGATGTGAGTTGGGGGCTGTGTTAAGTATGGTGTTCTTCCCTTCTTCCTTGGGACTGGAATCAGAGGGTGAGGTCTAATGGATGGGATTGGGATGAGGCAGCTAGAGTCTTTAGATTTGTGGATAGATGAGTTGGTCGGTTGATAGATAGAGAGAGAGATAGACACAAGGGATAATATCATTCTTGTGGACAGAGGAACACAGTATAGCTGATAGATAGTTAAATGAATTAAGGGGGTGAAGGGTAGATAGTAGAGACGACACAGTAGTAAGACATGTTGCAGAATATAAAGAAATAGTTATAGTGCAAGTAAAAAGAAGTTAACACATGAAAATGGATAAGGTTAATTAATAGATAGATAAAGAGAGACGGAGAAAATTGTTATTCATCTCCTGCACGTATTCTTTTTTTTTTTTTCTTTTACTTTAATGCATAATTTATAGAACCTACTCTGTCACCCAGCGTTTATTTTTTTTCATCTAGAGTACTGATTGAAAGGCAGCCCAGGAGAAATAAAAATACCCTTTTCTTACACCACCACGAAATGAAAGTGTGAGTAATGATGATAGTGAATGGTGATTGAAGTAGTTTATGGTATCGTGGTCTTTATCTTCATCGTAGTTTTTTTCTTTTTGCGCCGTTGATCGTGTGAGTAGGTTTGGAATTAGGGGCAGGAAAGCCAAAGAGGATAACATTTAGCTGATGTGCAAGCATCGTGGACCATGCATTTTTTCACTCCCGTATTTGGGAATGGTCAGAATAACATGGTAGTACTGATGTTGGTGATGATGATGATGATAGTAGTAGTAGTAGTAGTAATGATAATAATAATAATAATAATGATGATGATGATATGTAGTTATATGTATTTATTTAATTTTGTCAGAAAAAAAATGAAGAAAAATATTCCTTTGTACGACAGCCATAAAAGAACATTTCATTAACAGTTTCCAGTCTAAAGAAAAGTGAATGAATGCCACTGACCCATACAAGACCATTTATTTAATATGTATGACATGGGGTGCTGCCTTTTTATCAGTCATCCCTTCTCACCACTTTCTTTCGTTTTCTTTACTTGCCTTCCAGTTCTCCCTTCTTCCTCTCTTAACCTTTTCATTTGTTCCTCTTTCCTTCTGTCATCCTTTCTTCCTCCTCTTCCATCTCCTTCTCCTCCTCTCCCACTTTTCTTCCTCCCCCTTATCACTATTCTCAAATACTTTCCGTCCCTTACCTCCCTATTCTCTATTTTATTCCCTCATCTTGCTCTCTCTTTTATTCTTCCTCTCCCTTCTCTTCCTCTTTTTTCCTTCCTCTTCGTCTTCCTTCTTCTTCTCTTCCCTCCATTCCTCCTTTTCCTTCTCCACATGCTCTGCCATCTCTTCTTCCTTCCGTCACGCCAGTTCCTCTATCTTCACTTCTTTCACCCCGTCCTCTTCCAATACGCTTTCTCTTCTTCCATCTTTCATCCCCTTTCCATAGTTTTTTCCTCCTCCTCCTCCTCCTCCTCACTAAATTTTCTTCCGGTTCTCATTTTCCGTGCTTTTCCCTCCTTTCCTTCCTCCTCCTCCTCCTCCCTATACCCACCTCTTCCACATCTCGTTCCAATACCCTCCATCTCCTTCCAGCCCATCTTCTGTATTTCCTTCACTTCTCCCCTCCCACCTCCAGTTCAGGTTCCCTTTCTTACCCCCTCCCACATCCCCTGCTCCTCCTCCTGCCAGCAAACTGACACTCTTCCTCATCTTCCTCATCCTCTTCCTCATGTACCACCACCACTATCACTCTCTCCTCCCCCTCGCCCTGCCTCCCTCCCTCCCTGCCTTTCCCGCTCCTCCCCTTCCCCACCCCCGGATCTGTAAATAGTAAACACGGAGTGGACGAGGGACATTCTGACTCTCCGCCCTTTCTCTTTAATTATGCCCTCCAAAACCTTTAACTCTCCTGCCCTACCCTATTCACTCCCTCTTAGTTTTATAGGAACGGGGGAAGCGAGTAATTTGTTTGTGTGTGTGTGTGTGTGTGTGTGTGTGAGAGAGAGAGAGAGAGAGAGAGAGGATATGGTGTGACGTGTGAGAGGGGCGGAGGGGGATCGGTGGGGGAATGAAAATATTTGCTGAGGAAATTGAGTGTATATCCTCAACGTGTGGGTGGGGTGTGTGGCAATGGTCGCGAAAGTACTAGGTGTATGTGTGGTTAGTGGGAGTGGTTGGTGTGGGAATGGTGGTGAAAATGGTTGGTATGGTAGTGGTAGCGGGAGTTGTAGGTATGGCAACGGTAGTGGGAGTGGTAGGTGTGGTAGTGGGAATGGTAGGTGTGGCAATGGTAGGTATGGAAATCGGTGTGGAATCGCTGGCCACAGAAAGGGTGGATTTATGAATAATAATAGTAAAGTATGGAAGTGGTATATATAAAAGTAGAAATGATAGATACATAAATGGTAACTATGGAAATGGCTGTAGAATTTATAGCTCTATAAATGACTGTGGATTTTTTCGTTGTAGAAATGGTGAAGGTGGATGCAGAAATTTGTTTGAAAATGGTAGTTTATTGCAGTGGTAGACGATGCGCAGGGTAGGTAAAGGGATGATAGATTTTAGCATTAGATATGAATATGGAAGGTGTGAAAAGAGTTGCTATAGAAATGGTGTGGGGGGAGGAGAGTAGTGGAGAAAAAAATAATAATAATAATGGTAATTTCCATCATCATCATCATCATCGGCCATAATCAGTCCCGTGCATCTGCAAATAATTTATGGGTATGTAGATGTAAGACTTCGTTAGTATGTGTGTGTGTGTATGTATGCGTGTCTGTGTGTGTGTATGTGTGGCGTTGGTGGTGTGGGTTTTAAGCTGACCATTGTCCAAAAGTAAACATCGTCCCCAGATTGCAGGCCAGCCACGCCAAAAGAATGACCCGCCGAGTTTTAATCCGACGGGGGGACTTCCATTGTGGTCGGGGACGCCATGCAAATACTCCCTCACCCCCGCTGCCCCCTCCCTCCCTGTGCATTACTCTTGCGGATCACCCAATTGCTCTCGTTACCCCGGCCCAGTCGTTAGTGCAACTGAATTGCACTTCCTCTTGGTCTCGTTAGTGTAGTTGGTTGTTAGTGTGGATTAATGTGTTGTTAGTGCAGGGAGATCTAGACCATCCTTTTGCCCTCATTGATGCAACTGAACAACACTTCCTAGGTCACCCCATTTGCTCTTGTTAGTTGATCCCAGTCGTCATTTCATTTAAATTTTGTTTCCCTGGATCGCCTAGATATCCTCGTTTGTTCATCGCGGCTGTCTGTTCACTAAAATTTGTCTTCTTGCATCACGCAGGTGCTGTACTCTCCATGGGCCAGCTAATCTCTCACCATACTCTGTTCATCTTACCTTGACCCAGATTTTCCTCCGTTTTCAGTTTATTTCACGTAGCCCAGTTGGAGAAAAAGACTAATGTGGCTTTGCATTTTTTGCATGGCAGTTCTTCGTGACTACCATCTGAGGTCGCGAGTGTAGGCTGAGTTTAAGGAAAAAGAGAAATCAACACAATCCTTACATGAATTAATGGATAGGTACCGACGTTACTGTTAATCAGGTCCACCTAATTATTTGATAATCCACCTTACTAGCGTAACCATCTGAATTTTATTATTATTGTCAGTCCGTCTAAATTTGTCCAACGGAATTAATCAGTAGTATATCCACCTGAATTTGTTGTTTTTGTAGTTGATTTTCTTGATACTTCACCTGAATGTATTGCTGCCCCACCTGAATTATCGAAAGCACCGGAATTTATCACAGGTCTGCTTCAACTAATTAATACTCCACCTTGAATTAATTGCACTTCCACCTGAATTTCGGATAAGCACTGGAATATGTTGATAATTCCCCTTAAATTATTATACAGTACATCCACTTGAATTTTTCCATCTGGATTTATCGATGTCCACTGAATTTATCGAAAGTCCGCCTGAGTTAAATTATTGATAGTCCACCTGAAATAGTCCCTCCTCGTCCTATTTTCCACTCGTTAGGTTTGGTCAGGTCGCGGGTTTGATTCCACATGAGGTCATATTGCTTACCTGTCTATAGTTTGTTCACTGAAACTTGGCTGAGATTTTGGATAGTTTACAACCCATTTTACGCAGCATAATGACAAGGTAATTTAATATTATGGCTGTGCATCTCCATCACGTTTTCTTTCTACCTGCCACTTCTTCGTGTTAAGCATCATATTGTATTGTTATTCTTATGTTACAGTTTAGCGTTTAAGATAAGGGATGGCAGTATGAGACATAATTAAAGGGATTTAGGAGGACTTCGCTTAACCCCCCTCCCCCCCATACACCTTTTTTTTTTTTTTTATAGTTTGCCCCCCCCCCTTGTTTTTATTCAGAGGAACGTGATTATGGGTTTAACTCACCGCTTGTTGAAAATGAAGTTTATATATATATATATATATATATATATATATGTGTGTGTGTGTGTGTGTGTGTGTGTGTAACGGACTCGTTTACACTCTCTCTCTCTCTCTCTCTCTCTCTCTCTCTCTCTCTCTCTCTCTCTCTCTCGTATCCTTTCTTCTTCCTCGTCTCCTGTCTCTTCTCTGTCCCTTCCCTTCCCTTCCCTTCCTTTTCTATTTCATACCCTTCCTTCACTCCTACATGTGCTCCCCCATGCTCTTTCTTTCTCCAATATCCTTTCTTCCGTCATCTCCACTTCCTTTCGTTTCCTTTCCTTTCCTTTTTCCTTTCCTTTTTCCTTCCCTTCCCTTCCCTTTCAGTGTTTCACCACCACCTCCTCTCCTCCCCTCTCCCTTCCCACTCCGCATCCCTTATATTGTAACATGATTTCCCGTGAGCAGGACATTTTAGCCTTTGATTGAAGGGGGCGAAGGAAATGAAAAGGAAAACAAAAAATAATGAAGAAAAGGGCTGTTGTGGTCACTCTGCTCGCCCCCAATCATTTTTACGGAGCAGGGCAGCTGGACGCAAGATTAAGGCATTAAGTACTCATGAAGCTTAATTATGTATGGCCAGGGACGCTGTGGTTATTATGGGTAGAATTGTGTGGAGTTTAGTTTAGTTATCCTTGTACACTTTTCTCGTTCTGGACTCGTACACTCCCATCCCCCCCTCTCTTTATGTAAGTATTTATATAGATAGCTAGAGACATACATATATACATACATACATACATACATAGGTAGATGGAAGAAACACACATAGAAGTCAGGCACCTTTATCACTATACCCGGGTTTAACTCTCGACTAGAGCGTCAAAAAGTTTCCACATATGTATGCTCGTGTAATTTGTGTTTCTCCAGCATATAGGAAGACGCTTGTGAACTGCCTGGGATAGATTAACACAACTATGTCACTTGTCGAGGTGCGTGGGCCAAACAAAAATCCTAATGACTGAAACGTGTCATCATATGGGTTGGGGTTGAAAAATATCCTCCCATAATGGATTTACCTGGTTCTTCGTAGAGTTCAGGTGGAGTCGATGATGATGATGATGGTCATAGCTGTATTAGTCATAGGAGTATGGGATAACATTTTACTGGCATGGAAAAACGTTGCCCTGAAGATTTTCAGATTTCCTTGATTCTGCATGACACTGTGGTCATGCAGAATCTTTTGTTGTAGGGAAATTAAAGATTTTCAGAAAATTCAGTGACAATTTTTACTGAGAATTGAAAATATGGTGCTGCCATTGACAAAATGTTCCCATCTAAATTACTTTTGAGTGGCAGTGAGTGTACAGGAAGCAAATATACTGGTGAAACAAATGTAAATCTGCCATGAAAAAGTATATGCCTTGAAAGGGGCAATTAACAAGTCGTGGGGGCTGCCACACACACCTCCCCTGCTTCAAGGGGAGCCTTAGTACGCTGATGATACTAATGATGATAAGGTGGTGATGATTAGTATTGTAATGATGACTGTGATAACAGCTGATGATGGTGATATTAATAACGATGGTGCTGGTTAAGATAACGATGAAGCTAATTTTGATAGTAATATATATATATGTAATGATGACTATGATAACATATTGATGATGATGATCATGATGATGATGGTGATATTAATAACGATGAAACTAATTTTGAGAGTAAAATTTGTGTGTGTGTGTATATATATATATATATATATATATATATATATATATATATATGACGACGACGTTCATGATAGACCCAGCAAACATCACCACTGCCCAGCGCACTCCACCCCTCTCTGGCAACCCCTTTAGGTCGAGCAAGTCAAATAATGTGGTTGAGTGTTTGTGTTGAGGGATTGGTCAGCGCTTGGTAACCCTGGCTTCAGCTTGGAGGAAAAGGCTCAAGCAAACATGAGAGAGAGAGAGAGAGAGTGAGAGAGAGAGAGCACAGGACACACATGTAAAAAGAAATCGCTATTCTTTGTGGCCAGGAAATTACCGCAGCTTCCCAGCTCCTCTCTCTCTCTCTCTCTCTCTCTCTCTCTCTCTCTCTCTCTCTCTCTCTCTCTCATTTTTTTCACGCATGCACATGTACGTGTCGCCAGCCCAGTTTAATTTACCTCGCATTTAAGAACGAACGCATTGGGTATTCTTGGCTGTGTCTAGTAATAATTATCAGTTTGTTCCCGTTTGTTTCGTAATTTGGTTTAGCGCCCGCACGAGCTATTGCCTAGAGGTTGTGATTTTTGGTGTGTGAGTGTGTGTGAGGGCAAAAGGACGGTTTTGATGCTATTTTATTATTATTATTATTATTATTATTATTATTATTATTATTATTGTAATCAGATTTTAATTATTGTGATTATCAGATATTATTATTATTATTGTAGCTTTTGCAGTTAGGTAAGGGAGGGTGCAAGAACATGCCATATCTCTGTTTCATCTTGCAAAAAAAAATCGAGTTACGGGAGGAAATCAGTGGTAAATGCTTAAGTCACTCTCCTGAAGTATAGCCTAATCCCATCTACCGTTTTCCCACAAGCTCCAGAATTACTAAAAGTTCTAAAATTAATCATTATAACTGCAAGTATAGCCATATTTTATTAATCTGACACAGGGACAGATAGTGTGTTACTAATCTGACATCACGGCATCAGTGTATATATTTTATCATCAGTAAGTAAATGGCAACACTGAGGGTATATGACTATTAAAAAATCCCATTGGCTTACATAATTTAATAGTACATACTTGAATTATTTTTTGAGATCTCTTTAAGTATCATAGTCATGTAATCAACTAGCTATACAGTAAATAAATAAAGCAAGCAATCAAGAAAACAAGAAAGAATAAGTGTAGATTCGAAAGGTGCACTTCCCAGATCCTCAACTTCCTCCAGCCTCCAGTGTGGGATTGACTGGGGGGGAGTGAGTTGTGTCCGACTTTCGCTTACAAATCCTCTACATCTCTCACGGTAAGCATCCTTTCTTAATTAATTAGAATGTTGATAAGCACGCGTAATATAGGAGAGGTATTTTTAGCCAGTAATGTGAGATGCATTTTGAGAGTGTGTGAGTGAGCCAAGTGGAAAGTACAGTGGTCTTTCTACACACATGATGCCGGAGTGTGATGTAGATGGTATGCGTCTCTAAATATCCGTCGATTCTCACAGTAAGGATAATTTCGTACTGAATTATAACAAACATTATTCGTATATGGTACAGGCATAATGTTTTAGCAAATAGTTAGATTAATATAGGTGGGAAAGCCGTAAATGAGCCAACCATAAAATGTGGTGATCTCCTGATGGCAACTAGCTGCTCTCGGGGGCAAGGCTGGCGGCGTGGGATTCTGGTTCACCTGCGCTTGGTGGTTCGATGCTTCGGTATGGTAATGCCTCGTTTGCTTCGCCTTGTTCTTATCAGGAAAGATAATTCCTTCGTTTGATTTGCTGTGTTTTGTATCAAGACAGCTTGGTTTCTTTGATGCATATATAGCATTACGGGTTTTGTGATTAATTTCGAAACACGTTTGGTTTGAAGATTCTGTAAAGACAAACTACGGTGTATAAAGATTGAATACCAAACTGTATTTAATAACAGTCTCACTCTTCAGATGCTAGATGTTAAGGGTAATTGATAATCATTTGGTTGTGCTACGGTTGGATTCTCTCTCTCTCTCTCTCTCCCAGCAAAAAAAAAAAAAAAAAAAAAAAAAAGGTATTGGCTGATTATTAACTTCTAGATAAGGAATTGGGAGACATTTTGTGCAAGATTCTCAGCTTATGAATACTGAAATAAATGCCTGAAAAATATTAGTATTATAGGTTGTACTAAACCTGGTCGAAAACTCGTAAAATTCCATTCCCTCTAACTTCTAGCAAATTTATTCACCAGAAAATTGGTCGTGGTTGCCCAAGAGTTAGTATGTTGGTAGCCTAGGAGTCATTTAGGCTACCTGTTGATTAGTTATATAATGCTCTAACATTTAACTTAAACGTGGATTGGGTTGGACTTGTTTGCTGTAGTTGCTTTGCTGTCGTCTGTCGGAGCCATTTTGATACTAAGTCGTGGTTTGATGAGCCTGGGTTATGCGGTAGGAATGGGTCTCTTTGGTTACCAGTCAGGTCAGCTTCGTTCAAACCATACCTGGCCATCACCTAAGCTGAAAGGGGTCAGGACTTTTTGTCAGATGAAAACAAAGCTACTATAGAGATCCTTCTTGACATACATACAGAATGGTTCATATATAACGCTCCACATCTACTCCGCCGGGCGATTTCTCATGTGTCGTGGGGTATTGGCTCTACATTATTTATTCATTTCCCACTCCGACTGCTACCCCCTTCTCACCTTAGCCGACAGAGCTGTCTCAACACGTAAGATACTGCCACGTTAGTTTCTAGTAGAGCGCTATTCACGGATCACCCTCTATAATCTCCTAGTGTTAGTATTAAAAAAGAATTAAATACATTCAGGGTAAGCCATCGTGTTGAAGATGTTAACCGTATGCCTTAACTTTTTTTGCCGACCGTCCTCCTTTCCCGTTTTTTTGCTTTGTATAAGACATGTTTGTTTTGCATTTTGTTTTCCTTTCATTCGTGGACTGCCTTATTCCCTCTCTTCAGTCCATCTTCCATTCATTGCTTTATTTCTTCGTTCTCTTGTGTTACCCTCTTTCCCTCAGTTTCAGTCCTTTTCAGCCTTTACCCCCTTCCCTCCAGCGTTCTCTTTCCCTCCCCTCTACGCGTCTTTCATTACCATTCTTTCCTTTTTCTTTCCTGCTTCCATTTACCTCATCTTTCCGTTATGACACACACACACACACACACACACACACACACAGGTTGTTGGTTAGACAGATGTAATAATATTTTGATAACGGCAATTCTAGTAACTTTCCTCCCCCCTCCCTCCCAGCATCTGAACAATAGGTACAGCGCACAGCTCAGTCTCAGATGCCCAGCCTCCCTTTTAACGAGCATCGCATACAGCTACTCACCATCTTGGCACTGATACCCACCATCCGTATTGAATGTATGGTACGGCTCTCATTCTGGATTGATGTGTTGGTATTAGCTGGGTGATTTTTGACGTGTTTGTAGCTGTTGAGATCAGGGAGGACTTACTGTGAGATTGTTTCCCTATTCTCTACCCATGTTCAGGATCTGGGACTAGTTTAAAATTTATACAGGAGATGCGCCCATAGGATCAAAAGGACAAGTAGATATAAATTTTAATACTTCTACGATTTTTCTCGTCCGAAGAAGCACGTCTAATTATATTTAGATGCGTCATTAGCTGCGAAAGGGTTAAGCTTCGAATGTGATCGGATTTTTTATTTATGCACATCCAATTTATGTGTATTAGTTGCAGTCGTAAGCCATAATGACAATAAATTTAAGACAAATCCAATTCAGTCGACAAAGAATCAGATAATAGAATTTGTCAACCAAAGATTTAGTTAAAAGCAACAGACAGACACTTTTAGGATAAGGCTAATGGCGTTGTGTCTAGGTACAGTCATTGGATGAAAGGTAAATAAGGAAATCATTAACCTTTACTCTGATGACATTTTCCTTCTTCAAGCGATCATCAATTTATATAACTTTGAGAAGGTCTTCATAATGTAGGTGTTAACTGAACTATATATGAGGTACAGTTGGAAGTCTCTCCCGAGCGAAAAAGAAAAAAATCGTTTGGAAGTAACAAGGATTTAATTAAACGTCATCAGATTCACTTGTCAAAGGGTTAATTCAGTAACCTAGACTTATATAACCTTGATGTATTTTGGACCCTGACGTGGTGTGTATAGCCTCGATGTGGTATTTATGACCGTGATGTGGTATTTAGGACAATGTATTTATGACCCTGGTGTTGGTACTTATGACCTTAATGTATTTATGACCCTGGTGTGGTATTTATGACCTTGATGTGGTATTTATGATCTTGATTTGGTATTTATGACCCTGGTATGGTATTTATGACCTTGATGTGGTATTTATGATCTTGATTTGGTATTTATGACCCTGGTATGGTATTTATGACCTTGATGTGGTATTTATGGTCTTGGTACTGTATGTATGAGTTTGATGTGGTATTTATGACTTTGATGTGGTATTTACGACCTTGATGTGATATTTATGACTCATGTGGTATTTATGACTTTGATATGGTATTTAATGAACATCGGCGCAGATCGAGTGACGTTTCGGTTCACAAGATAATTATTATGAATTTTCGCGGCATGTTTAGCTTTTACGAGGCTCACCAGAGGATTAAGGGTGCTCAGGCGCTGCTGGACTCCGCCTCATTAATCACACGCGATGATGATGCTGGCCGTTGTCTTCATGTGCGAAATACTTAAGTTTACTCGCCCGCTGACGAGGTTGTCCACAGTGGCGAAGTATGAAATGTGGCTCCGATAAAAGGTATTGATTTATATGGTAGGTGACACCCGGCAACGAAACATACATACATACATTTACACACATATACATTTATCTGTCCATCCATAATATATACAGCGACGCAGCTCAACACGACAGAATACACACACACACACACACACACACACACACACACACACACACACACACTGCAGGTTTGTCATCCTCGCCGCCATCGCTCGTGGGAATGAGGGGGAAGGGGGCTAGGCGAGAGGAAAGCAGAGGGGAGCAGGGAGGAGTGGGGGGAGTGGCATAAAGAGGGGAAAGAGTAGATGGGAGGGGAGGGAAGAGTGGTAAGTAGGAAATGGAAGAGGAATTTAGGAGGGGAAGAATAATGGAAGAGGGGAATGAGAAGGGGGAGGGGAGAGAAACAGAGAAATGAGGGGAAACGAGGGGACAGTAGGGGTAGAAACGAGAGGGGGAGTTGTTGCAAGAAGGGAAGGGGAGATGAGAGGAGGGGAAAGAGCAGTAGGGGAGGGGGAGTAAGGGGAGGGGAGTCAAAGGGGGGACTGCTAGGTCAAAAAATCAGGCTTCCACTAATGAGACGTGAATATTTTAACTCCGCTTTGGGTCTTCACCGACTAGGGATATCCGCCCCCCTCGTCCACCCCCTCCCCCTCCCTCTCCCTCTCCCCTATTTTTTTTTTTTTTTTTTTTTTGCGTAATGACGACCAGGTGCATTTTTACTCATTTTTCATCCCCCCCTCTCTCTCTATTTTTTTTTTTTTTTAGCGTTTTCTTTCATTCTTTCGGTTTGTATCTCTTTATCGTATTTGTTTATATCGATGTAAATAGATATATATGCGATTTATATTTCTCTGTCTGTCCTCTTTGTCTCTGTTTCTCTTACGAGTTTTTATATACTAAAAATTTGTCTCGTGTCTTTATTGTTTCTCTCTCTCTCTCTCTCTCTCTCTCTCTCTCTCTCTCTCTCTCTCTCTCTCTCTCATGCTCTTCATTTGCTTGTTTGTTTGTTTGCGTGCGGGGCTTCGATGGCTCATTATAAAGGCTGTTTGAGTGTTTGAAGTACCATTTTTTCTTTATCACAAGCAAGCACAGTGTTTTTTTATTTTCATTTTTTTTTCTTGTTTAATGGGTGTATCGAGACGGTGGGTTTGAACTGGCATTGTGGGGTGTTTGTATGTTTCTCTGTTTCTTGTGTTTTTGTCATGTTTTGTTTGTGTTTGGTTTGGCTTTTGTGTTAGGATTCTCTCTCTCTCTCTCTCTCTCTCTCTCTCTCTCTCTCTCTCTCATCTCCATCTCTATCGATCAATCTGCAGCGTATGTATGCATGTGTGTGTGTGTGTGTGTGTGTGTGTGTGTGTGTGTGCGCGCGCGCTAACTTTACTACCACCACACGCCTACACATTGCAAGCAGTCCTGTGCAATCATCCTGCATTACACCGACGTACGTTTTGCAGGTAGCAGTGTTCAGTATGCATATGTTTCCTCCCAGTCAAAGGATGCTGGAGAGAGAGAGAGAGAGAGAGAGAGAGAATTACTATTTGATGTAGATGGTAGAGGGGAGGAAATCATGCAAGAAATAGCTGGAAACCTCTTCATGACGATTACATTTTTTCGTTCTTGCTTCAAACGAATATATTTACCTCCGATGTCACCTTTTGTCGTGAAGAAGTAAGTAAAGGATATATCGTAAATCCCTCGCGTTCAAGAAATCCATCATTAAGTTGAAGAGAATTATGTGGCGACGAAATAATATAATCTCTTAACAATTCCGAGTCTCCTGAGCTTCACAAAATCGTCTGGCGCTGGTGAGAGTTGAATATAAGGCATTGTCGTACCGGAGGGGTTGATTGAGAGGGCTATTTCTTCGCTTCATTGGGTCACCTAATAAATCTCTTACTGGAGGGGTTTGAGACTGGGTGGTTGTGTCGATAGGTGGGATTTTGAGAAGACAGTTAAACCTCTTAGTGTAATGGCGTCTGTTTTACCTCATTCTTGCTCCTGCCAGACGATTTTTTAATATTTTGAAGCAGCCTCTCACTGAAGGCATTGAATTGGAAGAATGCATTTTTGAGTCCTTGTTTTACTTCCTGGTTGCTATCAGGAGCATTTAACGTGAGGGATAATAATTCTCTTTAGCTTTCTTGCTGTTCCCAGGCTTTCTTTTGTTTTTTTGTTTTTCCAGTAAGTACCCACCGCACTGAAATGGTTTAAGCGGCGGGACTGTGTTGATAGCTGGATTTTCAACGATACCGTAGTAGTTATAAAGCCTTTAATATGTTTCTTTCTTTTCCATTACCAGACAAGTTAATTCATCTCAGAAATTTCCTTCCACGCTAAATGAGTAAAATGATAAATGGGATTACTAAGAAGGAAATTGTTAGGCTTCCATTTTGCTTCATTTTTGTAAACTCCAGACGGGTTTAGTTCATCTCAATAAGCGGCCATGGCAATGAAGAAGCTGTGTTGATAGGTCTCTCTCTCTCTCTCTCTCTCTCTCTCTCTCTCTCTCTCTCTCTCTCTCTCTCATTTTCTTCATCCTCGCTACCACCAGGCCATCTTACTCGTCTGGGGAAGTAAGCCGGCCTCTCGCAGTGCAGGGGCTGTGTTGGTAGGTGGCATTTTTGAGTAGCAATTAGTTTCTCACACAAGGGAAAGTAAAATTTGCCCGAGTAACTGTTGCCTGGCGAGTGGATTTACACAAGGAGTTTGGAGTGCGCGAGGGGGTTAAGGGGTTGGGGAAAGGGGGGCTTGAGTTTTTCCCGATTTTTTCTGTTTTTCTTTTTTCCTGTTGGTGGGGGGAGGGAAGCTTGTTGTTGTTAATGTTTTGTTTGGCTTTCACATGGTCGGAGAGGGGGTAGGGGGTGCTTGGAGAGATGGAGGAAAGCTGGGAGGAAGACTGAGAGAGGGAGAGAGCGTAAGGGGGTGTAGGCTTGGAAGGAAAATAGGAGGGAGAGGGAGGGAATGAAAGAGGGGAGTTGGTAGGATAGGAGGTATGAAAAGGGTGTAGGAAGATGTGGGGATGCGCTGGAGGGATGGAGTAAAGCATGGAGGGAAGGAGAGAAGAAGTAAGCATGGGTGGAGGTTGGAACGAAAATAAGGGGGGAGGGGGTAGGAGGGCGAGTAGAGTGGTGGAGAGAGGGAAGGAATTTTCAGGGATGCAGACGGTCAAAAATTACTACTGTTATTTCATGTCAGAAGTACATTCGCCACCTGGATACATGATATTTGTAATTTTCGTATGTGCATTGCGTGCATTTCTATCGTTGTTTACACAGAAATTTGCTCTGTATACCTGTATATCTGTATGTCTATTTATCTATATCTACCTTTTTATTGTGTATTTTCTGTCTGTCAAGACCTACATCAGTATCTATCTGTGTCTATCTATCTATCTATCTATATCTATCTATCTGTCTATAGATAGATAGATAGATAGATATAGATATATAGATATTTGTATGTATATTGATTCGATTGTGTAAATTTTATACAGCCCTTCCCTTATTTTTAAAGCTTGCATTATTTTACCTGCTTAAATGCCTGTAACACTTAACAATGCAAGCAGTACTTTTATTACTTAATTATTTTACGACAGTGACATCTTGATACATAATTCTTGCCGTCACAGTACGAGTATGGTTATAATCAGCAGAGTCCTCTTTGTAGTGAAAAAGTTAATAGAGATTGTTTTTAACACATTTCACAGCTGGTGGTTCTGCAGTCCTGAATAATATCGTGTAACGGGACTAGAAACAAAGCAAAAAGAGTGGTAGTACTGAAGTGCATAAGTGGTAAATTTGTTGTTAGGCACTGCTCTTTGGTGACGCCTTTTATATTTTACAGCACTGACGATTTTATTCAGTGATAGTATATAGCTGCACTAGTGAAGGGATTAACAAAGTTTATGTCTGTCCTCTCCACCTTTAAATCCCTCTCCCAGGCTGTATCATATCGTCCTGACAAAGCAAAAATACAAGGCAGATACGTCAAGGGAGTTAATACTTGCCGGTACGCTGTTGGCACTATCGAAATCGTCTTGCTATTTAACCTATTTACTCTCAGAACATTTTATTTACTTATTTTGTCATTTTTGCTGGTACCACAAGATTTTATTCAGCTGCTGATGAGTCCACCAATGTTGATGGAGTTAATGAGGACTGCATTAAATCCCCTTCGGTAAACTTCAGCTAACTAAAATCGTCTAGAGATAGGAAGAATGAAAAGGGAGGGACGTCAGTGTACCCAGATTTGTAAATACTAAAGTCTCCGTAAGTACTTGTCTGGTACGGTGTTTGCAGTACCCAGATTGCCTAAATACTTCTTACTTAGAGTACATCATCAGTCATTTACATTCCTTCCAGTCGTAATGAACTCGTCTCTTCTTTCTCTCTTGTGCTTTTCAATCCCAGCCGAATTATCTAGGCCTAAGTCCACCTTTTCCTCGAACTATCTCCCCCTCCCCTTGCTTCTGCCCATCTCACCTCTATTCCTCTTTTCCATCGCCTCCTCCAAACACTTCCCTCTGTTTCATCTTTTCGTCTGTCACCTTCCATTCCACACCCTTCCCCCCTCTTCTTCCCTCCCTCAGTCTCATCCTTCTCCTCTTCCCTCCCTCAGCCTCATCCTTTCCCTCTTCCCTCCCTCTGCCTCACACTTTTTCTCAAACCCCTTTGTTTCTGTTCTGTCCATTTACCTCACCCTTCTCCTCTTCCCTGCTTCAGCCTCATTCTACTCTTTCAGCTCCCCGCCTCTCACCCTTCTTTTCCAACGCCCTGCCCTCACTTCTGCCCCCTCACTGTTTCCTCTGCCTTTCCTCCTTACCACCCTTCTCTACTCCCAGCCTTCCCTCTTTCACCCTGCCTTACACACACACACACATACACACACACACACACACACACACACACACACACACACACACACACACACACACACACACACACAATGATACGTACATCTAGACTTTTATCCACTCTCATTCCATCCCCTTAACCATTTTTACCTTCCTCCCTTCCACTCTCTCACACGTACGTCGTTACTGTTATACTTCTCTCCTATTTCTACATTCTCCCTCTCCCGTTTTTAGTGTCCATCCTTTTCTCCCTTTTTTCCTCTGCCTCCCACTCCCCTTCTTTCTTCTCCCACTCCATCACCATTCATTCCTTCGCTCTTCCCATCTTGCTTTCCTTTTCTTTCCCTTTATGATTCCCTCTCCCAATCAATCTCTCTCTCTCACTCTTCCTCCCTACCTCCCTTGTTTCATCTCTCCCTTTCCTGTTTCCCCTCCTGTCCTCCTTTTACCCCCCCCCTCTCTCTCTCTCGTATTTTCTTTCCCGCTCCCATTCCTTTCCCTCCCCTGCTTTTCTTCCATCTCAATCCCATTCATCGTCACAGTCCACAAATCTGCATTTTCTTTCTGTCACACTATCCTCTTCCTTCCTTTTACCATTTCTCTCCCTCTATCCTTTCTCCAATCTTCTCTCCCTCTATCTTTTCTCCTGTCTTCCCCCTCCCCTTCCACTTCCCTCTCCCTCCCTTCTCTGGACTGAAGCATCCCCGACTCCTAAGTGCATTATACACACACGGCATGCATCTTCCATTACCCCCAGTTCCCCCTCCCCCTTCACCCTCTTCCGCCTCCCTATCTCCCTCCTCACTCTCTCCCCATCCACCTCCTAACTCTGCCCATCCTCCTCATCACTCTTTTCTCTCTCTACTTCTCCCCCTACACTCTTTCTCTCTTCTTACTCCCTCCTTATCTTTTCCCTTTATCTCTCCATCTTTCACATCTCACGCACTTACCTCTTTTCTCATTTTCATTTCTGTCTGTCCCTTCATCCCCCTACTTCCTTTCCTCTTCCCCTGAATACCTCTCCTTCTTGCTCATCTCACCGTTTTTCCTCTATCCCCCCGTTTGTGTCCCCCACGCCTCATCCTCCCTCCCCCTCCAGTCCTCCTCTACTCTCTTCTCTCTTCTCCATGCTATCTTTTTCTTATTTCTCCCATCTCACCATCTTTACTCTCTTCCGCCGTCTTTCATCCTAATCCGCCCATTCTTTTCTCTTCTTCCCTCCCCTTCACTCTTTTCACCATCCTCACCCTTCTCCTCTTCCTTTGCTGTCTTTCCTGCCGATATCCTTTTTTCTCTTTTACTCTTTCTTATGCTTTCCCTTCCTCGTTCTGTCCTTTCTTTCACTTCTAGCTCACTCCCTCTCTTTCTGTCCCCTCTTTCTCTTTCTGTCCCCTCTTTCTCTTTCTGTCCCCTCTTTCTCTTTCTGTCCCCTCTTTCTCTTTCTGTCCTCTCTTTCTCGTTCTAACATCCCTTTCTCGTTCTATCTTTCTCTTTTTGCTCGCTCTCCTTCTCGTATCATCATGCTTTTCTCTCCGTCGTTTTTTTCTCTTCTCCTCTCCGTTTGCCCACCCCTGCTCTCTTCCCTCAGTTCTTACCCACTTTCCTTCCAGCTTCCATTCTTCTAGTTCTCCTTTTCTCCCTCCCCCTCCTTTCTCCGTGCCCCACCTTTCTACCTGCCCCGCTCATTTCTCTTGCTGCCCCTCCATGCCCACCTTCTCGTAGTGAAGAGAAGAAAATGAGTTAGAAGCAGCCAATATCCCTCTCAGTAAACGTTATATTCTTGCTGCAAACTAGCTATATTATTCAGCTGTGGAAGGACGCCGTATAGTGAAGGAGTAAACAAGAGTAAACAATTTTCTTTCAGTACAATGACGCCTTTTATGTCCTTGGAACGACCAGACGAAATTATTTAACTTAGCAAGGACCTTTTCGTTATGGTGGGGCTGAGATTATTTCCTTAAACCACGATAATACAATGACCCCAATCTTTGTTTTTCTTCCCCGCCTCTGTGTGTGTGTGTGTGTGTGTGTGTGTGTGTGTGTGTGTGTGTGATCGTCAGACTGCTGTTTAGGTTAGAAAGGACCCTTATTGAAGGATCTACAATCAGTCTTTAGTTAGCCCTTCTTTGCAATTAACCTTTTTTTTTTAATTATTTAACCTTTATGTCACCGGAGGATATTGTTAAGTACACCTTTACCCCATCTCAGGTACTGTTTTCTCTCTCTCTCTCTCTCTCTCTCTCTCTCTCTCTCTCTCTCTCTCACACACACACACACACACACACACACACACACACACACACACACAACTTAAATATAGATAGCCTTTTAATGGGTTGATCTACACCCCCTCCCCCATCCCCCCCTCCTGCTCATTTACCTCCTCCATGAAATCTTGAAGGAGTGTGTGGCCTTGTGTTTGTTTGCTACCTGAGATGCTTGGCCGTGTTTGCCTGTGTGTTTGGATGTTTGTGGCTCCATAAAACACACACACACACACACACACACACACACACACACACACACACACACACACACACAGGCATATCATCTTGCTCCGTCACTTCCATTCTATAACCCTTATCTCCCTTTTTTTTTTTATAAGTCGCATATTTAAAGCTTTTTCTCACCCTTTCCCCTTCCTTCCCCTTTCCACACTTCCCCTCCCCCCTCCCCTTTTTTTCCTTTCCCACCTTTATCACCGCTACTTCCCCGTTCTTGCGTATCTCCCTCCATTTTACTTTTTTTTTTTACATCCACGCTTTAACTCACCATCTTCTACTCCCTCCCTCTCTCCATGTATCTTCTTCCTCATCTTTTTTTTTTTAATTCCTTTTCCCACCTCTCTCCCTCTCAGTTTCGTCATCTCCCACCTTGCCGCCTTTCCTCACTCCCATAATATTACTTCCCCTCCCCCCCTTACAAACATCCATCCCCTCACCCTCCCCTTTCCTCACTCCCATCATATCACTTTCCCCTCCCCTCACCCCCTTCCCATCCTCTTCATCCCTTTTGGTCCTCCACTGCCGAGCGACATTTAAATAAACTGTGTGTGTGTGTGTGTGTGTGTGTGTGTGTGTGTGTGTGTGTGTGTGTGTGTGTGTGTGTGTGTGTGCGCGTGTGTGTGATTATTGTGTTTTAGTGTCTCCTTAGCTGAGTGAAATCGTCTGGTGACATAAAGAAAATCATCATCCTAGCACTGAAGGGATTAATGGTCTCTTGAATAGTGCCTTGTTCTAAACGACCCTCATATCTGATTATGTTGTGTCCTATAATTCTCATCGGTTTTCGGTAATACTTTTATGTCGATTCCGAGTTACTATATATTTTTAAACTGAATTCACGTATTTCTATCAGCAGAGATTAAATGTAAAGACTTCGGTTGATTAAACTCTTCAGTCACATTATATAAAAAGGAGAAATGTGGCACTTCTAATTATTTAACAGCTATTACCTATCTGTCACGCACTTCTCACATAAATTACTGTTCTGTTTATTTGCTTTATTTATGGTTTAAGTTGTAGGTTGGAGCCGATCATTTGAATGACATGAGTTGTCATTTTTTTTTTTTTTCAGGAAACTGATGATAAACCTCCCTGTGTCTGGTTTATGTTTTCCTCGTTTTGGACCCTTCTTATTCTTTATGATAGTGGAAATAGGATTTCGTTAAAGATAATACATTTCACACCCAGTGCTAAAAAGCTTATTTTATTTTATGAAAACAAGTAATTATTATATATGAAATTTTGGCTGTAAAATTTAACACCAAGCAAAGGAGTAATAGAACTACCCTGATGACCCATTTTACCGTCTTAATGAAAAATCAAAATCCATGTTTTTTTTTAGTAATATACGGTACGTATTTGTTTTATCAGTACAAGTGCTGTATTTGTTTACTTTTGTAATTATTTACATTTTTATTTATTTCCAGAAAATGCAGAGCGCTATAACGACCTGCTTAGCCAAGGCATCACGGACCCGGGTGAGTACATACAGTCTGTTTATTTATTCCTGGCCAGATGTACAGTTGGCACCATATGAACCTGGGACGCAATCGGTGTACAGTAGGGTGTAGCATTTGGTACACCTGACCGCCTTGACAGAATCACATGTTTGTCGGTGGCACTGACATAAATGAACGGAGATAATATTAGTTGAATTGACCAAGTAACTGTTATGCATGAACGTCAGAAAGTGTAGCAAGACTTCCACTTACATATATACACTGTACCAGGTGTGTGTGTGGCCAACTGTACCTATAACCCCGACTTGAATACTGAGCCGTGACTGGGAGCATCTTGAAGGACCTTGGGCTCTTATAACCCCTTCACTACGATGGCGCATTGGTTGTATTCTTTCCACCTGTCTCAAAATGATTTTTATTCAGTTTCAGGGAGTCTTCATGCAGGAGGGTTTTAGATGTAGTGTTCATTAAACCTTTTCCTAATAGAGGTCTTTCTTAAGGTGACAATTAATCTGATAGCACGAGTAATAGAAATACCCCCTTATTTTGCTTGTTTTTACTGAAGATTAATTTGTGAATTTATTGTGCAGTCTGGGGTGGAAGTTCGTCTGATATTGTACGGCGCTGCTTCACACTTTATATCCGTCAGTTTTCTACTTGGCACACACACACACACACACACACACACACACACACACACACACACACACACACACAGAAATCTGCGGATGATTATAGCCACGTTTCATCACTTGCATAGGTCTTTTGCTTTGCCCGGCGGCAGTATTCACACACACACACACACACACACACACACACGATTGAGAGTGCGATAACTTATGTACGGAAATCTTGGGAGACAGGGTGGTAGTGTGAGTGCGTGCATTTGTTAGTATGAGTGAATCTGAGAGTTAGTGTTTGGGAGAATGGTGACTGGAGTATGAGAGTATGTATAACTGTAAGAGAGTGACATTGAGAGTGAAAAATGTGTGCTAAAGTGCATGTGTGGAAGTGCGTGAATGAGGATGAAAGTGCGTGTTTGCGTGCGCGTGCATGCGTAAAAGTGCTTCATTGTAAGTGTAAGTGAAAGTGCGTTGTGTGCATCAGTAGGAGACCCTGCGTTTGAGTGAGTGAATGAGTAGCCTGTGTGAGCGAGTGATAATGCGTGCGTGTGAGTGAGTGCGATAGTGAGTGTGACGGCGTGTGTTCAGTCAGGCAGGTAATATGATAATTGGTGGGCTGGAGGCTGGCTCATCCCCTCCCTCCCCACCCCCTCTCCCCTCTTATCCCCATCCCTACCACCCCTCCCATATTCCCTACCTACCCCTCACCCTCCCTCCCATCACCTTTTTCATCCATCCTCAGCACACCCCTCACCCTCTCCTGTCCTCCCTTCCTCACTCCTCACCCTCTCATCTCCCCTTCCTCACTCCTCATTCCTTTTCTCTCGTGTCTCTTCCTCTCCTCTCCCTTCCATTTTCTCCTCTTCTTTCTCGTCTTTCCCCTCTCCCTCCCTCCCTTACGGGTAAAGATGATGTAGAATATATTTCCATTCATTACTTTTTAAATTAAATTCCCATGACATTTTCTTAGCTGTTTGGTATATCCTTCTCACCTTTTGCTGCCGACTTCACCTGGAGCGATTACAACATGTCCAGCTAGAAAAGTACAAAAAGTCTTGAGATAGGTAGCAATATATATTTTTTTCTTCCCCCTATTCTTTCTGCCCTTTTCCTCCCACAGTCCCTCTTTCTCATCCCTAATTCCTCATCTTTTCCTCCATCTCCCCCTTCCTATCTTCTCTCCACATCTTCTCTCCCCTTCCCCTACTTTTCCTCTCAATACCCCTCCCTTCCTACGCTTCACCCCTCACACTTCACCTTTACTGTTCGTCCTCGCCCCCTCTCTGCCGTCACCCCTCCCTTTCCTACCCCTCATCTCTCGCCTCCTCCCCACCATCCTCGCCTCCTCCCCACCATCCTTCCCTTCCCCGTCACTTCGTCCCTTCCTTTCACTTTCTAGCTCGCTCTGTTTTTTTTATATTTGTGTGGGTTTGTTTTTGGGTTTGTGTTTGTCATTGTTTTTGTCCGTGGTCGTGCTCATTGTGCATGTATGTGTGTGCATGTGTATTTTCTGTGTGTGCGTAGTTATGTGCGTTTTTGTAATGTTTGTGAACCTGTGCATTTGAGCTGTGTGTGAGTATTCATGCTTATGCGGTTATTTAAATGTGTGTGTGTGTGTGTGTGTGTGTGTGTGTGTGTGTGTGTGTGTGTGTGTGTGTGTTTACATTACAAAATACAGGTCATTCTCTCTCTCTCTCTCTCTCTCTCTCTCTCTCTCTCTCTCACACACACACACACACACACACACACACACGCATCAAATCAGTGCCAACATTCATTACCCGGGTTAATTATTGGTGTTAATAGCGCTCTGGTCATTGTGTTATTGTTTGTGGGTCATTGAATAGCTGTATAAATGTTGCCAATGCTGTAAGGGAATTTATATAATGACATTTGTATTAAAGCTGGAAATGCTGTAGGGAAATACATAACTCGAATTTGTATTAAAATGTAGCTATTTGATTGGAAATGCTGTGAAGAAATTTACATGAGCGAATTTGTTAAAGATTGGTATGCTGTAACTCATTATATTAGTTAGAAATATTATTAGGGCATTGATGTTAAAGTTGGTAGAAGATTAGTTTAAAGTTGGCAGTGTTTGAGAATTTGTTATGGAAGTGCTGTAAAAGAATTTATATTTAAGGTGAAGATGCTGAAAGGGCCATTGTATTGAAGTTATAATAATTTTTAGGGGAATTTATATTAATTTTTTGATACTGTGATGTGTATTGAAATTCTGGCTGCATGAATACTGTAATATTTTGCTTGGAAGAGCGTACTGGAACTGAAAAGGGTAGATGTAGAATTTATATATCACTGGAGTACTGGAATTTATATATATCAGTCAGGTACTGGAATCTTATATATCACGTTGGTACCGGAAGCCTCTAGACGCTTCCCATTCCATTCCTCTCTTCCCTTCCCTTTCCCTTATTTTTATCCTTCTACTTCTGTTTCTCCTTTTTCGTCTTTCCCTTCTTTTTTCCCCTTATTTTCGTTTCTTCTGTCTTCTTCAGTTCTCTTGTTTATTTCTCTTCCTCCTTTTCTTTCCACATCTCTGTTTAAGTTCCTCCTCCTCACCTATTCTCCCTTCCTCCATCCCCCTAATATTCTCCCTTCCAGCACATCTATAATATTTTCTCTTCTCCCTTCCTCCTCATCCGTCGTTTTCTCCCTTCCTCATCCTTTTTTTTTTTTTTTTTCCTTGTCCTTCTCCCCTTACCTTTCGTCCATTTTCCACTTGTTCCTCCTCCTCCTCCATTTAAAACCCGCCACTCATTTCCCTCGCCTCTCCTCCAGTCAGGGTTGCCAAGGTCGCGGTTTTCCCGCCAAATTGGGCTCGTTTTGAAGCTCTTCCGCGGGCAGATTTTACCGGTCGCGGGTTGCGGTTTTTTGGGCTGGTTTGAAAACTGTCGCGGTTGTTTGGGCTAGTATGGAGTTAAACCACATCACGACAATATACTGAGAGAGAGAGAGAGAGTTTAAACATATGGCGGAGAGAGACCCCCTAGTACTCCCACAGGGACCAGTGGATGCAGCCAGTGCGGAGACTCAGGAGAGAGTTTTGTTTTATCCCAATTATCGTTGCCAGCAAGCACTGCTGCAGTAGAGAGGATTTTCTCTCAGTATAATTTAGTGAAAAGTAAATGAAGAAACAGACAGCAACATGAAACAGTTGAAAACACTCTTCATGTTAGAGCAATATGCGGACATAAAATCTGTTGTAATGATTTCACAAACAAAATTATGTTAGCAAATTTCACATATGACGTACACAACAACGAAACACAGTGATGATGATCATATAGATTTTTGAATAATATAAGTGTGATGGAAAGTTGACTCAGAGGGAGAGAAAATACCTTCACTTGCATGTTGTATTACCTAGTGTAATGATAAGTATATTTCAACAGAATCATTGTTGTTTTATGGGCAATAGTGTTTTTATGGGAAATAGGGAAGGTTTAAGTGAATCAAGTGATCATTTCAGGCATTAATAGGGACCTATATATGAATTATTAATATAAAACACTAATTTCGCATAAATAGAGGATTTTTAAAATAATTATTGGTGTTGGGCTACTTTTGGGCTGGTTTTCAGTTGGGTTTCCGCGGGCAGAGCAGGGTGCGACTTGGCAACCCTGCCTCCAGTCTCTCTCTCTCTCACACACACACACACACACACACACACACACACACACGATATCTTTTACGTACATCCCTCATCCACCACTTCATCCATCATCATCATCCACCTCCCTTCCTGTCCTTTCCCCTCATCGACCCTCCATGCCTCCTTCCCTCACCACATTCCATCCTCATAAACCATCCATTTCCATCCTCCGCCCCTCCTTACTCACCATCCTACCCCTCACCCACTATCCATGCATCATCCTAGCCCCACATCTTCTCTTTCTCCATTATCTTCATCCACGCCCCTTCCTTCAATTCCTATTTTATTCCTCGTCCCTCCAAATCCTCTTTCCATTTATCCCTCCCCATCATTCCTCCATTAATCCCTCGCTATCCTTCCGTTAATCCTTCTCCATGCTTCAGTTAATCCTTCCCATCCTTCAGTAATCCTTCCCCATCCTTCCATTAATCCCTCCCATCCTTCCATTAATCCTTCCCCATCCTTCCATTAATCCCTCCCCATCCTTCCATTAATCCCTCCCCATCCTTCCATTAATCCCACCCCATCCTTCCATTAAACCCTCCCCTCCTTCCATTAATCCCTTCCATCCTTCCATCAATCCCTTCCCATCCTTTCATTAATCCCTCCCCATCCGTCCATTAATCCCTCTCCATCCTTCCATTAATCCCTCCCCATCCTTCCATTAATCCCTGCCATCCTTCCATTAATCTCTTCTCTCCCCCCTATCCCCTAATCCACATAATTGCCAGATTACCTTAAACTTTCGGCATCATTTATCCCTCGCTTTTTTTTTTTTTTTTTTTTTTTTTTTTTTTTTCCCACAATGAAAATTCCGCCTCTTTCTGCAACATGAATATAAAGTGTTCAGTGCTGCTTTTTCCGTTACTCCCTTTTTTCTTTTCTTGTTTTTTTTTTTTTTTCTTTTTTTTAGAAACGGGGTGGAAAATGTTAACCACTTCAGGCCAAGGACATGCTTTATTCTTGCTACCTACAGACGATTTACATCTGGGGAGACGTCTGGTAATAGAGGTCAACCCTCCTAACCAGAGGACGGGTTTTGTTTATTCTAGGTGCCTCCAGACGATTTTTAAGTATTCTGATTGCCTCTAGACGATTTTAAATGACTTAGGAATATTCTAGATGCTGCCATAAAATTTTATACTAGGTAATATTCTAGCTGCCTCCAGACGATTTTATGCAAGTTAGGGATATTGTAGATGCCTGCAGACGGTTTTATGCATCCTGCGAATACTCTAGCTGTCTCCAGATGAGTTTGTATAACTTGTGGATGTTCTAGTTGCCGTCAGACAATTTTTATAACAGATCAGAGGAAGGAAAAACAAATGAAAAATATTGTAGATGCCTGCAGACGATTTTATACAACCTAGGAAAGATCACAAATACTGGGGGGGATTGCAGAAGGTAGCATGTAAGCCCTGGATTTCGAAAAGTTTCCCCTTAGCTAAATATAATCCCTTGAGACGAGCAAGAGCAGCCCTAGAGATCGAAGAGTGTTTCAAAACCTGTATAAAATGGAAAACATCTCTTAGTCAAGGCGTTGCGTAATATCAAAACTTTTCGGTAATAATAATGAGACTCGTGTTAACCCCTAGGCTGACCAGATAGTTTCTTGTATATTCTTGCCACTACTAGTCGGTTTATTTTCATTAATATATATCTGCCACCAGACGACTTTGTTTAGTTCAGGTGGAGGAATTTATTGGAAGTCTGACCCATGTAGTACTATATGCTTCCCCAGAGATGAATAAAATTGCATGTAGTTAGCAAGACTACAGTATATATTAGAATAGTCTTCCTCGTAGTAAAGTTGTAAAATCCTTCACTTTGGTAAGGTATTTTTATTCTGGCTGCTTATAGACGGTTTTATTCTGCGTTGGATTTTTCGAACTGGAGGAGTTACAGATAGCCTTAGGAAACTACCACGGGATAAGATGATAATGGTGATAACGATGATGATGATAAAGATGGAGGTTTGTGAATCCCGCCAGCTACATAATAGGAGTTGGGATGATGATGGTAATGTAAAAAGTTAATGTATTTGGATTCTGCCGACCCATTTATGATAGGCTGATGATGGTGGTGATAGGGGTGATGATAGTAATGATGAGGATGGCAATGATAGCAGTGATGATGAGGATGGTGATGATAGGAATAATGATGAGGATGGTGATGATAGCAGTGATGATGAGGATGGTGACGATGGCATTGATGATGAGGATGATTGGGTAAACAGCAGAATGTACTTAATGTCAAAAGGAAAGCTAATCAAAAGAAAATGTATAATAGTGATTTCTGCATCCCTAACATTTTCTGAGTAATGGTGAATGGAACACGTACCAGGAGCCGAGGCAAAAGTCAAATATTAGGAAATGCTTAGAGAGCGCCTTCCTTTCTCTCCCAATCTCAGGCCGTAACCCCTTCAGCCTCAGGACCTCATTTTTATTTTATTTTTTGGCCGTTTTCTGATGGTTTGCCTTTGAGACGTAACAAATGTGAGGGGAAAATGATGTTTGAAAATCGACCTCGTGGTTATAAAAAAAAAAAAAAAAATCTTTCTCATTCTCTGGTCTTAACCCCTTCAGACCCAAGACCTTTTTTTTTTTTTTTTTTTTTTTTTTTTTTTTTGGACAATGTTTGCCTTTGACACATATCAGATAGCAAGGAGAAGTTAGTATTAGAAAATCATCCCAATGTTGGTACATAAAAATCGTCCTGTTGTATATTTTTTTGGTAAGGAAATCGATGTGGTGTGTATTAAAAATCTTCCTGGTGTTTATTTTTAACTTCAGAAATCGTCCGGGTTTATATTGAACTTAGGGAAATAGTCATTGTGGATATTTGCATAAAATCATCCATGTGTATCTCTAGCCGAAGAAAATCGTCCTGATGTTTATTTATACCATGGTTAACATAAAAGCTTAACATTAAAGCTTCCGGATATTTATTTCAGCCTGAAACCCTTCCGACTGTATACTTATAAAATCGTCCAGTTGTGTGATATTAGGGATGCCACCAGAGAGGGGGAAAGTAGGATTACAAAACTTCTGGGTTGTGTACATTGTAATATTACGATTTTTTAGTGCAATAAAATCGTCTGGGTCCCTAACAACAGATGAAATTACAGTACACAGCATCAGAAATTAATCGTGTGTTGCTGAGTACATGGTGTTGAAAAAACGTCTTGGAGATTATTTAAAATATAAAAAATAGTCGATGTGCACATAAAAACCGAGTTCTTTAGAGTAGTAGAAAATCGTCTGAGGTGTTTTAAAAATCTAATGTGTTGTTTGGAACATTACAAATCGTCTGGATGTAGTTTTGAATATAAAAAAGTGTCTGTGTATACTCTGATATTCACAATAGATAAACATCTGGGTGTACTTTGGAATAACAAAATCGTCTGGATGTTTGCTTTAGAATATAGGAAAATTTTGGGGTTGCACTATAATAGAAAATCGTCAGAGTGTACTTTAGATAAATATAAAATCGTCAGTAAGAAATTTAAAATATTGGAAAATCGCCTAGGTGTGTACTTTAGAATACTGGAAAATCGTCCGGGCGTGTACTTTCTGACACAACTTGACGAACGATTTTTTCAAACCCGGGTCGTCGACTGAGGTTGAGCTATCACCATTTTGGGCTGCACTTCCAATAGACAGGGCGGAAAATTGCTAGCTGAGAGAGAGAGAGAGAGAGAGAGAGAGAGAGAGAGAAAGAGAGAGAGAGAGAGACTCATGGGAGATGTTAAGTAATGAGGGAGATGTTTATGATAAGGATATAATATTTGGTTAACTGGATATCGTTACAAAAGTATCCCCGTTGAGAGAGAGAGAGAAGGGAGTCAGGGAGTAGAAGAGAGATGCCGATTTGCCCTGTAAAATTCCAGATGCCAAAACGTTCGTCCAGTCCCCTTCGACTGTCCATGTGTTTAGTATTACCCCTGACCACCTCATTAGCATTTTCACGCTTACTAACGACCCGACCAAGGCAGAGGGATGGTTCAGTGCGATTGAGTTAGAGGCGTTAGGAAAGGAATGCAGGGGTAACAACCATTTTGAGCAGAGCGCGGGGATGTAAACAAACCAGGTGAAAAATACGCTCGGTACGGGGCCCCCTGGTCGCTTGGCTCCTCCCCCTCTCTCATTGGTCCGTTGGCTTAGGAGGCTCGTTGGCACCGTATCCAATCCGTGTAATTCCATTATGGCACGTTTATATCCCCTTATATGTTCGTTACGCAACGGGACATGTATAGCAATGAAGATATAGGGAGCTTCAAAGATGTATTTAAGAAAAGAATAGGTTAAATGATTTAGGATGCTAGGGAGCCTCCTTAGTCAACGGGGATGAGGCCCATTGTGAGGATCTTTCCCATAGCCCCGCCCCCCGGTCCACTCCAGGCAGAGGGAGACACTGAGGAAAAGCGGGAGGAATGGAGGGAGGGAGAGACAGACCGGGGGAAAAGCGAGCCGCCCAGAGTGTTCAAAACCACCTCGTCTGCTTCCATAGGCTGAAGGAGGAGGAAAGAATGGATAGACGGGGAGGAAAAACGAGCTGTGCTACCTCTTTTATATCTGGTAGAAATAGAGAGATTGGAGAAGGAAAGAAGGAACTCTGGAGGAATGGGGGGCGAGGGAGGCAGGAGAATGCAAGCAGTCCTTAGTGTTTGAACCCTTCTACTCCTCCCTGTCTTTGAATCAGAGAATAGTTGCCTTAAGTATTTCGTACCCTAGAACTGACAGCCTCGGAAAAAACAAATTTGTTGCTGTAAGAGAGGGGGGATGGGGGAGGGGGTACAGAGGAGTGCAGAGGGAAGCAAAGGGTAACATACCTTTAGGTCTTTCCTGGAATGTTTGTTATAGGATGTTACAACCAATATAACTGTTCTGAGTCAAAGCCAAGGATACCAAAGCAGGGCATGGAGGGGGTAGGGGAAGCTGGAGCAGTGTTGGGAGAGGGAAAGATTGGGCGAGGGTAAGAGTATTCCGTACTTCCTCCTCTTCTCTGAAGGCTAGTGGGTATATAGAGACAGGGAGGTAAAATGAGGTAAGGAGGGAAAGAAGGAGGGGGAAGCGAGTGTTGGATACCTCCTCCCTCAGTATCTAGTGTGTGTGTGTGTGTGTGTGTGTGTGTGTGTGTGTGTGTGTGTGTGTGTTTAAATTTTGAAGGGTCGAAATGTGGAGTGATTTTTTTTTTTCCCCGCCCTATATTTTCGTCAGGGTGATATTGTGAAGTGGATTGGGGTGTGGTCCATTTGGCAGGCTTTTGGAGTAATAGATCCTTTTATTAGCCTCTTCTTTTCTGTTCTATGGATTCTACTCGCTGTCTCACCCACATCGACAGCGTGGGAGGCTGGGGTGGTGGTGGTTAGTAGTGGTGGTGATGGGAATAATGATAGTGATAGAGTTAGTTGGGACTGATGGTGATGATGATGATGGAAATGGTGGTGATGATGATGGGGGTAATGATATTGTTGTTTGCAATAATGATAGTGGTGGAGCCGGTGGGGATATTATGATTGATTCAGTGGTGGAAGGGATGATAATGACGGTACTAGTGATGATGATGATGATGGGGAATGACAGTGATGAAGACTGTACTGGTTGTGGTGGTGGTGGTGGTGATTGTGGTGGTGGAGGGATAAGAATGGTGGTGATGGAGGTTTTGGTGGTGGTTGTGATGGTATTGATGGTGGGGATAATAATACTGATAATAGTCTTGGTGGTGATATATGATGATGATGATGATGACGATCCTATTGTGGTTGTGCATTTTGTTTAACATGTTTAAACAGATATGGTTGTGCAGTTATGATGTACATGCATATTACTGTGTGTGTGTGTGTGTGTGTGTGTGTGTGTGTGTGTGTTGCTGGGTAGTGTGTATGCTTGGCCTGTATGGGAGTTTTTGTGTACACAGTCGTGTAAACACACTCATCCCAAATTTTGTGGGGAGGTGGAGGGACGGCTGGAGTGCTTGTGTGTGTGTGTGTGTGTGTGTGTGTGTGTGATTTTCATTACAGGATCCCATCCCTAAAGTACGTATGTGCCATTCTTCTGTGTTTGTGCGCGCGTATGTAAATGTGGTCTATGGTACAAGATCCCCATATTGAATATGCGTTTGCTTGTGTGTCTGTGTGTGTTTATTGTGTATGCATCCCAGAGAAGGTCTACGTTTGAGAGTGCTAGTGTTTGTTTTTGGCCCCATGTTTGTGTTTGATAGAGGGTTAATGTTGAGACGAGCAAATAGGGTATATAGACCAGAGTATTGGCTTAGCATAACAAAATGTGCATAATGGCCTCTTCATTAACCCTTTAACTGCTAATGGTTCTCGTTTGGATGTATCGGGAATAAAATTAAAAACAGAAAAAAATAGTCATAGGAAAAGTAGTAGTTAACCCTCTCTTGGTCGGGACAACTCGTGTTTTACTCCAGGTAACGCTAGACGATTTTTTTTTTCTTTTTTTTCTTTTTTAGTCATAGGAGCCTGAGAGTTTTAATATGTACTTCAGTAACATTTCGACTGCTAGCATTTCTCTCATCTGGAGGGTAGCAAGAGTAAGAAAATAATAACAATAGCCAATAAAATAGTCTGTATCATCTTTATTAATAACTTTCCTGGGTTACCTGTTATTGTTTCCACCAGACGATGTAATTCCAGCTTTAGGGCGATTTTTCCAAGTGGACATAGGTAAATAAAGCAGTCATCAGCCTCTTGATTACTAGGGGTCAGTTCTACGTTAAATTCGTCAGGTACCAGCAAGAATCGAGTATTAAAATGGGGATTTGTAGCGCAGGGTTATTGGAGATTGTTGTAAGCTTTTGGCCTGTAGTATTTTTCTCATCTGAATAAAATCATTAGTGTAAGTCAGATTTCAGTACCCAAGGACGTCCATAGCAGGGGCAGGTGTGTTACTACTCCTGATTGATTAAATTGATTGATTGATTGATTACCCTGAAAGGATTGAGGCTGCGTGACAACAGAAGTCATTGCCACTGATCCTGAAGCTATCATAAAGCTAAATTAATCATATTTTCCAAAGTAAACAAAAAATAAGACATCATCCTATTGAAGAGAACTTTCAGCCCGAGCATGTACTTTTTATTTCATTCATGTTATCCCGGGACAACTGTATTAAGCGTCAAAATTTTTCGAACTTGAAGGGCTAGATTTAGTTTTCATAACTCTCCTCCTTATTGATGTCCTCCCAGAATTACATAAAATCGTCAGGAGACAGGAAGAATGAAGTAATAATTATGTTACCGTAGTGGAATGGCTAAAATTTCTATAGCCGCCCTCTAGTTCTGGTCCCTTTTATCAACCGTAAGTAAAAGTCTAAGGGTTGAACACAGCCATTTTCAGTCGGCATTTAAAACCTACGGCATTTCATCGACTACTTTGAATGACCATGCTTTTTTTTTTTCTTTCTTTCTTTCTTTTTCTTTTTCTTTCTTTTGTAATCGTTTCTTTACCAAGACAAGGGTCAGGTTTTTAAAAAGAGTTTTATGTTTTATTGTGCTTTAATTCTTTATGCATATGGATGCAGATATTTGCCGTAGTGTTTTGTTTTATTACAGTGACTCAATCGGATACGTCTATGTGAAGCTACAGAACGTGGTGAATGTTTTTGGCGTATCCGATAGAGCCAGGATTCCGGGGGCTTGAATAATGAGTGAATGGAAGCATGGCCCATTGGATTGGGCAAATTTGGGCTGTCTGGACATTGCTACTCCTCACCCTGCCCTTGGGTGGGAAAGGAGGTTCGGGTGATGATGATGATGATGATGACATTATTTTTCGGCTACAATGACCTTTGTTACGCTGCCATGAAAGAGATAGAGAGTACAAAGGAATCCAGACTAATTCAGTATGGCAGTTAACCTCTTCAAACCGCTTTTTTTTTCCTTACAATGTTTGAGTTATCTGCAGACGATTTTATTCAGTATCCTACCAATGTCTGGCACTGAATGGGTTAATGAAGTCTATACATACAGTACCAGGTATATTATGCAACCCCTCCATTGGAAAAGTTACCCCTGTTCTGAATAGAAGAAATCGTCTGGTCCCTGTATTGAATAAATTGTCTGGTCCATGTACTGGAGAAACCGTCTGGTCCCAGCACTGAAAAATCGTCTGGTCCCTGTACTGAAAAAACCGTCTGGTCCCTGTGCTGAATAAATCGTCTCGTCCCTGTAGTGTATAAATCATTGGTCCGTGTTGTGAACAAATCGTCTGGACCCTGTAATGAATAAATCGTCTGGTCCTCGTGCTGAATCGTTTGGTCCCTGTACTGAATAAATCGTCTGGTCCCTGTAATGAATAAATCGTCTGGTAGCAGGTACCAAAAATATACATAAAAAAAGATGGATTGAAGGGGTGACGGTAATCCAAGCCTTTCATATCTCCTCTAGACACACACACCCTCCTTCCACCGGACTCTTTCCTCAGTTGAGTAAAATCGTCTTGTGTTACCCCGAATAAAACATAAGGTACATCCTCATCTCCACCTTCCCCCCCCCTCTCTCCCCACTCCCCTTCTCCCACCTCCCCTCCCCTCCCCATCGACACCGTGACTGACTGGCTGACGGCTGTGATCGTTCCTAACAGCTGCGTTCCCCCCACCCCCCAAAAATGGACACCTGTCAGAGCGTGTGTTTTGAGAGAGAGAGAGAGAGAGATACCACTACCGTCTGATTCCTAAGACCAGTTCCATTTTAACCAATACAGATTTTATGTCCTTCTGTATGTCTATCAGTCTATCTATCTGTCTGTCTATCTATCTCTTTATCTATTGTTTATTACTTTGTTACATTGTATTTAGTCCCTTAAGTACGAGTTGTTGTAATCTTGCAACCACCTGATTATTAAGTGAAGCTTATTATAGGCCTCGTAGTGAAGGATTAAATGAACATAGTAATTACGTCTATTATTTTTGCTGGGATTTTGAATTAGAGGGTTTTGATTTATTGATTTTTTTTTTCCACGGCCCTGCAACCCGCCATATTTTTGACTCTCCCCTCTCGTCAATTTTCAGATCTTTTATATTTCGTTCCCCACCCATCTCCCCCCTCCTCCCTGCCAACTCCCTCCCCTGGTCATTTTTCCTCCACCCCCTCGCGCTTTCCCCCACACCTTTCCCCCCTTTGCAACTTCTTTCCTTCACCCTCTCTCCTTTCCCTTCTTCGCCCTTTCCCCTTCCCACGCTACCCTCCCCTACTCTTCCTCCCTCCACCTCTTCCCTCCCCATCACTTTCCTTTCCCATCACTTTCCCTTTCTGTTCCCTCCCCCCCCTCCCCCGGCCCACCTCTCCCCTTCCCCCTTCTTCCTCTCTGGCTCCCCTAATCCGTCATGAAGCCTCCTGTCATGTGATCGATTATTACACACACACACACACACACACACACACACACCATAATCCCATTCCCCACATTTCATAACCAGCCACACCCCCACATGCATCCCACACCATTCCACATCTGTCCCGCACCATTCCACATCTGTCCCGCACAATTCCACATCCATCCCACACCATTCCACATCCATCCCACACCATTCCACATCCATCCCACACCATTCCACATCCATTCCACACCATTCCACATCCATTCCACACCATTCCACGTCGCAGTATCATCCACATCATCCCTCACCATCTCACCACTTTTCTTCTTACATCCAAGTGCCCATAATCACCCATTATTTTATCCCTTCAATCTAATGACGTCCCTTTACCTTATATTCCTTCACTTTTAGGGGAGGCGTCTTGTAGTGAAGGGGTTAATAGTCTTCATTAAGCCCATTCAGATCGATGCCGCATTTTATATTTTCTTGCAACTGCCTAACGATTTTATGCATCTAAGGGGAGATCATTGTGTAGAGGAGGGGATAAAAGCAGTCTCCATTAAACCCCATCATTGTAATTAGATCCATGCTTCCCCACGTGATTTTGTTCAGCATAAGGGGGAAACATGTCGTAGTGAAAGGGTTAGAAACAATCCTCTTATAACCCATTCAATACGGTGGTACATTTTACGTATATTTTTCCATCTCCGATTTTTCTTTTACTTTTTTATCTTTTGTTTGTCTTATGGGAGAATTTTTGTATTGAAGGGGATACGTTCACCATGTCTAGAGCATTATAATTCCCCCTTTATCCTCTGAGCTTGGTACACACACATAACTATCCCCCTTAACTTCAGGAACGCATCACAGTCTTTCGTCAACAGTATCCTTGGTTGTCCGTTTTCTTGTTATGTCGTGGGAAGATCATTTTACTTCTCTTGCAAACACAGCTTCTCAGAGGCAAGGTGTGCTAAACAGACCCCCCACCCTCTCTCTCTCTCTCTCTCTCTCTCTCATTCTAGAACCAGTACTCCGTCTTTTATGTATGCGATTGGTGACCTGTGGACCTTATTTCTCCTGGCTGTATTTCTTGATACTAATGGCCTCCAGCAGTCTTAACGCAGTGTGTCAATGCGTCTCGAAATGACCGGCGCATTGGACTTAAATGTGTGGAAGGGACAGGTATCGAAGTCTCTTAAACCTGTATTTTTATTAATTAATCATTGTTACTTTTATTATTATTGTTTTTTTGTCGTCATCATTATTATTACTATTATTACTGTTATTTATTTTATTTATTTATCGCATGACAGCCCCGATTTCTCACATCCAACATTCTTACTGCATTATTCTACATTTTCACGTTTCCCATCCCTTCCCTTCTCAGTCTCGGGCCTTCCTTTCCTCTCTCGCCTTCATGCTACTTTCTCCCTCCCCCCATCCTTTTCGTTTCCCCCATCCAGTCACATCTCACCTCCTCTATCCCCTTCTTCCCCACCGCACATCCCCCTGTCATTTGTCAATCCCACCATCCTTCCCATCATTCCTTCTGAGTCCCATCTCTCTTCTTCCATCCTCCCTTCATCTCATCATTGCTTCATATTTCAGTCTCATCTCCCCTCATTCCTCCTCCCCACATTTCAGTCCCGTCTCCCCACTTCCCACTCATTGCATCATATTTCAGTCTCATCTCCCCTCATCCGCCCTTCCCACATTCCACTAGGATAATCCCCCCACATCTCAACCCCACCTCCCTTCCCTTTCCTTCTTCCCCCTCACCCCTCGCTCACTTTCCACTAATCCCTTTCTCAGTTCTGCCTCCCCTCGCTCTCTTACTCCCCAGTTCCCTTCCTCCCTGGACATATTAATCCCGCATCCCTCCCTTCTCCTTCTCTCTCCTCCTCCTTTCCTTCCCTTCCCCTCCCCTCCCCTCCCCTCTCCTTCCCCTCCCCACCCCTCCCCTCCCCTCTCCTTCCCCTCCCCTCCCCTCCCCTCCCCAGCGGCGTCCACACCTGAGAACCAATTACCTGTGGGTGAGTGGCGTCATTAGTGTGGCTCTCGCAGGTAAATAATGGTTAAGCCCCTCCAAGCCAGACCCACACCCCTCACCTCCACCTCTCTCCCCTCATCCGTCTCCCTTCTTCCCTCACCCCTCTCCCTCATTTCCCCTTCATCCTTCGTCCCTCATCCCACGAGAAGTCATGGGGGTGGGGGAGGGGATGGGGGGGTCATCCATTTGTCACACCCACCTGAGCCTCCCCATACCTTCTCCCCCTCACATCTTCTCTCTCCCCTCTTCACTCTGTGGGTGTGGGTGAGATGATGATGATAATGAGGAGGAGAAGGATAGTGATAGTGGTTTTATTTTCCCAGCAAACATGAAAAAAAAAAAAGAAAGCGGAGGACGTGCAAAATTTGGTCGTTGTAAAGAAAGGTGAAGAAAACAGCAAAACAAAATCAAGATATCATATTTCTAGATGCCAGGACACATTGGGTTTAGAAGACTGCAGGTCACAGGCGATGGGAAAGACAGACTGAAGGAGGCGATTACAAAATTAACCAGTTAAGTATGGAAAGACTGAGAGTACTGGAGAACACCTGTATTACTTTGCTTATGAAAAAGAGTGAGTGTGTCGTTAGAATGGTGCTGCGTACTCGCAATAAATGGTTAGGAATACCAGCAGAAAAATAAGATCATTGACCACCATATTTGCATTCAGGTTTCTTTAACTCATTCTCACCTGAATAAGTTAATTGGCTTGAATAAAATACTACCGTAGAGTTGTGTTGACCATGAGAGAGTTGGTGGTGATTTTGAGCTCGCAGGCTCCTATGACTCACTGAGCTGAATAAAATCGTCTGGTGTTAGCTGGAATTGAGTACTGGTGTTGTTCCAGCCTTGAAAGGGTTAATTGCGATAACGTGATGATGATGCTAATGGTGATGATGATGATAATGATGATGGCTTTCTGAGTAGGTTAGGTGAGAGTGAGTAGTATTGTCAAGAAACTGGTTAGTAGGATGGGCTAGGAAACCACCTAAGCCCATAAGGATACACTCGCCTCCCACCCTCAGTCCACCAGCAGACCAGAATATCAGGCTAAATAACTTCACACCATGCGCCCCACCTACTCCCAATTAGAGCACACCAGGACAGATATACACAGACCATTTCCGACCAGAGCACACCCATACAGACCATTTCAGACCAGAGCACACTCATACAGACCAAAATTTGTCATGCGATGATAGCTTTTGAATATCTTTGGGACTGCTGTGTTTTGTGAATCAGCTAAAAAGACCCGCTTGAAGGCCAGACAGCAGAGCACAACCAAAAACGAGCAGAAAGGGACCAAAACAACACTACGTTTCCTTTTACACAGGACGAGGTGTAAAATGTAAGAGAGAGAGAGTTGAAATGGCGAATATATACTTAAACCAGAAAGAATAAAACTCTGTGTGTGTGTGTGTGTGTGTGTGTGTGTGTGTGTGTGTGTGAGAGAGAGAGAGAGAGAGAGAGAGAGAGAGAATAAAATTGTGTGTGTGTGTGAGAGAGGGAGAGAGAGAGAGAGAGCCTGGTAATCTTGAAGTAATGAGAGATATAGCGGTGTAGGACTGACTGTTGTTCTAATAGAGGCTCAGCTGGGGCTAGGATGCTCACTGGGGGCCGTAACGAAGTGATAAAACAGTCCACCCTCATAGATACCTCTCTCTCTCTCTCTCTCTCTCTCTCTCTCTCTCTCTCTCTCTCTCACACACACACACACACACACACACACACACACACACACACACACACACACACACACTTGTCTCTCTCTCTCTCTCTCTCTCTCTCTCTCTCTCTCTCTCTCTCTCTCTCTCTCTCTCTCTCTCTCTCATCATTTTGCCTTCTGTGACTGCTTTCTCTATCTCACCCACTGGCTTTCTCACTGATTGTCGGATTTTCACTCACTCGCTCACTTTCTCACAAAACCTCTCATTACTTCAAGCTTAGCAAGACCTCGCCTTCTGTGACTCGCTCTGTTTTCACTGTCACATTTTCCCAGTGCTCTCTCTCTCTCTCTCTCTCTCTCTCTCTCTCTCTCTCTCAAAACCATAACTTGTACCCCCTTAACTACAGCGACGCCTTCCTTATTTTAATCACAGTCACCAGTCGATTAGATATTATTATTATTATTATTATTATTATTGAGCTCTGTAAGTGAAGATCGAGACTGTTTTTAACCCTTCCAGGTCCAGTAGTGCTCAGTTGACCTCCCGCAAAGACAAACATCCTAATCGTTTAATTCTTCCCTCCGCCAGCCGATTTAAATTAGGATAGGATTAAGGGAGCTAAGAACACAGAAGAGATTGTTTTATTATTTTTAAACTCTATTTTATTATTTTTAGATCTATTTTAATGTTTTTAGATCCCTTGATTCTGTTACTGTACGATATTTTCCGGTTGAATTTTGATACCAGTAGACGATTTTATGTACTGTGGGTTGAGTAACAGTTTTGGAACAGGCGGCATTAGGTTTACCCTTCCTCCCAGTAATAAAGAAATGTCCTAAATTGAAAGACCGTCTGATGGTGGCAAGAATACAGTAAAACGTCAACGAATGAAAGGGAATCTTAACTTTCTAACAACGCTACGGAAGATTTTCAACCGAGCTTGATAGAGTCATAGTGGCAAGAGTGAAAGCCAAAACAGGCATTATCGTACGTAAAGGGTTAAGAAAGAGGCTGAGGAAACTGGGGAGGTGAAAAAAGATGATAGATTGATCAAAGCTAGAGAGAAGGAAAAAAACAGAGGGGAAAACAGGGAAAAGGAGGAGAAAAAGATTATAAGACAAACAGAGGGGAAAAGAAAAAGGGTGAGGGAACTGGAGAGAGAGGAAGAGATGATAGAATGACGAAAGATATGGAGAGGAAAAATAAAGGGGAAAACTGGGAGAGGTAAGAGATGAGAAGGATTATAAGACAAGTAGAGGGAAAAAGAAAGGGGATGAGAAAACGGGAGAGAGAGGGGAAAAGATGATAGAATGATGAAAGATAGGGAGATGAAAAATAGAGGCGAAGACTGTGAAAAGGAAATGAGAAGATTTATACGAGCGAGACAAGTACAGGGAAAAAGAGAGGAGGATACTAATGAGAGGGGAAAGATGATAAGGGTGATAATTTGAGGTGTGATGAACAAAAATGGAGAGGGAAGACTGGAAAAATGAATGGAAAAGATGACGAAGTGGGAAATAAGCAAAAGATGTGAAAGATGAAGTGAAGAAGCAAACTGAGAAAGATTGGGGAAATTGATGGCACAGAGGAAGGGGAAGTAGGGAAAGAAACGAGGGAAAAGATGAAATTAGAATAACGATAGGACATTACGGATACGATAAGGAACGAAAATGGAGGATGGAAAAAAGACTAAATGGAGAATAAAATAATGGGGGTAGGAAGAAATATGTTGATAAATGTAAGTAAGAAAAACATAAGAAATAAATGTGAGCAAACTGAGGAAATAAAATAGACAGTTGGATTGGAGAATATAGTTGAATGAAGGAAGAAGAAAAAAAGACGTGGAAATATATTAGTACTCATGCACCTGCGACTCAGCTGAATATAATCGTCTGGTGTTATGTGCGGTAGAACACTAGAATTCCCCCGACCATGAGAGGGTTAATACGTATTCTTTTCTGTTACTGAAGGTCCCTAACACCTCTTCCTGAGCGATTTATTTTGCTTAGTAGCCTACACCTTGCTGTCCTCTTTTATGTTCTTTAAATAATTTTAATATCACCTCAGTTACATGCACGGTGTACAGTAGAATATTAACCAGCCTTGTCTAAGAATGAATCGCTAAAGAAGAGGTGTTAGGGAGCCTCCTTAATGTATGAGTATACGGGCCCTAGTCTCGCTCAGCTAAATAAAATCATGAGAAAGATATCCAGAAGAGAGTGAAGGAGGTGATGAAGGGGTAAATTTAGGAAAGATGACAGAAAAATGATAATAATTACGAAGATGTGACGAGTGAAAAGATAAACCTTTTCGCCACGATGACGTCTCTTGTCCATGCTGCTACCAGACGATTGTATTCAGCTTAGGAGAGACTATTTTGACGGGAGTGGAGGGGTTAGATATTGCCCTGTTTTTAATCACTGCAGTATCGGGGAAAACGCTGAGTAAAATCGTCTGGCAGTAAGTCATAAAAAGAACAAGACTTTAAATTTCTCCCTTAGCTGGGAAAAAAAAAATGGTCATAGGAAGAGGAAAAAATTTAAAAAAATGAAATACAAAAAGGTTTACGGAGAAAAGTACAGGAGAAGAAAGTGATAATTGGGGTTTGGATGATGATGATGATGAAGGAAAAAACGGAAATGGAAAGATGTTGATGGAAATATATATACTAAAGATGTACAGTAGTAGTGGTGGTGGTGTTCTTAGCGGGAATGTGTATCAGAGATGGAAGTGGTATTAAAGTATGTGAGGGGAGGGAGGTGGTGTAGAGGCATAAGC